>NC_062275.1:35430224-36630224 GCF_916048215.2 Malus sylvestris
TGGGGCTCCGCCGCGAGTTTGCGTAGCATTTTGGTTTCCTCTGCCACTGCAGCGTGCTTTGAAGGACCGCCCTGTAGCTGCCTTCTTTGCCGCCCTGCTCAAGTTTTGTGGCTGACTTTTTTGTTGCAGTCATGGTGTTTCTCAAGTGTTTTAAAAACAACACTATCACCATTCTTGCAAAGGAAGGCGATTCACAGGATAGTGGAACGACGTTAAAGCTTTATGCGCCACTTACCGGCCCCAAGGCGCTTGCCCTTCCCGCAAAAGACAATTCCATGCATATTAAGTCGTGGTCTTCTGAAGTACCTTGGGATGTGGTAGACTCTGTTCGACTGAATGCAAAGAAAAAGGCATGCACATCGATGAGTCTTATCTTGAACCATTCGCACCATGTTCGTGACAATCATTCGGTTTCGTTTGAGCTTCTTGGCGATCGTATCCGTAGCGGAGCTATGGCTTGGAGTAGCACCTTGTCGACTACTGGAGGAGCCGCCTTTGTTGAGTTTTATTGGGAATGGCTTGAAGATGTCTTGAGCCGTTCTAAAGATATGCTTACCAACACGGGACTTTATCATGCTGTATATGCATCTCTGTTCAGTTATGACCGACATCCTTCCGTCATTCGTGCATTCTTCGAGCATTGGTGTTCAGCGACCAACACACTTCATACGGCTCGAGGGGAGATGTCGATCTCGCTTTGGGATCTCCATAAGATAGGAGGCTTGCCAATCCAGGGACAATTTTACGATGAGGTTGTTCCTAGTGTGGAAGAGTTTTCTTATCGCAACAGCCGAGGATTACCTGCAAGCTGCCGTTATTTGTTTGGGGCATACCATAAGCTTTTCCAAGAGGCCCCAGGTAAGTCAGGCGTGAAGATCTCTTCATGGATCCAATTTTGGTATTGGGATGCCATGAAGTACAAGAGGCCTTCGAAGAAAAGCGGTCGTAACAAGACAACCAGGCCTAAGGGGGACTCGGACCCGTCTGGTGTCATTGGTCCAGCTGTTCGTCGTACTTCTGCTGAGTTGAAGGCATTCGAGGATTGTGGCGTGGCGTCAGAGCACTTAGAAGAATCTTACTTAGCCGCTCTCTTAGCTTGTTGGCTCTGTAAGTTTGTTTTCCCCAAGGACGATGTCAACTTCATTCGTCCCGGAGTCTTCAAAGTTGCTAGCAAGATGGCTGTAGGCGAATCTTTTAGTCTTGCTATTCCAGTTTTAGCCAATATTTACGACGGCTTGAACGTTATTTCGAACTTGGCAAGCACTGAAGATCGTGCTGCGGTGCTCCCTTACCACTATGTGTATGGTTGGTTGGGTGAGTATTTTGGCACTCATTTTTCTTCGTCAACTTTAGACAAGTCAGGTCCTTCTTCTCCGTCTTCAGTCAAGTTGGGGCCTTTAATGACGAAGTATTCTGGTGTGCTTTCTGCGAGGAGTCTTGATGATTCGCAGGCTCAAACACTGTTTAGAAGTTGTGAAGGTTTAAAAATGGACCGCCTGGCGAGAGTTGGCTCAGTACGGCGAGGCATCATGGATGATTCGCATCTTCGCTCTTCAGATTTGTCTTATCTCATAAGTCTTCGCTCAGCGTATGTTTCTTTGCGGCAAGAAAACCGATGCGTCGTTCAGCCGTACAATCCTCACCGTTTTAGCAGGCAATTTGGTTTTGTCCAAAATGTGCCGGGCAGGCTGAAGGAAAAGGCCCAATCAGAATCCTTGCAAGCCGTGTATATGCATTGGGAGTCTTGTACCCGTGCATTTACGAATGCTTATATCACCCTGCCAGCCAAGGACGAGTTCAGGGGTAATCCAGTGACTCGTGTTTACGCGCATTGGTGGTCAAAGGTACATCATGAGGATTTGGGGATGGCAAGTGGTAATAATTCTTCCCATTCACGCCACGATGCGTTGAAAGAAGGCAGTTTTGCGACTCCTATGCAGCTGGTACCTTTTGATTGTGTGAGTGCAACTCCCTTGCAAGACAGACCTGTGGCTTTAGTCCGTCAACGTTTGTGCTCATCTCCTCACCATTTGGATGCTTCTGAAGAGGCGGGTGACGAGGTTGATTCGTATGAAGATGGACTTGTTTTGCGGCAGCGCCAACAAGTTTTAAACAAACGACCACTTGAAGTTGCTCAGGTTGACAGCGATGTCAATTTTCGTCATAAAAAGAAAGAAGTGTTTAGGCCTCCCCAATCCGATGGTCGTGTGTCTCTAGAGAAAGATGTATGCATTTCTTTCTCTCTCATGACTTCTTATTCTTATTTCAGCTTTTGCTTCTAACACCTCTCTTCGTCTTCTTTAGGTTGGGCCTTCTTGTCCTTTTGATTTGGCCGCCGCGGGTGTTCACTCCTATATGGATATGCTACTTGGAGGCAATCTGCTTACAGACGGGGAGATCGGGGATCCGCCCGGTGAAGAGCTCGTTCAAAATTCGCCCAATCTTCCAAGCCTGCCGTGTGTAGGTGAAGGCGTACAAGAGTCCATCATACGTCCAGCACCTTTGCCAGCTAGTTCTGCGATCTCTTTGAGAGGGCCGAACCTTAATGGTACCAAGCAATTTATCCATCGCCTCAAACTTCGTGCTGCCTTGGATGTCAAAAGCCATATTGAGAGTAGGATTTCGAAGTGTTCGCTGGAAGACCTTTCATTGCTCGAAGAAGATTTGTCGAAGCTTGTTTCTACGATTGACAACCTTAATGTTGATTCTTCGTCTTTGAGGAACAAGATTGCCGAACTTATGGCCGCCTCCACTGAGTATTCTTCCTTGCGCGCTATTTCCTTGAAGAAATTGAGCCCAGATGATCGAGCTCAACAGCTTGCAGTGATAGACTTGTCCTTGGCCCGAGTCCAGTCTTCTCAGCAAGTTGCTTCGGGAGATTATCAAGTCACAGAGGCTTCTTTAGCTTCCGTCCAGGTGCGTCTGGATGCGTTGGTACGAGAGCGAGAGCAGTTGGGAACTCAAGCATCACAACTTGAAAAAGTTCTTGCAGAACAGAGAGCTACACTTTCTCAGCACCATGAAGAGATCTCACGTCTAGAACAAGAGAAAGGCCTGGCTATGGATTTGCCCACCTTGTCTCCGACCGAGGTAGAGACTTTGAAGACTTTGGAAGGCTTGCTTCAAGATCGCCTCCGTAGTTTTAGGGACATATCTTTCCAGTAATATTTTCTGTTTTTTTTTTTTTTTTTTAAAGAAATGAAGTATTCGCCTTCTTGCATTTGCTCTTTATTCTTCAAAGTATTTGTGTTTTTGTTGATGATGTGACTGTACTTGAAGTTTTTTGAAGTTTCAAGTTGCCTACGTACCCCCGGTTGATGAGGGATCAAGTCACAACGTAGTTCAAATGAGCGATGAATTTATTTATTTTTTTTTTTTATAGTGATTTTGATGATGATTTTGCCGTACACAGTTTATGCTCTTGCGGGCCAGGAGCTTTGTGCCGTGTGCAGTTTAGGCTCATGCAGGCAAGGAGTCTGGTCGTCGCTTTTTAGGGGTAGTAACGCTTCAAGAATCTGCCATTGATGGGACCGATCTTCAAGCCGTCCTCTGCCATGATTAAGTAGGCGCCGCTTATGTAGACCTCTTGTATTACGTACGGTCCATCCCACTTTGATGTGAACTTGCTTTTTGTCTTGTGAGTTGTGATGATAGGCCTTCGTAATGCAAGGACGAGATCTCCAGTTTGGAAAGACCTTGGGCGGACCTTCTTGTTGAATGCCTTGGATAGCCGTGCTTGGTAGCATTCCAGGTGTTGTTGAGCTTCGAGCCTTCTTTCGTCAAGTGATTCCAACTCTTGAAGGCGCAACTTTGCATTCTCTTCATCAGTCAAACCTTCTTGTATAGCCATCCTAAGTGAGGGGATTTGACTTTCTAGCGGTAAAACAGCTTCCACGCCATATACGAGAGAATAAGGGGTAGCTTGGGTAGGAGTCCTATGCGTCGTCCTATATGCCCAAAGTGCTTCGCTTATTCTTTCATGCCAGTCCCTCTTTGTTCGGCCGATCACCTTCTTTAAGAGGTTGCACAATGTTTTGTTGAATGCTTCCGCTAGACCGTTGGCCGGAGCATGATACATGGAAGACTTATGCTGCTTGAACTTGTATTTCTCACAGAGCTCGTCTACAAGTCGGTTGGAGAACTGTTTTCCATTGTCCGTGATAATGTAACGAGGCACACCATATCTGTGGATGATATGTTCTTTGATGAAACGGACAACAGTTTCCTTTTTTACTTCCCTTAGGGGTATGGCTTCAGCCCACTTGGAAAAGTAATCTGTTGCAGCTAGGATGTAGGCTTCTCCTGCAGATGACTTTGGAGTAATTGGTCCCACGACGTCCAGTCCCCATGCATCGAATGGCCACGAAGCAGTTGTAGGGTGTAATGGTTCAGGTGGTTGATGTATGAAGTTGGCGTGGAATTGGCAAGCTTGGCACCTTTTGGCATGTTCCAGGCAATCCTTCACCATACTTGGCCAGTAGTAACCCATTCTTTTGAGCTGGAAATGTAGCTTTGGTCCAGATTGATGCGCCCCGCACACGCCTGAGTGCGCTTCTTCCATGGCTTGATTGGCTTCTTCCTCACCTAGGCATCTCAGAAGTACTCCTTCGAAAGAGCGCCGGTAGAGTGTTTCTTTGTAGTAGAGGAAGCGAGGTGCTCGTCGACGTATTTCAGAGCGGTGTCTAGGATCATTTGGAAGTTTTCCATACTCTAAGTAGTCAATCAATGGTTGTCTCCATTCTTCAACATCGACTGGAAGTACCGAGATGACATTTGTATCATCTAGTAGCATTTCGGTGGCGAGGGGGATGACCCATCTTTGGCAAACTGGCACGTCTGCCGCTTCGTCTTCTCCTAGTGTCATACTCGAGGCTAGGTTAGCGAGAGCGTCTGCCATTTGATTTTCTTTTCTCGGCACATGTTCTAGTGTTACGGCCTCGAACTTTTGTAGCAGCTGAGTTGCCAGTCGGAAGTACGGGACGAGATCGTCTTTTCTCACCTCATATTCAGTCAAGAGTTGACTAATTATGAGCTTGGAGTCGCCATATACCTCGAGGGTTGTGATTTCCATGTTGATCGCCATTTGGAGCCCGATGATTAGTGCTTGGTACTCAGCGACGTTGTTGGAGCACAATTCGCTTAGTTGGAATGAATAAGGTAGTATTTGCCTTTGTGGCGACATGAATACTACTCCTGCCCCCGCTCCGTCTGCTCGTGCAGATCCGTCGAAGAACATCGTCCATCTCGGGAATATGTCAATGTAGAATACCTCCTCGTCAGGCAAGTCGTCTGAGATTTTCCAATCGGCTGGGATTGGATGATCGGCAAGGAAGTCTGCTAATGCTTGTCCCTTGACGGCTTTAGCTGGGACGTAAATGATCTCGTATTGATTGAGAATCAACGCCCATTTAGCTAGTCGCCCTGTCAAAACTGGCTTGGACATGACGTATTTAACCGGGTCAGCTTTAGCAACCAAGTGGATGGTGTAAGCATGCATGTAATGTCTAAGCTTCTGGATGGCAAACACCAAGGCAAGGCACATTTTTTCTATTGGGGAGTAGTTCAACTCAGCGCCGGTGAGTGTTCGACTCAAGTAGTAAAGCGCTCCTTCTTTCTGGAATTCATTTTCCTGTGCCAAGAGTGCTCCCACTGAACTTTCCTGAGCGGCGATGTACAATATGAGTGGTTTCCCGGGCACAGGCGCCCCCAGGACAGGTGGACTTGATAAATATTTTTTTATGCTTTCAAAAGCGTTGTGGCACGCTTCGTCCCATACGAACGGGACATCCTTTTTCATGAGTCGACTAAACGGTTGACAACGCCCTGCAAGGTTGGAGATGAAGCGTCTGATGAAGGCTAGTCGTCCTTGTAGACTTTTCAGCTCGTGCAGGTTTCTTGGCTCGGGCATGTTTCGAATGGCCTTGATCTTTGATTGGTCCACTTCAATGCCACGGTGCTTGACAACGAAGCCGAGAAACTTTCCTGAGGTGACACCAAATGCACATTTTAACGGGTTCATCTTGAGGTTGTATTTTCGCAGCCTTTCGAACACTACTCGCAAATCCTTCAAGTGATCTGATCTTTTCTTTGTTTTGACCACCACATCGTCTACATAACATTCTACGTTTTTGTGTAGCATGTCATTGAAGATTTTCTGCATTGCTCGCTGATATGTGGCTCCAGCGTTCTTTAGACCAAAGGGCATCACCTTGTAGCAGTAGATACCTTTTGGAGTGCGGAATGCTGTTAGTTCCTCATCTTCGAGAGCCATACGAATTTGATTGTATCCAGAAGAGCCGTCCATAAATGACAGTGCCTCATGGCCAGTGGTCGCGTCCACCATGATTTCGATGATCGGCAAGGGAAAGTCATCTTTCGGGCAAGCGTCATTGAGGTCCCGAAAGTCTACACAAACACGTATTTGTCCAGATTTCTTAAGGACGATGACGATGTTGGAGATCCACTTAGGGTATTGCACCTCTCGAATGAAGCCTGCTTCGATTAGCTTGTCAATCTCTACCTCAATTTGTGGAATGAGCTCGGATCGATAGCGCCTTTGAGTTTGCTTTATTGGTCTCGTTCCGGGCTTAACTGCAAGATGATGTACATCGATGACAGGGTCAAGGCCGGGCATTTCCTTGTAAGTCCAAGCAAAGACGTCTTTGTACTCTGATAACAGTTGGTAATACTCGTCTACCTCGTCCGCACTTAGCAACGCACTCACGAAGATAGGTCTCTGCTCCTCTTTTGTGCCTAAGTTGAGTTCCTTGAGATCATCGACTGTGGATTGCCCCCCATCCTCCAGTTGTGGTGGCGCAGCAGTGACACCTTCTTCGGGGATCTCATCTTCTTCGCTTTCTTGGATCGTGATGTGGAAGACATCTTGGAATTCCTCTTCGGTGTCGTCCTCTTGGGCTGGTCGGCATGAAGATTGTCCAGTGTGGATGATGGTGCGCCTTCTTACTTTTAGTGGTCCATTTGTGTCCACCTCCAAGATTGCTTGGCGCTTCATCCTTGAAGGAATTGAGCTTCGAATATCACATTTTTCTGCTATCATGACGAGCTTTTCTTCCTTTGACGTGGTCTTCCTATTTCTAGAAAACTTCTTGTTGTCTTCAAGTCTTTCCAAAGCTGACTGACGAGGAAGAGAGCTAGTCGTGTTGCTTTGCTTCTTAGGTTTTGACAACCTTTCAAAAACAGAGCTTTGGGATGCTAGCATGTTAAGTCTCTTGAAGACGGAGGTTCGGTTTTGACCACCAATGCGGTTAAATGCTGACATTCTGGGTTTTGAACGATTCATCCTATCGAAGACTGACGTCCAAGGGGTGGATTTAGGCTCATCATGATCTTGTTCAATACTCACGCTGATGTGTTGAGTGCTAGCATTTTTCGCTTTGCTTGAAATCTTCACGGGTGCGTTTGGTGTGAAGCCTAGTCCAGCTTTGTTGTTATCAACTCCGTAACCGTGCTTCTTCAACTTCCTTTGAGTCTCGGTGAGGTCACGTTCTTTATTGTTAACGGTGTTTGAAACCTTCTTTCCATGATTCGAAGAAGAAGCAAAGTCGTAGCCAGCTTTCGACATGAGTTTATAGGCGTTTGGATCAAAACCTTCTTCGGTCCTCTGGGTTGGGAGAAAGCTTGGTTCCACCCCCTTTGGTAGAGCTTTTATGAAGCCTTGTGGTAGTCTTGCGACCTTAGTGCCGCCTAGCTGTGTCAGAGGTAAAACTGCATTCGTCTTGAGCAACTTTACATTATCCATATACCTCTGTGCATCGGCTTTGTTTGCTCCAGTTTCGAACGGGGATTGACCATTCTTTCTTCTCGACATCGGGATGTATCGGAAGACGGGTGTGTTTGGTCCATTTGAGGGCGTCTTACTCTCCTTTGTTGTTGCACGTTTAGCCGGCTCATTATCGTTCTTGCTTGAAGACGGCGTAACTTCTTCTTCTTGCTTCTTGGGCATGGCTTGTCGTTCCTGCTTTTTAGGTGTTGCTTTGCCTGTGGATTTGATCTCTTTTGGAAGAGCTTCGGGCACCATGTCTTCATCCATGTAGAACTTGGCGTCTGCGAAATGTGATTCGGCTTCAGTGAATGGTTTGGTGTCGCCATAGATCACCTTCACTCCTTCTCGGTAGAATTTTAAGCATTGGTGAAGGGTGGACGGTACTACTCCATTCGCATGGATCCAAGGCCTTCCTAAGAGTAAGCCGTAGGAAGTTCTTGCATCAATCACGTGGAATATCGTGCTCGACTTGAGTTCGCCAATAGTCATCTCCACTCGGATCATGCCCATCGCTCTTTGTCCTCCTTGATTAAAACCTTGGATTAGTAGACGACTTAGGGACAGTTCATCCGCCTTGATGCCGATTGTAATCATTGTCGACTTTGGCATGATGTTTATGGCTGATCCACCATCCACAAGCATGCGGTTGACTTTGTGCTCCTTTACATACCCAGAGACGAAGAGAGGACGGTTGTGAGGCTTGGATCCTAGCAGCAAGTCTTCGTCGGTGAAATGGATTGCGTCCTCTATGGCACAACATGTGGCACATTCATGTGGCCGAAGCTTCAAGTCTTCGTTCTTGCTTTCTTGCACTTCATGTTCATTGGGACTTTCCAAGGCCGCTGCTAATGCTATTCGCATCTTCTTTGGTAATCGTAGCGCTTCCTCAATGCTAAAGTGTGTTGGCAGACCTTCTTCGAGCGTGAGAGTTTTTTCTCCCTCAGTGGTGGTATCTTTGCTTTTTGAAGGTTCTTCCGTTTCTACTTCGACCATATGGCATGCAGCGATGGTGCACTGTTGGAAGAAGTCATTCGGGAAGTACTCGCGCAAGGAGACAGGAATGCGTGGCTCTTGCTCCACGGGTTCCCCAGCATACGTTGGCTTATCGACTTTTACGTTTCTTTTAGGCTTCCTACTGTTGCGGCGACGGTGTTTTCTCACTTGTTCCACCTTTGGTCTTGTGGCTTGTGGTTTTGGTTTCTTTGTTTTTTTGTAGGTCACCAATGTCCATCCTTCATCATCATCGGTATACGCATCTTGTTCGTTTGCCCCCGGCGATGGTTGTGTAGAAGGCGCCGTGTAGCTTGCACATTGATAGGAATGGTTGGGTGTCGTTTGGAGAGGCACGGGATCGAAGGATCCGAACGCCACTGTAGTAGTATGTGTTGCGGCTGTGTCCTCAAGGTCTAGCTCGATTCTCCCTTGTTGCGCTAGCTTCATAATGAGTTCTTTGAAGACGAAGCATTTGCCCACATGATGGCTTACGATACGATGGTACTTGCAGTACCTAGGATCGTTCGTTCGATTCATTTCTTCAGGGCGCTTGCACTCTGGTAACTCAATTACCTTCTTTTCCAGCAAGTCATCTAACATTGCATCCACGTCTGAGTCAGGAAAAGGGTACGTCTTTTGCTCCAACTCTCTCAAGGTGTTTTTATACTTGTCTTGGGTGCGAGGAGGCTCACTTCTTTTTGTCTCCTTTGCCTTGGTCTTGGAGGAAATCTTGATAGGTGCAGAGGTGGTCTTGATAGGCGCGGATGGGGTTTTGATGGGGGTAGTGTTGACAGTAAAAGTTTCCTTTGCAGGCTTTTTTCCGGTCTTGTCCACACTCGGGGCGAACACCTTATCCTTCTTGAAGTGGGTGATCGGCTCATTCTTTCCGTGATTGGCGATACTCAGCTCCATGTCGTGGGAGCGCGTTGCCAGCTCCTCAAACGTTCTTGGTTTTATGCCTTGGAGAATGTAATGTAACCCCCAGTGCATGCCTTGAACACACATCTCAATGGCAGAGGTTTCAGAGAGCCGATCTTTGCAATCCAGACTTAATGAACGCCATCTATTGATGTAGTCGACGACGGGTTCCTCCTTCCACTGTTTCGTACTGGTCAGCTCCAGCATGCTTACGGTGCGGCGCGTGCTGTAGAAACGGTTGAGGAATTCCTTTTCTAGCTGATCCCAACTGCTGATAGACTCGGGCTCGAGGTCGGTGTACCAGTCAAAGGCGTTGCTTTTCAGCGAGCGCACGAACTGCTTGACGAGGTAGTCTCCCTCTGTTCCAGCATTGCTGCAGGTTTCAATGAAGTGGGCGATATGTTGCTTCGGGTTCCCCTTTCCATCGAACTGCATAAACTTTGGTGGTTGATAGCCCTTTGGCATCTTCAAAGCGTCAATCTTCTTGGAGTAGGGCTTTGAGTATAGTACGGAATCATGTGAGCTTCCTTCATACTGCGCCTTGATGGTGTTGGCGATCATCTCCTGCAGCTGCTGGATAGAGAGAGACCCCATGAGTGTCGCCGCTTGGTCTAGCTTCAGCGTCTCTTCGACGTTCTCCACTGGAGGTTCCTCATCCTCGTCGTTTTCCTTCTTTACCGGATTATCCCCTTGCCTGGCTTTCTCATCGGGCTTTGCATCTAGTTGGTTAACAAGTGCTGCGATTTGCAGGTCTTTTTCCTCCACAGTCCTTGTGAGCTTTGCGATTGCTTCGTTCATCTGAGCCAGCTGCTCCTCAATTGAAGTTGTTCCGGTAACCATGACTTGCATAGCTATGCCGCTGCTCGAGTCGGCATCGGAAAGTAAGGATTCAGAGTACTTCCTCTGGCTTTCCTCTCTTGGCGCCCTGAGCGAGGCCAGGGTGATCACCGGTTCGAACCTCGGGTGCTCTTGTGCCTTCGGCGGAGTTGATGAAGGGGCGGAAGAGGCGGCGGAAAGAGCTTTTGCCTTACTTTGAGTTATGATGCCTGAAGTGATGCCCCCTGTCGTGATGACGCTCTTGTTTCTTGCATTGGCAGCGAGAACAACTTGGGCCTTCCTTGACGCCATTTGTGCTTGTTGCGGATTCAAAGATAGAGATGAGAGGTAGAGACTGTCCCACTGGGCGTGCCAAATTTGTAAACACGGAAATTCCTGAAACGAAAGAGACAAGAACACGTGTCCAAAATAATATTTGTATTAATGATTTAGGGGTTACAATCTCTTCTACAAATTTATCCTCTGATTCTATCTTTGAAACGTGTAGATGTAGTGTTGTTGATCCAAGGGCCGTCGAGGCTTGATCTTGGACGAACAGTTGATGAATGATGAACACCTTCTTCAAGGGTCGTCGGGGCTTGATCTTGAATGGGTGGAAGTTCTTCAAGGGGCGTTGGAGCTTGATCTTGAAGGAGGATTTCACGAAGAACAGATAGGGCTTTCTTGATCCTTCGGGATTTGCTTGAGAGCTTCAGAGTTTCGAGGCTTCAAGGCTTTGGTGTGGTGTGATTTCTCTTCCAATTTGGGAGTAGAGAAAGTGTATCTAAAATCCTCCCTTGATTCTTTGATGGAGGAGCCTATTTATAGGCCTTGAGAATGAACCACCACCATCCATTTGTTTTGGTGTATGTTGTAGGTGAATTGGTGGATTGTTGTAGGTGAATTTGGGTTGAGGTTGTAGGTGAATTTGGATGGATTGTTGTAGGTGAATTTGGGTGGAGGTTGTAGGTGAATTTGGATTGGTTGTTGTAGGTGAATTTGGGTGGAGGTTGTAGGTGAATTTGGATGGGTTGTTGTAGGTGAATTTGGGTGGGGGTTGTAGGTGAATTTGGATGAAGGTTGTAGTTTTAACACAATGGTCAACATTTATTTCACTAAAATTTCAATGTTTACAAATGTAATCTTAATGCAAGCGCTAACATTTATGCCACCAAAATTTCAATGTCTACAACATGATTTGATAAATGTTCTAGGCGTCGATCGTTCGTGACGCCTTGATGTTTGTGCTAGGGAGTTGTAGTGTGAACTCCAGGTGAGTGGGCTTTTGGTTTTCTATATATATATATATATGTTTTCCATTTTCACAGAAGTTGTTTTAAATGGATTTACGTTTTTAAATGTCATGTCAATTGCATTACATTTTAGTATATGCATTAGTATAGATATGCATATTATCGCATGACGCTATGAACGCCCAGGTAAGGTACAGGTGAATGCATATTGATGATGGTGATTGCAGTGTGTATGGTTATGTTTAAATGCATTTAGTGCACATTATCCTGCACCTAGGTGTTAGTGCTCCGCCCGAGGCCAGGGCCAGCCTTCACGTGATTGTTCATCTCTAGCACTGCACGCTCACCTTGGATCCAAGACAGGTGCCAGCTTGTCGTACAGACCACATTAGGTGGTTCTGAATCGTAAGTGGCTTGCGATATTTCGCACAGCCTTCACGAGATCGTAACACTTGAGCGTACTTATTTACACCCAGCTTGTCGTACAGACCACATTAGGTGGTTCTGACTCGTGTGCATGAATTGGTTAATGAGCTATAAGTTCAGCCATACAGGTCACGTTAGGTGACTTCGACTGGCATATCATTTTACATTGATTTATTTCACCTGTCTTACTTATTTCATTGCTGAGACACTTGACATGGCATATATTTTGTTTTCATTACTTTCAAGCATGATTTCTATAGACATATGTAATACTATTTTCTGGGAAATTATATGGGTTTTACGGCTAGGGGTTATAACGTTTTCAAAAGGTTTTTATTAAAAACTTTATTTTCAGGCTCACTTACCCTTGTTTTTGCGCCCCTCCAGGTTTAGCTGCTAAAAGTTTGTATCGACGAGGATTCTTGGCAAATCTCAGTATAGGTGGCTACCTCCAAGGGACACTACTGTATTTTACTTATGCTCTGACGTCGCGTGTGAAATGGGCTCATCCCCACTCACAACACACTCTTATCTTTAGGTACTTTTAGATTTAAATTTATTCACATTTTCCAAATATTATACTTTATGGCTTTGTCACCTTCCAGGTGTCGGCCATCACAGCTCGATTCGGAGTCCTAGTGGAGATTCCTGGTTGGGGTGTGTCAATTATCGACCAAAACCAGTACATCACCCGACCACAGCCAAATCTAAATATCTTTCGACCAAAGCCATATATAAGTATCTTCCGGCCGAAGCCATGTACAAACGCCCAACCGAAGCCAAACATAAATATCTTCTGGACGAAGCCATATACAAATGCCCGACCAAAGCCAAATATAAATATCTTCCGACTGAAGCCACCAACCTACGCCCGACCGAAGCCATATATATATATATATATATATATATATATATATATATATATCATTCACCTGTAGGCAGTATCATTGAATAACCACTAAGTAAGCATATAAAAACATTAACATAATATTTCTAATATATATATTGTTTGTACCATACTTAACCAATCCTGAAACTACCGAGCACCGGTCAACGTTATACCGTCAAGGATCTAAAAGAGTTTCCCTCAAACAGGAGGCCAATCACAGCACGACACGTGTCGACATCAGAAGCTAATCATAGCGCAACACGTGTCAACATCAGAAGTCAATCACAACATGACACGTGTTAATGTCAGAACAAATCTAGAAACTCTCTTCTATAAAAGGAGATCATTCTCCCACAATATTTCCTAATGTCATTTGTATTCAATCATAGGAGAGCTTGAATCTATGTACTTGTGTAAACCCTTCACAATTAATAAGAACTCCTCTACTCCGTGGACTTAGCCAATCTGGGTAAACCACGTACATCTTGTGTTTGCTTCCCTGTCTCTATCCATTTACATACTTATCCACACTAGTGACCTGAGCAATCTAGCGAATGTCATAAACTTGACATTTTCTGTTGTACCAAAGTCCTCACTGATTTTGTGCATCAACATTTGGCGCTGTCTGTGGGAACGACACTTATTCCCACTCTCTTTAGCTTTGTTAAGTTGGTTTTCACCATTCGTACACTCTCTTTTGACCAGGAATCTCTTTCCAACATAGGGAGCGAAGGAAGCCACAACACATAGAATGACACCCCTCTTGCACCTGGTGCGAAGCAACGAAAGAAAGAACAAAAAAAGTTTGCTCTTCAGGCTAAAGTCGATGAGCTGGAGGCTCAGAACAACAAGATAGCAATGAAGAATGAGATCCTCCAAGAGCAGTATGAGAAGGTCTTCGAGATGCTCCACAAGGCTAGGTATACTAAAACACACGAGCTTATCACCCCTGTGGAAGTCAACCATCAACTGAGTGCCCCCAACACGGAGGGTCATTTACCCTCTACATGGGTATTCTTGTTGAGGAGCGAGCTACTCATCGAAATGGCGACCAACTTGAGACTTCTCTCAACCCAGCTGCTTCGACCCGAAGCAGAAGAAGTGGAGGAAAGCACCTCCTTACAGAAGGAGTAGAAGGATCGAAAGCTGTCTTTCGCGACTGTCGAGACTTCCTAAAGCAACGTCAAGACAATCCCATCCATGTAAGCTCGAAGATCAATGACCTAAGGGTCTCTGAAAGACTCGGTCCCCTCCCATGTCCCAGACCGGCTACCAATTTGGGGAAGGGGCAACAAGTCCTAGAGAAACACGAAGGTATAGGGGACTCAAAGATGTTCCGATAGACATACATTGGAAGTCAGTACGACGAGTCCAGGGAAAAATCACATGCTCTTGATCAAACTTTCCTACTTCCAAGAGGAGATGGAGATTTGCGAAAGAAAGCTTTAGTGGTACATGACTCCACTCAATACCCTATTGTCCTACTCCTTAAAGAAGTAAACAAGTTGAAGGTCGAACGACAAGCTAAGATACCTGATTGGAACCAACCTAGGCCTGGCCCTCTTACAAGGAAAATCCTCGACACGCCCCTTTAAGCAAAGATAAAGTAGAAGCTTGGCTTGCAACTCTATACTAGAAAGGAGGGCCCGATTGAACCCCTTAACCTATTTGAGTCCACCATGGCATACCAGATACACACCGACGAAAAATGATATCTTCTCTTCCCTTTCTGGCAGAGCTCTAAACTGGTATTGTCGTCTTCCACCTAAGACGGTAGACTCATTTGAGGAATTGAGGAAACTGTTTGTTTCTCAACATATTTTCCAGATCGATTGCTTGCATTCTGCGGATGACTTGTACACTATTCGCCAGAAGCCAGACGAGTCATTACATATGTATGCTAGCCGCTTCAGCCATGAGTATTCTCGTTGTGCCGAGGCAGACAGCAAGACTGCCCTCAAAGCCTTCACGACAGGCCTACGTGATTGTTTCTTCAAGTACATGATCAATGCCAACACTTGAAGACTTACTCTGAGGTGATGACACAGGCTTACAACCATGCTTCTGCTGAGGTAAGGACATACCAAGGGAAACCCCCCATAGCCACCCCTTATCAACAAGTAGGGAGTTGATGTGAAAATTAAGTTGACACACAAATTAAACTCTATTGATGACAATTGTAGTAATGATGCAAGTAGGGATCGTTCTATACCGGGGATTAACTAGGGATGCTAATCAACACAAATAAGACTCAAAAACACTAAACTAGACTCTATAGACTCAAAACTAACTCAAAACACTCAAAACAACAAGAAACAATAAAAAAAACTCAATTATAGACCTAATAAGTGATTTGGACGAAAATAGAACTTAAAAGACTCAAAAGATCAAAAGAAAACAGATTATGACTCTAAAAACAAGACTTAAAAGCAAGGGGTTTGGTTTTGACGAATTTAAACTTTTAAAACATAAACTTTGTAAACAAACTTAAAGACTCACGAAATTGATGAAATAGAATGGTGAAAGGCTAGTTAGAGGGCTCCTTCTCCACACATGAAACATATGCATACGACTCGATTTCCAGTTACTCTTCCAACAAACCATGAATGACAATGCCCCAAATTAACTAGATTGCACCAATTAATTCTCAGATTTCCCTAAATTCATTGAATTGAATGGAATACGCATTACAACCAAATTATTCTTATCAAGGACCCTAACTATGGAATACGCATTACAACCAAATTATTCTTATCAAGGACCCTAACTATGGAATACGCATGATAGAGACACATATTAAAGATCATTAAGTTCAATGGAAATCATAAGCATTGACGAGGCATTCATAACTATGGAATACGCATGTTACTCTTGCCAAGGATTTACTTAACACAATCGTGACTAGCGACTTTTACTACTCATGAATATAAGTTTATAACGATTAGGTGAAATTCCCTTATACTCTAGCATCAAATTCATGCATGCAAACTAAGTGTCGACCCTCAATCAACATACATAAACATGTTATCAATCAAATAGATAAGTAAACCACATTCACGATTTATGACATCATAACTGGAGGAAATCAAGTCATATAAAACATATGATCATGGCTTTGAATTCCCCTCTAACTATAAAGAAATTAGTTCCTCATGTTCGCAAATAAACAAAGATAAATAAATTTAAACATTGACATAAAGATAGAAAACACCTAGAAACGCTCCAACAATCCAAGCTCCTTGAATGGCATGCACGGCTCCAAGAGTCTCCTTCCTTCTCCTTTGCAAACTCACGGCACAAGAGGGATGTTTGGGTGAATGGTGTAGTGAAAATATGGTAGAGGGTGGTGATCAATTGGTGCGGCAAAGGGTTGTATTTATAGGCTAAAAATCACAGCCCCTAGGTAGCAAAGGAAAAGGATTTAAAGGCCTAATTTGCATAGGAAAATAACACACAATCCTTGAAGGAAAACAAATCAGAAATCCAAAGGGAATGGGAGGATAAGGTGCGGCATTAAACTAGGAAAGGATAAGGGCTTCTAGAAACCAAAATCCCAAGGGAATTGGGTGAAAACTCACGGCAGGAATTGGAGGGAAAGTGGCTGAATTGCAATGCAAGGTAAAGGTCTTCTAGAAAGGTTCTAGGCACCACCTTTGTAGGAAAGGATTAGGTCTTCTAGAAATCTGGTTTTAAGCATCCTAAAATAGTTAGGAATCCTCCCTCGCAGCTGGAATATAGGTGGATTAGGATTAGGATAAAATAGGATAGGATAAGGTTTGGATAATGTTTTGGATAAGGTTTCTTCACTTGAGCTGATTCTTTGGCTTTAACTTCCCTTCTTCAAGTAGGAAACCTTGTTTGAGTAGGAAACTTCAATCTTCTAGAAATCCAACTTCACTTAGGAATCATTCTTCAACTAGGAATCCTTTGTTGACTAGGATTTCATCTTCAATTAAGCATTTTCCTACATCAGTTAGGAAACTTTGCATCTTCAATTCTTCAACTTTGAAACACATATCTAGCTTCTTCAATCCTTCAAATTCGTCCATTCTTTGTGCTCCACATGCATGAGCTCCATTCTAGCTCAATTTTGCTCCAATTTGCATCTTTTTGCTTACTTTATCCTTAAAACCTGAAAACACATGAAAATAGCTTAAAAGACTAACTTAACTAAGAAAACACAACATAAATGCATAAGAACTAGCTAACTAAGGCGCATAAATATGCTCCTATCAAATTCCCCCACACTTAGCTTTTGCTAGTCCTCGAGCAAAACAAAGAAACAAAACGAAACGAAACAAAATATCAAAACATAACCTAAACCTTCCAACGTTTGCCTCAGGGATTCCCAATGCACATGACATATTAAAAATCATCATTCCCACAGATTTTAGTCATCTTCACACTTAAGCACATACTTAATCATAGTCACCACGTACTAGTTCACATTTAACCAATTAAAACATGATTTTGAATGTAGTAACATGCCTTAGAGAATTTGCTCAATTCCTTACTAGATATGCACTAAATTTTCACACAGATTTTCTAACTACACACCCTATACTAGTTATATGTGAGAAGATTGATGTAAATATGAAAACGAACGCTCACATATATGTATAACAAAGAAAGCATTTTCTGGAGTTAATAAGCATTTAGATATGATCTCATGAATGGAATGCTACTACTTAGATGCGAGAACCAAGGATATCATATGCTCATACCAATTCCAAACTCCACATATTGAAACACATAACAATCAAGATAGAAGCAAAGGGTTGTAACGGGGCTAAGGTATTGGCTAACAAAGAAAGGTAAGGATAAACAAACATTCTAAAGAATAATAAGCAAAGTAATGAAATTGACACTTAGAATTCACTTTTGCATGCAAAAATTAATTTTTAAACACAAGGGGAAGACTCATGCAACACCTAGGACCAAATTCAAGCTTTTTGGACCCCTTCTTCAACAACCAACACTTTAGAGCTCTTTTTTCACATATTTTTCAACTCTTCTTCATTCTTTTCACATTTTTTTCTTCATTTTTTATTTTTCTACGAATTTTGCTCTTTTTTTTTTTTTTTTTTTTTTAACCCGTGCCCTTCTACTTCTTTTGGCACACAAAATTTCCCTTCCCCCACACTTATTTTTCTACACAATGTTGATCAAAAGGAATTCCCTCTAAGTCATGCTTTATTATCCTTTAAGAACAAGGGTATGGATAGTCCTAATCTAGGCTAGGTAAGGATAATGTGGCTAACAAAGAAAAATGGCTAACTAAGGCTCAAAAGGGTAAACCTACAAAACAAATGCATGGTATGAAGGCTTTTTGGCTCTGGTGATAACTACTAAACAACTTCATCTTGTTATATGTTATGCTAATCAATTGTATGCTTTGAATGAAATGGGTATGAGTTCTAATATTTGGATCTATAATGATGAAACGCCTTCTAAGTAGCAACCAAGCAAAGAATGATGAGATCATGCAACGACTTTAGAAAACAACAAATTCACAGATTATTAACTCTCCAAAGAATGTTTAGGCTCAAGTCTCACAAGGTTGTAGCGTTAGTTTGAGTTACTTCCTTCAAGCATGTTACAAAAACTGATTTTTTTTCTTTGTGATTACATGTGAATTCGTAAACAACAACGATGACCAAGCATAAACAAAAGAGCATATCAAACTTCCGTCCATGTTGTAACTTTCTTTAACCGTCATGCAATTAAAAACCAAATCCTCATCATTGTGTTGGAAGGTACTCTAAGACACAAACAAACACACAAAAACGACTCTGTTTGGGTTTTGCAAAACAATTTTTCAAATTTGTATGAGATTTTCAGATTTTTATGTTAAAACACACTAAAACGCTTCAAAACACACTAAAAACACTTAAAACAGTGAAAAACAACTTTGGAAATGTTAGGTGGTAAAATCCTACGAATTTTTCAATAAAAACACTTTGTGTACCCCCCACACTGAAACCAAACATTGTCCTCAATGTGTCAAACATAGACTCACACAAAAACAAGCAAATAACACAATTAGCAAACATGGCAAATATGGCAAAGTAAAAGCAATAAAGAGGAGGGTTTAGGAACGCAAATCTGATTATGATGCCAGAGCTTCCTAAGTCTTCTTTATTCGCATGGGTTGCCTCCCACGAAGCGCTTGCTTTAACTTCTTCCAGCCGGACGATGCCTCCAATCAAGCTTGAATAGGGCCCACGGCATGGAGGGAGACTTCCTTCACGGCCTTCTCCTCAAAAGTTGTGAAATATGGCTTCAAACGATGTCCATTGACTTTGAATTCTTGTTGCGTCCTCAAACTTTGAATTTGAACTGCACCATGCGGAAAAACATTAGTAACAATTAAAGGACCAATCCACTTAGAACGCAACTTACCTGGAAACAACCGAAGGCGAGAATTGAAAAGTAACACTTTCTGCCCGATAGAGAACGTCTTGCTACGAATCATCTTGTCATGGAATGCCTTCGTTTTCTCCTTGTAAATGTGAGCATTCTCGTAAGCTTCATTCCTAACTTCCTCAAGCTCATTCAATTGAAGCTTTCTATGAAGTCCTGCGGCATCAATGTCCATATTGAATGTTTTGATGGCCCAATGTGCTTTGTGCTCCAATTCAACCGGAAGATGGCATGGTTTCCCATAGATTAGCCGAAACGGGGACATTCCAATTGGTGTTTTGTAGGCTGTACGATACGCCCACAATGCATCATTCAAGCGCAAGCTCCAATCTTTCCGGTTTGGCCCTACAGTCTTTTCCAAAATCTGCTTGATTTCTCTATTTGAAACCTCCTCTTGCCCACTTGTTTGAGGATGATAAGGTGTTGCCACCTTATGCGTGACACTATATTTCTTGAGTAGCGCCTCAATGGTTCGATTGCAGAAATGGGAGCCCCCATCACTTATAAGTACCCGCGGCATTCCAAACCTTGCAAATATGTTAGTCTTAACAAAATCTACAACCACTTTAGAATCATTAGTACGGGTGGCTCTTGCTTCCACCCATTTCGAAACATAATCAACCGCAAGCAGAATATAAACAAAACCATGAGATGAAGGAAAATGACCCATGAAATCAATGCCCCAAACATAAAAAATTTCAACATTAAAGATGGAGCTTTGCGGCATTTGGTCTTTTGGTCCTATATTTCCAGTTCGTTGACAACGATCACATGCTATGCAAAATGTTCTACCATCCTTAAAGATAGTAGGCCAATAAAAACCACATTCAAGTACTTTCTGTGCAGTCCTTTGAGTGCCAAAGTGACCTCCACATGCATAAGTGTGACAAAAGTTTAGAATAGACTGAATTTCAGAATCATGCACACACCTACGAATGATTTGATCAGAGCAATATTTCCATAAATAAGGATCATCCCACACATAATTTCGTGCATCATATTTGAGTTTATCACGTTGGTTTTTATTTAACTCATTTGGAATGACTTTAGACGCCAAATAATTAACTAAATCTGCATACCATGGCACACTAACCTCAATGGACATCAATTGCTCATCCGGGAATGTCTCTGGGATAGGCACGACATCTTCTTCATGCACCAAACGGCTCAAGTGATCAGCCACCACGTTCTCACTTCCTTTATTGTCTCGGATTTCGATATCGAACTCTTGGAGAAGAAGCATCCATCGAATGGGCCTTGGTTTAGCCTCCTTCTTCGTGAGCAAGTACTTCAACGCTGCATGATCAGTGTAAATTATTACTTTAGTACCAAGTAAATAAGAACGAAACTTATCTAAAGCAAAAACAACAGCAAAAAGTTCTTTTTCCGTTGTGGAATAATTCAATTGAGCGTCGTTCAAGGTCCTAGAGGCATAATATATGACGTGTGGCTGTTTGTCCTTCCTTTGTCCCAAAACAGCGCCTAGAGCATAATCGGACGCATCGCACATAAGCTCGAAGGGAATGCTCCAATCTGGTGGCCGAATGATGGGGGCCGAAGTTAGCATCTCCTTGAGGTGTTTGAATGCCTTTTCACACTCCTCGTTGAATTCGAAGGACACATCCTTTTGGAGAAGTCGGCATAGGGGTGTGGAAATCTTTGAAAAATCCTTGATGAATCGCCTATAAAATCCTGCATGTCCAAGAAAAGAACGAACCTCTCTAACCAAAGTTGGAGAGGGTAAGTAGCGTACAAGATCTATTTTCGATTTATCAACCTCAATTCCCCTTTCAGAAACAATATGCCCTAAAACTATGCCTTGTTTTACCATAAAGTGACACTTTTCCCAATTTAAAACAAGGTTAGTTTCAACGCATCGTTTTAAGATTAATGTGAGATTTTCCAAGCAACCATCAAACGAATCGCCAAAGACACTAAAATCATCCATGAATACCTCAATAATCTTCTCAATAAAATCTGAAAAGATACTTACCATGCATCTTTGGAAAGTGGCCGGTGCATTGCATAAACCGAATGGCATGCGACGGTAAGCGAAAGTACCAAATGGGCACGTGAAGGTGGTCTTTTCTTGGTCGTCCGGAGCTATGACAATTTGATTGTATCCCGAATAACCGTCAGGAAAACAATAAAAAGAATGACCGGCTAACCTTTCAAGCATTTGATCGATGAATGGTAATGGAAAGTGGTCCTTCCTTGTGGTGTTGTTGAGCTTCCTATAGTCAATGCACACTCTCCAACCTGTTTGGATACAAGTTGGCACAAGCTCATCCTCGGTATTCTTCACCACAGTGACTCCGGACTTCTTTGGGACAACTTGAACTTGTGAGACCCAACGACTATCTGAAATTGGATAAATCACTCCACAATCGATAAGCTTTATAATCTCCTTTTTCACAACTTCCATCATTGGAGGGTTGAGTCGGCGTTGAGCCTCTCGAGTTGGTTTAGCCCCCTCCTCTAGAAATATGCGATGCATGCATGTTGTAGGGCTAATCCCCTTAATATCGGCCAATGTCCATCCAATGGTTGTTTTGTGCTCTTTCAACACCCGAATCAACCTTTCCTCTTCTAATGCCGTGAGTGATGAAGAGACAATGACGGGCAACATCCCTTCATCTCCCAAAAATATATACTTTAAATGATTCGGCAATGGTTTAAGCTCAAGGACGGGGGCCTGAATCACAGAAGGCAACAACGTATTAGTGGAAACGGGAATTGGAATTGGGTTAGAAGGCTTACCACGATGTTGTGGCAATGATTCAAAGGCAACCACAAGCTCGGCATGTTCTTCCTTAGGTACGGCCAGATTGGGCTTCATTCCAATTCCTTGTGCAATTGTTGTTTCAAGGGGATCGTCTTCTAATATATCAAGATAATCCTGCGCCAATTCATCCAATACATCAATAGAAAAACAAGAATGATCATCTTTAGGGAATTTCATAGCTTCAGAAATGTTAAAATTAATAATCTCCCCATCAAATTCCATTGTTAACATCGCTTTGAACACATCGATCTTGGTGCGTGCTGTTTTCATAAAGGGCCTCCCAAGTAAAATCGGCAATGGGGTGACATTTGGTGAGTCTTCCATCTCTAAAACGTAGAAATCCGTTGGGAATATCAAGTTATCCACCTGCACCAAAACATCTTCCAAAACTCCTTTTGGATATGCATTAGAACGATCGGCTAATTGAATTATAACACCATCGTTTTTAAGCTCTCCTAGGTTCATAGATGCATATATTGAGTATGGCATGACATTAATTGAAGCTCCTAGATCTAACATAGCATGTTCAAACTTAGTATTGCCTATAACACATGGAATTGTAAAACTACCCGGATCTTTGCATTTAGGGGGTAATTTTCTTTGCAAAACAGCGGAAACATTCTCACTTACCTGGACAACCTCTTTGTTTGAAATTCTCCTTCTTGTTGTACATAGTTCCTTCAAAAACTTGGCGTACCTTGGTACTTGCTTAATTGCGTCAAGAAGAGGTATATTGACTTGCACTTTCCGAAACGTCTCCAAAATGTCTTTCTCGTTCTCCTCCTTTTTAGATTGCCTCAACCTGCTAGGAAAAGGCATGTTTAGTGGAATAGAACTAGAAGAATTCGGATTTGAACTTACCTTAGTCGAATTAGATGGTTTGGAAATGCAAGATCGCTACAGCAAAAGTTGTTCCATCCTTGCCGTGGGTGTGGCTTGTGTTTCCTCCTCAAACAGCAACTTCTCATCCTCGTTATGACTTGATTTGGGTGCTTGGGGTTCAGTTCCAACTTGTTTGCCACTCCTCAATGTGATTGCTTTGGCGGTTTCGAATCCCCCCTTTGGATTTGCAACAGTTGAACTAGGGAGTCTTCCTTGGTCTCGAAATTGTCCTACAAACTCCGCAATTTGCCCTATTTGCTTCTCCAACTCGTCCACCTTCTTGTCCCTAGTTTGCATGCCCTGCGCCATAGAAGTTAGTAAATTAAAAATCTGATCATTATCAATAGAAGAACCTGATTTTTGGACTGGTTGTGCTTGGGGTTGATTTGGTGCAAACGGCTTTTGATAGAAACCCGGGGGTTGTTGCTTAAACATGCTTTGTTGTTGGCCTTGTTGGGGTTCTCGCCATTTGAAATTTGGGTGATCACGCCAACCGGGATTGTAAGTATTAGAAAAGGGGTCATTCCTCGGTTGGTATTGGTTGCCAAATCCCACGGCATTGAGGGTCTCGCACCCTCCATTCTCTATCAATTGTGGGCACTTGTCCGTAGGGTGTCCTTGCATGGAGCATACGCCACAAGCTGCCACGTTTTGCACTTTTGGACCTTCCACCACCTGAGAAAGCAAAGTAGTAAGGTTAGCCATTTGATTTTGAAGTTCGGTTATGGCACTTACCTCATTCACTTGGTGTTGCCGTGGGTTGCTCCTTTGTCCAACACCTTCGTATTGTTGAGCGTTTAATGCTCGATTGGCAATCAATGTCTTTGCTGCCGTAGGGGTCTTGTCCACCAAGGCTCCTCCCGCTGAGGCATCTAGCATTTGACGTTCGATTGGTAGAAGCCCATCGTAGAAGTATTGTAGAAGAAGCTCCTCCTTCATTGATGCTGTGGACAAGAAGCAACAAGAGATTTAAAACGTTCATAATAAGTAGGAAAAGATTCACCTTCATCTTGTTGAATTCCACTTATCCTTTTTCGTAGGAGGATGACTCGAGAAGTTGGGAAAAACTTCTCCAAGAAGGCCCGTTTCATGCTCTCCCAAGATGTGACCATTCCGGGAGCCAATTCATATAACCAATCTTTCGCCTTTTCCAAGAGCGAAAAGGGAAAGGCCTTCATCTTTAATATGCTCCCATCGACGTTGATTGGAGTCATGCTTGAGCAAACCACCTCAAACTTTTTCAAGTGCTTGTTAGGATCCTCCATGGACAACCCATGGTACTTCGGAATGTGGTGTAGCAAACTTGACTTCAACTCGAATTCCTCGGTCTTTCCTTGGGCAGCTGCGAGATATTGAATACATAGAGGTGCGGCATTGTCCATTCCCGAAGCCGAAAGCTCCTTGATTGTACAATTGTCTTGTGCCATGGCTTCCTCCACTTCACCCACTCTTGCCGTGGGTTCCTCTTCCTCAAACTCAACTTCGGCTTCTGAGTTTGAACTTGATTCACTAGGTTCTAGATTCTTCCTTTTTCGTCTCAACTCTCGCTCAAAATCGTCGTCAAAGTCCAAGATGTGTTCACGAATCGGATGAGAACTCCGAGTCATAAACTAGTACCTAAAACAAAAATAGGTCAGAATCTGGAATAATTAAACAAACTAAAATAAAACAATCCAAGGGATTAGCAACTTTGCTAATCCCCAGCAACGGCGCCAAAATTTGATGTGAAAATTAAGTTGACACACAAATTAAACCCTATTGATGACAATTGTAGTAATGATGCAAGTAGGGATCGTTCTATACCGGGGATTAACCAGGGATGCTAATCAACACAAATAAAACTCAAAAACACTAAACTAGACTCTATAGACTCAAAACTAACTCAAAACACTCAAAACAGCAAGAAACAATAAAAAAAAACTCAATTCTAGACCTAATAAGTGATTTGGACGAAAATAGAACTTAAAAGACTCAAAAGATCAAAAGAAAACAGGTTATGACTCTAAAAACAAGACTTAAAAGCAAGGGGTTTGGTTTTGACGAATTTGAACTTTTAAAACATAAACTTTGTAAACAAACTTAAAGAATCACGAAATTGATGAAATAGAATGGTGAAAGGCTAGTTAGAGGGTTCCTTCTCCACACATGAAACATATGCATACGACTCGATTTCCAGTTACTCTTCCAACAAACCATGAATGACAATGCCCCAAATTAACTAGATTGCACCAATTAATTCTCAGATTTCCCTAAATTCATTGAATTGAATGGAATACGCATTACAACCAAATTATTCTTATCAAGGACCCTAACTATGGAATACGCATGATAGAGACACATATTAAAGATCATTAAGTTCAATGGAAATCATAAGCATTGACGAGGCATTCATAACTATGGAATACGCATGTTACTCTTGCCAAGGATTTACTTAACACAATCGTGACTAGCGACTTTTACTATTCATGAATATAAGTTTATAACAATTAGGTGAAATTCCCTTATACTCTAGCATCAAATTCATGCATGCAAACTAAGTGTCGACCCTCAATCAACATACATAAACATGTTATCAATCAAATAGATAAGTAAACCACATTCACGATTTATGAAATCATAACTGGAGGAAATCAAGTCATATAAAACATATGATCATGGCTTTGAATTCCCCTCTAACTATAAAGAAATTAGTTCCTCATGTTCGCAAATAAACAAAGATAAATAAATTTAAACATTGACATAAAGATAGAAAACACCTAGAAACGCTCCAACAATCCAAGCTCCTTGAATGGCATGCACGGCTCCAAGAGTCTCCTTCCTTCTCCTTTGCAAACTCACGGCACAAGAGGGATGTTTGGGTGAATGGTGTAGTGAAAATATGGTAGAGGGTGGTGATCAATTGGTGCGGCAAAGGGTTGTATTTATAGGCTGAAAATCACAGCCCCTAGGTAGCAAAGGAAAAGGATTTAAAGGCCTAATTTGCATAGGAAAATAACACACAATCCTTGAAGGAAAACAAATCAGAAATCCAAAGGGAATGGGAGGATAAGGTGCGGCATTAAACTAGGAAAGGATAAGGGCTTCTAGAAACCAAAATCCCAAGGGAATTGGGTGAAAACTCACGGCAGGAATTGGAGGGAAAGTGGCTGAATTGCAATGCAAGGCAAAGGTCTTCTAGAAAGGTTCTAGGCGCCACCTTTGTAGGAAAGGATTAGGTCTTCTAGAAATCTGGTTTTAAGCATCCGAAAATAGTTAGGAATCCTCCCTCGCAGCTGGAATATAGGTGGATTAGGATTAGGATAAGATAGGATAGGATAAGGTTTGGATAATGTTTTGGATAAGGTTTCTTCACTTGAGCTGATTCTTTGGCTTTAACTTCCCTTCTTCAAGTAGGAAACCTTGTTTGAGTAGGAAACTTCAATCTTCTAGAAATCCAACTTCACTTAGGAATCATTCTTCAACTAGGAATCCTTTGTTGACTAGGATTTCATCTTCAATTAAGCACTTTCCTACATCAGTTAGGAAACTTTGCATCTTCAATTCTTCAACTTTGAAACACATTCCTAGCTTCTTCAATCCTTCAAATTCGTCCATTCTTTGTGCTCCACATGCATGAGCTCCATTCTAGCTCAATTTTGCTCCAATTTGCATCTTTTTGCTTACTTTATCCTTAAAACCTGAAAACACATGAAAATAGCTTAAAAGACTAACTTAACTAAGAAAACACAACATAAATGCATAAGAACTAGCTAACTAAGGCGCATAAATATGCTCCTATCAGGAGTGAAAGCCAGATCCAACCAAATGAGAAGACCTCGACCTTCTAAACGGCAGCGGTGCCTCCCCCTGCCTTACTTAATACTTCGCCAAGTCAACAGACATATCAATCTCAGGGCAAAAGGAAAGATTTACATCCTCACGAGTCTCATTTTAGTAAAAGGAGTAAGGGACACTATCGCGATAATCAAGGGTATCGCCACGATAATGTCCACCCCCAGACAGTCAACACAATGGGCCAAGCAAGTGTCAGGACAGACCCTACCTTGAGGTATGAGACATACACACCTTTGAACGCCACATGCGTGGCCATTTACCCCAGCATAACACACCTGATGAAGGATTATTTTGTGAAAACATGTTCATTTAAGCAACATCTATAAGCATGCAATTAACAATTAAAGGCGGAATCATGCTTGCATGCACTTAAAAACAAAACATTAACCATGAAATTCAAAGCCTAGTAGATTGGTGAACCAAGACTCAACTCAAATCAAAGTGAGTTGAGAAATATACCTTTGTAGATTCCTCTTTGCATAAGCAAATGCTAATCACCCAAAGAGAGGGCCTTCATTCCTTGCATCTAAAATCTATGGATTTGGATGGAAGAATAGGTTTCTCCAAGTTCCCAAAATTGAGAACCTCTAAGTCTCTTCACCAAGGAGAGATTGGAGAAGAAATGAGTGACCTTGGAGTAGTGGGATTGCAAGATGCACCCCCAAGGTGGCCGGCCTCTTTAGAGAGAAATGGAGAGACATGTTCTCTCCAATTTTCTCCAAAACAAACCCTTATGAATTTTAGGCTATAAAGTCATATTTATACCTTTATTCATTTGAGTGGCAAACTTGTAAATAAGTCCAAGTTCACTACCCTTAGCATCATGGCCGGCCCTAGGGTATTTTTGGGCTAATTAGGCCTTTGTGAATCATTATTCATTAAGTTGTCATACAACTTAAGTCAATGGGCTTGACGTTCGAAGCCCATTGGGCCTTAATGTCCAAAACTATCCCGAGGTCTTTAACGAACTTATTCGTTTGATTAATTAACATATTAATTAATCCTTGCCATAAATAAATGATTAAACCATTTAATCATTCTTACTCATCTCCATTGTTTCTTCAATCTCCACCTTACACGGTGTGCGATCCATTAGGTTCCTTTTAGCGAGGCAGTGGGCGATTAAAACCATTTTATATCGATTGTGAATTGAAACTTACTTTCAATTCTCCCTTTAGTGATTACACACGTTTAGGGCTTCCACAAACCATGAGTGACACCTTGCAGCATATCATGGTTACCCAAGCTAATCAGAAGAGGTAGAGAAAACCTATTCAGTTTGGGATTACAAATGCAATACGGTCTTTCTCTAATACAATACTCTTGACCACATTGTTTGGTTTGATAGTTTATTTATTCATGTCTACTATCCAATGTGATTCGTGTGCTTATATGATTACCTTGAATGTGATTTAGAACGACTTTTCTAAATCTCATTCATACTCTGGCCAGAGATTCTAAATCATATCATAGAGTATTCTCCCTCAAACAGTTTGAAGGTTAGAGATCCCTTGTTGCGCATTCACTTGCCTCCATGGCTAAGTGGCTTAACCCCAACGATGCCGTGGACACCCTCCTGATGGAGTGACTTTGACATAATCAAAGATCAAGGACTTAACCACAAGACAACTATGATGGCTCAGGTCAAATGACTACTTTGCATTATCCCAACCATGAGTTCTCATGTGACATGAGTATGAGAACTCATCGTTGATCGCATTCAGTGAACTCATTCCCTATTGAGCACCTACGTGCTTGTCTTGATGTCACACACACCAATGACTCGAGACTAGTCACTCTCCCTGAAAGAAGACATAGCACGTACCGATCTTGACGGACTGTCAATGCCCAATTGGCAATCTTATGATCAGGATCATTTAGGATGTGTCTACGAAAGAATGGTCTCATGAATCTAACTTCATTAGATTACATTCTCCCAATCACATATTCCTTGGACTTTATCGTTTAAGCATATAACATTTATATGGGACGGCTCAAACAATAATCTTTGCCCTTTATATTAAACTAGATTAGTTTAACATGTGAAATGTCCGTAAAGTATCATCACATGATTGGTTTTAGGGCACATTTCCAACACCTGATACCGAAGCCAATGCCGAGGTAGTCAGGTTACAAGCCCACGAAGAACATGGGCACATTTTACTACTACCACGAGCATAATGGCCATGACGGCGAGAAGTGTATTACCCTTCATAATCATATTGAAGTTTTGGTACGTGAAGGAAAAATTGATCAATTTCTCATTCACCCTCCAAGGGGTAACCGTAACCAACGCCAAGTGAACGTGATATATTCCATAAGTGGTGGCACACCCATATCTAAATCTTCCAACAGGGCCATGAAAAATAATGAACGAGCTTTAAGGTCTGGCCACCAAGTGTTTCACGTGGAAGACATCAAGGGAGGCAAGTATCAAAGGCCTAACTGGGATCCAATATGTTTCTACCCTGAGGAAGAAAGAAGTATCATCTACCCTCACAACGACTCACTGATCGTGGAAGCTCACATAGCCAACTTTGAAGTATGACGAATTCTGGTATACACAGGGGCTTGGTCAATATCATGTTTGCTGAAGCTTTCAAGGCATTTAATGTAGCTGAACACTTGCTCGATCGCTCGATTTCTCCTCTGATAAGCTTCTCCGGTGATTTGAAAAGGTTCAACATACTTTGTGTCATTCGACAATTGCTACAATATGCCTCGACAACTTGCCCTTATTCTCACTAACCAGGTGATGAAATGTGAAGAAATAACTCATCTTTATGCCACCAACCAGGTGATGAAATGTATGAAGGATTATTTTGTGAAAACATGTTCTTTTAAGCAACATCAATAAGCATGCAATTAACAATTAAAGGCGGAATCATGCTAGCATGCACTTAAAAACAAAACATTAACCAAGAAATTCAAAGCCTAGTAGATTGGTGAACCATTAATCAACTCAAAACAAAGTGAGTTGAAATATATACCTTTGTAGATTCCTTTGTATTTAAACAAAGGCTAATCACCCAAGAGATAGGGCCTTCATTCCTTGCATCTTAGATCCATGGATTTGGATGGATCTACACCAAGGAGAGCATGGATGATAAATGAGTGACCATGGAAGAATAGATGGCTAGCTACAACTTCCATGGTGGCCGGCCTTTCTAGAGAGAAATGGAGAGACATGTTCTCTCCAATTTTCTCCAAAACAAACCCCTAATGAATAAAAGGCTATAAAGTCATATTTATACCTTTATTCATTTGAGTGGCAAACTTGTAATTAAAGCAAGTTCACTACCCTTTCTCTATATGGCCGGCCATGGGGGGTTGTTTGGGCTTTTGGGTCTTAGTGAATCATTATTCATTAAGTTGTCATACAACTTAAGTCAATGGGCTTGACGTTCGAAGCCCATTGGGCCTTAAGGTCCAAAACCTATCCCGAGGTCTTTAACGAACTTATTCGTTTGATTAATTAACATATTAATTAATCCTTGCCATAAATAATTAAACTATTCAATTATTCTTACTCATTTAGTTTGTTTCATACATCTCCACCTTATACGGTGTACGATCCATTAGGTTCCTTTTAGCGAGGCAGTGGGCGATCAAAACTCTTTCAAATCGATTATGAATTGAAACTTACTTTCAATTCTCCCTTTAGTGATAATACACTTTTAGGGCTTCCACAAACCATGAGTGACACCTAGCCGTATGTCATGGTTACCCAAGCTAATCAGAAGAGGTTAAGAACCTATTCAGTTTAGGATTACAAATGCAATACGGTCCTTCTCTAATACAATACTCTTGACCACATTGTTTGGTTTGATAGTTTATTCATGTCTACTATCCAATGTGAATCTTGTGCATATATGATTACTTTGAATGTGATTTGGAACGCATTCCTAAATCTCATTCATACTCTGGCCAGAGATTCTAAATCATATCATAGAGTATTCTCCCTCAAACGGTTTGAAGGTTAGAGATCCCTTGTTGCGCATTCACTTGCCTCCATGACTAAGTGGCTTAACCCCAACGATGCCGTGGACACCCCGATGGGGTGACTTTGACATAATCAAAGATCAAGGACTTAACCACAAGACAACTGTGATGCCTCAGGTCAAAGGACTAATTTGCATTATCCCAAACATGAGTTCTCATGTGACATGAGTATGAGAACTCTTCGTTGATCACATTCAGTGAACTCATTCTCTACTGAGCACCTACGTACTTGTCTTGATGTCACACACACCAATGACTCGAGACTAGTCACTCTCCCTGAGAGAAGACATAGCACGTACCGATCTTGACGGACTGTCAATGCCCAATTGGCAATCCTATGATCAGGAACATTTAGGATGTGTCTACGAAAGAATGGTCTCATGAATCTAACTTCATTAGATTACATTCTTCCAATCACATATTCCTTGGACTTTATCGTTTAAGCATATAACATTTATATGAGACGGCTTAAACAATAATCTTTGCCCTTTATATTAAACCAGATTAGTTTAACATGTGAAATGTCCGTAAAGTATCATCACATGATTGGTTTTAGGGCACATTTCCAACAATCTCCCACTTGCACTAGAGCCAATCAGCTTGGTCATCAGTGATGATACCTCTTCTGTAGTCATTTCATAAATGGCTGAGTAGTAGGCCTAGGCAATGGATATCTATATGTTATCCATAGAAGCAACCTTGAGAATAACGACGTCACCATTATACATGATTCTCAATCATGTGGTTCAGTCTCTCATATGAGTTCGGATCTTGATGAGACCTTGATTCCCAGGCTTGAGCTATCGCCCCATTAGTGTCATAGTGTCAGTACACTAGATACACTTTCTGGTTGGAACCGAATAGAGAGTTCACTAAATGAACTTTCCCATCCAAACAACACTGTTGTAAACTTCTTTATGGCAATATATTTTGCATTCATAATGGAACACACTAAAGTCATTACTTTAATGTTTCCATCCAAATATCTCTTTAGTCATAATAAAGAGATATCCGTTTATCTCTTCATTCATAATGAAGAAACATCCAATGATGGATTAGATTCATAATCTAATACATTTACGCTTCCATTACGTTACTCTAATTCTTCCTCGATCTTTGAGGGATTTATCCTTTAGTATTTCTTAAACACTTAAGGACTCACTTGACAGTTGCCATGGTTCTGATCCTGGGCTTGCACTGATATCGTCTTGTACCGTTCTAGGTACAACTCATATCAATGTTTTTCATATAATATGAAATACATAAATCATATCAATGTTTTTCATATAATATGAAATACATAAATCACCTTTATGCGTATGCATAAAGGATTCTTATTTACGCATTATTTCTTTGGGAGTCAAAGGGTACGTTCCCTTTGAGAAGGGCAACTTGCTAGTCACACTAGAGTCATCCTTCTATTTGAAGTTTATCATCATATGAGAAACTTCCTAGCATCTTTTGTCTATTATTAGGAATTGATATAATCCAATTATATCCTAAAAAATCTATCATTATAGATTTCTATCCCATGTATATAAACTATGTCTCCCATATACATTCTATCTTCATATAATGTTTAAAGTCATAACTTTAACGAAGAAGTATTCTTTTCATTTCCAAAATTAATATATCATATATACATTCATATATATCACATATATATTTATATATATATATATATATATATATATATAAATTTAGGAATATGATTAACTCCCACTAATCTTTTGTAAACCTAGTAAACAAAAGATTCATTTACATCTTTATGAGAAAGCAAACGATTTGACCTTTCTCTCATAAGACGCTTATAGCTCCCACTAGCTTGCTAAGATCCATGATGGATGGATCTCTACAACTTATATGTCTTGTGATTCATAGTTTTAGACATATATATTATCAAGATTATCTTAATAATGGTTTCGGAAACCCATATAATGTCTAAACATTGAATCACCATTTAGTTGTCGCTAGCTATCTTCGAATTAATTGAAACTAAGACTACGTCAAAAATGGTTCCTTCAAAGTCAACCATTCTCTTTGATTGTAGTCACCTTAAGCTACCAATTAGCTATGAAGGTTTCATTATTTCGAGTCAAATGGTACTTTACCATTTCCTTGAGTATATATCATATATATACACTCAATGTAGTCATAAGGATTTTCATTCTTATTTCTTTCGAATTAAGAGGTGTAACTCTATGACATAGTCATAAAGTTCAAACCATTCAACTGAGACGGTTTATAAATCATTCTCGACTACCTTGGAGCTTTTGATATAGGAACTAGGTTGTTATATTTGTTGATTATTATCTTGTCTCTCATAGAACCCATTCTTTGAGTTCTAGCTCTCGTTTATTCGCTTTTAGGCAAATCACATTGTAGGATTACAATGAACTACCCAACAAAACAACATTTGTTAGTTGGTTTATAGAAGTGATATCCAAAAGTTAATTTAAGGATATCCCACAAGATTGTTATCAAACAAATATTGCTTATTAGCACACAACCCCAAATCTTAACATGCTTAAGATTTGTCTTTCTTTCCAACTACATCTTATGGAGTCATGAAAAATTTGGAAGATCTTCTAATTGACAATCATATTGTCTTAGAAGCATATATATCCTATATATGGGTAATTGATAATATCCAACGAACTAAATCTTATTCAAGTTCGTTCTTCTCCTAATGGAGAAATCTATTATCTTATGATGCTTCTTTCCTTGATATCTTTCAAGAAAACTATTCTAAAGTGTTACCATTCCTTGGATCAAATCTAAGGATGTAAATACTTTAGACGTCTTACTCATCAACTTACATTTCTTGAATTCTTTGAAACCTTTTGCAAAGTATTCGGACTTGTGTTTATTTAAAATAAACTATAGTCCAACCGAGGGTGATCTTCGGTGAATGTCATACAACATGAGTAGTATTATGTTTGTGGACAAGTGCCACTAACATCTAAGTGAATTAACCTCAACAACTTTGTGATTCTTTCTTCTTTCCAAAAGAATAAAGATTCAAACATTTCGCCTCTATACAATTTTAACAAGAAGGTATTGGATCCGGATCTAACGATCCAAAGCGTCCATCTATGACCAACTCGTAATTTATGTTTTAGAGGTATCACAACTTTAGTTGGGATTAGTCACTACCTTGCAACCTTTTGGGTTTTAAGCATCGTTGTATTCTAAACAGTTAACACTACCATATCATCTCTACTATAGAGACAATCAATTAGATTACTATAATCCAATCATTGATTAATAAAGAACAATGTTTTGTCAAACAAAACATTCATCCATCTCTACTATAGTGACGGAATTAAATTCCTTAAAATTGGAATGTAAAGACAATCTTTGGTTTTTCCAATTTCTTTGGTAGTTCATATGAGGAAGTAAGTACCATCTGCTTTCGCAGAAATCTATATTTTATTCACTTTCCGAATGTGAAGTACTTTCTCTTCTCTCATATATCTTCTACTTCTTATTAGCCATACTTTTACAACGATTGTAAAACTTAGTTACTAATACGGAATCAAGCATTCAAGTAGAAGAACCAACTGTTTTGAACTATTCAAGAACAATTTACAATGCCTTCGAAAGGTGTGTTCTTGACACTTGCAAGACATTTCTTGCAAATACCCCTTCCAATGTCCATCCTTTCATAAAGAAAGTTTGTTCCCTTGGAGTTATTTCGCTTTCTTCATTTGACTTCTCCTTTGACTACCATAGTCAAGGTCCCTAAACTCCCACTATCTATCTTGAAACTTATTTCAATTGTGTTATACACATCAAACATTTTGGAGAGCATGTTTTTATTGTACACTACATAGTTTACAATAAACTTAGTGAACGATTAGGATAGGGACACAAAGGTGAAGTCCTTGCCTAGTTCCCGTCTCTAGAAGTGTTTTAATACTTCAACACTCAATGATTCAAAATCATCATAAGTCCATGTTGATGGACTATTTTTGTCAACCAACCATTATGTTCTAAACATAATTACAAACTTTCAAGAGTTGTTCAAAGCAACTCTCATTTCTTCATACAACAATTTGTAAGTGAAGAATCATGGCACATTAAGTGTCCATGCCTTTGTGCTTTCTTCTTAAGTTCTTTGTTCATTTAACAAAGAAACAAGCACTAAGTGTTTGCATTGACTAAGGGTTGTTCAAAACAACTCATTATTTCTTCATACAACGATTTGTAAGTGAAGAACTAATAACACTAAAAGTGTCCTTTTCTTTATGCTAATCTTCGTAAGTTCCTTTGTTCATATAACGAAGGAATAAGCATTGGTTGTTTGTGTTGTCCTCTTCATGATAGACTTTTCTAACATGTTCTTCCAATGATACATTATCATTAGGAAGATTGTGAGGATGAGACTACTTAGATACATATGCAATCCTTTTAAGACATTCTTTGGGATTGTGGTACCAAGTCCGGAAACTAAAACATTCGGTTTTATTTGTCAAGTGTTGGATAGCGTTTGCAAATATATAGGTAAACAAATACATAACGAATATAAATTGATTGATTTTAAGCCATTTGATTCGGGTCTTTAAATCAAATAGCACCACCTACTATTTTTGGCAAATTCCATATCCCTCATTGGAATTCGAGAGTTTTGGATGAAACTCTTAGTAGGTTATGGGAGACTCACTATTACCAAGCCCACCTCACAATGATATGATGTTGGCTAGCATTAATAATAATGAGAGAGTACACTTACTCATTTGCAACTAATGCAAGTACCCATCTTATTTGGCCTCTAGAGAATGTCACCTCACAATGATATGATGTTGGTTCCATTGCACTTAGTTAAGTCATTCCCACCATGCTTAGTTCGTGAAGGGGTTCAAGAATAGCCTCACGATGATACGATGTCGGCTATCCTCGTTGCCTACACTAACCTCATCATATGTTTATGGATTCCTCCTGAGTATAAGCATGCACTTTGTACTCCCCCATGATAGGGTGAAGCCGGTGTACAAGTCATAAACGATTGGAGCCACCACGGTGGAAGGCCTATGAAAGAGTGTTCTAAGCACTCTCACGCTTATCAACTTAATAATGGTTTGGTTGAGGGTTTTAGGTCTCATCACATACAAATATTCAATTTTAATCTCTATTAAAACTATTTTGGTCCTATTACAACTATTGGTCCATATGATTGCTTTTAGTTGTATATAATACTCCCACTATGCTTATAAAACGGTTTTTAAAGCAAGAGTATATGATACTACTAACATAACCTTTGCATTCATTTGATGGACTATATAGTTGCCTTAGGGCCTTAGGATGACTATGAACCTTTGTTTAGATTCAACACGAGCCTTGTGTTGAATCTCGGTCTAGGGATGGAGATTGATTTTAGTTACGCGTTTAATCACATTAAGGCGTGTTGTCTTAGGGGCGTTGGACCCAACTACTTCATTTTCATGCATATCAAATAAAGCAAGAAAGAAGTACTTCAAAGTAAAGGTGAGCTTATGCTCATTACAACATTTGCATAAAACAAATTACTTTAAAGTAAAGAAGAGCTTAAGCCCTTTTACAACATTTGATCAAATCAAATTACAACCAAAATCTAATCTACTCATTCCCATGGTTCAAACAAATTTGAAACGGCCTTTCACATAGCTCAATTATATTAGGCTTAGGTTCATAATCACCCTTTAATTAATTAACACTTTAACTAATTAAATTGAATGCAACATTTTCATTTGGTTTTTGTATCCATAAAATTGATTTAAATGGAGCTAAACAAAATGAAAATCCAATTCTCATTTAAAGAGACAAAACAATTTTGTTCTCTATCTAATTTGGGCCAATATGCAATAACCACAACTTATTTGGGCCATAAAGCAATTAACCTCAACTTTTGGGTTATATTGCAAAACTTTTGGGGTCACTTTGTAAAGACACAAAAGTCCACTACTTCATGTAATTACAATAGAACCCAAAATTTAATCAATGCAAAAACTTCATTAAAGGAGCAAAACAATTTGTCCTTTAGCGTTTTTGGACCTAAACGTAAAAACGTAAACTTTTGGGCCAAAGTGCAAATACACAAAAGTATCAAAACTTTATGCAATTGCATAAAAGACCCAAAAGAACCCTAATAATAGGGTGGCCGGTTTTGGAGTGTTAGTCCACAAAAATTTTGAAATTTTTTTTTCAACAAATTCATAAAGCCTTGCAAGTGGTTTGTGACATAAATACATGCAAGTGGTTTGTGACATAAATACATGCAAGTGGTGTGTAAGGTGTGTAAGTCTTACACACCCATCACAATTTCTATCACCTTTCAAAAAATAAAAATGTTTTGATGATAGATATTTCACACCAATCAACACAAAACAAAGACTTTATGAAATTAATCAAAACACAAACCTTTTTGTTCTTGGCAAAAATGTCAAGAACAATGAAGAACATTCATGAAAAACCCAAAATTTTTCCATGAACTTTTTCCACCCAAAAACATTCCAAAACCATTCAAGCTTTAGGGAAATAACATCTAACCAAACTAGGGTACATAGGGGTTCCAAAAGTCACCTTAAAACACTTTTAACAAGTCAAACAAGAACCCAAAAAATCACCCTATGGATTTGGCCGAAAATCCCCAAAGTCATGGCACCAAATTTTAGCTCCAATATTCATGCTCATATGAACTACATCTACAACATTTGAGATGGCAAATTTTCTAACAAAATTTACATTCAAAGAAGCAAGAATAAAGCTTGTAACAATTACAACTTTTAAATCACAAACTATGAACTACAAAACCCAAAAGGATTCACCAACTACTAGACCTAGGCTCTGATACCACTTGAAGGATTATTTTGTGAAAACATGTTCTTTTAAGCAACATCAATAAGCATGCAATTAACAATTAAAGGCGGAATCATGCTAGCATGCACTTAAAAACAAAACATTAACCAAGAAATTCAAAGCCTAGTAGATTGGTGAACCATTAATCAACTCAAAACAAAGTGAGTTGAAATATATACCTTTGTAGATTCCTCTTTGTATTTAAACAAAGGCTAATCACCCAAGAGATAGGGCCTTCATTCCTTGCATCTTAGATCCATGGATTTGGATGGATCTACACCAAGGAGAGCATGGATGATAAATGAGTGACCATGGAAGAATAGATGGCTAGCTACAACTTCCATGGTGGCCGGCCTTTCTAGAGAGAAATGGAGAGACATGTTCTCTCCAATTTTCTCCAAAACAAACCCCTAATGAATAAAAGGCTATAAAGTCATATTTATACCTTTATTCATTTGAGTGGCAAACTTGTAATTAAAGCAAGTTCACTACCCTTTCTCTATATGGCCGGCCATGGGGGGTTGTTTGGGCTTTTGGGTCTTAGTGAATCATTATTCATTAAGTTGTCATACAACTTAAGTCAATGGGCTTGACGTTCGAAGCCCATTGGGCCTTAAGGTCCAAAACCTATCCCGAGGTCTTTAACGAACTTATTCGTTTGATTAATTAACATATTAATTAATCCTTGCCATAAATAATTAAACTATTCAATTATTCTTACTCATTTAGTTTGTTTCATCCATCTCCACATTATACGGTGTACGATCCATTAGGTTCCTTTTAGCGAGGCAGTGGGCGATCAAAACTCTTTCAAATCGATTATGAATTGAAACTTACTTTCAATTCTCCCTTTAGTGATAATACACTTTTAGGGCTTCCACAAACCATGAGTGACACCTAGCCGTATGTCATGGTTACCCAAGCTAATCAGAAGAGGTTAAGAACCTATTCAGTTTAGGATTACAAATGCAATATGGTCCTTCTCTAATACAATACTCTTGACCACATTGTTTGGTTTGATAGTTTATTCATGTCTACTATCCAATGTGAATCTTGTGCATATATGATTACTTTGAATGTGATTTGGAACGCATTCCTAAATCTCATTCATACTCTGGCCAGAGATTCTAAATCATATCATAGAGTATTCTCCCTCAAACGGTTTGAAGGTTAGAGATCCCTTGTTGCGCATTCACTTGCCTCCATGACTAAGTGGCTTAACCCCAACGATGTCGTGGACACCCCGATGGGGTGACTTTGACATAATCAAAGATCAAGGACTTAACCACAAGACAACTGTGATGCCTCAGGTCAAAGGACTAATTTGCATTATCCCAAACATGAGTTCTTATGTGACATGAGTATGAGAACTCTTCGTTGATCACGTTCAGTGAACTCATTCTCTACTGAGCACCTACGTACTTGTCTTGATGTCACACACACCAATGACTCGAGACTAGTCACTCTCCCTGAGAGAAGACATAGCACGTACCGATCTTGACGGACTGTCAATGCCCAATTGGCAATCCTATGATCAGGAACATTTAGGATGTGTCTACGAAAGAATTGTCTCATGAATCTAACTTCATTAGATTACATTCTTCCAATCACATATTCCTTGGACTTTATCGTTTAAGCATATAACATTTATATGAGACGGCTCAAACAATAATCTTTGCCTTTTATATTAAACCAGATTAGTTTAACATGTGAAATATCCGTAAAGTATCATCACATGATTGGTTTTAGGGCACATTTCCAACAATGTACAACCTATACTCTCCTTTATGCCACCAACCAGGTAATGAAATGTACAACCCGTACTCTAATATCATTTGGCAACTTGCCACCCATGCCACCAACCAGGTGAAGAAGGAACTCATCTTCATGCCATCAACCAGGTGATGAAATGTACAACCCGTACTCTCCTTCATGCCATCAACCAGGTGATGAAATGTATAACCCGTACTCTAATATCATTTGGCAACTTGCCACTCATGCCACCAACTAGGTGAAGAAGGAACTCATCTTCATGCCACCAACCAGGTGATGAAATGTACAACCCATACTCTCCTTCGTGCCACAACCAGGTGATGAAATGTATAACTCGTACTCTAATATCATTTGGCAACTTGCCACTCATGCCACCAACCAGGTGAAGAAGGAACTCATCTTCATGCCACCAACCAGGTGATGAAATGTACAACCCGTACTCTCCTTCATGCCACTAACCAGGTGATGAAATGTACAACCCGTACTCTAATATCATTTGGCAACTTGCCATTCATGCCACCAATCAGGTGAAGAAGGAACTCATCTTCGTGCCACCAACCAGGTGATGAAATGTGATGAAAGGTGATGAAGGAACTCACATTCGTACCACCAACCAAATGATGAAAGCAACTCACCATTCATTCCACCTACCAGAAGACAAGTGGTACAACTTGTACATGTAAACTTCTAGCATTCACAAATAATCAAAAACCCTCAAGCTTGACAACTCAACTATGGGAGCACTTATGCCCAACAAGAGTTATAGTCACCAACAAAGTCTTATTGCAAGCCAACAACAACTTCAGTGCATGGCATACAAAGATCAATCTATTCAGCCATCTTGCATCTACTTCAGACATTTCTCCTCTGTAACAATGCAAACACTACAACTCGTAGAAAGCTTCACACACTCTTGATCAAGACAGTGTGAAGCAAAACCAATTTATGGTGCCAACAAGAGCTTCATCAAAGGAGTTCAACCACAATTCTCAAAAGCTTCACACACTCTTGATCAAGACAGTGTGAAGCAAAACCAATTTATGGTGCCAACAAGAGCTTCATCAATGGAGGGCAACCACAATTCTCAAAAACTTCAGACACTCTTGATCAAGACAGTGTGAAGCAAAATCAATTTATGGTGCCAACAAGAGCTTCATCAATGGAGGACAACTACAAATTCTCAAAAGCTTCACACTATCTTGATCAAGATAGTGTGAAGCAAAATCAATTCGTGGTACCCAACAAAAGCTTCATCAATGGAGGACAACTACAAATTCTCAAAAGCTTCACACTATCTTCATCAAGATAGTGTGAAGCAAAATCAATTCATGGTACCCAACAAAAGCTTCACACTATCTTCATCAAGATAGTGTGAAGCAAAATCAATTCATGGTACCCAACAAAAGCTTCAACTCCAAAGCTTCACCTACAAATCTTCAACTCCAAAGCTTCACTTACAAAAGCTTCAATACAAAAGCTTCACCTACAAAGCTTCAACTCCAAAGCTTCACCTACAAAGCTTCAACACAAAAGCTTCACCTACAAAGCATTAACTCTAAAGTTTTACCTTCAAAGCTTCAACTCTAAAGCTTCACCTACAAAGCTTCAACACAAAAGCTTCACCCACAAAAGCTTCACCCACAATAGCTTCACCAACAAAAGCTTCATCCACAAAAGCTTGACCCACCACAAAAGCTTGACCCACAAAAGCTTCACCTACCACAAAAGCTTCACCCACCACAAAAGCTTCATCCACAAAAGCTTCACCCACCATAAAATCTTCGCCTACAAAAGCTTCACCCACAAAAGCTTGACCCATAAAAGCTTCACCTACAAAAGTTTCACCCACAAAAGCTTCACCCACAAAAGCTTCACCTACAAAACTTCAACACAAAAGCTTCACCTACAAAAGCTTCACACACTCTTGATCAAGATAATGTGAAGCAAAATCAATTCATGGTACCTAACAAAGCTTCAACCTCAAAGCTTCACCTACAAAGCTTCAACTCCAAAACTTCACCTACAAAGCTTAAAATATATATATATATATTCGGAAATTCTAAAATTCGAAAATTTGGAAATTTGAAAATTCTAAAATTGAAAAAAAAATTGAAAAAATAAATTGCCCAGGCCTCCCCTTCTTTGGGCCTAACAACTTTCATAACAAATATACATGAAAGAGGAGTTTTGGGCTACCACTTAGAAAGGAAATGCCTCATTCGTCAACTCCCTCGACCGAAGACTTGGGGGACTCCTACCATATGCTACTGCACCTTGATACTCGGAAGTCCCACGACCACTCAGTGACTTGGATTTTTCAAGTCTCCAACTGAGAAGTTTTCCTCACTCGGGTAATTAAGGGAGCATTACCTCAACATACATGCTTCACTCACAAAGCTTCAGCATACAAGCTTCACCAAAGAAAAAATTTAAAGAACTTAGTTAAGAAAGCCTTGGTGTATTTAACACAATACGTTGAAATGAAGCACATCCTGTTTATTGATATCTCCGATAAGTTACAAATATGTACATATACATGAATCAAAATAAACAAACAAGAGGGAGCCTTCACAAAGGTTTCTCAAGAGAAATCTCAGCAGTCGGCAGAGCCCCAGAAAGAGGAGGCACCGGAGGGTGATCATTCGGAGCCTCAGTACTGGACAGAACCCCAGAAGGAGGAGGCATCGGTGGTTGATCATTTGGAGCTTCATTATGCAGTACAACCTCAGAAGACGAAGGCAATAAATGCCTTTGGAACAAACCCACAAACCTATGATGATCAAGTAAAATCTAACCATCAGATTCCTGCATCTAGTCAAGCTTCCTCTTCATGTTTGTAGCATAGTCATGTGCGAGCCTGTGCAACTGTTTATTCTCATGCTTGAGCCATCTAATCTCCTGTTTGAGACTTATCACTTCAGCCGCCAATGATTCAACTTGGCGAGTTCGAGCAAATAGGCGTTGGGCCATATTAGACACAGAACCTGCACACTGAGCACTGAAAGCCAAAGAATACTTAACAGCCAACTCATCAGACCGTTTGGAAAGTAGTCTGTTATCTTTGGGAGTGAGAAGGTTCTTGGCCACCACCGCAGCGGTCATATCATTCTTCATCACAAAGTCTCCAATGGTAAAAGAACCAGTAGGGGATAAGAAGGATAGGCACCATATGTTGTCTTGAGAAGGCATGACTGCCTCTTCACCAAAGTTCAAGTCAAAACGACGGTCAGATGGGCTTCAGAAATGATGAAGGAAAAATGAGGTCCAATAAATCTCTGAAGTACGAAAATAAACGGAAAATTCCTACAAGCAATAACTCTCTGAATGTACTTCTTGCACACAATTGGTGCCCCTATAAAACAAAGGGTAACAGGGCTGTTGGTTCAAAAATCGAAGAGGCACCACTCTCCAGATTTCGAGAAGCAGATTTTCCTGAGTAAAATATGTCGACAATCCCCACACGCAACATCAGCTCCTCGGGTACCATAGATAACTTTGCCAAAGATCTTTGACAAAGTTTAGACACATAAATTTTGAAGGTCCAGCTACCCTACAATTTCCCATAAGGGTAAAGGAACAGCACCACTGCTTGATAACTGGAAAGTCCCTATGTTTGTCAACCTCCATGCTCCGTGGCAAGACAGACTGGCAAAAATGCCCAACCTTTACGACATTCGAGAAAACACTCCCAACAAGATTGCTTGCTCAAAAATCGAAAAGGCACCGCTCTCTGAATATCAAGAGTCAGACTCCTAACATGATTACTTGCTCAAAAATCGAAAGGGCACCGCCCTCCGAATCTCGAGAGCTAAACTCCTAACAGGATTACTTGCTCAAAAATCGAAGAGGCACCTGATAGGAGCATATTTATGCGACTTAGTTAGCTTGTTTTCTTGCGTTTTCGTAGTTAGTTTGTGTTTATTATAGTGTTTTAAGCTATTTTCGTGTGTTTGTAGGTCCTAATGACAAAGTTGGCAAGAAAGTGCATTTTGGAGCAGTTTTGGGCACTAAATGGATAGCACATGTATGGGCCAAGTTGGATGGACGAATTTGGAGTTCAAAAGGAGATGAAGAAATTAAATTCAAGACAAAGAAGATAAGGAATCAGCTCAAAAGAAGAGAAATTATCCAAATCCTTATCCAACCTTATCTTATCCAAACTAACCTTATCTTATCCTATCTTATGCTAATATTTTCCTAACTTAATTCCTGCTGCAAGGGGGAGTTAATTTCTATTTTAAATCACCTAGAAGCCTTTCTAGAAGGCCTTATCTGTTCCTACATTGGTGTTGCATGTTTTTAGGCCTTGTTCTTCTAGAAATCAACCACATAACATTGTTTCTAGAATTCCCTACAAAAATGGCGCCCCAAACCCTTCTAGAAACCCTAAAATCTGCACAAACCCTTGTTCTTTTCCCCCCTTGGATTGAGGCCCAAGCCTTGGCCGAAAATCCTAAGCCTTTTCCCATCAGAATTTGTGAAAACCCTAGCCTATAAATAGATGTTTTCAGCCACAAATTCGACCACCACCCCCTTACTACTCAAAAACCCTTGTGCCGCAACCCTAGACACCATTCTACATCATTCATTCAATCCATTCACTTCCACATACAACCTGCCGCAACCTTTCATCCTCATTAGCCATCATTCATCATCCTAAACAAGAATACACAATCCATCACCCCCAAAACCACCAACCACACCTTGTGCCGCAGCAAGGAAGAAGGAGGAGAGCCCTTAGACGTGTCTGTCATTCGAATTAGAGTTGCTGGAACGTTTTAGGTGTAATCTTTCTTTTGCTTTCAATGTTTAAATTCAATAATCTTTGTTTTGTGAGTATGAGGAACTAAACCCCTCTTAGCTAGGGGGAATTTCGAAACCATGGCTATATTTGCAATATGATTTGATTACATCCAGTTGTGATTTCATGAATTGTGAATTCAATTTACTTATCTGTTTGAATTAAAACTTGTTTGTGTATGTGGGTTGAGAGTGCACACTTAATTTGCATGCATAAATCTGATGCTAGGATATAAGGGAGTTTCACCTAATCGTTATGAACTTATATTCATAAGTAGTAAAGGTTGTTAGTCACAATCATGTTAAGTAAATTCCTGGCATAAGTATCATGCGCTTTCATAGTTACGAATGTCTTGTCAACATTTATGATTTTCATTGAACTTAATGATCTTTGATTGTTTCTCTATTATGCGCTTTCATGTAGGGAACTTTTGAGGAATAATTTGATTGCGATGTGCTAATTCCATTCAATTCAATGACTTAAGGAAAATCTGAGGGTTAATTTAAGCGTACCTAATTAACTTGGGGTGTTGAGGTTCATGGTTCATTGAAAAAGCAACTGTAAATTGTTTTGTATGCAAGTATGTCATGTGTGGAGAAAGTCCTCCTAGCTAGCCCATCATCCATCTCATTCCACCAAATTCGTGCAAATCTGCCTAGTTTTAGTTCTTGTTTTGTTTACTTTATTTTTGTCCAAAACTAAATCCCCCCTTTACTTTAGAGTGTCTAACTAGTTAGGATCTGTTTTAGATTATGTTTTTAAGTGTTTTGAGTCAAGTTAAAACCAATATTTGTCCAAAATTGTGTTGAGAGTCAGAAACTACCCAGTTTGTGTTTTTAGGCAGTTTTGAGTGTTTTTAGCTTATTTTAAGTCTTGTGAATTTGTTTTGAGTCTTTTAAGTCTAATTAAGTGTTTTAAAGCTTAGTTTTGTCTATTTGAGTCAGTTTAAAGTGTTTTAGCAATCCCTCCTAATCCCCGGTTTAAGAACAATCTCTACTTACATATATACTACAATTGTTAAAAGAGGGTTTAATTTGTGTGTTAAGTTAATTTTCGCATCAGCACCACTCTCTAAATCTCAAGAACTAAACTCCCAACAAGATTACTTGCTCAAAAATTGAAGACGCACCACTCTCCGAATCTCAAGAGCCAGACTTCCAACAGCATTGTTTTCTCAAAAATCGAAGAGGCACCGTTTTCCAAATCTCGAGAGCTAGATCCCCGACAGGATTACTTGTTCGAAAACTAAAGAGGCATCGCTCTCCAAATTTTGAGAGCCAGATTTCCTTGGATAAAGCTTGTCTGCAATCTTCACACGCAACATCAGCTTTCCAGATACCACATACCACTTTTTCAAAGTGATCTGACAAAGTTAAAACACATGAATCTTGTAGCTCCCACTACATTGCTATGACCGATAAGGGTAAAGGAACAGCGTTACCACTCACTTTTGAGACAATTCCTATATATGTCAACTTTCATCCTCCACAGCCAGGCAGACCTGCAAATAAAAAAAATGCTCAACTTTTCTTCACATCCGAGAGGGCATTCTCAGCAGAGTCTCTCAAAATACTCAGCTTCTTTTCCCCTTGATAATACCTCTGCAAACAAGCCACACCAGAGCAAAAGTATCTCATATCATCAGGGTTAAAAGCAAGAGTATCCCATATCATGCTTTTTCCTTGTCTTTTCCTTTAGCCTTGTTCTTACCTGCAAGACAAGGAGAAATAGAGCAATCAGTCAGCACTTGGAATCAAGCTTCCAGTTAGGAACTGACTACCTAGAACTCCTTGCCTGATTACTTACCTGGCATTGCTCTCGAGTACTCATCTTCAACATCTTATGCTTCCAGAAAAGATACCAAATCTGCCTGAGAAATAGATAGGGCAAGTGAGAAAGATACAAGGAAGCATATGGAGACAAGCGCAACAGAACATGTGCCGATTCATCTACTACTTTGTCAACAGCAAAAGTATCTCATATCATCAAGGTCGAACGCACTCTTGATTTGATGGACTTGTTTTGACCCTCAAATTCTTGAGTCGACCTTATACTTTGGAGGAAACCAGAAAACCCTCCAGCCCAGTTCAAGAATAAGTATGTGGAAAGTTACTTCTTCAAAAGCAAAAGTATCTCATATCATCTGGTCTCCTTTTTCTTATCTTTATCCTTAATGCTGCCTGCAAGATAGAGAGAATGAGAACAATTAGCCGGAACTCAAAATCAAACTTTTGATCGGGGATTGATTGCTGGGAGCTCTGACTGCTTACCTTGTCTGTCACCTCTTTCGGCGGATCTTCTAGCTCGGCGACTTGGGGGAATCTTACTGCATGGTTTGTATCGCGCTCGACCAAGCCTGAAACTACAAGTAAGCTTCAAGTGAAATTGATACATTACCTTGTGTATCTTCACCGGTTAAGGATACCACCCCTGGATGAAGGAAAAGTACTTCCAGAGAAGATGTCACATCTACCTATGAGACAGATAAGGCAAGTGAAAACAATACCACACTTAGAAGTTTCGTGATTACTCAGCGGCTTGGATCTTGCAAGTCCCCAACCGAGGAGATTCCCTCACTCGAGAACTTAGGGGAGCACTGTTTGTACCATACTTGACCAATCCCGAAACTACCGAGCACCGGTCAACGTTATACCATCAAGGACCTAGAAGAGTTTCCCTCCAACCAAGAGGCCAATCACAGTGCGACATGTGTCGACATCAGAAGCCAATCATAACGCGACACATGTCAACATTAGAACCAATCACAACACGACATGTGTCAATGTCAGAACAAAGCTAGAAACTCTCTTCTATAAAGGAGATCATTCTCCCACAATATTTCCTAATGTCATTTGTACTAAATCATTCACTAGTACTCACTAAAGGAGAGCTTGAACCTATGTACTTGTGTAAACCCTTTATAATTAATGAGAACTCCTCTACTCCGTGGATGTAGCCAATCTGGATGAACCACGTACATCTTGTGTTTACTTCCCTGTTTCTATCCATTTACATACTTATCCACACTAGTGACCGGAGCAATCTAGCGAAGGTCACAAACTTGACACTTTCTGTTGTACCAAAGTCCTCACTGATTTTGCGCATCAACATATATATATATATATATATATATCTCAAATCGGAGCTCAATAACTAATACTACATATCGTAAAACCACGTTCATAAGTAAGTATATAGTCATCAATCATATATACCACAAAGAACGTAAAGTCGATAAAGAATGATAATATAACATAAAGCGCAAATCTAATTTACTCATAAACGTTTCATAAAACGTAGTCATTAAATCATACTTTTCATGTATGTAGTTCTAATAGTAAAATATGTATTTTATAAAAGGTCCAATCAGCGATACTTTGCCATCGAAGAGCCATGTAAACAAGATAGGACAGAAATGCCATACACAAATGAACCTAAGCATATAAAGGTACCAATTAATAAAACGTTATCATAACGATTGAATTTCGAGAAACGGATGCCATAAACGGATTCAGGACGTCAAAAAACATAAAGGGGGACCTCGGGTACCCTCACGGGCCGATTTGGGTCGTCAGTGGAGGCACGTGTGCTCCACGAGCCGACCAAGACAAGGCTCACGTGCCAGGGTTTTGAGATGACCCGGTTCAACTGGGTTGGGCTGAGGGTAATTGGGTCGCAAGGTTGGGCCTGGGGTAATTGGGTCTAAGCCTAGGTTCTGGGCTGGTTTCACTTCTGGGTTGGGCTTTGGGTTAGAGCCTGGTAGCCCGACCCAAGGGTTTGGGCTCAAATTTGGGTACAATTTTAGGCTACCGAGTCAGGTCGACCCAGTTTCAGGCGGGTAAGAAAGTTGGAGCTTCCCAAGCTCCGTTCAACCCCAAAACTCAACCAAAATACGTCATGCAATATACCAAAATGAAGCCCAAGGAATAAGGAAGATATTCGTACTAGTGAGAGGTCAAAAAATGGTCTGCAAGGCACTGCAATCTCACCGGAAACTGGGGAAGGTCTTCCCGAGGTGTTCTTCGTCCAAAAACCACAAAACTACTCAGAAATGTCTCAAAGTCACTTCTAAACATGATCAAAGGGGTTTTAAGAGCTTACCATGGTCGGAGATACCACGAACGACGTCGGAGCTTGTCGGAGTTCAATTTGAACAACGCAAGTGACACGGTTCCTTCAGAGGGAAGGAAAATGAGGTGTCTTGGTGGTCTAGGGTCGAGATGGGGAGGGCCTGAGGGTGATGGTGGTGCTTTTGCCGTCGTTCGTTGCAAGTGTGGGTGTGTGTGAGTCATTGGAGATGAAAGAGCATAGAGAGTAGAGAGAGCTGTGAGGTTTGTCACAACAGAGGGAAGGAAGAAAGAGAGAGGGTCAGGGGGACCAAAAAGGAAATGGGCCCCAAGTGGCACATAATTTAAAATCCAAAAAGCACCAATTCAAAATATCTAGCCCAATCCCAATGAAATTACCAAAATGACCTTCCATTCCGTAAATTCCAGGACGGGTCATCACAACTACCTTTCTTTTTTTCTTTTCTTTTTTTTCTTTTTTATCAAACACCACTGGTCCAATTTATATCTTCAACTTGTAGTCAATGGCCAAATTTGCATGCATATTTAGCTTCATTTCAATCAAATTCTGATTTGAAAGTGCTTTTAAAATGTTTAAAAGTGATTTTGGTGAAAATGCTTTTGCAAGTGAATCTTGTAAAAAGTACTTGAAGTGCTTCTTACAAAAATGACATAATCAATGCTTCGTGCAGAAAACATTTTATTTGTTTTTGGAATCCAAAAATATTTTCTATAAAAAACTTTCAATCATTTTAAAAAGACTTCCCAACGAGTCAAAATTCAACTTTCTTGTAATTTTAGACATATTCCTTCACTTATTTTGATTTTAGTTGTCTCTTAAACATAAGGGCATATATGTACTAGTATTTCTTATGGTGGATCAATGTACATCATCAATGATCATTGTTAATGCTCAAGTCAATAAAAAATTTAGAATGACCCATGTCTTATATAGTAGAACATAAACTTAACTAGTTACTCAACACAAATGATATCACACATCCATGAAATTGATTTAAAAATGATAGACAATTAATAACAATTAACTAGTTCATTGAATATGGAATTAAATTAAAATGATTCGAAGACTTCAAAACTTGAAGAAAGAATTTTCAAGACAATGTCAAATGCCAACTATTATTTATTTTATTTTTTTGGAAACTAATACCAACTATTATTATATTACCATTAACCACTTCAATGTGGTTTCAATACCCAGCCTGTGACAATCGTACTTTTTTCATTTTTTGACACCTATCTTATCACTTAACAAGAACTTAACTTCGTTAACTTTGAAATTTAAAAAAAAAAAAAAAAAAAAAAAAAAACCATCTCTCATTTGCATAATTCAACTTTCCTATCTTCCACCCACCGACTGCTCCCGTCGGCAAACCTCCACCTCTCTCGATCTTCAGATCTAAGAATCCTCAAATCGTCTCCCACCAATGGAGATCAGTTCTCTAGATTATCAATGCAATTGATTGCAAATTGAAATCTTGAAATCGCCAAGTTGTGAGCACCATCAAATAGAAGACGGTGACAACACCAACACTAAACTGATGTATTCACTGGATCTGGGAGTGACAGAGTACTCAACATCGACGGTGGTCTTGGTGTATGGTGATTTGCTTTGCTTGTTGCAGAGAGGGTAGTCACGTGAGAGGAGGAGAAAGAGGCAGTGGGGCAGTTTCAGAATTTTTATGTTTATTTTAAAATTTTTTGTAAGTTAACTCCCTTAACTTGCTGTTAAGTGATGGGACAAGTGTCGAAAAACCATGGTTTTCACAAGCTGGGCATTGACATTTTCGGTACCTAAACTCCTGATATTTGTGGGGCCACTCCTTATGACTTGGAACTGTAATTCATGTTTTTTAAGATTTTATTACGTCTACAAGAGATACTTCGATAACCAAATGATATGTAGGAGCTCTTGCTAAAAATTATTTGTTTCCGATTCCTAAATTTTCATGTTTATGATTAGAATTGTTCATATAATAAATTTCTATAAAGATTGTTTTAGCAAAAAATCAATTAAAACAAATGTTGTTTAATTATTGATCAACATACAAATAGATGGACAAGAATAGTAAAATCATTACAACTCTATCTATTTGCTACAGTTAATTGACTAAACGACTTTTGTTATTGACAAAAAAAGAATAACAACCTTAGTTGTAATTCATTTTTTGCAGAAATTATGTGAATACGACACATAATATGAACCATTTCAAATATAAACACGAAATTATGTGAATTGGGCACGAAGAGGTGGAATTGCCTATTGTCTAGGGGGCTTTTTAGGAGTGGAATTGCTCTTAAAGTTTGGTAATGTGAAATCTCGTCCCATAATTTCACTATTCATTACGTATCTCGTAATTTAATTTCGTATTTCACATTTACGTTTATGTTATCGTTATTAGTTAATTTTAATTCCGTACATTTTGGGAATTAAATCGAATGGTTATCATGTTTGAATTTTCATAATTAATCTTTAAAATTCATTGACCTTTCGAGGTCACAATTAATGTTTTCGAATAGATTTCGAAACCACGAGCCCATAGGTGAAAGCCGTTTGCGAATTGAGATTCTAACAGAAAAGTAATGGGTGTTCGGATTCGGTTTTTTTTAAGTGAATTCCCACCTTGTGGGAGGGCTGACCAATCGAACTAAAGGTAAGGAAGCCACGGGAGTGGCTGGGAAGAAGAAAAAAAAAAGGAAAAGAAGAAGCTGCCTAATGGCAACAAGGGAGAAGAAGAAAATGAGAGGGCATTGGCTGCCCAATCAGAGAAAAAGGGATGGACCAATTAGGAGAGGAGGGGGAGAGATGGACGAATGAGAGACAAGGGAAATGAGGGAAAGGAGGGAAGGAGAAAAAGGGGGGGGGGGACCGGGTTTCCCTTTGACCTGCACAACCCGACCGAGCACCACGACCAAATTCGATCATTTTCCGGCAAATCAAGGCAAACCACTACTTAGAAACAACTCCCTAGCCTTCCTTCTTTCATTTCCACCCAAAATTAGAAGAAATTTGGTGGTAGTTTTAGGGAAAACAGACAGTGGTCCGTGTGGGTGTACGGTGGCAATCTGCAAATTGTGAAGCCTAACTCAGCCAATTACCACCACCAATAGGCTCCCCTGAACCTTAGGAACAAATCCCAAGCAGTGGTGGGGGCATCGGAGTGAGTATGAAGGTCGAATCAAAGCACACCCAATTCTAGGGTTCCGACTGTTCGTGGGCGACTTCAGCCCAGGTATGAAAATTGCAATTGATCCCCTCACTGATTTCGACTTGGCTGTAAAATTTGGTAACTTTTGGAAATAGTTGAATTTTCTGGCGAGTCGAGGCTGTTGGCCGTCGCGTACGGCGGCATGTGGGCCGAGACTTCACCTGCCCTTCCTAGACTAATTTGGATGCCCTGATTCCATAGGTGACGTCCGATTGACGAAATCTTATCGTATGACTGTAGTTTTGATAGAGACCGCCACTTGGTCATTATATGAATTGACGATTCGACTGTTAGATCGTTGCCAAACTTTAATATGTAATAGTACGTAATATTTAAGGACAATAGAAACTTATGGATCAAGAATCCGACATATGGATCTTTCCGAATTGGATTCCCAAGTTTGTAAAGATCAAACGTTGACCGCCACTTGAATTAGCGATTGGCGGAGATCCAACCGTTGGATCGTTTTGAAATTTTAGAATATTGTTCTAGAAGATAAATGAGACCCTTAGGAAGTTACGGTTCAGAAATTCATGGGTGGATGTTTCAGATTGACTGGTATAGGGTTGTGGACCCCACCGTTGACAAAGACTTAACTTTTGGTCAATATGTTACGAATTGATCTTAAATATTAAAATTAGTATTACTAGAGGCTATGTAGGGCTTAGTGGGCCTATATTGGTTAGTGAGTTATCCCATATAGTGTAAACATGGGTTTACGTGCATGAGACGTCATATTGTGTTATATTTATGTGTTTATTTATATTCTTGACAATACAAAAGATATGCATGTTAACTGTTATGACATTATGAGCCTAAAATCCTATTAGAAGTGTTCTGTAGAACATATAGGCTTGTGTGACATGGTAGTTAGTGATCTGAGGAAATGATAGTGTAAGTGATTACGTTGTAAATCATAGCGGTTGAGATAAGGGTAAGTGGTTTATGTGCTGATCTAACTGCACCATGTAGTAGTGGTACATGGATGATCCTACTTGGAATATCCACGTTGGAGGACCGTACGTATTTAAGGGTGATCATGCTTGGTATATCTGCGTTGGGTGATCACTGCCTGCATGATTATACTATGCTTATGGTTATGCTTGGTATATCTACGTTGGGGGGCCATATACATTCTAGGAGTGATCATGCTTGGTATATCCATGTTAGGTGATCACTATCTAGAGCTATAAGATACAGTTATGCTTGGTATATCCACGTTGGGGGACTATTAGGGGTGATCATGCTTGATATATCTGCGTTGGGTGATCACTGCCTATGTTATTAGACTATGCATATGGTTATGCTTGGTATATCCGTGTTGGGGAACCATACGCATTCTAAGAGTGATCATGCTTGGTATATCCGTGTTGGGTGATCACTACCTAAAGTTAGGATGTGATCCTGCTTGGTATACCTACGTTGGGGGACCATACATATTCAAGGGTGATCATGCTTGGCATATATGTGTTGGATGATCACTGCCTGCACGATGAGATTATGCATATGGTTCTGCTTGGTATATCTGCGATGGAGGACCACAATCATTCTAGGGGTGATGAGGATTAGTTGTACTTGGTACATTTCGATAGGTGTTCATATTTTGGTTGGATTTCATTGAGTGGTCTGGAATCCTTAATCTTGCTCATTTCCATAAGTTAGACTAGAACCCTGGATTCGAGTGAATGAGAATTACCCACAATATACCTTGTGAATATAAATTAGAATTATCAGGTTATTACTTGGAATCCAGGTAGGAAATTATGTATAATTTCTTTATTAAATTTTGTGCATTGATATGTGATTTGGTTGACTGATAAACGTAATTAGATGTTAATATCGTGCCTCCTTGATTCATGGAATAGGTTACTTGAGGTGATTGTGGAATGATGTTGAATATGATTGTTATTAATACGATTAGATCAGTGATCAATTTGACTAGATGATACTATTGTGCTTTGTTGATTCTTTGATATATTACATGTTATGAATTGCGATTTTATGTTGAAACTTAATGATTTATATGATGGATGAAATAGAGACCTTGATTGTCATGTGGGTTCATTATGTAGCTTGAATCGAATAATTCATGCTTGTCAAGTCCAAATGTTTGATTGAGGAATGTTATGCCTTTCAGCTTGAACAGACTGTGATATATGTTAAGTTGTAGCGAATGACGAACTACGAATGGCTTGATCCCTATTAGGGTACTTCGGCAGTCTAACGAGGTTAGATGAAGCCATAAAATATACAAAGATTTCTATGTGATTTGAATCTTGAGCTGCGCTTTGTACATATCCCAGAGGTGGGGGGGGGTATGTTAGATATATAGATACTTGGTGACATCACGTGTCGATCCTAGACGTATGTCGGAATCGAGGTGTGACAGGTAACAAGTTCGTCAAAACTGTTTTTATGGAACAAATTAACCGATTGTTGAGATATGTGTCACATAAGTGTCAGTGACTGATAAACTGATAAAACCAATCCTTTAGCAATAGTGAGACTTACTTGTGTCACTGAATCAATATTGTACTATGATGACATAGGCAAAGTGAGACACATGTTGAGTTGGTTAAGTATCAAATTTGAGTTTCATGAGGTTAAATGAGATGTAAGAATGCATCATCTCAGATATTTTGTGTAATTGTAATGGTGCAGCCCATCACCTTACCAAGTTTAGTTTATCTAGTGGTACTTTTAGTTTGGTTTGAGGATCCTTTTCATGTTATAAGGGATGTCTTCTTCCAAAACTTTTTATACTTGATCTTAGTTTATAAAGATATCATATTTCTCTAATATGTATATAAATAAAGAATAAAAAATAAAAAGTAAAAGTCTCTCCCTACCCTACTTCCACGTTGTTTCTCCTTCCCGAATAAAAAAAAATGTTCATACACAAAGTATGTAGACATATAGTAGTACACAAGCTAGAAAAAAAAAGAAATTAATTAACATTTTTCCTTTTTGAGAGTGGCCTCTACGCCCAAGAACCCTAGTAAAAACCCCACAAAAACAACCAACACAAAAAATCACATCTTGGGCCTGTTGGGCCTGTTGAGTTGGGTTTGCGGTAGAAAAGCCTAACCCTTTCCTTATATAGTTTTCTTTGTTGTGTGTAATATTCCAGTTGCTAGAGGCGCCGCCGCTTCTCTCAAACCCTCAAACTCTGAAACTCTGAAATCTTCATCATCCCCTCTCTCACTCTGTCGTAAAGTAAGTCCTCACCGATCTCTGTCACCGTATTTCGCATACTCGTCTTCTTCTAATTGGGGTTTTCTTATCAGAAAGTTGCTTGAGCAATATCTGTAATTTATTACTGATAAAAATCACAATATTGGTTGGTTAATCTCTTTTCTTAAGCGGCTCAACGAGTCATTAGTGTAATTAATCCAAGCTTGCATCTTATTACGCATGTATCAGGATTTTTGATGTTGTTTTGTTGCAGACCATGTATTCATTTGTATGGTACTACTTGTTAAATTTTCCTGAGAAAAAAAATTAAGTACAATGTTTTTAGCTAAATTTTCTCAAGTTGTGCGAGTCTTTTGTTATTCTTGGACTAGTAACAAGTAACAACTGCCTTTGAATTGTTTCATACTTGTTCATGCTGAGAGATTTTTTTTAAATTTAAGCTTGGTTATGCGCGGTTTAGTGAGGAATTTCGCTCTCGTAATGACGGTCATGAACTTATGATTTTAGTGATGAAATTAGTCATTTAGGTTCATTATCTATTTAGTTGTTTCTGTCTATAAAATTTTTGTTAATGGTTGCTGATACGTCTTGATGCATCTCCGGGTTATATGCATTTTCTTGTGGCTGTTGTTAAGGTGTTGGCGGGGTTCTTATTAATTTTTGTGTTGACAAGTACATAAATGACAGTTATGAACTTATGATTTTAGTGATGAAATTAGTCATTTAGGTTTATTATGTATATAGTTGTTTCTGTCTATAAAATTTGTGTTAATGGTTGCTGATACGTATTGATACATCTCCGGGTTATATGCATCTTTCCAGTGGCTTTTGTTAAGGTGTTGGCAGGTTTCTTGTTAATTTTTATGTCGAGAAGTACTCTTGTGCGTTCTTTGAGTATTACAAACTAGTGTGAATATAAACTAGACGTTTTAAATCAGAGGATGTGCTGTGAAAATCAGGTTTTAATTATTATTGCTTTGGTTAGGAACTTAGGAATTAGGATACTCATATTTTTGACTTTCAGTGTATGGTAAACCTAACCTGGGTATTAACTTGTTTTTTTTATATTTTTTTTAAGCAGATCAGTAAGTAAACATGGTTCAATATAACTTCAAGAAGATGACTGTTGTACCAAATGGGAAGGACTTCATTGACATTATCCTGTCTCGCACTCAGAGGCAGACCCCAACTGTAGTCCACAAGGGTTATGCCATTTCCCGCCTTCGTCAGTTCTATATGCGCAAAGTCAAATATACTCAACAGAATTTTCATGAAAAGCTCTCCACAATAGTTGATGAGTTTCCTAGGCTGGATGACATCCACCCTTTTTATGGCGACCTCCTTCATGTTCTCTACAACAAAGACCACTACAAGCTTGCACTTGGCCAAATCAATACTGCAAGAAATCTTATTGGAAAGATTTCTAAGGATTATGTGAAGTTGTTGAAGTATGGTGATTCACTTTACCGATGCAAATGTCTCAAGGTCGCTGCTCTTGGCCGCATGTGCACGGTTATAAAGAGGATCGGTCCTAGTTTAGCTTACCTGGAACAAATTAGGCAACACATGGCAAGGCTACCTTCAATTGACCCTAATACCAGGACAATATTGATTTGTGGGTATCCGAATGTTGGAAAGAGCTCATTCATTAACAAGATCACAAGGGCTGATGTGGATGTCCAGCCCTATGCCTTTACCACCAAGTCACTCTTTGTGGGGCATACAGATTATAAATACCTGAGGTACCAGGTAATTGATACACCAGGGATCTTGGACCGACCATTTGAAGACCGTAACATTATTGAGATGTGCAGCATCACAGCTTTGGCGCACTTGAGAGCTGCGGTGTTGTTCTTCTTGGACATCTCAGGGTCTTGTGGGTACAGCATTGCCCAACAAGCAGCTCTTTTTCATAGCATCAAGTCTCTGTTTATGAACAAACCATTGATTATAGTCTGCAACAAGACTGATTTGCAGCCATTGGATGGTATATCCGAGGAAGACAAGAAGTTGGTCGCAGAGATGAAATCTGAAGCTATGAAGACAGTGATCGGTCAGGGAGGTGAGGCTACAAATGATGATGGGGTACTCTTGACCATGAGTACTTTGACTGAGGAGGGGGTAATTGCTGTAAAGAATGCAGCTTGTGACAGGTTGTTGAATCAGAGAGTTGAGCTGAAGATGAAATCCAAAAAGATAAATGATTGCTTAAATCGTTTTCATGTTGCCATGCCAAAGCCTCGTGACAACAAGGAAAGGCCCCCATGCATACCTCAGGCAGTTATAGAAGCTAAGATTAAGCAAGCAGCGGAGAAGGAAAAGAGACAGACAGAAAGGGATTTGGAGAACGAGAATGGCGGTGCAGGTGTATACTCTGCCAGTTTGAAGAAGCATTATATCTTAGCTAATGATGAATGGAAAGAGGATGTCATGCCAGAAATTCTTGATGGGCACAATGTGTATGACTTTGTTGATCCTGATATTTTACATAGGCTTGAGGAGTTGGAACGAGAAGAAGGACTCCGTCAGGAAGAGGAGGGTGATGATTTTGAGATGGATGGATTGGAATTGACTCCAGAAGAGAAAAAGACATTGGCTGCGATCAGGAAAAAGAAAAGCTTGCTCATTCAAGAACATAGAATCAAGAAAAGCACAGCAGAGAGTCGACCCATTGTACCAAGGAAATTTGACAAGGATCGGGAATTCACAACAAAGAGAATGGGGAGGCAACTATCAAAATTAGGAATTGATCCTAGTAGGGCAATTGAACGGGCCCGAAGCAGATCTGTGTCTAGGGGACGGAAGAGAGAGAGATCAGTTGACAGGGGTGATACTGATGGTGGGGATGCTATGGAAGTGGATACACCCAACAAGAAGCAGCGTATGTTATCTAGATCCCGTTCAAGGTCTAGGTCAAGGCCTCCGACTGAAGTTGCCCCTGGAGAGGGCTTCAAGGACTCTAATCAGAAGGCTAAGGCACTACAGAAGGCCAGGAAATCTAATAAGAATAGAAACAAGGATGCTCGTCGTGGAGAGGCAGATAGGGTCATTCCCACTCTAAAACCAAAGCACTTGTTCTCTGGAAAGCGCTCAATAGGAAAAACCCAGAGGCGTTGAAATATTTGAGGTACCTCAGACACATTGCATCACTTTCAGTTCAGCTTGTCTTTCTTTTGACCACTTATTGGGAAAAATTTATTATAATGATTTCTTTATTATCAGCCTTGGCTTTAGGCATGCGTATGTTTTCTGCATATTACATGTTTTTCGGACCAGTTGCATTCTTTTTTTATTTGTCTATTACATGCTTGAAGCACCCATGTATGCGATGTGGATGTGCGAGAATACTTTCGTGTAACTACCAGATAGAAGTTTTCAGTCCAGTGGAGTTTAGATTTTCACTTAATAATATTTGAGGTATTAAGACTGAAGAAATAGCATTGTCAGGTGCTCAACTTTTTGATGTTTCCAGTAGTAATCAATAGGCCTTTTCTTCTTGCAGGATGGTTGGTTTGTGCCTTTGTAGCATGCACCGGGAAGTGTAGTTGCTGATGAGAAAGCACTTAGTTCTTTAAACTTGTGGTTCGTCTCGGCAGGGGAGTGCAGCATGAAAGATCATGTAACCAGACTATTTATAGTTTCCGTATTTAATATTTGTGTTATGGTTTTGAATTTACGCAGAATTGTTTGTTTCTGTTCCTTTTGGCTTTCGTAATTTGTAGTTTGACATACTGTGAGACGTTGCCCAAGTGAAACTGCTGTTTCTTTTGCTTGCGGAATGAAAAAGGCTTAACTTTTTGGCATGTTTAAGTGAATTGCCCAACCAAATGAGTTATTTAATCGATTATCCTTTTGGATTTGATTTTTCGAATTTCAAAATTCACTCTGGTCCGGCCTCAGGATTTGAATTTGGATGAAGGGATCAGTGTATTCTTGCAGGAAAAGATTACTTTGGTTTTCTGTGATGATGCACTTGTGATTTGAAAGTTATTCTCAAGGCATTCACTCAAGGACTCATCTTGGTATACCCGAATGCATAATTTCTCTCGTGTGTCTTGGTTAGATGAGTGACGAGGAGGTGTGCATTTACCAAAATGCATATTTTCTCTCATGTGTCTTGATTTTTCATATGCACGACTTTCCCGCAAAATGGGCTTAGTTTAATTTGCATTTATGTCAAAGCAAAACTTGACTAGCTTGGTTCAGGCACGAAAGTTTGTGCTACTCTCCATATTGCAACGTGCTCACATCATCTTAGATTTCATTTTTCACAGTGACGATGAGTAAAAGTTAAAAAGTTAAAAACAAGTTGAGCTTGAGTTGAGATTCATAAAATAATAACTGAAAAAAAAAAAAAAAAAAAAAAACTGGGGCTTTGTATTTCAAACTTGGGATGAAGCTTTTGTTGCCAACCATTCATCCAAGATAAAACGACATATCCCAACTAGCCCTTTGGAGGTTTGAGATATCCACACAGAGAGAGATAGATTTCGGCAGAGATATCCACACAGAGAGAGATAGATTTCGGCAGACAGAGAGAAGAAATATGGCACTGAGTTTGTGGGCTTCTTCTACAGCTAACGCACTCAGAATCTCCACTGCCTCCAAATCCCACCTCTCCCCTGCATTTTCTCTCTCCAGATGCTTTTCTACCGGTACGTACACTACACTCCTCCCTTCAACTTCATATTATATATGGTTTAAGTAGTCAATTTCTTTACATCTGTTTGATGTTACTAATATCAAAGTTGGCTAGAGCAGTGTGCTCCATCATCTGCAGTAATTTGCACTCAAGTTTGAATCCCCCACCTCGTATTTTAAATTAATTTAGGGTAAATGTCATTGTTTGTCAAAGAAGATAGAGAATTTTAGGAGTGCTATGTATTTGGGGTATTTTAAAGTTTGTTGTTTTTGGGTAATTAAGTTGAAAAGGTTTGGATATTGCAGTTTTGGATGGATTGAAGTATGCATCTTCACATGAGTGGGTGAAACATGAAGGCTCAGTGGCAACAATTGGTATCACCGATCATGCTCAGGTTAATATTAATATGCATATCTCCATTTCTTTATCTTGGATGTCTCTTGCAACCGGGTTGAAGAAGTATTTGTTTTTTTTTGAATTGTATTGTGTAATTATTTCGTTTCCATAATGTTATATCGACATAATAAAATACAAAATAATCATTTCAAAAGTTGCACGTAAGTGTATAGACCATGGAATGGGTGATGTAGGTGAAGCTTTGTTTCAGGACCATCTTGGAGAAGTAGTGTTTGTTGAGCTGCCAGAATCTGGTCGTTCAGTCTCTCAAGGAGGCAGTTTTGGAGCTGTGGAAAGTGTCAAAGCAACCAGTGATGTAAATTCCCCAATCTCCGGCCAAGTCGTCGAGGTTAACTCAAAGCTTACCGAATCACCTGGTTTGGTAATTCATCTTCCTTTTTGCCCATACTTATTATTTTTCCTAAAGCAATGGTTACCCTTCTTTCAATTTTCTTCAAATATTCATAATATATACTCCGCATGACCGTTAATCGATTTTGGGTTTATTTAGATCAATTCGAGCCCCTATGAAGATGGATGGATGATCAAGATCAAGCCCAGCAGTCCATCAGAGCTAGAATCCTTGTTGGGACCTAAAGAATACACGAAATTTTGCGAGGAAGAAGATGCAGCCCATTAGATATAAGCATGCAGTGAAGACCCTATAATCTTGAACTAACTGATGTTCAGCTGTTTAAGGTTCAATTAATGTTTGATTAAGTTGTTATTATTATCAAGGTACTGCAAAATCTAAATCAAATGTGCTTTATTTATTTCCCTTTCTACCGTCCCATACATCGAGTTTCAACCTTCTGCCTACATTTCATGTGAATAAAAGTACTCGTTCAATCAAAACCCCAAAAGGTTCATGGAATCGCTTTCATACCACAATAAAATAAAATAAAATAAATGCAATTAGGGTGCTTTTGTCGCACCAGACTTTTTGGGACTAGATTAGCTTGAGTGAAATCTAAACTCTTGGCTTGGACTAAGCAGGATAAAAATAATGAAGTGTTTGGTGCAGTGCATAACTAAGTCTCGGACTAAAATATTTTAAACCCAATATTTTTGTTAGTAGGACAACGGGAAATTAAGAAACATAAATTTTCGATTGCAAATCACACATTCAACTGGATACAGACTATTCCAAATTTATTCGGTTTGCCTTTTACGAGAGCCTTGAAGGCCTGAACGGAGGATAAAACATTAGAATTGTAAAGAATCATTCCATAAAGTTTCTCACAGTCGATCAATATGTCGATTAAAGATTATCAAAACTACAACAGTTGAGTCAAATGAGGGTACTGGATTTAGCCTGTGACAATGCCAAATCCATTCACAAAAAACAGAGAGAAGAGGAAGAGAGATTCCTGACGTGGGCTAGCTAGGATAAAGGGATATGGGAAGGACACAGACACACAGGAAGGGATGAGCGTTGCATAAAAGCATTTTCATTTTCTGAGAATATAAAAGCAAGCCCACCTGAACTTTAACAAAAAGCTTATAGTACTGTTTATTTTAACAAAAAATCATATTTTTATACTAAAAAGTCAATTATGGTACTATTCATTTTATCCTTTATTTTGTCCTTATCGTTAAAATTCAAAGTTTTCAAATCTTTTTAATTAATTTTCCTCTCAAAATAAGCATACACCTTGCTCCGCAATGATACAAAAATGAGAACACAAACTATTGAAACTAACAATCACTAGGGGTATAATCAATTTGGATTTCAAAGAATTTTTATGAATTTTTTTTTCAAATTATAGATGTAAGAGGATTTTAATAGACTTACAATTCTATATGAATTTTGGTAAATTTATATGGATTTCTATAAATCTGTATTAACTTCTTTAATGAATTTCTTAAGATTTTTAAATTTTCTTGATTTTCTTAAGATTTCTATGTATTGGTGCGTAATGCGCACTTTGCTCCAAGTAAAACCACGATTCATTTTCGACAACAGTTGGGGATACTAAATGAGCTTCCATGATGAAAGAGTGGATATAGATATTACTAAAAATTAGGCCCGCCCGTTGGCGCATGAACCAGCTGTTTCAGGCATAATCGGATAAATAAAACACATTTAAGTTGAATAAACTCAACACAATTATGAACAAACAAAGGAATACATGAGTGAATGAGATCGATAAGATAAGCAGTTTTACTTTTATATACATTCAAGTGAGTTGGCATATAAACACATTGTACAATGAGTGGGAAGAAACTGAACGTCTTTGAATAGAAAGAGATGGTTTCCAAAAAAGTTCTGTTTCCTTAAGAAATAGAAGAAATATAAGCAACATGCAATTCACACATATTTTTCCCTTGTAGTTAAGATGGCAAAATATGTGTTATGCAGGGCAGGCACCTATTTCAGCAGTTAATAAAAAACATAGAAAGTGTTCAGTACTTGTTCAAGTAGCTAATAATTTTCCAAGCACAAATGTTCAAAGCCAAAAATATGCAGAAGCCCTGTTTCCATATGAAACAGAAGCAACATGCAGTTCACACATATTTTACCCCTGCAGTTAAGATGGCAAAATATATGTCCTGCAAGCTAGGCACCTGTTTTAGCAGTTTGCAAAAAACAGAAAAAGTGTTCCGTTCTTGTTCGACCAGCTAAGTTGTCAAGTAAAATAAAAATACGAATGAAATACACTACAAATTGTATGTTTTGTCTTTAAAATGCAATTCAAATCCGAAAGTAATAAAGATGGTAAACTGTAGTTATGGGTGGCTACATCTATCGCTTGATAATTCACATTCTTCATCCTCCAATTTCTTGCAACAAATTTTTGTAATTACGAACGCCCCAAACTTACTAAAAGATTTTCAATATCTTCTTTCATTGCAGGGTCCAAGAAGAACCAAACCATTTCAAGAACTCGCATTGCAAACATAATAGAACTAATTCAAATATGAAAACCCACAAATCACAATGCTCCTATCCAGTGAATCATCTTCATGGACCGCATCTTCTAAAATCGTAAAAGGCCCTTCTTTCTCCACTATTTGAATCTTACATTTCCTTTCTACCATTGATCTATGAAACCAAACTATCACTTAATTAAATCTCAAACACTTCCAACTAAATCTTAAATTAAATAGAGTTGTTCAATTATATTAAACTACATATAGGGAGAGAAAAGAGAGACTTGGAATTATCAGATCCTCAATACTGACCGGGCCATAATTCTGATTGGGTTTCAAAAGCGAAGTGTACACCAAATGCTATATCAGTGTTGTCGGATGCTGAAAAGTAACTGCAATCCAGGGAACCATTTCATTTATAAGTATAAAAAATAATAGAAAGAATCAGGGAAAATCTGTGATGGTGGAAAACATAAAAGCCAAATCAAAACTATAAACCTGTATTAGAGGTTTATTAAATTCAATGTTGAAACCCATTTAATGGTATTGTTCAAAACCTAAAAAAAGGATTGAATAGTCATGGTAGAGTGGAGGGAAAAAAAGAAGAAAGCCACTATAAAATTACAAGCATCGTCCAGCTGAGAACAAATATGTAAAAATAGTTGGCCACTTATTTAATATATTAAGGTATGTTCATGCTTGCGGAGGCTAATGAGCATTGTTAGATACTGGGTATGCATATCATTCATTTAGTAGATATAGAGGATAGGAGAATGTAGTTTCAAAATTGGAGAAGACCACTTCCGAAGAAAAATATAATATAAATGTGAATTGCAGATATAAATCCAATTTTCAAACAAAATTCACTAATATAAATCTGAAATTTGAACTGTCTATGTTTTCTATTAAAACCCATTGTTTATCTTCTAGCCATCATACGTCTCAAACAATACCTTTTCATCAAATTTTTTAAAACCATTCATACTCGTACCAATCAACTCTATCATGCTCAAACCAGTTTGGTCTAATACGTAACAAAAAAGTTGTACTTCATATTTACTATACCATGTCTCCTTTGTCCCTTGGTGAAGTCAATATCGTCCCACCAACTGACCATTATTTTGCTACAGTTAAAATCTACCCCACGGGATCTTGCCACTGGAGGAGCAGCTTCCGCCACCGTAAGAAGCATCGCTTCCTCTTGCTCCATCCTCTACCAAATTGCTGGAACCAACGCTCATATCTACTGGTTTAGGAGCTAGTTGTTTTGCATTTTTTGCAACCCAGTCTTCCCTCATACCTGAAAGTTCCCAAGAAAGTTAAAAGCAGAAAGAAATAATGACCCACACATTCTCCACGTTGCACATAAAGCTCATAATTAATTTTAGAAAACAACTTACTTGGCACGAATAAATTTATCAGTCCCACTTCTGTCAAAATTTGGTGCCAATTCTTTTTCCCAATAACTGTTTACCTTTTCATTACCCATGGCTACACAAAAGTACAGAGAGAGTTAACTAACAGGATAATGATTCAGAACATAGTAGTTGGTCAAAAAATATTAAAAACACACGATGCAAGAATGTGAACACTAAACCCTAAACCCTATATGATTACTATCAGACCATTCGTAACATGTATAATAGTTTTGACAATATGAGGACATTGAGGACAAACTTCAACACTCATGAAATCTTATAAAAATGCATTGTTTGATAAGAATCAATTATGTTTGGTTCTTTCTTGTTGAGGGAGATGTTACAACCAACTCAGCTAGAGAGTCATTCCTACAACAACATCAGCCTATGCAAAATACGACATATGCACATACTATGCCACATATAATTTCTCCTCTCTCTCTCTTTTTTTTTTCGTAGGCTGAGCTGATATGATATTTAGCATGAGAAATTAAATGAAATTTAAATAAGTTTCAAAGAGAAGAGAAGGCAGCAGCTAATATCTTACCAGTTGATAAGGTACCCATGTTTAGAAAGCAAGCTACACGATCTTTAAGATAGTTTGGCAGTTAACCAAATGGAATTCCCCATAATTTTGACAAAAACAGTAAGAGGAGACACATAAATAGTGCCTGTAATTCACATTTACAATAGATTTTGGCTTTCAATAGGTGAGTTCAATTTCAGGACACCAAAAATATAAATTTGAAAGGCCATCAATTTGTATGCCTTTTTCAAGAATGCCTGACAAATTGGGGAAGCATAGAAGAGGAATAAAACATTATTAGGCATAAGCCACATGATGGAAACATTGCAGTACACATTGATATGCAAGGTGCAAGACACATGAGAACTGTTCTCCAAATATAGTCCTTACAAAGAGTTAATTAGACCAGTACAATGATACACAAAGAAAGACATGAAAGAAGTGGGAGAACATTTATCGTCGAAGAAATTATGTGATAATCAACCATAGAATGCATTTCCTTGCATGTAGGCGTTTCATTCAAGAAAGTAATTCATGCTGTTTGGATTAAAAGTTAACTTTGGGCTCAAGAAAGGAGTTGACCCAAAAGGAGGCCCGAAAGGGAAGATAGCCAAAGCCCAGTCGAAGCCCAGAAGGCAGAAAGGGCCTTTTCTGACTAGGTGCAGCTCATGAAGACCACTTGCTTACCTACCCAAAGGCCAAGTGGTGTAGGCTGGTCAGCTACACAGCCCATAAAGTACTTTATAGTGGTATTACATGTAAAATAGTTGATGAGTCATCTCCCTCAAACCGCATTCGGACAAAGCTGCTGCTACCAAAGGCCAAGCCGAGTTGTCTATATAAGAAGAAAGAAAATCAAGGATTAAAGACACTCAATCAAACAAAAAAATGCAAGCACAAACTCTGCTCAAAGCCAGATTTGCCTTCAAAACAAAGCTGTAGTCAGCCTTCATCCCTTTCGGGATAAACCTCCATCCCTTTCGGGATAACCCTCTCTTCAACCTTTTGTAATAGCTCTGCTACCTTGTTCAACCTTGCTGTAGTATCGATTCATCTTTTGTAATCTCCCTCTCTCTACCCCTCTAAGTTTTCAGACCTTTGACAAAACTACAAAGATAGGAACCTGCAAGACGAGCAACCTTACCCGATAAGGTTTAACCTTGCACCTAAGGCCCCACAAAGGCATCCATTTGGATTCATTCCGTTCAGCGACCTAAAGAGTCTAATTATAAGAATGAACTCTGATGGGAAGCCTCAAGGCCTACACCTAAGGCCCCACAAAGGCACCTATTTGGGTTCATCCTACCTCTTGGATTCGGGTAATCAGAAGTATAATAGTTAGAAAACTCCTACAATCACGAGAATGAATATGATGCGTTCGAGCACTGGTTTAGTTATTTATGGGAAGCCTCAAGGCCTACACCTAAGGCCCCATAAAGGCACTTGTTATAACTAACACGGTTTCTTGGATACATACATACATACAACTAAAGCACGACTACTATTTTACATCTGCCATGCTAAAGATGGCAGTGGCACGCCTGAGCACCTAAATGTTAACCTTGATTGTGAGCCTCAAGGCCTACACCTAAGGCCCCACAAAGGCACCTCTCAAAGTTAACACTGTCCTTCTCTTTCAGCCTTACCCGAAGAGTCTTGCCCGAAGAGTCTTGCCCGACGAGACTTGCCCGACGAGACTTGCCCGACAGCAGCCCTCAACCGGCGCCAACCTCCAGGGGAGCTGTGTGCTCGTTGGCCAGGAAACATCCCCGACGGAAATTCCTGCCACGAACATAGTTTTGGCACGCCCGGTGGGATCTCAAGCTTCTTGATCTTGCATGTCCAAAAAGAAAAGACAGAAAACTTGGCAAAAACAATCCGAAGGAAAGTCTTCATAAATGGCAGATCAATCAGAAAACCCTTCCTCCCCATCAGGACAAGTGGTCATAGAGAGCCCAACTACATCTGAGAGATCAGAAGGAAAAGGAACTAATGAAGAGCTACAGGCTACGATGATCCAAGTGCTGAAGAGCATGGAAAGAATCTCCTTGGAAACCAAGGGAGAAGTAAGCAGGCTCTGTACACTAACAGGGAATCTCCAGAGAAGACTGGATTTGGAATTCTCTACTCCAAAAGGGGCTCAGGGGAGTGGGATGAGCCAAGTAGTTATGAGAAATGAACTAACCATTCCTTTATTCCCACTGCTAGAAGAAGAAAAAGATAGGGGAAAGAAAAAAGTAGCTCCTGAAGGGAGTCAACCGGTGATAGAGCCGGTTCTGGAGAGAGAACTTCCCAGCTTCCCAGTATTATCATTCAATAATAGGAAGCCAAGCGAGCAAGAGAGAACGAGGTACGGGATGCCAGCTACGATGGGCGAAACTAGCGGAAAGGAAGGCTCCAGTACTGCAGATAAACCCCCACCTTATCGGCCACCCCCGTTGGTGAATAAAGGTGGAGGAACTAGTTGGAGGAAGCCCGAACCAAGAAGGGAAGCAAGTGCGGGCAATGACCGGAGTCCAAAAATCGAACCTGCTCTCTTTGGTCATAATGATACTCTAGCTACTCAGCAGCTGAGGGATGAACTAGCTGAGTTGAGAAGGGCGGTGGCTCAAAATGCTCAACCACGAGCTCGCCCAGTATTCAGGATTACTTATCAGAAGCCTTATCTTGAATATGTTGACGAGTTAAATCCATTCCCTCTCAACTTCAAGATGCCCGTATTCCCAATATTCACAGGTGAAGATAGCAGCGTGTCCTCCAGAGACCACATTTTTAAATTCTCCAATCATTGCGTGGCGTATGAAGACAACCCAAACTACAAGTTGAGGTTGTTTGGGAATTCATTAGCAGGATTAGCATCTCAGTGGTACTCTCTATTGCCCCCTAACTCTATCGCCAACTGGGGGCAAATGGAGATGGCCTTCCATGAACAATTTTACAGAATAGAGCCAGAATTGACTATCAACGACCTAGTTGAAGTCAAGCAATACGATCATGAATCTACTGAAGACTTCATGATGAGGTTCAGAAGAACAAGGATGAGATGCCAATTCTCCGTCAACCAAGCGCAGCTCATATCGATTACTCAAAGGGCTTTGAAATTGCCTTTGAGGAAAAGATTTTATGATGCACAGTTTAATGAGCTGCAAGAATTGGTGATTGCTGCCACGAAGTATGAAAGGCTATTGCAAGAGGAGCAACAAATGAAGCACACTTCCAAAGTTCCTCCTTTCTACAAAAGTAAGGCTGCAATTCATCGGGTGGAAGTGGGAGAAGCCAGGCCAGAGCATGAGGATGGCCGTGATGAAGAGGATGTAGATGTGTGTGCCGCTGAGATGACCACACCTTTCAAACCATTGACGGTAAAGGGGCTAGTCCAGCCTGTCAAGGATCAGAAGGTCGTAATGAACGATGGTGGTTTTGTCCCCATAAAACCACCCAAGTACCAGAGCTATTCGTTCGACCTATTTAAGACACCTGAGATCTATGAAGAGCTGGTACGGGCAAGAGTAATCTTGCCCGACAATACTAAGAAAATGCCCAAGCCGGAAGAACTCAGGGGGAAAAAGTATTGCAAGGTGCACTATACCTTCAACCATTCCATAGTTAATTGTGTCCAGTTTAGGGACTGGATACAAGATCTTATAGTGAAGGGAAAGCTGTTGCTTGATTCACCCCAAGCCAGTATGATGGTGGATACTAACCCTTTCCCTGAGGCTCCTATCAATATGATCAACCTCATTTTACAAGAGGCGGGGTCACCATTTGGTATTGCAGGGAAAGAGAAGGGCCCAGGTTGTCCCAGCACCTTTGCATGAATAAAGTGCCACGAAGGGGATCAAGGGACCAAGATTAGGTCCTGAGATTGGTATCAGCCAGGGCAGAAGAAGAAAGAGGATTAAAGGAGGGGCAAAGAATTGCCCAATACAAGCAGTACCAAAGAACAGAGCAGGAAGCAAATTACATGTTCATTCCAATAAAAGAAGAGTTACGAATCATCCTATTCTAAAAAATTTACATCTTCACATAGGGTGATTATTCGGGAATGATATGTTTGCATAATGGTAAATATCCTATTGGGTTCGGCCAAAACAGTGTGGATATTCACAAGTTGAGACCGGGCATGCTCTAACTCCGAATTTGACTTTTCCACCCCCTCAATTTGATTTTCAAGGGTATCTAGGAGAGTTGCTTATTCTGCTTTGAGGGCAACCAATTGTTCCTCCAGCTCTTGGATTTTAGAAGTGACAACTCTGACCCTTTCTTTTGTCTGTAAGCTTTCTGCCATCCTCCGATCAATTTGGGCAGAGGTGCTTGATTCTTTCTCCATGAAGCAATTTGCCCGATTAACCTGTCTGTCCGCTCTCTGGTATTGTTCCCTAAGGGCTCTCAAGTTCTCAAAGAAGGATAGAAAAGAATCATGTTGAGACTTTGATAGCCGACCGGTTTTGAAAGACTCAGTTATGATCTTCTCCAAATCACAAAGAGCCCTGAGGCTGAATGAAGCAGTGAAGTCCTTCCTTGCCTATTCCTGAAGGACTCGCTTTTGCTCTGAAGAAATGGGGGTAGCTGAAGATTGACTTGAGGATTTCAACCGCGTCTCAAGCCGTCCAAGTGCTTCGAACAGTCTGGGCAACTTAGCAGGGCGTGGAGGTGTGAAAGAAGGAGAATCCTGCACTACAACTTCCTCTAATGAAGGAATGCCCATTGAGGGGGCAATTTCTGCCTGCCCGACCTGCTCAATTCCAGAAGGGGGAATCGCAGTACCTCCAGAAGAGTGAGGATGGGAGCGTTTTGATTTGCGGACCAGATGGGGGGGGGGAGAAGCTTCTCTTGAAGCTTGCTGTAGAAAGCCAAAAGACCAGGTCAAGACAATTTGAATATGGTTTGAGGCAAAAGAAGATTTGGAGAGATGAAATATACCTGACTCAGCCCTGGGGTTTCACCAGGAAGAGGACTAATTTTTGGTTGGAGGGAAGGTTCCTCACCACCAGCACCATCAGCAGGAGAGTGATGAGCTGCACCTGAAGCTGCACCTAAACCTGCACCAGTGCCCTAGAGGTACCCAGAGATAGCAGTAACTGTCAGTAAATAGAGCCTAAGAGAAAGAACAAGGAGAGAATACTCCCATACCTGAGTTTGGTCTTGAGGAGGAGAAAGAGGCTTATCAACTGTCGGGCAAGCAAATACCCGCGAAATTGCTACCTCTGAAGCTACAGGGATCTCAGGGACTATGGGTTCATCATCTGGAACCACTATTGAAGGGGGTGGCTCATATACTGGAGAAGGCTGTGGAGAACATAAGTAAAAGTTAGTTGGAAAGCAATGCGCAGAAGTTCAATATGGAATATGCGACTCACCAAGTTACTATCTTCATCCACGAAGTGCAGCATGACTCCTGTGGATGGATCAAATTGAGAAGAAGGGGTTGCATCCAGAGCAGTAGAAGAGGTCATGGACCTTAGAGGAGGGCCATGACAAGGCAAGGAAGCGGATGCTCCAGCCTAACAATATTCAGACATTAGGTCCAGAAGTTAGAAAATTATCCAAGAATCAGAAGAGAAGAAAAATCACCTCTGCAGGGTCGACCTGAGAAAGAGGTAGGCTTGTCTCTCGGGCAAATTGTGGAGAGGCTTCGGGTGAAGAAAGCTTTTCCTTTCTTGCGGCCTAAGTCAAATAATCAGATTTAGAGTTATATGAGAGCAAGAAAAGGCCTAAAGAGAAATATATAAATCATACCTCAAGCTCTCTGAGGGCAGTATTTCGCAGATCTTCGGCCTTTTTGAGCATTGCAGCTCTTAGTGGTTCCTCCTTAGAAGCAAGGATTGGTCTTTTAGATGCTTGGGGTCCTGTTCACCGATGAAGGAGACAATCAGATAAGTGTGAAAGGTAACAGTTTGAAGAAAAACAGAAACTCACTTGAGGATTGCTGCTTCTTTCTGCCGGCCTCAGGAACTGATGGGGCTGATAACTTAGGAGGAGCGGTAGTTCTTGCTCTCTTACTTTTTCTAGTGAGAATTGGTCGGGTGGTTTTGGGTAGAGGTACTGGATCAGGATCTGAAGTCTTAGTCACCACCGCTTTCTTTCTCTTAGTTGCTTTGATAAGAGCTTCAGGTGTTTCTTCAGCTTCTGAATCCCCAAAGGATTCTGAGACATCTGCACCCTCCCCAGCTTCTCGTCTCCTAGCTTCTGCGGCAGCTCCATGAAGAATTGCAGCATCAGCAGAGTCATCTTCGGATTCAATGACTTCCGATTCAACATCCACTGGAGCTGCAGAATTCAGCAAAAGTAAGGATAGAAGGACTTCAGAAGGGAAGCCAAATCGAGTTGAAAGAGAAGTACCTATTAGAAGTGACCGATTCTTCTCTTGAATCATTTCCTTCCAATTTTCAAGTTCGCCCGAGCCAGGGTATGACTTAAGAGAAAGTTGGTTGAAAAGGCGATCGTGAGTCTCTTTCAAATCTCCTCCATACTTCTTAGTCCATTTGTCTTCCCACCAAGAAGAGAAGAGCGAGGTGCACTCAAAATTGAGGATAATGGACTTTCAGGCTGCTTGACTCATTACGTCAAGACTGCGTCGGGCAGCCCGGAATGTCACTTCAGATGGAGTTGGTAACCGGAAGGAAGTGCCACAATGGACAGAGTCGAAGAACGGGACAGGAATGGCCTGTCTAAATCCTAACTGCCTGCTGCAGAAGTTAGGATGGTACACTTCCAGGCCTCGGTCATATCTATTGCCCCGAACTCCCCAGGCCAGGTTTCTTGATTGAATGCAACTAATAAATTTCTCCCTGCAAAAGGGGGTAGCATCCTCGCCAGGGGCATCTTGAAAGACTTGGTCAGAAAACCAAGGATATCTTCTTAGGACCGACGCACCCCATTCTAAATCTGACCGAGTCTTGCAAACTCTGAAGAAATAGAAGCAGGCAAAAGTGGAATGATCTATAGGGGCAGCTTCAGCCAGGATTCGGGCAGGGGCCACACCCTCAGGGAACTCCAGATTAGCAGCCCGAAATTCTGGAAAATACCATTGAAGCCAAGTTTGTATCATCCATATTGGTCCATTCAAATTGGTCTCAAATGGCTCACCTTGAGTCATTTCAAAAAGAAGATGATAAAGGTGGGAAAGAAGGAATGGACCTGTAGCTACGTCATCAAAGTTGTGAAGAGCTTCTACCAAGGGAATCCATTCAACCCTCACCCCTTTAGATTTGTTGGGGAAGATGTGCTTGTTGAGCCAGTATAAGAGGAAATACATGTGCTCCTGATCTTTATCTACCCGAGGTGCCCAAAATTCTCCTTTACGAAAGGGATGAATCCTTTGAAAGAAGTCCCGTAACTCTTGAAAGTTGTCGAGTTATAATTCAAAGAGAGGAAGGTAGCGGATGAACTTGAGCTTCCAGTGGCAGAGGATGGAACCCATTCTTGAGTAACGTCCACTATCCTGCCCGAGGGCCTTAAACCAAAAACTTGAGCCATGTCAAGAATGGTGGGAGACATGGGGCCCATACGGAAGTTAAAGGTATTTGTGCCCGAATTCCAGAAAAGGAGGGCAGAAGCAAGCAGTTCGGGCTTGGGAATAATCGTGGTCTTCGAAAGCATGATTAACTCATAAATACCATTATTCATCCATTTCCTCTTAAAAGTAGGCTCCAAATCTTCAATCCATTGAGCCCAGGCAGGATCATTCATCAGAGGAAAACCCCGACGATATGATGACCATTTGGAGGAAGAGATGCCCGACCTAGCCGAATAGGGATTTGGGGAAAACCAGTTATCTCTAGGCATGTTGCTCTCCACCACTGAAAGGACCCGAGAAATCCAGACGGGATCCAATGATTGTACCCCATGCACCTCAAAGAAAAGCTCGGAGTGCAGACCTGCCCGAGGGCGATGCAGCCCATTGAGTAGACGACGAAGAGTGGCGATTCCTTCGCCAGATTCGTAAGAGGGTTGGGTTTGGCTAGATTCCGCAGTCATTTGAAGGAGTTCGAGAACGGAATACCAAGGAAGATGACGAGGGCGACAAATTAGAGAAGGATTTCTTACTGTGAGTACAGGGTATCGAGGAGTTCAACTGCAAGGGATTCGTGGGTTTTATAAAGAGCTTTTTCAATCAATATTGGCGCCTAGAATTCCAGGCTAAATATTGATTGAAGGGGGCACTGTTTGGATTAAAAGTTAACTTTGGGCTCAAGAAAGGAGTTGGCCCAAAAGGAGGCCCGAAAGGGAAGATAGCCAAAGCCCAGTCGAAGCCCAGAAGGCAGAAAGGGCCTTTTCTGACTAGGTGCAGCTCATGAAGACCACTTGCTTACCTACCCAAAGGCCAAGTGGTGTAGGCTGGTCAGCTACACAGCCCATAAAGTACTTTATAGTGGCATTACATGTAAAATAGCTGATGAGTCATCACCCTCAAACCGCATTCGGACAAAGCTGCTGCTACCAAAGGCCAAGCCGAGTTGTCTATATAAGAAGAAAGAAAATCAAGGATTAAAGACACTCAATCAAACAAAAAAATGCAAGCACAAACTCTGCTCAAAGCCAGATTTGCCTTCAAAACAAAGCTGTAGTCAGCCTTCATCCCTTTCGGGATAAACCTCCATCCCTTTCGGGATAAACCTCCATCCCTTTCGGGATAAACATCCATCCCTTTCGGGATAACCCTCTCTTCAACCTTTTGTAATAGCTCTGCTACCTTGTTCAACCTTGCTGTAGTATCGATTCATCTTTTGTAATCTCCCTCTCTCTACCCCTCTAAGTTTTCAGACCTTTGACAAAACTACAAAGATAGGAACCTGCAAGACGAGCAACCTTACCCGATAAGGTTTAACCTTGCCCGACCTTCTTTGCTTTAGTTTTGTCTTTTCAATATGTTGTATACTTCCAGTTATATGCAAGTTATTTCTAGCAACATGATTATTAAGAGGCTTTCTCAGCACTTGAATCCGATTTGAATATATTGTCAGTGTTCAAACCAGATCCAAGTCCTAAGCCCTCGGGCATGTAAATCTGATCATTTAAAAGTCCTTGGCCTCAAGGCATAAAAAAGAACCTTATGTGGACTTAACCCATCCACGACAGTCCTTGATAAACGAGAAGTCCGAAGTTACTTGGGGCGCAAGTAATCAACCTACCTTATAGTTTTCTTTCTATTATGCCATGATTATCATAGAACGCTTGAGCATGGGATGGATTCTAATGGAAAGCCTCAAGGCCTACACCTAAGGCCTCACAAAGGCATCCATTTGGATTCATTCCGTTCAGCGACCTAAAGAGTCTAATTATAAGAATGAACTCTGATGGGAAGCCTCAAGGCCTACACCTAAGGCCCCACAAAGGCACCTATTTGGGTTCATCCTACTTCTTGGATTCGGGTAATCAGAAGTATAATAGTTAGAAAACTTTTACAATCACGAGAATGAATATGATGCGTTCGAGCACTGGTTTAGTTATTTATGGGAAGCCTCAAGGCCTACACCTAAGGCCCCACAAAGGCACTTGTTATAACTAACACGGTTTCTTGGATACATACATACATACAACTAAAGCACGACTACTATTTTACATCTGCCATGCTAAAGATGGCAGTGGCACGCCTGAGCACCTAAATGTTAACCTTGATTGTGAGCCTCAAGGCCTACACCTAAGGCCCCACAAAGGCACCTCTCAAAGTTAACGCTGTCCTTCTCTTTCAGCCCTGCCCGAAGAGTCTTGCCCGAAGAGTCTTGCCCGACAACGCCCGACAGCGAAGCAGAAGCCCGACAGCAGCCCTCAACCGGCGCCAACCTCCAGGGGAGCTGTGTGCTCGTCGACCAGGAAACATCCCCGACAGAAATTTCTGCCACGAACACATGCTCCTGCATGTTGTCGAATGTTAATGAAACTGAAAAGACATAACGAATTAAAGTTATGCAACTTAACAAAAACAAAGACATCTGGGCTGTTCAAGAAATAAAGTCAAAACATTACCTCAAGAGTTTGATGAAACCTAGATATATTGTCAGGGGCGATTCTGGGAGAATACTTGATATAGAAATATGGTTGAAATCCATGAAAATGGAACCAAACACTATGTCCTAGGATGATGCGACAACTTATCAAAGTCAGAAAATGCATTATCTCAGTTTATATTAGTTTAGTTTAGTTTAGTTTGGTAGCATATATGATCCCCGTGCAGCAACATAGAATACTTGGTAAAAGTTGCATTTCTGAGAACAAATAACCAACATGCTTGACCGAAAAAACAATGCAGATGCTTTAGTAATACAAAATTACAGTTCTATTTAGGTTTCTCAGTCACCAACCAAACATTGTCATAGCAGAAAAATAACCCTAAAAGAAATTAGGAGCACAAACTAACCTTCCATTGTGGAGCAACAAGGAAGAGGGGGAGAAAATTGATTCCTGGAGGAGCTTTTTCGTTCAAAACTAAGTCGAGCAGCAAGGAAGAAGGGTCAAGGATTGTTGTGAGCTGTGTTGCGGGTATAAGAGCAACTCCACCCATGGAGCCCTCCCCCTGGCAATCCACTATTCAATCCACCCTATTGAACAGTAACTGCCTTAAATGAATAGTAATTACCATTAATGAACAGTAATTGCCATTTACATCTCCACCCTTGGAACCCTCCCCCCTGGCAATAAGCAATAAAAATAATAGTTTTTTATGTTTGTTTAAATAATAAAAAATTACAAAAGCTATCTCTCTCTCTCTGACACAAAAAAAATAAAAAATTACAAAACCCTCGGGCCACAGGCTCGTCGACTCCCCACCCCCCCTTCGCTCGACCTCCCACCCTCACTCGGGCCCTTCCCCGCTGGATTTGCTCCCACCGGCCCGAGGGCCCTTTCTCCTCGCCTGACGCCCGAGCAACCAGCAAGGCTGGAGTTGCTCTAAACATATAGAAAGCTCCACTGTCTCATAACAAACACAAATCGAATATGATCACCATGTCACATTAATTACCTAAAATTCAAAAGGTTATATACATTAGTATGTAGAACAAATTAGTTACATTTCATTAAACTAAAATTTTTACAGAATATGAGAAATAAAGAATTTGTATTGTTTATATAAAAATAGAATAACAAAGAACATCTGACTACCATTTTATTCGGTAGTTTCCTCTAACTGCAATTGTTGTGATTGTAGGAAATCTTTGAATAAAGCCTTCAATTCAACCAGCCGTACACAAACATAATAGACAATGTTTTTTAGCGAATTATGGACAAAGCTTAATACTCAAATGCAATGAAGTGGAAAACAAAATCCAATTCTAGGACGAATGGGTGAGCATGACTCTCAAAGCTGGTTTATGTTTAAATTAGTGAATCACCATAAACTTTGCTGGTTGATTTTCACTCATGGCCTACTTTTTATTCAAGTTCCTGTAAACAAAATTGGTCTTTTAACATGCTCTTTTCTAAATTTAAAAAGGATCGTTATTTGTAAATAAATTCAAATCCCAAATTGAAATTGCAGTGTAACCAAGCCACAGTTTATCAGATGGTTTTTTATCCTAGCCATAATTAGACTAATGTGATTTATACCTAGAGACTAATGTGCTTTTTCACATGCTTTTTTCTCTCAAAATTTATAGAAATATGAAAATGATCATCACAAATTTCAAAACCTGCATTAACCAAAATTAATGCTGCTTCCATTTGTATTTGACTGTGAGAGAGGAGGGTTTGTACTGAGAAACTTGTTTGAGAGGAAGGAGACTGATCAGGTTTTTTTCATTGTTAACATCACTAATTACTGTGTGAAGCTTAATTACCTAACTACTCCTTATATAAGTCCATATATATATCAGAATGATGTTTTCAGATAACCTACCAAGCATGATACAGACCTAGAGGTTATGGATGCACTCTTTAGTTTAGAGATTTGAACAAAACACATCTTCAACATAAAGATACTTTATGTAAGCCGATAAAATTAGTAGTCTTTAATTGAAATCAAGCAAGATGGTATCTTCTCCAATATTCAATCACATATTCAATCCAAACAACATGGCTAATGTTCAAGAACATGTCCAATCTTTAAGCACATTTACAAAACAGATCTAGAACATTTTAAAATCCTCTTAGCAGCAGAACATAAACATAAAAATCCAACAGAAAGACAAAGCAGCATACCAGTTCTCTATCTTGTATGCTGTTTTCATGTGGATCTTCCTAACTCATCCCAAAAAACCGTGCACATAGTTCACCTGCAAGCATCATCCGACAACCAAAAATTAGACAGAATACATAAGGAACCAAGAAATGGGAAAAAAAAAAAAAATCAACCAACAGAGGAATGAAAAGCAAACACTAGAAAATTTTGAAGAAGCACAGAAATGAGCACAGTGAAACCCAAAAATCGAATGATGGTTCTAACAAAGCAAAAGGAAAACAAAACAATAAACAATTATTTTGAAACAATGCATATCCTATTGAATCAGAGGGTAAAACCGAAAACCCATACCCTGCCATACACCCCTTTGTGACTCTCTCCTCACTGACCCTGCGCACTAACCCATTAATTAATCCCAAAAAATGCACACCATGCTTTCTCCTCTCTCTGTCTATCTCTATCTCCCTATCCATCTCTCTCTATAAAATCACAAATCCCCCCAAAACCGGACCTAACATACTAAACAATCAGAAAATCCAAGGCAACATTAAAGAATACAATTTAAAAAAGAAACTTATCTTTGGATTTGAGGCATGTAGCGCAAGATTCGTCACACCCCACTCTCAGTAGGGTTTGTTGATGACTCCTACCCCGTCTCCCTGAAATCCCGATGACCCATATGGTCTTCTCTGACCATACCCACCCTCCCATCTGCATCAACAGTGCCGAGACCCCTACCCCTCCCCCTCGCTCTCCTTCCATCGCCATCTCTCTCTCTCTTTCTTGCGGACCCTCCCCAAAACCCTACGGTAGCGTTTGGTATGCATACGGGAAGGGACGGGACGGGACGGGACGGAACGGAACAAAGATTCATGTCATGTTTGGTACTGGCAAGATGGAACAGAACGAAACTGGATTAAATGACTAACTTACCCTTTTTATTTGACTCTCTCTCTCTCCCGTTTCTCTGCTTTCTCTTCTTCCATTTGACTCTCTCTCTCTCTCCCGCATGCTCAGATCTCCCAGTAAAAATCAAACCCAGTAAATCAAACCCATACTTTCTCTTCATTTCATTATCTTTCTCTTCAATTCCAGTAAATCAAACAATTTTTCCCCAATTTAAAACCAACGATATGAAAAGGCTAAGGGAGGCGAGTGTGGATTCCCAATTTCCATCCACTACCTGGTTTAGCGTAATATCAATTTACCTCCTCCATTTGAAGATTTAACATTAAACACACATTACACACACAATGCCTCAATTCCAAAACATGAAAAACCTCGATTTATCTCTCACAATTTCAGGATTAACATTTCAGATCACTGTGATTATTCAAATCAACAAACGGATAATACAAATTTTAAACCCAGAGAGAGAGAGGGGGTGGGGGCTTACGGAGAAGGGGAAAGAGCCATTGAGGAGCAACAGGGGTTGACGGAAGCCATTGGAAGGTGGATGTGGAGCTGCTGCTTTCAGGCTTTCAGCTTCCCGTCGAATGTTAGGAGCTTGATTTCTACGAGCATGCTTGATGGGGTTCCTGTAAAATATGTTTCCTTGGTACGTGAGGTAAGCTCCTGAGCTTCTTGTCCATTTTTGTTCAATTAAGAGAGAGAGAGCCGGTGAAAGAAATAGAAGAGAAGAGGAAGATAGAGCCGACTCAGCCCGGAAAGCCCGAAATCGAGCTCGAATTCATCTGGGTTGCTGGGTAACAAAGCTACGTTTGGGTAACGAAGCATTTGGGTTGCTGGGTTTGTGGAGGAGGAGGAGGCTATAGGAGAGAGGGAGGGTAACGAAGGTACGGGAGAGGGAGGCTGCGGGAGAGAGAGGGAGGATAGACAGTGGAATTTTTATGTTCCACATACGTGGAACAACCCGTTCCGGGGGGAGGAGGCGGGACGCAAAAACACCCAATTTCTGTCCCGTGGAACAGCGCGTTCCACCCATTTTTGGCGTACCAAACGCGGGACGGAATGCCTTGTCCCGTTCCGTCTCGTCCCGTCCTGCGTACAAACGCACCCTAATTGAACGGCAGCAAATGATGGCTGCCCGCTGACCCCCTATCTTGCCCAAAACGGAGAGGACAAAATTGCCCTTCATAATAGACCATCTCTACCATTGGATTGTAATCTTTGATGGCAAAAATGTAATTAAATAATTTAGGCCTTACTGAGGGTCGGGCTTCCCAGCTAAGAGCAGTTCCACTATAGGAAAGGCCCCCAGGCTATTCACTAATTAATCCACCCAGTAAACAGTAACTGCCCTTAATGAACAGTAACTACCCTTAATGAACCGTAACTGCCTTTTGTATCACCACCCCTACACTGAATAGCTCTGGCAATAGGCAATAAATAGTGAATGGCTCAATTTTTTTTTTCGGATTTTTATTAATTTTACATTTTTTTAAAATTTTTATTCACTTAATTAATCTCTGCCGTTGGATTAAAAAAAATTTGAATTCCAACACTCTAGATTGTGCCACATGGCACAACGGTAACATTTCAGAATTTTAAACTTTTTTTTTTAATTTACAAAGCCTAATAACGTGGACCGTTGATCTTTAGATCCAACGGCTGAAATTAAATAAGGTTTTTAAATTTTTTTTACTGTTGGAAATCCAACGGTCCATAAAATATAGCCGTTGAAATCCAACGGACGTAGGGAAGTCACGTGGCCTCCCCAATGGTAACATCGCAGAAAAAGCACTGCGGGCCCCAACGCTGATTTTGTGTCGGAAGACGCATGCCCACGCGTTCTTGAAGCGCACGCGCCTGACGCTTGTGTTAGGTTGGGTTGGCAACTTATGCGGGGCCTCTCCCTCTGGCCTGCTCGGGCTCCCTCACCAGCACACGCTGAACCTGCTTGCTCAGGCTATCTGGCCCTGTTCACGCCCCTATCCATCGAGCTCCAGCACACGCTGGACCTGCTCTAAAGGCAACACATCGGGCTGCTGACCCAAAACCAACAGAAATACCAATGGCATGGTTGTAAGTAATTTGAAATTCGGATCAAAACACTATTCATTTCTACAGTGCCAATTCCAAACCTTTCTTTAGACTAAAATAATTTGGAAGTTTTAACGAAACACTTCCGGTGCTTTCACTTTTAACGAAAAAGTCATTTTACTTTAAAAAGTCACTACTATTCACTTACACCACCGTTTTGTCCTTTTGATTAAAACTCAAAGTTTTCAAGCCATTTTCATTAGTTCTCCTATAGTATTTTTCTAGTTGCAGTACTTGAGCAAATGATAGAGACCAAAATCTCAAACTTTAACCAAAATCAATAGTTTCCAATTTCTAGGTTTGCAATCGATACGAAACCAAAATCCATTTTCTTTACCAAAAATTGCCAAATTTGTTTTATCAAAACTACAAGCACATAACAAACGCAAAAGATTCAATATTTTCTTAGCTTTCCTACCATCCAAACAAAATTAAAGAAAAAAAAAAGAAGACAGGAAATGAAAGAATTAACCTTCAGAACTCCACGGTGGTATTGAATTGAGGATGGCGAGAGCGGGATCTTCTGCGTTCAAAATTTTGGGTTCGGGGCAAGGAGTGAGGGAGAGAGTGGTGGTGAGCTGGTGGTCGTACGACAAGCATATGTTTATTAATTATTTCTATATAAAAATGCCAAGAACTATTGTCAACAATAGCTGCTAGACATTATTGGTATAGACAATAGACTTGTAATTATTCCTCTAGCTTTACTTTCCTTTTCTCCTTATTTTCTTCTTCGGTGTTTTCCTCATGTAATCATCATTTGACTTGTCCACTTGTTAGGACTAGTTGTGTAGTTTTTGGCACTCTATAAGAGAGGACTTCCCTCTTGTAAACAAATAATAATGAAGTATATTACAATTTCTGAGATGGTATCAGAGCAGTTGATCATGACTGACTCTTGAACCTCAAAAACAGAAAAAAGCTTCCGCCATATCATATCTCAATCATCATATCAATTTTATTTTTATTTCAACTTCACTGATCTTAAGCCTATACAATGGTTAGCGATGATGAAGTATCAGACCCACCAATTCAGTCCTTCACACCAGGTGAATTAAACTCCACCACACAAGTGGTCACCATTCAAAATGATAATTCCAATTTCTCTGCAGGAATTAAACTTGATGAGAACAACTATTCTCTATAGCATCAAGTCATAGAGATGAAAATTGCTGGTCGAGAAAAACATGGGCATCTTTTCGGTGATACCAAGCAGCCTGCAATAACAGACCCACTGTATAACAAGTGGCGAGCTGAAAATTGCCAAGTCAAAAGTTGGTTATTTGATGCTATGACACCCAATCAGATGAAACGGTTCATCCGTTACGACACAGCCATGCAGGTATGGGATGCCATAAAAAAGACCTACTCAGATGGCTCTGATGAAGCCAAAATTTATGATCGTCATAAAAGGTCATTTACCATGAAGCAAAATGGAGCTCCTATTGCTAACTATTACAGCAATCTCACCGAGCTTTTTCAAGAACTTGATCAACCTAGTCCTATTAACATAAAGGACCTAGATGATATCTCATCAAGGCAGCAAGAAATTGAGCGACTTCGAGTCTATATTTTTCTTGCAGGATTAGACAACAAGTTTGATCAAATTCGTGGTGAGATTTTGAGGATGAAGCCTAAACCTGGTCTTGAAGGAGCATACTTTCATGTCAAACGTGAAAGCAATCGACAAGGAACCATGTCAGAAAGTGCCACCATACCTGAAGCTAGTGTGCTTTTTACCACAAATTCTCGATCTCGACAAGGACCTCGACTTCAAAACATAAACTCCTCAACAACTGATCGATTTCGTAATCGACCACCTATGCAATGCACCAAATGCGGATTGAAAAATCATACTATTCAAGGCTGTTATGAGATTATTGGATATCCAGAAGGATGGGTTCACAAAGGACGAAAGAAGGAATCCAGCAGAGCATCATTCACCACCTCTGAGTCTTCTCAAAATGTTAGCTCATCTGACCATGTCCCAAAAGCCTTGAACACCTTAGGTATATCTAATTCTACATCCGCTAATACTTGTAATAGATAGTGGATTATTGATACAGGTGCCACAGATCACATGACATCTGATGCTAACATTCTTCACTCACTAAAAACAGCCAACTAGGCATTCATTACTAGTGCCAATGGTTCAATTTCTCCGGTTACTGGAGAAGGCTCTCTTTCACTAACTTCCTCACTCAATCTTGATCATGTCCTAGTTGTACCATCCCTAGATTACGATCTTTTAACTGTTTCTCAAATTATTGACTCCCTTAATTGTTCTGTTTCTTTTTTGCCACTATATTGTCTTTTCCAGGATCTGCTCACCAGGGCCGTGATTGGTTGTGGTATTAGAAGGGGCAAACTATATTATTTGGACTTAACGGAAGAATGCAGCAATAAATTGAGTCAAGTGCATCATGTAAGCAGAGACGAATCAACCCGAATGAAGAAGATTTGGTTATGGCACAGGCGATTAGGACATCCCTCATTTGGTTATCTTAAACTTTTATTCCCTGAACTTTTTCCCCAATTCAAAGAATCCGATTTCCATTGTGAAATTTGTATTTTGGCCAAAAGTCATCATGTTTCCTATCCATTAAGATTAAATAGTTATGTGCCATTCATGGTCGTTCATTCTGACGTTTGGGGTCCTGCCAGAATTCTTGCCACTTCTGGATTTAGATGGTTTGTGACATTTATAGATGACTGTACTAGAATGACCTGGGTGTTTCCAATGAATCACAAGAGTGAAGTTCCTACCAAGTTCAATATTTTTCATCAATATGTTGCAACTCAGTTTGACAAGAAAATTCAGACACTCAGGTCTGATAATGGAGGAGAATATGTCAATCATGCTCTGCATAACTATTTGCAAGAGCATGGTATTGTTCATCAAACCACATGTGCCTATACACCTCAACAAAACGGTGTAGCAGAGAGGAAGAATCAACATCTCTTAGAAGTGGTTCGTGCATCCTTATATGGTGCCAACATGCATCATAAGTTTTGGGGGGAGGCACTGTGTTCTGCAACATATCTCATAAATTGAACACCATCCAGTACTCTCCAATATCAAACACCATTCCAAACACTTAACCACATTCTCACCATTCCATCTATCCCAAACTTAGAACCACGTGTCTTTGGGTGTGTGGCTTATATGCAGGTTTATCCACATCAACGGGGGAAGTTTGATCCATGTGCCCTCCGGTGTGTTTTCTTGGGTTATTCTGATACAAAAAAGGGATACAAATGTTTTCATCCTCCTACCCAAACTCTATACATCACTGCAAATGTCCAGTTTCAAGAAGGAGAAACATATTTTTCAAAGGGAGACATTGAGTATCCCTTTCAGGAGGAGAATAGTATGTTTGAAGAGGATACCCAAGACATTAGCAACATTAAAATTGTTGTAGAAATTTCAGAAACTGAGATAAATGTTGATAAGTCGGCAGACGATGGTAATCAAACAATATATGCAGAAACAGAATCATCGACTCCAACATCAGACACAGAAGTACATCCAGCAATGTTAAGTCCAGATGGCTTGGGATTGCCTTCGTCGACAGTACCACATGATCAATCAGCCCCTGAACACAATCAACAGGTAACTGATCAATCTAATTCTATTGAGATCGTACCTGAGTCAAGTCAAATTAAGTCCACTAATTATCAACTTCCCCTCGAAAATCTCGAAGGATTCCTAAACAGTTATATGATCCTGATCCTAAAGCCAAGGTTAAATACCCATTTGCTAACCATATGTCCCTACATAGGCTATCTACATCATGTGAGGCATTTGTAAATCAATTATCCACTGTATCTATTCCTTGTAGTGTAGAGGATGCTATAAAAGATCCTAGGTGGACTCGTGCAATGAATGAAGAAATGGAGGCACTCCAGAAAAATTCCACTTGGGAGTTAACTAACCTACCCAAGGGGAAGAAATTAGTTGGTTGCAGGTGGATATACACAGTAAAATTCAATGCAGATGGCACTATTGAGCAATACAAAGCAAGATTAGTGGCAAAAGGCTACACGCAGACATATGGCATTGACTACGGAGAGACTTTTGCCCCTGTAGCTAAGATAAGCACTATACGTGTACTCTTATCTCTAGCAGCAAACCTTGATTGGCCTTTACAACAATTCGATGTAAAAAATGCTTTCCTGCATGAAGATTTAGAAGAAGAAGTTTATATGGAGCTTCCCCCAAGATGCAAGCTAGATCCCAATCAGACCAACAACGTTTGTAAACTAAAAAAGTCATTGTATGGTTTAAAGCAATCACCGAGAGCTTGGTTTGGGAGATTTACCAAATCGATGAAATTTTTCGGATACAAGCAAAGCAACTCAGATCATACTCTTTTCTTAAAGCATAAGAAAGGTAAAATCACTGCTCTTATTATATATGTGGATGACATGGTGGTTACAGGAAATGATCCAGAAGAGAAGGCAGCACTGCAAAAGTATCTAGCAAGTGAATTTGAGATGAAAGATCTTAGTGCCTTAAAGTATTTCTTGGGCATTGAGGTGGCCCGCTCACAACAAGGAATATTTCTATACAACGGAAATATGTTCTTGATATTTTGACGGAAACTGGGATGCTAGCATGCAAACCAGCAGATACCCCAATTGAGCTGAATCACAAACTTGGTGAGTATCCTGATCAGATACCTACCAACAAAGAGAGATATCAACGAATTGTTGGTAAACTAATATATCTTGCACATACTAGACCAAATATAGCATATGCAGTCAGCATGGTAAGCCAGTTTATGCATGCACCAAGTGAAACACACATGAATGTGGTAAACCGTATCTTGAGGTATTTGAAGTCAGCTTCTGGGAAAGGATTAATGTTTTCAAAATATGATCATCTAGACGTTAAAGGCTACACTGATGCTGATTGGGCTGGTGATGTAACTAACAGACGATCAACATCAGGATACTTTGTTATTGTTGGAGGAAATCTAGTCTCTTAGTGTAGTAAGAAACAAAAGGTTGTTGCTAGATCAAGTGCTGAAGCAGAATATCGTAGCATGGCACATGAAGTATGTGAACTGCTTTGGGTGAAGAATTTATTGAGAGATTTGGGATTTAGACCCAAGCATGCTATGCGTCTACATTGTGATAACAAGGCTGCAATTGACATTGCTCATAATCTGGTTCAACATGATCGAACCAAACATGTGGAGGTGGATATACATTTTATTAAAGAAAAAAATTGAGGCAAGACTTATTGAAGTTCCATTCGTTAAATCTGAAGATCAATTAGCAGACATGCTCACCAAAGCAGTCACAAGTTCAGTATTTCACAACTCACTAAGCAAGTTGGGCATTCATGACATCTATACACCAACTTGAGAGGGAGTGTCAACAATAGCTGCTAGACATTATTGATATAGACAATAGACTTGTAATTATTCCTCTAGCTAGCCATCATTACTTTACTTTATAGCTAGCCATCATTACTTTGCTTTACTTTCCTTTTCTCCTTATTTTCTTCTTCGGTGTTTTCCTCATGTAATCATCATTTGACTTGTCCACTTGTTAGGACTAGTTGTGTAGTTTTTGGCCCTCTATAAGAGAGGACTTCTCTCTTGTAAACAAATAATAATGAAGTATATTACAATTTCTGAGAACCATTACGTCCATTTGGATTCATCATCCTTGTAATATGAAGGTTTATCGCACTAACGACACCAAGAGTCTATCAATGTAACTAGACTCCTTGTACAATTGTTATTCACACGCGTATTAGTTCGGAAACACAACATATATATTTACAATATTTGAAGAAAGAGTAATTCCATGACTGATAATGCCGGCGTTGCTGCTAATCCTTGTGGTTTTCACATCGCAAACGCTCAAGTTTTGATATCGGGGGATTGCACATTAGAAATAGACATCAGTTCAGACACATACTTCTCATGTCCATCCTTATGTGCCACCACAACCTTGTCGACCACAGGTAGAAAACTTAGGTCGAGAACCTGATCTGGTACAGGGTAAGATATTGCTGTTGGAAAATATTAATATTTATGTTTATTTTAGTATTTGGGTTTTCCTTGTTAGTTTAGGATTTGGGCCTAGCCCATCTTAGTTAGGGTTTCTTAGGTTTAGTTCTCTATAAATATTGCTTGTAATCTAGTTTGAGAAATAAGTCATTTATAATGTAGTCTCTTAGGGTTTTGTAGCCGTTTCGGCATTCTCGTTTATTAATAATATTCTTATTATTCTTGTTAGTCTTGTTCATTGCGCACTCTGATATTCAACTATTGCGATAAGCAACTCCCTGGCCAGCTCATCAGAAACCTCCTTGCAGAGTACTCCGTTATCCATAAAATTCCGAATCTTCCTGCATTTCAAAAACCCAACTATTATCAAGCTGTGATAAGCTTCGGCAAATGCCAAAATTTTTGCTATTCTTTTTCTATGACATGCTCTACTGTGTCCAGCCAAAAGCTGTTCCATAGTTATCCAGCTGCTGTGCATAAACCAACTTTGAACGTCCATTTGCATATGACATTACAGACACCACCGGTTAAGATGCACACTTAAGAGAAATATTTGTTACAATTATCATGATTTTGGACCTTTTAACTATCCAAATCCAACTGTGGTAAAACGTTAGATAGGACTCATAGGAGAGATTAAAAATGCATCATATAAGCTATACAACGGCACGTTGGAGGAATTTGTAATGGCTCCTTTTAAGTCACATTGCCAGTTTAGTGCTCATAGTTCGTTATCAACTTTAAGAATGTTTGGATTTTGAAATCCTTCCGCCAAATATAGCCTGAAATCTGACTTTGTTTAGCAACTTTAAGAATGTTTGATCACACCCCAAAAAAGAAGGCAATCATTTTCATTTGCTCAACACAGCCTAAAAATTATTTCTCTTTTCAAATTATTAAGAATTTCATCAAAAGTTCGGGGTGTGAAAAAATTAAATTACTATCAAACGATGAGATATTTAAATTCTGTTCCACAAGAATAAGGATTTTTACTCAGATCTGGACGTCAATTTAATATCCCTTTTCCTTAACAAGGATTTTTACTCTAATTCTTCTAGTTTTATTAAAAAAACCATAGATCTATAAACCCCCATAAATAAATATTTTATATATTACATACAAAAAAAAAATGTTTTGAGCCTCCACCTCGAACATGGGAATGATCAATTTTTCTTTTCTTGGGAGCCAAACAAAAGCTAAGGCCTACCATGAATTATCAACAATAATGATAAATTAAGAGAAAAAGAATTTATACAAAAGTAAAAAAAATAAAATAATTGGATAATCGGTAGTCATACCTGGGTGCCGTGAGTTTGTCAGCCTTTTCCCCCTTCTCTCAATCTCTATATCTGCAAATTTATATATATTTTTTTAATTTGCAAAAATACGGGGTTTGCCACTTTTGTTCCGTTACAAATTAGTTTTGCCGCCTTTAATTAGTAAAAAGTAGATTTCTCTCGACCCAATCTCAATGCCACTTTCTTTTATTGTTTATTGTTTTTTTGGTTGAATTGTGGGTTTTATTGTCTAATTCTCATGACATCTATTACGATACTGTAAGATTCAAACACTTGTGCAAGAGCTGAACAATTATCTTTATTGTCTAATTTTCTTGACAAAGCTTTATTGACACACCCCGATCTAGATCGAGGCATGCTGGCCGTCACGTGAGGGTGACGTAGCCATGTGCACAGTGCGGAAGCAATAGAGATATAAAGAATTGCGAATAAACAAAAACTAAATCAACTAGAGTACTAGACAAGATGAGGTGCAAGTGCGAGATTAAATGTGAAATACACAACCAGAGCATAAATAGCCTAAATGCAGTCCGGCAGGACAAGTACTAATTATACAACACCCAAAGGTGATCTACATTTATGATGTTATGTCAGAACCACCGACGAAATCCCTGTGAGCCACCAAATCACTTCTACCTAAAACCTGGAGGGGTGCAAAACAGAAAGTGTGAGTGGGTAAAAACAAAGCTTTTCAAAATCATTTCATTTCTCAAAAGTTCTAACCCCTCGCCGTAAAACCTGTATAATTTCCCAGAAAATATAATAATGGGAACTTTAACAAAAAACACCCGGTACTGTTCACTTTAACGAAAAACCACATTTTTACACTAAAAAGTCAATCCTGGTACTATTCACTTTACCCTTTATTTTGTCCTTATCATTAAAACTCAAAGTTTTCAAGCCCTTTTCATTAGTTTTCCTTATAATATATGCTATAACAGAAATCATGCTCAAGATGAAAATCCACATAAATATACTATGCCACAGTATCTCGATGAAATGCTATAAGTAATCCAGTTAAATGTATCAATGCCAGATATCATATTAGCCGGATCTATCTAACGTTACCTGCACGGCTGAGTATATAGCTTATAATCAATCTCAATCATATCAAATCTTGCACACGAGTCGGAACCATCTAAAGCGGTCTGTACGACATGACTAGGTGTAAAATAAATATGCTCTAGTGCTACGATCACATGAAGACTGTGCGAATGATCGCGGGTCACATACGAGTCGGAATCACCTAAAGTGGTATGTACGACAAGCCTGTGCACCTAACTTGGATCCAAGGTGAGCATATGGTGTGGGAGGTGAACATCACGTGAAGGACTGTGCCCTAACTCTGGGCGAGAGCACTAACACCGAGGTGCAGGTTTATGAGCTCTCATTACATCACATCATATCTCGCACAGCTGAAGCAATCTCATATCTTTAATTTATGAACTTACCTGGCACTTACCTGTGCATCCGCAGCACCAATCATAAATATATGCAACTACTAATGCATAAATAAAATAGGCAGATACTTTGCATGGCATTTCAAAATGTATAATCATTCAAATTCATTTTATGGGAAAAATCTCAAGTATATAGGTATATACAGAAAACCAAAAACCACTCACTGATATGTCGAAGGGTCGTAGCCCCCGAGCTTCGATTGATGGCGCTCGTCCTCCGGATAGGTCTCACCTATATGCGAAATAACTAAATAAACGTTATTTAAAACACATACACAAAACTAGGAAATAACTTCTCATACATTGCTCAAATGAGGTATTTGAGTATACCACCATGACCTACTCAACCTTAGGAACATCCCCATATTTTTAGAAAAAATTTCGGAGCACCCACGCGCCCTCACGCTCAGGCACGTGCCTGGCACACCAAACGGATTCCCTAACGGCGTTAGGGAATATTCCGTTACAAACAGCATATACCGTTAGAATTACCTGATGACGTTAGAATATTCCGTTAACTTTGACAGAATATTCTCCTTCTTCTTCCTTGGTTCGCCGGAGTCTGGCGCCGGTACCGCTGCGATCGCCGGAAATTGGAAAAATCTTAGAACTTCAATATCTTCATTTCTCAACCAAAATTCATGAAATTTGTACCAAAATGAAGCTTACAACGAGTAGAACAAAACCTTACCAATTTTAAGCTCTAAAATCCACGAAATCTCGCCGGAGAAACCTCGATAATCCGACCAAAATTTGAAACTCGCCAAACTAAGCTTCCCGACGTCCAAAACACTCAAACTTTCTTCCCCGAGCTTCGTGAAGACGTCCTAAAACTCCCTAGAACCTTAAAACTCGAAGAAAAGGCCACGATCACGACTGCATGAACATTACTCACAATCTGAGATTCCGGGTTCTCGGGTTTTTGAGGTTTTCACGTCCAACCACCACCACCATTCGACTCCTAAGCTTGCAAGGAGTCCAAAAACCCCAATCACGACCTCAATTTGTGATGTTTGAAAGGGTTTTGAGGGTTGTTCGTACAGGTTGTACGGATATGGTAAGAAAGTCCAAGAGAATGAGGAGAGAGAGAGGGTACACGTGAGTGGTGTGTGTGTGTGAGGGTGTGGTCCAGCTTGTCACCAATCAAAAACAAAGAAAACTTAGTTCTAACTGGATCCAAACAATTAGAACTTAACCTATTTGGTCCACATCCAAAACTCAAACCACACGACGCCACAAACGTTCAAGGGTACTATAGTCTTTTCACACCACTGATAAAAATAATTCGGGACGGGTTGTGACATTTATACAGCTAAACCTCTATGAATTAATAATCTTTGGACTAATAAAAATCTATTGTTCAATGTACTAGATTATTCCATTTTATGAACATTTGACAAAGCAAAAACTCTATTTAAATAAACAATAGTCATAGTAAGCAGGAATTATTAATTTATATATTACATGGGACATATGGATTCTTAACCAAAAAAAGTACTTTATTTACTTTATTTAACGGTTCAGACAAAATCTTATCAATTTCTTCTTTCCAATTTTAGATTCTTCATAAGTCTCTCGTACGGTAATGGAACTAAATTTTTTGGGAGATTGAGCTCTCCAATAGTGAAGTTTTTCCAGCGATTTTTTTTCCAATTTTCGACCAAACCTAACGGAATTGGTTCTCAATTCAAGAGTGAAGTTTAATCCTCCTCATGGGATTCCTTTCCATGTAAGTGCTTACTCAAAATTGCTACTTTCGGATTTGGCTAAAAATAGTAGTAGTGTTCATTTTTAGAAATAGTGATAGTTTTACAAATGTAAAAGATTCAATCTTTTCTTAGCTTTCCTACCAACCGAACAAAATTAAACCCAAAAAAAAAAAAAAAAACACGAAATGAAAGAAATTAACCTCCAGAACTCCTCGGGGTATTGAATCAACACTAGTACAAAAACATGTTTCTGCGACGGCAACTTGCGCGAAGCTAAACATAAAACGTTGCGCAACAGGTCTTTGCGCAATGACACTTTGCGCAACGAAGACTGGCGTCGTGCAAAATAGTTTTGCGCGACGCCTAGCTTCGTCGCACAAAGTCAACACGGAAATGTCACTTCTTATCTTTCTTTCCTGTGTTAGTTTTGCACGACGCCTAGCTTCATCGCGCAAAGTCAACACGGAAAGGTCACTTCTTATCTTTCTTTCCTGTGTTCTAACACAAGTCAAAAGCACAAACCTTGCAAATTGCAATGTATATTTTTTTCCTTCATTTAAAAGTTTGAAGTCTATACTCTCTCTGTATAAATATATTGGAGAAACCAAAAGCAGAACTGGAAAAGTAGAGAGTCACAAAACAAAGATAAATTGTGATTCCCGTTTCAATCAACAACCACAAGTTCATTTTCGAAACATACAACGCAAATAAAGGAGTGCAGCTGTAAAAAATCATCAAAATCGAAGTTAAAACTACCGTTAAATGGTGATTTTTCGTTTATAATTGTCGAAAATGTTTGTCCTGTTACATAGTCTCTAAATGTTTTTTTTTTTGCGAATTTTGGCGTATGCGATCTCGAAGCATATACAAACAAGTTTGAAGATTGGATCGTTGAAACTAGTTTCATACAATGCGTATCTCATCAAAACAATAGATTCACTAACACTTGGAGTTTATTTATACTTTTATTAAGTATAACATAAGATTTTGTGGTATCCACTAGTGTAAATATTTTAAATTGACGATCGAATTAGTTTATTGTGTTCATATAGGATCAAGAAGTGTAGCTGTAAAAAAATTATCAAAATCGGAGTTAAAATAACTGTTAAATCATGATTTTTTGTTTATAGCCGTCGAAAAGGTTTGTCCTGTTACTTGATATCTGAATGTTTGTTTTTTGCGATTTTTGGCCTATGCGATCTCGAAGCATATACAAACAAATTCGACGGTTGGATCGTTGAAACTAGTTTCGTACAATGCGTTTCCCATCAAAACGATAGATTCACTAACACTCGGAGTTTATTTATACTTTCATTAAGTATAACATAAGATTTTGTGGTATCCACTTGTGTAAATATTTTAAATTGACGATTGAATTAGTTCATTGTATTCATATAGGATCTAGGAGTGTATCTGTAAAAAATCATCAAAATTGGAGTTAAAACTACCGTTAAATTGTACTTTTTCGTTTATAACCGTCGAAAAGTTTTTTCCCGTTACTTGATCTTTGCATGTTTGTTTTTTTTGGGATTTTTGGTGTATGCGATCTCGAAGCATATACAAACAAGTTTGATTGTTGGATCTTTGAAACTAGTTTCGTACAATACGTTTCCCATCAAGTTCAATGGTATATATATTTACTAAGTAGATTGTAATTTATTTATTTTGTACTTATAACACTTAAGAAATTGAATGATATATATGTAAAAAAAAATTATTGTGGGTTTTTGTTAGAAAAATATATTATTGTGGGGTTTATGTAAAAAAACATTTGAATTTGAAAGGATTAAAGTCACATTTTCAGTAATTTTTATAATAATTTTTTTTAAAAAAAAAACCTTGCGTGACGCCTTAATGTGGTTGTCGCACAAAATCACTTTGCGCGACGTCAAATTGTATACCTATGTCGCGCCAGTGGTGATAATTTTGGCGGTGCAATAATGAAAAATAGGCGTTTTTTTTTCAATTTTCCAAGTTTGGACCCCAACTCTTTCTTTTCCGTAGACCTCTATCTTCCCTCTCACTTATCTCTCCCTCTCTCTTTCCCGTAGACTTCTCTCTCCTCTTTGCAAGCTTGAACCCCAAATCTTGAACCCAGACCTGTCTTTCCTCTTCACAATCTCAAATCCAACCAACACCACTACTTTGTCGGTTGTCTCTCTCCCTCTCGTTCTAAACGACGGTCAGCCACGCAAATCTCAAATCCGACGCGAATCAAGTCCCAAAATCAAGGTAAGGGTTTCTGATTTTCGATGGGTTTTTGTTATTTAGGGTTTAGGGTCAAATTGTATGTTGATTTCTGAGTACTTTGTGTAAATCTCCAGATAAAATTGGATGTTAGTTCTGGTTTAGGGTCAAATTGCTTTTTTTGTGATGTGATTCGAGTTGATTGTCTGAAGTTTTTGCAATTTTTTTGATCTGTATGGATCTGTATATGTGTTTTGTTTCGTACTATTCAGGACCATCTCTAGATGCTTTCTTGTACTTGTTTATTTTTTGCTAAGTATCTGTTCTTATCAGTCCCTCACCAGAAGTTAATATACTATAGCCTATGGAAGAACAAAGACTCCTTTAAATATTATGCTCTGCTCACTTATTTGCAAGTGGGGGGTTGAGTTTTTGGAGGCTGGGGTTGGTTCAACTCATTTCAAGTATACATGACTAGTATGATGTCATTTAGAAATTTTAACCTATCAAAAGATATCTGGCTTTTTTGGTGTATATTGTATTTCTCAATTGCAGGAAGCAACACCACCATGTCTAAATTTATTCACAATTTCACATCACTACACTTTATGGCTTCGTCACCTTCCAGGTGTCAGCCAGCACAGCTCGATTTGGAGTCCCTGTGGACATCCCGGGTCGGGGTGTGTTACTTGAGGTAGTTCCTTCCAGAGACCTCCAAACTGATGAAGTCGAGTTTATTCAAACTCGACATGCTCCTATCAAAAAATAAAGGACAAGATGTGATTAGTGCAAGAGAAAAAAAATATCAATCCAGTCACGTATGAGTAGAACATTCATGTTCTAATAGACATGTATTGGTTAATATTCACATGAAAAAAAAACTTCAGGTTTTCATGGGTGATGTTTTTAAGTGAAAAACTTCAGGTTTTCAAACAAGGCATGTTTATAGAAACTTCAGGTTTCGAAATAATTGTGAACTTCAGGTTCATATGTTCCTGTAGATAAACGCAAATATATGCACATAAATATGCAAATAGAACTTCAAGTCTAAAATTATAATGGAATTAATTATTTGGACTTCAGGCCAAATTTAAAGTGTGGGTGAAAAAATATAAAACCCATTGGGCCTAAAAATAATTAGGCAATTAAACTCAAGGCCCATAATAAGGCCTAGGCCCACGGGTGGGCTGAGTGGTGTGAAATATGCGGCCTAGGCCCAAAAATTGAGCTTGAGTGGGCATAGGTTGATCAGGCCTGAATATTCATAGTGGGATGCAGGCCTAATATAGTAAACCGGTTGTACAAAAAGAGCCGAGCCGAAAAGGATTGCCTAGACAAGGGCCGGATCATGCGTGACATGACACGGGGGAACACAGATACGTCAGCAGGGCTGGGATCTGGTGGGCACACATCGCCGGGACACCAAGGCCCTTCGGGCTGATGTTAGGTCGAGCCAGGGCCCAAATATTAGGCTTAGGGTTTCAACCAAGAACACCCCAGCTAGAGATGGGTGCAGTCACTGGGGACGAAGGTCCGAGCCGCCGCTGCAGGCGGCAGTGTTTTGGAAGAAATTTCTCGGTGCAAGGTCATGGGTTCGACGACGAGCAAGTTTGTAGGGATGAAGGGAGTACCTCGTCATCAGGGAAAAAGGAAACCTAAGAAATTCAAACTGGAATTTCACCCAAATTCAATGAAATTCTTCAAGAATTTCAATGATATTGGATCAAAAATCATGACACCATGTTAGATTTAGGCAGAAAATTACACGACAATGCCATTGTCTCACTTCAGGCAATGTGGGTTTTCTGGGTTTGGATGCCATAGGTGTCGGGTTCCAAAGGAGCTTGATGCTCCATGCTTGCTCGGGGTCACGGGTTCGAAGAACCCAGATGATGATTTCAATGTTTTTTTTTTTTTTTCAATTCAATTCATAGTATATTCAATTTAATAATTTAATGCATGTACATATATGTGATGCAATTCATTGCAAATATCAAATTCACATAATTCAACAATTATGAATATAATGCATACACAGTTTATGTAGAATCTAAAATTTGAAAAACGTAAAGTTGGATCATGCATTATGGTGAATGTTCATGCTATCAGGGCTGCAAAAATATCGAGATAAAAGCCGTTGTTTTGAAAGAACCTAATTGCGTGATGATATGGATGAACTGGTTTGATGCAGAAAAATCTTCAACGTTAGATTCCTAAGCGCAGCTGTAGGAGTGTGCTGATAACTTGTTGTAGCCTATTTTATCTAACAAGGAAAAGGGGGTCGACAGTAAGGGTAGAGAGAGAGGAGAGATGTGTTTGTAGAATCATAGGGGAATTGTGTATTGAGGATATGTTATCCCCCCTATGTAGTGCCTTTATATATAGTAGTAAAAGGAGAGAAGAAATCCTTCATCCCCAAGGAATACAAGTTCATATAGGAAAAAATAACTTTAATCAAATCTAATCTAGGATTTACACAATCACACTTAAACTAGGAAAGTTCACAACATATAAAATATTTGATTTGGGACAAGGGCATTTTAGTAATCATACTGGTTTATATTCCGATTCTGCTGAATTAGTAAACAACTTTATGGAATTAGTGTCATTTCTATTCCAATTTTAGAACATTTAAGTAAACATCTTCAACATGAATCCAATTATGACTTCTTATTCCAACTCCTCCTCAATTCAATTCCTCCTATTTTCATTACGGTTACGTAAACACACCATAAGTGACTGTACTTGGAAAGTCCGTTGACCTATTGCTAATTAATACAAGTATGATTGATATATACCTAATTGATAGCGGATTTAGTAAGAAATTAAAATTACGACTCACGAACACAATAAACCATTAATCCATGTTGATTAAAATTACAGGCTCTACGCCTTGTTGATTCCAAAGGAATACAAAGTTGATAGAAAGAAGAGAAAAACCTCTTCGATATTATTAAATCTAAAAAAATGTGTGCTACAACCACAATGGGTGACTCGGTGGTTGGAGACGAATTCTAGACCCATATTCCATACGACACGTCTTGAGTTTTATTCCTAACACTAGTGAATTACATGATGGTGACCAGGAGGAGGTTAAAATGCATCTGTGAGTCTTTCCAACCCCTGAGAGGGTGGATTGTTGTGACAAAGTCACCAACTGGTTCCTTTCTTCTTACAAAAAAAAAAAAAAAAAAAAACTATATGCTACAAAGCTATAAGATAGCTTTTATACTTGGGGAAAAATAAAAGAAAAACTAATAAAAAGGGTTTGAAACTTTGAGTTTTAATGATCAGGACAAAATAAAGGGTAAAGTGAATAATATCAATATTGACTTTTTAGTATCAAAATGTGGTTTTTCATTAAAGTAAACAGTACTAGGAGTTTTCGTTAAAATTCTCAAAAATAAACCCTAGCTGAAAACACGAAACAAAATCCAAAAGTACGAAATTGCCCAATAAGATAGGAAAACTAAAAATCTGTTTTGGGCCTAGCAAATGACCTTATGTGGCTAAAATCTCTCAGGGCTCACTGCTATGCAGTGAGTCTTGTTCAGCACATAGTTTCCTTCAGAGAAACATATAATGGGCAAAAAACTCACATGTAGCCCTAGTCAACACAAAACATACAAAATCACCAACCTCAATTCCATTTGGGGTGTGATATCCACACACCCCATTTTACTTCTCATACACCCTTTTAATTTTCGGCCGTTGGATCAGATGAATTGAAGAAGATCAACGGATAGAAATTAACAAGGGTGTGAGAAGTAATTTGGGGTGTGTGGATAGCACACCCCTTCCATTTTTGGTGCTTTTATCTGCCGCTTGCTTGTACTTGGCATTGGTCTCCTCAAGTCGTTACTTAGTAGTTGCATGAATTTGGTGAAGTTGAGTCACAAAATCTTCTACCTTCATATTAACTCGCTTCAAGTGTGGAACCGATGCAACGTTGCTTATTAGTTGCATGAATCTGGCGAAGTTGAGTCACAAAATCTTCTGCCTTCACCTTAACTTTCTTCAAGTCAGGAACCCATGCAAGGTCGAGATGAGATCTTGGATTATAGCCATAAGTAACAAAGAATTAACTAAAACCAGTGCTCTGATTAATAGAATGGTTGAAGTCAAATTCAACTTGACTTAATTTTGGATCCCATGACTTGAAGTTATCTCCCACCAAGCATCTCAATATATTTCCGAGAGACCAATGGAGAACTTCAGTTTGCCCATCGATTTGAGGGTGATAAGTGTGGATGCAAATTTCTGCCGTCTTCTCCTTTGACAAAAATGCGTTTGCAAAATAATAACACCTAAGATTAAGGTCAAAAGCCTCACGCGTTAACGATGAATGAGAGGAGGGCTTTGGCAGAAGAATCTCCAATGCCAAAGTTAAAATTTGAGAGAGAAAGTGTTTAGGAAATTTTTGGGAGAGAATGAATTTAGCTTTTTGGAGAAAAATGAGACTATTTATAGGGATGTGGCCGGCCCTGTTTGGAGAAATAGGGACCGGCCACTTATGGTGGTATTTTGAATACAATTTCAAGATATTATGTCAAATAATATCTTGCAATTAATTTGGTAATTAATCCCAATTTTAAAAGAATAATTGGGAGTTACCTTGTGGGTGTGGATTTGATGAGTGATGAGAGTGTTTTGAATAAATGTCATCTTGATCACCTTTGACCTTGATTGAGCCGTTATTGTCCGTTGCATACGCGTGGGAATCTCAGTGTGCCTCAAGGGTAATTATATTTTTTTTACCCAAAAATCCACGTGTCACCTCCATAATTTTCTTAATTATTTTTTGCTCCACAATAAGTACTACTAACGTTCAATTTGGTGTTGGCAACCTTCCATAAACAATGACCAAAAGTGGCTGAGAAATCTCATGTCCCTGTCAGAAATAATAGAATTTGGAAATCCATGGAGGCGATACACTTCTCGAAAAAATAGTTGAGCCACATTGATAGCATAAGTAATCTTCTTGCACAAAATAAAATGCGTCATTTTGGAAAAGTGATCAGCTACCAGCTAAGTAGAGTCCATACTTCGTTGAGTATGAGAGATTCAAAACAAAGTCCATACTAACGTGTACCCACGACTGATGTTACACCAGTCCCTGATTTTAAAATATTTTAATCTACGAAGGTGTGAAATGACCGAAATGCCTTTAGAGGCGAGAATGTTATCCATTTATGGCTCGTTTGCTAATCTGTAATCAGAAGGAGAGGAATTAAATTAAGGAGGAGTTGAAATGAGAAGGAGTCAAAATTGGATTCTTATTAAAGTTGTTTACTAAAGTGTTATGAAATCAGAGAATGAATGATAATGATTTCATATAAGTTGTTGTTGAGGCCCAAAAATGTCACATGCAAGCCCAATCAAGTCTCAAAACCCAATTGTCATACATGCCTCAAGCCAAGCCCAAAATACTTGCCAAGATTGGGAATTGAGAAGGGATTATATTCGTAATCTTGCCATGCTACGTTAATTATGCCATGCATTTGTATAAATCTTACTAGGTTCATAAATTCATGCATATTTATCACGCCATGCTTTATCACGCTAAAGTAAGCCCAAGTCACTTGTCTGGGGCTTGTCAAGTGAATTATGGTGTGGGATGTTACGGAAGTTTATCGGGCCTATGTAGAGTCAAGATTATGGAAGATGTCGAGTTATTTGGGAGCCCAAAGATCCAAGCCCATAACCTTTGTAGTCTACGCGGGCAAGTTTGAGAGAGAACCAACCTAGTTTCCTTCCTTCCTTAGCAAGCTAACCAACTTAGTAAGGAAGAAACCTAGTCTTGAACCTTAGAGTCAAGTGAAAACCAAGCAAACAAACATTTAATGAAGAAAGAGATTGACTTTCCTTTCCTAGCTCACGTTGAAGATCAACGCCTGAAAGCCAGAAGACATATTACTAGAAGTAATGCTTGTGGAAGGCTAACCTAGGAAAGCCGCGCCTCGAGAAGAAGGTCCATAACATGTTTCACGAGACTAGCGTCCCCTAGCCGCCTTGCACCAAAAGAGAAATGGTAGAAGAACTAGGGAGAAAAAGGAGGAAATACCAAGCCACAATTAGAGATTCCTAAGGAACCTTAGAAGGGAATCATTCATCTACAAAAAGAGATATTATAAGCCATTAGAGGATGACAGAATGACACAGAGGTTCAAACATTAGAGGGAGGAACTTAGAATCATCTTCCCACAACCTTAGAATTCTCCCCTAGACTTTGTTCAATCCTTTTAGTCAGGGAAAATCCTATTTAGAAACCAAGAAGCCCAGATTATCCAACCTAGAACTCTATGCAACCATGCAAACTCTTTCTCTCTCTCTCTCTCATGCTAAATTGATGAACTTCTAGCTTCCACACCATGCCTCACTTAAGCAAGCCATTATTTGCTTAATCATGCTAATATTCAAGTCATTGATCTAATTGAGATATTTCGTAAGACGAGCTTACTCTTTCGAGATATTTCAGAACTTGGTATGAATTCGAATCAAGGGAGACAAGAGGACATTCTCAAAGCCCAAGTCCACCTTGACCTAAAAGTCCCCCAACAATTGTTTACTAATCTACCTAAATCAAAATAAAAACTAATATGATTACTAAAATACTCTTGTCCTAAATTAATTATTTTATATATTAATTAATAAAAAAATAAAATGCACTTTTCTACCAATATTAAACTACAATATACATTAAAATCTTTTTATTTTAGAATTTTAATTATTCGAATATTAAACATACTACAATTCACTTGTCCTAAATTACTTGAAACAATTGATAAATAAAAACTAAAAAATAAAAAAATAAAAAATAAAGAAGGGAAAAAAAGGTTTTGCTATCTCCGACTCTTCATTTCTCTTTTCCCTTTCTCTATGCGACTCCAACCTAGCCCCGATTTCTAAAACCCTACATCTCTCTCTTCATGCCCTCCCTCTTTAGTGTCTCAGTTACTCCTGCCATGCGCTGCTAACCCTAATACTGATGGCAGTTGTGCTATCCGCGGTGAGTTTGGACGCAAAGTCGATCGTCCTCGTCATCGATTGCAACGTCGTTCAAACCAGCCTGTTTATGAGTTCTGGTGAATAGGTCGAAGTTCAAAGATGTCAGTTTTGGTTTCTAAGAGGGTCACCACCTACTAATCGTAGTGGGATGATGTTTAGGGTGGAGCGGGGTTGGGTCTTGGTTGATGGGTTATGGGTTTCTTTTTCTTTTCATTTTTTCTAATATTGAATTTTTTATTGTTCGAGTTGGATGATGGGTGCGATTGTGGATGCAAATTTTCTCCTCCTCGATCTTGGACGATTTTGCACCTACAAAACAACTAGCACCTTAGGTTAAGGCCAAAAGCCTCACGCTCCCACGATGAATTGGGGGGGGGGGCTTTGGCCGAAGAACCTCCGATGTCAAAGTTAGAATTTTTGAGAGAAATAGTGTTTAGAGTATTTGGGATTTTTTGTAAGAGAATTGGAATGGCTTTTTGGTAGAAATGGGAGCCTATATATAGGGATAGGAGGTGGCCGGCCTAGCTAGGGTTTTTAGGTTTAATTTAGGTTTAATTAGCCAATTTATTTGGCTAATTAAACATAAAATGAATGTTTTTATGGTATGATCAGCTAATCAATAAAATATTGGTTAAAAAGATTAGCTAATCAATGTAAAAAAAGGCAAGTTATGATGGGAAAACAAAAGAAATGGCCGGCTCCTATTTTGGAGAAGGATAACCGGCCTTTAGGGTGACTTTTAGGCTTAATTGATAATTTAATTGAAAATTAATGAGTTTATTAGGTAATAATCCCATTAATTTGTCAATTAACTTAATTTATGTGGAAGATTTGGTAGGTTATAGAATGACTAGCTAATTGTTTGGCTAAAAGAGGGAAAGTGAGGTAAAAAATATATGGAATGAAATAGGTTTTGAATTGTTACCTATTTTGGGCATTTCTGACTTGGTTGAAGATGATTACTCGTTGCTCGCGTGTAGGAATCCTGATACACCTCAAGGGTATGTTTGTCTTCTTCATCCAAAAATCCACGTGTCGCCTTGTGATTATTTTTGGCTCCACAAATGCCCCCACACCTGTTGGGTTGCTTGCAGAAAAGGGCAACAGGGGTAGATATTTTCTTGCTTTAGGAAACTTTGAATTGCTTCCTATTTTGTTGTTGATTCTCTTTTTTAATAGGAAATTAAATCGTTCTAGGAAAAGGAAATAAATTTCCTCAAAGCTTATTTAAGTCCACCTTAAGTGGATTATTAAATCAACTTTTAGAGAGAAACTTATTCAACCTTACAAGAGAGAAAGAGAGCTTAGAGGATATTTGTTCCCCCTCCTCTAGCAATCTTCTACGTCTTGCCCATGTAAAGGATCATCTTTCGTTGCGTGCTTCGTCTTCTCGCTGCTTCTAGGTAAGAAAAAATTAATTTTCTTGTAAGTTTCGGAACTTGAAATTGGCTTGATAAAAATTAAGGAGATTTGAAAGTAGACCAAGGGGTGCTGCGGGTTGGTATTGCAGTCTGGGCCTTCGTGTCTGGACTGTGAGGAAGAGAGAAAACTGTGGGGGCGACTGCCCCTCTGTCAACTATGCTGGGCCACGGGCCTCTCAGGCCGAGAAGGAGGATGGGGGGAGCCAGTGCGGGCTGGGCTCCCTGTTTTGTTATATTTTTTTTTTCTTGTTTTTGTTAGGCGCTGGGCGCTGCCTGCATTGAAGCAAGCCAGGCCGTGGGGCCTGGCGGGTTTGCTGGGTCCTGTGGCCTTCATTCTTATTTTATTTTTATTTTTATTTTTATTTTATTTTTTTTGCCGAGAGCTGTTTCTCTTTTTTTTTTTTTTTTTTTGAAAACAACTCTCTAACAAATCTTCCTTGTACTTTTGTAGAATTTTCAAGCATGTCTTCCTTGAGCCACAAGAATGATGATGGTGTGCCCCCGTTGTATCGTCAAGGCGGGTCTTTGAGCAAGGTTGGCTACTTCAAAGCTGCTCACCTCAAGATTAGCTCCGACGATTTGTTTAGAGATTTTCTTGAAGCATATTGGCATGCCATTCCGTCGGGAGTGCGTGTGAGGCGAGTTAAGGATGGTAGCAGCCAGGAACTATGCAGTGGAACTCGGAGAGCTATCAAGTTCCATCCTTACTATTTTGTGTTAGGGTTTACTTTCCCTATGCCGCGCTTCTTCCAAGAAGTGCTCTGCTCCATGAAATGTGCGCCTGCCCAATGTTCCCCGAATGCGGTCCGAGTGATGGTGGGGTTCCACAATTTGAGCCAATTCTTTGACTTGGGACTAACCACCAACGAATTTTGGTATTTCTTTGACATAGGTCGGATTGATGGAGTTGGGCAACTGCGATCTCGTCATAAGCTTTTTGATAATTTGAGCAAAGGAGATTATGACTGGGCCAAAGACACTTTGGAGATAAGTGGAGAATGGGAGTCTGATTCTTCCCCCGAGCTGCTTGTACCAACGGTCTTCATATCTGGAAAGCAGGCTGCTTAGTCTTCTTGGCTGCTTTTGCTTTAGTGTCAAGTTACTCTTCAATTTTCTGATTGTCTTCCATTGTTTTTTTTTTTAGATTCGGAATTCAGCTCAACTCCTAAGGTTTCTCCAAACATGAAAAAAGTACATGTTGCTTTGGGTATCCCTTTCGAATATCGTGAATGGTGTTGGCTGTTTAGTCCTCTTCGTAGGGAAAAAGGTGGGCTGCTCCCAAAAGAAGAAATAAAACGGATCAAGGCAGACGCGATGGCTCGTCCTATCATTGTGATGGAGCCTACTATCAATGAAGGTGGGAAAACGAAACATTCCCCGCCTGCTCAAGAGATGCTTGCTGAGAAGAAAACGAAGACTGCTTGTGGGGATTCTCCGGCTGTTCCCAAGATTGTGATTGACTTAACTTCCTCTAAAGGCGAGAAAGAACGAACTACTACATTTTTTCCGGTAACGCCTATTGCTTCGAAGGCTGCTAGCTCGATTGCTGAAAAAATTGCCCAGCGCAAAAGTTTTTCCGTGCATTCGGTACAGAAGTTTGTGCCAAAGCGTTCGTTTGAGGCTAAGTCTGGCTCACCCTTGAAGAGGCTTGCTACTATAAAGAGTGATAAGGTGTCCCTGCCTGCTAAAGTGGCGCCAAAACCTGCTTCTTCTGCTGCTGCAACCAACTCGTCTGCTGATAAGAAGGAAACTGCTCGGTCAGGCAGGCTTGAAGAATCCACCAAGGCTGTTTCTGGGGAAGCTGCTGAGATTTTCGCGCTTTTGAAACCAGATCTTCTTTAAGACATGGATGTATGTGCCAAGTTTGTTGATGACGTCAAAGAGATTGTTGGTCCAAGTCTTTTCGCGAAGCACACACCCGAGTATAGGAAGACTGCTCTGTTAGCCATGATGCAGAAAACAACAATTCTGGCAGCCGAGTCTATGTTCCTTGACCAAGAGGATACCAAGGCTGCTAAAGAGATGGCAAAAACCATGGCTGCCGAAGCTTACTCTTCGGTCGAAAAAATCAAGAAATTGGAGTCTGAGCTTGCTGCTTTAAAGGGATCTAATATTCCTGCCCCCACTTCTCTGCAGCTTGAGGCCGCTCGCCAAGAGATCATGGATTTGAAGACTAGGCTTGATGCGATCCAAGTAAAGTATAAAAGTGTAGAGAAGGAAATCGAGCGTTACATACCTCAGATTCAAGATCTTGAGCGTTCCATCTCTGAATTTCGCTCCGCTGCTTATGCAAAGGGTGAAGAATTGATTGCTACTTACAACCAAGTGATCCACTTCAAAAAGGTTGTTGACAGGCTTGAGCCTCAAGTGTTGGAACTTCAAAATGTTTTGAAGACCAACGACAATCTGAAGAAGGAAATTGAGGAGTTGCGGTGAGTTTGTGCTTGCCTACTTGAGGAGAACGAGCAGTTGAAGGGTGAAAAGGATGGTTTTGAGGCTTCGTTTACTCAGAATCAAGCCGATTTCTACAAGCTGGGCTATGTAGATCATCTTTATGGGCAGCCGTTTGACTTTGAGTTTTCCGGTAAAGACTTCGAGACCTTATCTATTTCTCCAGAAGACTTGCTCGCTTTTACTTTTGAGTCTTCTATCAGTGAAGTAGTTGGAGGAGTTGGTGCCCAAGCTGGAGCAGCCGAGGGTAAAGAGTCGGAGGATGCCGCTGCTGAAAACACCAAGGCTGCTGAAGGTGTGACGACCGAGTAGTTGTGAGATGTCTAAGTTATTGAAGAGTAGTCTTCTAGGTAGCTTTTAGGATTTTCTTTTCTTTCCTTTGTTGCTTTTGCTTGAACTCCTTCGGTATTTGCTAGTTGTTTATCAATTTTGCTATAAAATTTAATAAACTTGCTTCTTTTGCTTTTCCCATCTTCGCTTCTTTTTTGTCCATGCCCTAACCTTTAGACCTTATAGACTAGTGGCAGGCGTGCTACTTTTCTATAAGCAGACATGCCTGCATAGCCTATGCAACCGTAGGTGTTAGTGTAGAACTTTTGCAAAGCTGTTAGCCATAGGGTTGGCAGCTGGATGCCTTACTTACAGAAGCAGACGAATCCGCATAACCACTAGGTTGTTTAACCTTGCCTATTTCCAATTTCGTAGGTTGTGTAGCAAGTATCACAACACTTTAGGACTTGGTGTAGGTTGTTCTGCGTTTGACAGTGGTGAAGCTTATCGACTACGTAGCATGTCGGCAGTGGATAAAATCTTCGCGTATCCATGCTAGCTTGTTTAACCTTTCACAAGAATGTGCGGTTGCATAAGTCTAACATGGTTCCACTGCTCGAAGGGCAAGCCGTAGGCAGTCTTTTGGAAATCTGTAGGCTACCTTAGTGCACTTGGTAGCAGCTTTAGGTTTCCAGGGTAGCCACCCATTGGGTGTGCTGCGTAATGTGCCTCCTCAGTCTCTAGGGCCCGGTTCCTTGCGGATTAGGCCTATAGACCCATAATCCTTCAACTAGCTAAGCCTTGAAACAGACCATTATGGCTACTTCTAGGAATCCCGGCGCAAGCCATTATGCACCTAGTTATATTAGGGCAGCCAGGCTCATCCACGTCTGGATATTCAGAGTGTTGAGTTTATTCTCCCGCCTTGGAGAGCACAATTGGTCCCTCGGGGGGTGCAATCTTCTTTTGAAGTGCAGAAAAAGATAAGTTGTTGTAGACATATAATCGAGCCAAGTTACAAATTACTTCTGAATTCTTTATTGAAAAATGAATAAAATGAGCGAATAACTTGATTGCAAAAAACTGCATGATGATTGGATAGTCCTCGGTTTACGAGGTGGTGCCCGTTGAGCTGCTTAAGTATTTGGGTCTTGATATAGTGGGAAGTCACACATGGTATTTCCTCAAATTGTAGGCGTTCCATTGTTTCTCGATCTCTTTATCATTCATGGTAGCAAGAGTATAGCTACCCTTGCCGCCTACTCTGCTGATCTTGTAAGGACCTTCCCAGATGGGATCCATTTTTTTCGAGCCTTCTCTGCGGGCAGTGATGAATGCCTTTCTTAGGACTAGATCTCCGGGTTGGAACTGCCGGATCTTGGCCCTTTTATTGTAGCTGGAAATGAGTTGCTGCTGGTAAGCTGCGATGCGGGTGATGGTCTATTCGCGCATCTCTTCTGCCAGATCTAAATCTGTGGCCATCTCTTTACTGTTCTGCTCAATGCTTGGCAACAGAGTATTGATACTTGGCACAATGACGTTGGGAGGAATATTGCTTCCGAACCAAACGCCAAAGAGAAAGGAGTTTCACCGGTTGCTCATCTTTTGGTGGTGCGATATGCCCATAAACATCCAGGGAGCTCATCTGGCCATTTTCCCTTTTTATCGATGAGGGATTTCTTGAGGCAGTCGAGGATCGTCTTGTTGGATGCTTCGGCCTGCCCATTGCCTTGAAGATATCTTGGCGTGGACATGTGTTGTTTGATGCTGTATTTTGGGAAGAACTTCGCCAAATCTTTTCCCACAAATTACGGGCCGTTATCAGTGATGATGGACTGGGGGATGCCAAATTGGCAAATGATGTTCCTCCATATGAAACGCTCTATGTCTGTCTGAGTCGTGGTCGTCATGGGTTATGCTTTTACCCATTTGGTGAAGTAGTCGGTTGCCACGATCATCATGCATCTGCCCCCCGTAGCAGGCGGCATAGGCCCTACCAGGTCGATTGCCTATTGCATGAATGGCCAATGACTCGTTTACGGGTGTAGCTCACTGGCGGGTAGTGCTGGTACTGGTTTGTAGCGTTGGTAGTGGTCGCACTTTTGTACTAACTCCTTAGCATCTTGGTGCATGGTAGGCCAGTAGTAGCCTGTGTTAAGAGCCTTTTGGGCTAAGGATCGGCCTCTAGAGTGATTCCCACAAACGCCTTCATGGATTGAGCTTAGAACTTTCAAGTCATCGAGAGGTGCTAGGCAGCGGAGATGTGGTCCGGTGTAGGACCTTCGGATGAGAATGCCGTTCCATATATAGTAGCGTGCCGACTTGATTTGGAGCTCTCTTGACTCCAATCTTTCGGTGGGTAGTGTGCCGTTGACCAAGTAGTCTATAATTGAACTTTGCCATGTGGGAGTTACACTAACCTGTGACACTTCGGCTATCGGCTCCATCTCTATGCTTGGCTTGTCTAGATATTCCATCGGAATGGAGCGTTTACATTGGTGGTTAAGGTCAGAGCCTAAACCAGCTAGTGCATCTGCATGGGCATTGTCTGCCCGCAGAACTTGAGTGAGAGTGTAAGTCTGAAATGCCTCAAGCTGCTGGCGTACTTTCTCTAGGTATTGCGCCATTATTGGGTGTTTTACCGTGTATTCCCCAGTAGCCTGGCTACTGATTAGTTGGGAATCAGAATGAATTGCGAGTTTCTTCACCGCCAAGTCTTTTGCCATTCGGAGGCCTGCTAGTAGAGCCTCGTACTCTGCTTCGTTATTGGATGCTTTGAAACCTAGAATGATTGCCTGCTCAAGCATTGAGCCGTCTAGAGTAACAAGGACTACACCTGCTCCCGAGCCTTTATAGTTGGATGCTCCGTCGACATGTAAATTCCAGAAATCTTTATTGGATGGAGCAAGCATGGCTAAGGTACACTCGGCTGCTTCTGGGGCGTCGTTGGGCCGCTCTGTTGCGTTGCCTAGGCTAGGCGTGAATTCGGTTACGAAGCTGCCAAGGCTTGGGCCTTTATCGCTGTGCGAGGTTGGAAAACTAAACCATATTGGTCAAGTTCCAATGCTCATTTCATCACTCGTTGAGAAGCGTCTGGACCATGTAATATTGATCGTAAGGGATACTGAGTCATGACAATGACTGTATGAGCTTGAAAGTATGGTCTGAGCTTCCGAGCCGCAACAACTAACGCCAAAATTAATTTTTCGATCTTCAGATATCTTGTTTCCACATCGAGAAGAGCTTTAGAAGTGTAGAATACTGGCAGTTGGGCCCCCAGCTCTTCTCGTATGAGGGCAGAGCTCACTGCTACTTCAAAAACTACCAAATAAATGTATAAATCCTCTGCTGCTTCCGGCTTGGATAGTAAGGGAGGTGATGTGAGATAGTTCTTCAAGTCTTGGAAAGCTTTTTCGCATTCTTCATCCCATTTGTCTCTTTATGCCCTCTTGATAGCTTTGAAGAAAGGCTTGCATCAATCGGTGGATCGTGAGAGGAAGCGGTTGAGGGCAACTGTTTGTCCGGTCAAACTTTGGATCTCCTTCAAGGTAGTTGGAGACTTCATCTCTAGGATTGCTCGTATTTGCTTGGGATGTGCTTCAATTCCTCGTTGGGTTACTAAGTACCCTAGGAATCGACCTGAAGATACTCCAAACGTGCATTTGGTAGGGTTAAGCTTCATCTTGTACTTTATAAGGATATTGAAAGTTTATGCCAAATTGCGAATATGATTTGATCGCCGCTTGCCCTTTACCATGATATCGTCGACATAAACCTCCATGGTTACCCCAATTTGTTTTTTGAACATCATATTTACTAGCCTTTGGTAAGTGGCTCCCGCATTTTTGAGGCCAAAAGGCATGACCTTGTAGTAGTAGGTGCTCTGCTCTATCACAAACGCGGTCTTCTCCTTATCGGGCTCATACATGGCTATTTGATTGTACCTGAAGTATGCATCTAAGAAGCTGAGCAGCTGGTTCCCAGAAGTTGAATCTACTAATAAATCGATCCGGGGGACAGGATAAGGGTTTTTTGGGCATGCTTTGTTGAGGTCAGTGTAGTCTACGCAAACCCTCCATTTGCCCTTCTCTTTCTTCATGACTAGTACGACATTAGCAAGCCATGATGAGTGTGCTACCTCTTCTATGAATCCGGCCTTCAATAGCTTGTCGATTTCTGCCTCAACGATCGCTACCCGTTTGGGTGCGAAATGTCTTCTTTTTTGGATTACCGGTTTGGCAGTGGGATCAACGTGCAGCTTGTGGCAAGCCACCTTGGGGTCAATACTGAGCATGTCGGATGGTGACCATGCGAAGACATCTCGGTTTTCTCTAAGGAAAATAGTGAGTTCCTCATTTTCGGTTGGGCTTAGTCGTGAGCCAATTTTGGCCGTCTTTTTCGGTTGCTGGGGATCAAGAATGATGTCTTCGGCGTCCTCTTCAGGTTTCCATCCTATCTCGTCCGCTTGGGTGCCATATTCTCGATCCTCCTGTTGTAATTGCTATTTGGTAGTCTCTTTGTCCTTTTGGACTTCGGTAACCTCTACGGGGGTAAAAGTCTTATTCTTTGATTCTTTCAACATTTGCACAGTGCACCGTCGAGATGAAACCTGGTCAGACTTGATCTCTCTGACTCCTTCTCCCGGGATGCGGAATCAGATTTTTTGATACTTGACGGAAGCGACGGCATCCAGCTTGATCAACCAAGGTCTTCCAAGAATCCCATTGTAGGGAGATGGATCGCTTACGATCGTGAACGTTTGCTTTGAGACGACTAGCGGTGTTTTCACGTTAAGTGTGATATGGCCAATGGCAGTTGAGGTGTGTCCGTTGAATCCAGTAAGTACCTCTGCCCGGCGTATGATTGTACTTTCCAGGCCCATCTTCTGAATGACTGAAAGTTGAAGTAGGTTGACTGCACTTCCATTGTCAACTATCTTCCTGTCGACTATAACATGGGCTAGTTGGACAGATACTACTAGTGCATCGTCGTGTGGGAAGTCGACTCCTTCCGCATCCTGCTCAGTGAAGCCAAAAATAGGTCCAGGTTGGGTATCGATTGCTTGAACTTGTGAGATTAGTAAAGCCTGCTGGATCTTCCTCTTTTTTGAGTTATTAGTGGTCCCTAAGTGCTCGGATTCGACGAAAATGCCATTCGAATCATCTTGGTTGATGGCTCCTCATCTCCGTCTGCATTCCTTTTAGGTTGCGCAGCTGGCTTGTCCAAGTATCTATCGACTTTGCCTTCTTTCACGAGCTTCTCTAAGTAGTTCTTCCAAGTGTAGTAGTCGTCGGTTGTGTGACCAGGACCTCGGTGGAATGTGCAATACTTGGTGTGGTCCAACTTGGAAGTATCTCATTTTGATTGTTTCGGCAACTTGAACCATGGTTCGTTCTTGATGTCACGAAGGATTTGATGAATCGGAATTTAGAACTTAGAATAGCTATTGGTTATCAGGCCTTCTTTGGTTGTGGGTCGGTCTCTGCGCTTGACCTCATGCTTGCCCTTGTTGGGCTGTTTTCCATCCTCCTTCCTTTGAGCAGCTGGCGACTCTTTTCGAGGCTGTTCGGGCGCCTTTTCTACTTGTCGAGCCTCATCCCAAAGTGCATGCTTCTCTGCCAGAGCAAAGGAATCTGCTAGAGTTAGGTCTTTTTTCATGATCATTTCTCCAAACAGTGGGTGGTCTGTTGGGAGTCCTTTTTGGAAGGCTGCACTTGCTATCGAGTTATCGCATCCGACGATCTTCGCCTTTTCTGCTTTGAATCTCTTCACGTAATCGCGAAGTGACTCTTTTGGGTTTTTCTTTACGTTGAACAAGTGATTAGACTTTTTCTTGATCGAACGATAAGATGAGTATTCTTTGGTGAAAACCAAGGAAAGATTATCAAAATTCTGGATAGATCGTACCAGCAAGGTATGAAACCAATCTTGTGCCTCACCTTGTAAGGTAGTGGCGAATATTTTGCACATAAGGGCGTCATTATTCTGATAAAGGACTATCGCACTTCGGTAATGCTTCAAGTGTCTTTCAAGATCCCTGTCTCCTTTGAAAGATGTGAAGTGTGGCATGCTAAACTTGCTTAGAGGCTCTGCCTGCTCGATCTCATTCGTGAAAGGTGACCTACTTATGTTGGTCATATCTCATTTTAGTGCTTCATCAACCATTTCGTTGCATCGAAAATCACGCATTCGTTCATTGAAAAACCTTTCTACCTCTTCTTGGATTTGCCTTTATTGGGGTAGCGGAGCCTTCGGCTGCCCCTGGTCTTTATTTGTCGATCTATGCTGCTCTTCTTCATGCTCGACTTGTCTACGCCGTGGCTGCAATGTATGAGATAGATTCCTAGCAGGCGAGGGATTTCTTTGCAGGCTACCGGTTGAACTAGAGCCGGATTGAACTATTGTTTCCTTCCGTTTGTCAGGCTGCCTGCTCTGATGTGATGTGGACGATACTCCTTGCGGGCCTAACCGCGAATGAATGCTTTGCCTGGAAGGCTGCCCATGTTGATTATCAAAGCGTGGCCCTAACCGTGAATGTATACTTGCCCGTGGGCCTAGTCGAGAGTGCACGCTCCTCTGCGCGCTAAGACGGGAATATACGCTATCTCGGGGGCCCAATTGAGAGTGTGCACTGCCTGAATACTCGACTTGTGGTTGGTTGAGCGGCTGCTTTCCAGGACGCTGCTTAAGAGGCTCCTCGTCTGCCCTTGTTCTACTTCGGGATACTTCATCGTGGGCGCGTTGGATCTCAGTGCATTGCAAAAGTTGATTCACCAAGGTTGTTTGTTGTGCAAGGGCGCTCGTCAATTCTATGACTTGTCGGGACAAGTTTTGCTCGCCATTCGGATTGGAAGAACTTGGATGGAATGCACCTCCTTGAACAATATGAGGGTGGTTGACTCCAAGTGCGATATTTGATTTGGGAATGTTAAATCTGCGGATAAATATGGTGAAAACGCCCCAGCCTCGATGATTGGTCCGGATGGTTGAGATTGTCTCGGGCCGACTTGGGCAGCTTGGGAAACCATGAGAGCAGGCTGGACTGCGGGGCAGGCTGGATCACAGAAGTAGGCTGGATCGCTGGAGCAGGCTGGGCTACGGGAGCAGGCTAGATCACGGGAGTAGGCTGGATCACAAGAGCAGGCTGGATCACGGGAGCAGGTTGGATCATGGGAGCAGGCTGCTCAGTGCGTGGTGCATGCGAATGGGAAGCTTGGGCTTGGGTCCATGCAAACTTGGATGGCACGGCTTGGGCCATGGTGGAACCTCGTGGTGGTGGTGCCACTCTGTTTACGACCGTATTTTGCCTTGTGGATCTCCGCAATCCCATTTCTTGAGTATTCGAATTTTCACTTATGGTATTTTCTAAATTTTTAGCCATTATATTTTTCTTATACGTTTTATCAAAGAACCTTTGCAAGTAAAAAATTCTAATAATAAGAACGTATGAAAAATATTCAAATGGACTAGAAAATAGAGAAAAAACCTTTTTGTGTGAGAATCTTCTACGAGTATGGATTTCAACTCTCAATGAAAGCACCAATTTGTGGATGCAAATTTTCTCCTCCTTGATCTTGGATGATTTTGCACCTACAAAACAACTAGCACCTTAGGTTAAGGCCAAAAGCCTCACGCGCCCACGATGAATGGGGGGGCTTTGGCCGAAGAACCTCCGATGCCAAAGTTAGAATTTTTGAGAGAAATAGTGTTTAGAGTATTTGGGATTTTTTGTAAGAGAATTGGAATGGCTTTTAGGTGGAAATGGGAGCCTATATATAGGGATAGGAGGTGGCCGGCCTAGCTAGAGTTTTTAGGTTTAATTTAGGTTTAATTAGCCAATTTATTTGGCTAATTAAACATAAAATGAATGCTTTTATGGTATGATCAGCTAATCAATAAAATATTGGTTGAAAAGATTAGCTAATCAATGTAAAAAAGGCAAGTTATGGTGGGAAAACAAAAGAAATGGCTGGCTCCTATTTTGGAGAAGGATAACCGGCCTTTAGGGTGACTTTTAGGCTTAATTGATAATTTAATTGAAAATTAATGAGTTTATTAGGTAATAATCCCATTAATTTGTCAATTAACTTAATTTATGTGGAAGATTTGGTAGGTTATAGAATGACTAGCTAATTGTTTGGCTAAAATAGGGAAAATGAGGTAAAAAATATATGGAATGAAATAGGTTTTGAATTGTTACCTATTTTGGGCATTTCTGACTTGGTTGAAGATGATTACTCGTTGCTCGCGCGTAGGAATCCTGATACACCTCAAGGGTATTTTTGTCTTCTTCATCCAAAAATCCACGTGTCGCCTTGTGATTATTTTTGGCTCCACAGTGATGATTCTATATATGGCAGCTGCGATATTTGTGGTGGTTTTAGGAGGGGTTATGATAGGCGTGGTGGGTATGGTTGTTATATGTGTTTGTTCATGGTTGGTCATGGTGGTGGTAGATTTGGGAAAAAGACATGGAGTACTGGAGGTGGTATGGACTCTGGGGTTGCAGTGGATTCGACAAGTAAATCTGTGAGGAATGTTTTGTAACTAGCAAAAAACTAAGGGGTAATATTGGTACAAAAGTTGGATTCCTAATAGGCTTCATTTTGGGGAATTCAATTACCATCTCAATGTTAAGAATCTCATTCCAGAAGTTCAGGGATCTGATTCCCTATTTTAAGTGGGTCCCAATTACATTTTCATTCCCCGAGTGTTAGTAAACAATTGGGTCACTTGGAAGGAGTGATTCTTGATTCCTCTCATTCAATTCCCCTTACATAAACAAGCCATTAATATTTCCTTGTAGTACTCGATGGTATGAACGTGCATGCGCAAGTGAAACACAATTCAGAATCAACACGAAGATTCTATAAAACTTTAAGGCTTAAGGGATTTCGTAATTTCACTAGATTTATGGATCACTTCTACTATGTTATTCTGATTGGGTTTTGGGTCCACTAGGACCCACCTACTCTCCCTCTTCTGCAATATCCTTCTCCCCGATACTCACTCATTTCATCTCTCTCTCCTTTCTTCTTCCCCGACAACAATGGCTTTGCCGCCATTCTTCGGCCAACCCATCACCCCTAAACCATCACCTTGCAACCTATTCTTTCCCATGGAGCTAACCCAGTCTCTGTTCCTCGAGTTTTGAACTCAAGATAGCGATTTGAAAAGCTCCAACAAGGTCTGACTTTCTGGTTGATTTTCTGCTGTATTTTGGTGAAGGTAAGGTCTAAAACCACCACCTTTCAATTGGTCTTGTTGAGTAGATCAATTGTCATATATTGCATGTGTAAATGGTTGGGAAATTTTGCAGATCGAAGAGGATTAAAGCTTCCTCCACATTCCAGCGAGTTGCAGAGATTCCAACGAGGGTTTCCGACATAATCTCGTCGATTTGGACGAGATTGAGACTAGCAGATGTTGGATTTATCCAATATAAATCAACCTTTAAGTGGTCTACTGCATGTAATAGGAATGTAATATTGGAGAAATAATGTTGATTGTGATTCGATCTCTTAAAGATATTAATTCTATATCATGTGTCGTATATTGGAAATAGGATTGATGAAATCCTTAATTGACTATAATTATGATACTTAACTTAGAGGCTAAAAAGGAAAGTTTAGGTTTCCTTTATGGATTGATACCCTAGCTTTTAGCCTATATATAAACACTGGTCCCTATAAGCCCTAGACAACACAACACAATGCTTCCCATAGAGTAGTTGTATTCAGCTAGGAGTTTATAGAAGATCTTGGTGTTGCCGGTGCAATGCTCCTTTTGTGTTCATGGCTTCCGTTGGAATCAGGTCAGTCACTTCTTCGTTTATGTTTTAATTGTATAAACCCATAAGGCTAACAGTTGGTATCAGAACCACTGGTTATATGTTTAAAACCTGTTACGTTTGAAGTTTGGTTATATATCTTTCTTTTTGGACTACGGTTTTGATCTTAAATCTTGATTGCATTCGGCAACATCACCATGTTGGACCTGCTTGCAAACTGCATAGTACGTTTCCGCATATAATTGGAATTACCATGGTGCTTAACGTTTTCTATTATGAGGTTTTGGCATATTAATAATTAAGAATTATACCTTGCTATTGATTTGTGATATGATTTAGATTTGTATATATGCTCCAAATCAGTTATAGTCCTATAATATTCTACGGAATTGGGATCTCTTTTGCATGCAACAATTCCTAGCGGCTTATTCCAAGAAATTATGCAGTGTTGAGTCATTCAATTTTAAAGAAGGGGAGTGGGTTAGGTTTGGCGCCTATTGCAAGTATGCAATGATTTTACTGTAAAAGTTGGATTTTCTGCATATGGGGCGTAAAGTTTATAAAATCTGAGCGTGCATCGTGAACCTGTGATTACATGTTGGTTTGATTGCCATATCACTTTTAACTATTCTACATGAATATTCATGTCAATTGCTTCAAGTCGTAATACAACTGTGGCCTATTTAATTTACTTAGAGACTGAATGCAAACTGCTTAATCAATAATTAGATTTCGATTTTAAATGTGGCAAGCCTGCTATTGTTAAAGCTCTTATCGTATTCGGTTCTGATAAAGGGATGTAAAGAAAAGTTTGATTTGAATGTTTTACCATATACTGCCGATGTGTTCTCAAGTTGCGTAAGCATATGTACAAATTTACATTTGTTCTAACCTTGCATTGGAGAATTTCTTGAGATTCCTCAGTCGAACAAGCCCAATGAAGAGGTTCGTATATTCATCAGTATATGAAATTCTGGTATGATTTTTTCTTTTGACCTTCATGATAAATTATATAAGGAATGGTTGTGTTGGACTCATGAAGTGTTAAATTATTCCCGCAAAATTCAACTATGTTGTGACATCTTTCTGATCGTAGGAGACGGAATTAGTCATATCCTATAATTTATTAATACTATTGGGATATGTTGTGCCTATGATTGTGATAACATATGTTAAAGTTGTGTTGCAGGAATGCATATGCTAAGTTTATATGTGTCTATATTTGAAAGCAGGTCAATATAAATTTTGGCAATTTTTGTTATTGCATCTATAGCATCACGGATATGTTTCAAAGATGTGTAATGTGACACAATTTCTTCCATGACTATGGCATATGATAAATTGTAACTAATTTGCTTGAACCAAATTTTTAATATTGTTAAGCAAATGGCATGTATAGTGTTGCTTGTATGGCTGATTTGGTTCAAGCATGAGATAACATATTTTTAATATTGCCGTGGGTTTTGGACTATAGTGAATTGTAGTTTTGTTTCCACTAATTTTCAAGAGATGTGAATGAACTTTTATGCCATTAATAGCACAAGAAATATGCGTGACTTGTCTACAATTTTGCTTTCTTATCTCAGTATAGTCATTTAAATTATACATGACTAGTTAACTGTAAAAATTGATGCATGACTTATGGATTGACTGAGAATGACAGAAAGCATTCAGTGGCAAGAACAAGGACATTAACAAATGAATGAGGTTTGTAGTAATTATGTGACAATGCTCATTTGTATTTTTATATATTCTTATATGAGAATTTTGGTTGGTCATGTGGTTATATAGGAGGCAGATTCTCTGCCCTCCCACTTCTCGTGCCCTTCTGTGCCCTCCTGTTTTGTGTGGTCACGGTTAAGCCACGTTAACATTTTATATATTTTTTTAATAGAGATAATAAGACAAAAAGGAATATTAATATAAAATGTTGACGTGGCTTAACCGTGACCACACAAATAGGAGGGCACGAGAAGTGGGAGGGCAGAGAATCTGCCTCCGGTTATATATGTTTACAAAGAAATGGTGAACATATGAAGGCATGAGGTATGTAATCCATTCAAAGTATGTGGCTTAATTAATAAGCATGAATTTTCAAACATGTATTATTGTTTGTGGTTTTTCCTATGCCTAAAGAAATTAAACAGTGTTTTGATTAGTAAATTTTTTATGTGCCATAAGGGGAGAAGAAAAGAAACTTTTCAAGGCTAATGTAGGGCATATATTGGAGATGTTTTTTATGGAAGAAAATAATTTTGGTTGTTCCTTTTATTTAATTTGGTATTTACAAAGCTAATGCATGATTTTAATGCTATGTTTAGTAGTTTTGTACTACGGAAAGAAATATATAAAAAGGAAAGGAACCTATTTAACTTAAGAAAACATTTGAGCAATTTAGCTTTTAAGTAATTGACTCATAATGATAAGTATTGACATTCTTGTGGTGGAATGAAACTTGTTCTATATGTGATTAATCTCTTTCAAGTATGTTGTCAGGTTTCTTGAGATTAATTTAATGTCAAAGGGACTCATGAAGGAATTAGTGCCATTTGTTGGCAAGACTCGAAGCTCGAATCAGGTTATAATAATTTTGTCACTTACAATTAATTAATCCATGTGACTTCTTGTATTGTTTCAGGGTAGAGTTGATCAATGTCTTGTCAACTAAGCAAGCCGTAGCAACTTAGTTGATGTTGGGACTATGGTTTTTGAGTTACTTCGATCAACATTGCATCTTAATTAGAATAAAAGCGATAATCTTCAGCCCGCAGGTGTGGATTGTTTATTTTAGTTTAATTATGATGGCATAGTATGGGTTTTATTTCATAAGAGTAGTGAAAGCTTTATCTGCCCATAGGTGTTGAAGTTTTTCATGAAGGTACTCTTGGGACATAAAATCTAGTACTAGAAACTAGTTAATTTTCTACTTATAGGTGTAAATTAACCTAGTTTCATGAAGTTTATTGGGGATAAAGTTTCATGCCATCAGTTACAAATATTTCCACTATGAGCCCCATAATAGGTTGTGGTTTTAAGGCATGGAAATCGATTGCATCATGATGTATTTTGTGTTTCTTCAGGAGACTTGTTGATGCAAAGTATTGGGCCCATGAAGGTTAATCAAGGATTGCTAAGGTACGCATTGTTTAAATCTTATGCTTGTAAATCTTTTCAATTTGAACTATGATGTCGGTTTAGAGGATGAAATTTGACTACTAAAGTTTCCTTTGGACATCGAAATTGAAATGATATGAAATTGAATTTGTTATGGATACATAAATTCATGATAGATGCACATAATTGTTTCTTGCAGATTACGTGACTTGATTTAAATCGGGTGAATGACACGTCTAATGGTCACCAAATGACCTGAATGTTGGATATCTTCAACATATAGATGTCTACTATGTGTCTGAAAATTTTCGTAATTTTCTGCCATGTATGTTAATTATGGTGAATTTACTAGTAACCCATGCTTGTATAGACAGTTTTTACTGACAGATTGTGTTGGTCTTTTTGAGACGTCACTTTAGACTACTATTTTGACCCAAAACAGCTCCATATTTTTGTCTTATGAAGATTAGTATGTCTATTTTGATCAATATAACTTTGGTAGCAATCAAGCTTGTAAATAATTATGATAAATTCTAAAGTAAGTGTAACTCGTTGCTGAAATTCTGTTTGACAACTTTATGTTGGTTGTAATGTCTATTTTATTATGTCCAAAATATAAAGCAATTTTATTTAGGTACATCTTTGAAAGAGTGTTTGCCCAAGTGGGAGAATTAGTGAACGAAAATTGGGCTTCACACTCATTAATTTATTTGCAAGTATAAACTCTGAAAACTTAGTGGGAGTTCTAAAATTTTGAGCATTAAGTGGACTTGCATGAATCTATTAAAGCGTTATTCTATCTTCCATGAATTTGTTTTACTCGAATGTCTATAATATGTTTAAGTTGCACGAATGGATACTTGGAATATGCGTACATTTTTCTGTTATTTGCAATCATTTGGATTTCTTGGTTGATCATTTGTTTTGAGGCTCATAAGGACTTAGCATAAATGTGGTGAATGCTTTCGTGCTTAGTTGTACCTTTCATATAAGATGGTTGTTGGATGCATGTTTTGTGTAACAGTGGTGAATGCTTTCGTGCTTAGTTGTACCTTTCATTGAGGTAATATGCATTCATTGACTGAGTAAGGCTATTTCCAAAGGCATATTTTTCAAAAGTATGATTTAAGCGTTGATTTGCGAATTAAGTAACGATGTTGCAGATCAGTGGGAGCTTGAGTTTTGTGTTAGTAATGCCTTACATTTGCAGATGACCTATAAGGTATGTATAGAATCCATGTATTCAGTTTAATCTTCAGTTGGATTCATTAATTCACATTTTTTGTGTGCTAGTCATTTATCTAATGAAACATATATCAGATATCAAGTTGTTATCAAACTACATACTAAATGGCATAGCATGGTCTATGCGTCAGTTGTGAGGATTTCCATCTGCCCGCAGGTGTTGGAAATCACCTTTAATGTAACCGGTAAAGTGCATAGATCAATGTCAAAAACATGTTAATTCATCTGCTTATAAGTGTTGGATTAGTTTGTTTTACGAAGCTTTTGGGTATTTTACTTGGACATGTGCCTATTTGGTACTTTCAGTTGTGTCTGCTGACTTCAAACATTGTTTGTGTGCTTGTTATTGGTCTAATGAAAGTAATGTGTGATTGCTTTGAGATGTATTCACATCTGCATGTTATGGTGGTTTCATTAGATGAAGGATATCTGCATTGGCAAATTTATGGCTTCGAAGAAGCATAAAGTGTAACTTATGAGTTGCAATAAGGTGGACCTAAGATGATTTTGGTTAATTTAAAGTTTAATTTAAAGTTTCATCTCTTGATCATAATTTGTGTTTCATGTGAATGAGGATCTTAACATGTGTGATTATGAAGGTTCTGGATTGTGTCAACCCTACAACCTTGTTAGTTCCATGTTGAGAAATGCATTTGACAGAAACTGCATTAAGGACGAGATGTAATCACTGTTACATGGCCACTAAAGAGACATTAGTCTCCAATCTCAAGTATAAACATGAATATTACATTTTGTAAACCAAGTGGGAGAATGTTGGATTTATCCAATATAAATCAACCTTTAAGTGGTCTACTACATGTAATAGGAATGTAATATTAGAGAAATAATGTTGATTGTGATTCGATCTCTTAAAGATATTAATTCTATATCATGTGTCTTATATTGGAAATAGGATTGATGGAATCCTTAGTTGACTATAATTATGATACTTAACTTCGAGGCTAAAAAAGTAAGTTTAGGTTTCCTTTATGGATGGAAACCCTAGCTTTTAGCCTATCTATTGGTCCCTATAAGCCCTAGACAACACAACACAATGCTTCCCATAGAGTAGTTGTATTCGGCTAGGAGTTTATAGAAGATCTTGGTGTTGCTGTGCGCTACTCCTTTTGTGTTCATGGCTTCCGTTGGAATCAGGTCAGTCACTTCTTCATTTGTGTTTTAATTGTATAACCCCATAAGGCTAACAGCAGACTTATCGTCATCCCTAGCTTTAGATTTGAGCCTTGCATGCTGAGAAAGGTCATGCAAGGTGTTTTAGGCATTGTGACCAACTTCCCATCGGGTTGTGTATCCATTCAAAAGATGTTGTCGGATAGGAGCAAAGGCTTCACCTTTTTCCTTACTATGTACCTTGACCATCAGTGGTCGTATTGTGATTGTAATTGGTTGACCGTCGTACTGTGTACCTTGACTATCAGAGGGTTGTATTGTGATTATAATTGGCTGCAAGGATAGGAAGCACATTTGAATGAGCAATCATTGACGAAGAATGGAGAAATTGAAGAAAGGATGATTGGAAAAATGGAGGAAATCTGTAAAAAGGGTGAAAAAAGTTATGTGTTTTTTCTCAAATGAAAATATTTGGAAATTTTGGAGAAGACAAAGGAAGAGATCTGAACATATTTAAAGGGGATACTTCGAAGTCATTTCATGATTGAATCCGGATTGTCTCGCCTCGAGATCAACTAATCCGATGACTAAAGTTAATTGGGAAAAGCAACAGACATACCCTCATTCTCCGTGTACATGTAACTAAGAAGTCTCCATCATAGCGACATTGATGGCATGATTTGGAAAGCAACACGCCTGAATGTAGAACAACTCGAGTAATTCTTTGCAGCATTAACAAGATTCAAGATGCCACACATCCGAATGACTAAAACGGTACGTATTTTATTACTCCAAAAGATATAGTCTTTGGATTACTATCGATTATCAAGGGGAACAAGTCCTTTTTAGATACATAGTTTGGGGCAATTGTGGGATCCTGATTTTCCAAGGCCAGAGTTAGGCAGATCAGAATATGAATACCTCAGAAGTCTTGCCATGAACTCGAAAGCCTCCTCGACAGAGCTAAATAAATAGAGCAGTGATATGCCACCATCATCAGGTTTTGGAATCAGTGGGAAAAGTACAACGACTTCGCTGAGATTGACCATGCTTATTCCGCAATATATGGAAACACAATCCAACAAGGAATCATCAGGTTTGCTATAGTCTTGGAATCCTTTAAATCTAAGGATTTGCGTGCACTGCAAGTAATCACATTCCTAAGATGATGCAATATCTACTTCCTAGATATCCGCTAGGATTCTACTATCCTAAAATGTCTTGATATGATTTTTACCACATGCAAAAGTAGGGATAGAAATTCTTAGGTCATTTTCGACATGGATTGATATGAATAATTTGTATTTAAAACCAATTATTAATTAATTATCACAAGTTTTGGAAAAGATTTGAATATGTGAATTAAAATAATTGTTGATAATTTAATCGACAAAAATAATAAAATAAACAAAAGACATGGTTTTGAAAAGATTAAGTTTAAAAGACACCAGGGTTCCGTCGTCACCTTAACAATCCTATGTAGGTCTCTCAATTATTTATGACTTATACATGCATACTTTGAAGGTTAGGTTTTCTAATTTATGTTCTACTTGAACCCACAAACTAAAACATATATCAACCATGCAACCTATTCGGACATTCAGATCAATTTGAAAATGAAAGACTCATTAAGCTTTTGAAAACCCTAAGAAAAACCATGCAACACTTAAGACGTGATATTCACCCTAAGTGAAATTACAATTATTAATCACAATAACCCTTAACCAATTTCAGGCGAACCCTCCAACCAAAATTGCATCATATTACTTGTCTAAACATTCTAATGGTCGCAAAACATTACAACAACAACAACAACAACAAAGCCTTTTCCCACTAGGTGGGGTCAGCTATATGAATCCTAGAACGCCATTGCGCTCGGTTTTGTGTCATGTCCTCCGTTAGATCCAAGTACTCTAAGCCTTTTCTTAGAGTCTCTTCCAAAGTTTTCCTAGGTCTTCCTCTACCCCTTCGGCCCTGAACCTCTATCCTGTAGTCACATCTTCGAACCGGAGCGTCAGTCGGCCTTCTTTGCACATGTCCAAATCACCGGAACCGATTTTCTCTCATCTTTCCTTCAATTTCGGCTACTCCTACTTTACCTCGGATATCCTCATTCTCAATCTTATCATTTCTCGTGTGCCCACACATCCCACGAAGCATCCTCATCTCCGCTACACTCAGAAATTGAAGAGGCACCTACTTTTCCAGCCTTGTCAGCACCTGTCACACGTACACTCAGCTTTGTGGAAATTATGGGTATTCTGTCGAAGACTTCTGGGGAAGTAGAAAACACATGAATCTTACTGTCCAATCACCCACTTCTCACACGCAACAATAGCTCATGGGTACCACAGATAACTTTGCCAAAGTTCTCTGCCAAAGTTGAGCACGTGAAGCTTGCAGCTCCCACTACATCGCTCTGACCAAGAAGGGTAAAAGAATAGTAAAGAAACAGCACTAACAAAGTTTAGACCCATAAATTTTGAAGGTCTAGCTACCATATTATTACCCACAAGGGTAAAGGAACAGTACCACTGCTGGATAATTGGAAAGTCCCTGTGTGTCAACCTCTGTGCCTCGTGGCAAGGTAGACTAGCAAACATGCCCAACCTTTACTCACATTCGAGAAAACACTCCCAATAAGATTGCTTGCTCCAAAATCGAAGAGGCACCGTCCTCCGAATCTCGAGAGCCAGACTCCCAACATGACTACTTTCTCAAAAATCGAAGAGAGGGTAAAGGAACAGTACCATTGCTGGATATTTGGAAAGTCCCTGTGTGTCAACCTCTGTGCTTCGTGGCAAGGTAGACTAGCAAACATGCCCAACCTTTACTCACATGCGAGAAAACACTCCCAACAAAATTGCTTGCTCCAAAATCGAAGAGGCACCGCCCTCCGAATCTCGAGAGCCAGACTCCCAACATGATTACTTCCTCAAAAATCGAAGAGACACTGCTCCCTGAATCTAGAGAGCCAGACCCCCAGCATGATTGCTTTCTCAAAAATCGAAGAGGCATCGTTCTCCGAATCAATCGAATAGGTGCTCGCTTTCTCAAAAGCTGGGCTGCTCAGAGACCACGAGGGCCGATCTCAGAAATCGAAGAGGCACCTACTTTTCTAGCCTTGTCAGCACCTGTCACACGCACACTCAGCTTTGCGGAAATTATGGGCATTCTGTCGAAGACTTCTGGTGAAGTAGAAAGCACATGAATCTTACTGTTCAATCACCCACTTCCCACACGCAACAATAGCTCATGGGTACCACAGATAACTTTGCCAAAGTCTCTGCCAAAGTTGAGCACGTGAAGCTTGCAGCTCCCACTACATCGCTCTGACCAAGAAGGGTAAAAGAATAGTAAAGAAACAGCACTAACAAAGTTTAGACACATAAATTTTGAAGGTCTAGCTACCATATTATTACCCACAAGGGTAAAGGAACAGTACCACTGCTGGATAATTGGAAAGTCCCTGTGTGTCAACCTCCGTGCTTCGTGGCAAGGTAGACTAGCAAACATGCCCAACCTTTACTCACATCCGAGAAAACACTCCTAACAAGATTGCTTATTCCAAAATCGAAGAGGCACCGCCCTCCGAATCTCGAGAGCCAGACTCCCAACATTATTACTTTCTCAAAAATCGAAGAGACACTGCTCCCCGAATATCGAGAGCCAGACCCCCAGCATGATTGCTTTCTCAAAAATCGAAGAAGCATCGTTCTCCGAATCTCGAGAGCCAGATACCACATACCACTTTTTCAAAGTGCTCTGACAGAGTTAAAACATGTGAAGCTGGCAGCTCCCACTACCGTGCTATGACCAAGCAGGGTAAAGGAATAGCATTACTACTTGTTGTTAGGGAGACTCCTATATATGTTGACCTCCATCCCCAACGGACAGGTCACGGTTATTAATAATTCAAAATATGCATGCATAATATCATAAGCAAATTGAAAAGAAACTACAAATTCTTGCCAAGGCTTGTGACCTTGCCTTAGCAAAAGAAAGTTAGTTATGCATATTCATAATTGAAATCTAAAAAAAATATTATTAAGAAGATGATAGAACTGGAAATCTCCAAAGCTCTGACCGAATTCTCTCTCAAAACCCCATAGAGAGAACCCTAAGGCTGTCTGAACTTTTTTTATACTAACTACCAATCCTTCCTAAAAAAGACGTTCTAAAAACTAGGAAACAAATTCCTAATCAAACATGGAGAATCTTTCAGTTTACAAATCTGTCACGTTCATGAGTCAAAACAGCTCCAAATGTAGCCCCAAAAGCTCGTATTTTAAAATTCAGGCCGTCCTTTACAACTTTGTAGAAGGGTCCAACTCCAGAAAACGCCATGTTCATGCCCAAAACTCGAAATTAAGGGTGGAACATCAATCTGCTATCACTGTGCACAGGTCATTTATTAATTCTCCATAATTCAACGGCTTGGCATAAAAGTCCGAAACTTTGACACGAACAACTTGAAAGACTTGCGAAGCCACTCCAATTGGAATTACATGAAAATTCGTCTGTTTCATCACTTTTTGGTCAAAAGAGATTTGAATGTCCTACACAAAGTATCAAAATCTCATTAATTAATCACCAAAATAAACTAAGGATAGGGTAAATTTATGGTATGAAATCGGCTCCTTAGGTCTCATCCTCGACTAGTATAAATACACCGGGTTCATCTTTTGTAACGCAATTGCCTCATACTTACTCTCTTGCCTACTGCTTGAGTCTTATATTGCTTGCTAACTTGACCGTCGGGAGAACCTTTGACTGACACACCCTTCGGTCTTTGGTTAGCATACAATTGTTTGCTCTTTTACATGTTACTCGGATTTGTGCATCTATACCTCCTACGGCGGTTCACGAATTTGATTCCAACGTAGGACAACTAGTAATTTCCGATATATAAAAAGATACAAATATTATCGAAACATATATAGGTAGATCAGTTGTGCCATGTAACTGTGTTCTCTACTACAAAGTTCTCTACTACAGAATGATTTCTCGTGGTCATGAAAAAAGCCATAACTGTGTTCTCTACTACAAAATGATTTCTCGTGGTCATGAAGGCCATACCATGGCTCCACTATAACTCCTACCTCTCAAGAAGAATTTAATTGATTGGATAACATCTCAATCTGTCTTCTTCACATTCATTAAGGTTGGCATAATTTTGTTTCTCTAACCAAATGACACAGACACACCCTCCAACCATACCCGTTCGAATTAAACTGAGTTAATTGAAACGAAGCTTTTATGGTTCTCCTAGGAGAGTTACTTAGAAGCATTGTCAGCTACAACTGTAATGATACGTGTTGCAGTGGGAATTGTTTCGTCCTGCACCCATCCAACTTTATATCAAATTTGGTTTGTTCTTAGCCTTGAAAAGAACAACCAATCAATAACCGAATGATATAGGTACGGTTGATAGTCTACACATATGCATGAACAATACTTTATCCTAATTTGATCAATTGTCAAACTATGGTCCCGATCAATTATATAACTGGTCTTGAAATGTGCTATAAATTATTATTATTATTATTTTTCAAAATCGAATATTTTTAGAATATTTTAACATATATTCCTTCAATCATTCTAAAATTTACTGAAAATATAACTTTAGCACCTGAAACTTAATTTTTTTACATAAAGCCCGACGTAATTTTTTTTATCTGAATAAAACTCATTGAATAGGTTCCACGTAAGCAAATTCATTCATTAATTTTGTTTGACTTTACACTTCATTCATTCATAATATGGATATTATGTGATTAATATCATAAAAATATTATTCAAACTATGCAAATTAAAAAGGGAAATTAATGATTCTGAAAAAAAAAAAACAAAAAACAAAAATAAAGGAGGTTTATTAATGTTTTTTTTTAATAACACATGATATTATCTACACTAAGGGGGAGGGAAGTGAGCAACACATAAAATGTAAGCTAGTATTAGGAAGACTAATTTACCTATCCCATGTATAGTACTTTTGGTCTTCAACATCTATTTAACGTACATAATATTTGAAACTCATGTTTGAGTTTCCCACAAAAATAATGAAATTCAAATCTAGGTTCGAATATGTGATTTAAGTCTGAGGTAAAGTCCACACCAACAAAGAAAAATTTTATTCAACCAAAAAACTAAGATTCGGGTTTCATTCCAACCATCTCCAATCCACAATTTTGATGTTTGATTCCAATATTTTCTCCTTTAATTCGAAAACAATTTAAATCTTAAAACACAAAATATAAGAAGGGAAATATAGGTCTAAGAACATAATAAGTTATTGCACTGAAGGAGAAAATTGAAATACTTCACTCCACCGTTTAATAGGACTGAAATATAAGAAAAATAAATCTAAGGTTTGAGTCCTTGCATTGAACATGCTTTCAATGACACATACAAATCAGTCCAATTAAACAGACCATGATAGGAATAAGTAGGGATATCGGCCGTTCTAGAAAGACTTTAAACATGTGTTGCAAGGGTGCTTATATCGGCATCCAATTTTTAAATAACTTTCACATTTGTAACTATAAAATTGTTGCAGGATATTTATGTCCATCCACTAATTGTTGTAAATGTCATAATCATTAGGTCATTGATTCCTCAAATGAATAGGTCATTCATTCTCAATTGAGTAGGCAAGATTTTACCTATTGAATTAAGAGTATTTGTGTAATTAGCCAGGATAGCCACACTACGTATAAAGACGGCTATGCTCATATTGTAACGCACTAAGAAATTCTCTAATAGAATTATCTCATTCTGTCAAATTGTTTTCCTCTACTACACGTTATTAGCACATTTTCTCTTAACATAATCAAAGCCTGCAATTTGGATTTTCTCACCTTTTGGCAACAAAATTTTAGTTCCTCTGAATTTTGAAAGTAGGATCATCTTTGATTTTTGAAGTATTTCATTTCATGATTTTAAGTTCATACCAAACTCATAATTGTATGTTTAAACATTAACCCGCTCATAATATTTTCTTTCTTACACAACAACAACAACCACCAAGCCATATCCCACTAAGCGGGGTCGATTGTATCAATCCTAGAACCCCACTGCACTCGATTTTGCGCTAAGTCTTCCGTTAGCTTCAAGTACTGCATATCTTTTCTTATAGTATCTTTCAAAGTCTTTCTCTACCTCTTTTGTTCTGAGCCTCCGTCCCATAGTCGCATCTTCTAACCGGAGCATCTATAGGTTGTCGGTTTACATGTCCAATTGCAGCCAATCCTTTACCTTGGATATCCTCATTCTTAATTATATCCTTTCTCGTGTACCCACACATCCAACAAAGCATTCTCTTCTCTGCTACACCCATTTTTTTGCACCTGTTGCTTTTTGATCGCCCAACATTCCGTGTCATAAAGCATCGTTGGCCTTATTGCCGTCCTATAAAAATTTCCTTTATGCTTTAGTGGCATACAATGATTGCACAACATACACTCTTCCACTTCATTCATCCAGCTTGTATACTATGGTTGAGATCTCCACCTAATTCTCTGTTATTTTGCAAGATAAATCAAAGATAACGAAAATGTTCACTCTTTGGTACTTCATGATCTTCAATATTCACCCCTATCTCATTGGGGTCCCCATTCCCACTAAACTGGCACTTCATTATTTGGTCTTTGACCTACTTAGGTGAAGACCTATAGATTTCAACACTTCCCGCCAAAGGTTAAGCTCTGCATTTACACCCTCATGCGTTTCATCTATTAGCACTATATCATCTGCTAAAAGCATACACCAAGGGATATCATTTTGAATATGTCCAGTTAACTTGTCCATTACCAATACCAAAAGGAAGCAGTTAAAGCTGAGCCTTGGTGTAACCCTATAGTTATGGGAAATCTTAGTTTATCCTTCATGAGTTCTTATTGTAGTCCTTACTTTATCATACATAGTATTGCTTGGATATATGCTACTCGTACTCCTAAAAAATCCTCCAAAGAAATTTTCTTCGGACCTTATCATACGCTTTTTCCAAATCTATAAAACCATGTGCAAATCCTTTTTCATATCTTTATATCATTTCATCAATCTTAATAAGAGATAAATTACCTCTGTTGTCGAGCTCTCTGGCATGAACTTTTATTGATTCTTTGTGACTCATGTCTCTTGCCTCAGTCTATACTCAATTACCCTCTCCTAAAGCTTCATTGTATTACTTATTAACTTAATACCCCTATAGTTCATGCAATTTTGCATGTCGCCCTTATTCTTGTAGATAGGCATTAAAGTTCTTTCTCGCCACTCATTGGGCATCTTCTTCGTTTTCAAAATCTTATTGAAAATCTTTATGAGACATGTTATACCCATCTCCCCCAAGACCTTCCACACTTTGATCAGTATATCGTTAGGACCTATTGTTTTTCTATGCTTAATTTTTTTTTTTTTTGAAAGCTACAACCACTTCCTCTTTCCTGATTCGGCAGCAGAATGAGTAATTTCTACACTTTTCCGAGTTACAACTCACCCAAAGAAGTACTCATGTCATGTCCTTCAATGAAGAGATTATGAAAATAAGCTCTCCATATGTCTTTAACTGTGTTCTCCGTAGCTAGAACATTTGCATTCTCTTCCTTGATGCACCTTACTTGGTTCAAGTCTCTTGTCTTCCTTTCCCTTGCTCTAGCCAATTTATAGATATCCAACTCTCCTTCTTTGATATATAATCTATGGACCCAAAAATAATCAAGAGGCGACAAGCAGATTTTTGGGTAAAAAGGACAAAATTACCCTCGATGCACACCGGAATCCTACCCGCGAGTAGTGGACAATCATCCCTTAACCAAGTCAAAAGTGCCCAAATAGGTATTTATTTATAACCTATTTCATCTATCCCTCATCATATTTTCTCCACAAGGTAACCCCTAAATCATTCCTTTTTTATTATATTAATTAGCTAATTAATTGATTAATTATTCAATTAATTTGCTAATTGAACACAAATCATGAACTTGACGCACAAATCCATCCAAGCGGCCGGTCCATCTCCTCCCAAGGTGGCCGGCCACACCCATATATAAGCACCCTCATTCTCTCCAAAACTCAACTCCAATTCTCTTGCTAAATTCTCTAAATTCTCCAAACACTTTTCCCTCAAAATTCTAACTTTGGCATCGGAGGTTCTTCGGCCAAAGCCCCCCCCCCCCCAAATTCATCGTGGGCATGTGAGGCTCTTAGCCTTGACCTAAGGCGTTATTTGTTTTGTAGGTGCAATTTTGTCCAAGAATAAGGACGAAGAAATTTGCATCCACAAACTGGTGCTTTCATTGAGAGTTGAGTCACACCCTCGTAGAAGACTCTCGCATCTAAGGTTTTTTGTTCTTTTGCTTATTTGTAGATTTTTTGTACATTCTTATTCTTGGAATTTTTTATTTCTAAAAGTTCTTTGATAAAACATAAAAGAAAAGTACAATGGCAAGAGATTCGGAAACCTCGACAAAAGGAAATTCCAACATTCAAAGATTAGGACTGCGGCGATCTACAAGGCTCAACATAGCGGTGATCGGAGTGGTACCCCCACGAGGCACCACCGTGGAAACCACCACGGTGGCCACCACGACAACCACCTTTGGCAAAGGCCACGGCCTAAGCTGTGCCACTTCAACCTTCAAAGGCCCAAGCCCTAGTCGAGCCGGCCCGTGCCGTCCAAACCTAACGCAAGCCTAATCCATTGCCAAGCCGAGCCTAAGCCTCACACCCGCGTGCGCCATACACCGAACAGCCCACTCCAGTGGCCCAGCCTGCTCCTGTGGCCTAACTTGCTCCCACAGCCCAGCTTATTCCCGTGGCCCAGTCTGGTCTTGTGGCCCAGCTTGCTCCCGTGGCCTTCCAAGCAGTCCAAATCGGTCCAAGATTAGTTCAATCGTCCTGGCTTTAAATTTCTGGGCCTACGATTGAACCGGGGGCATTTTCACCACATTTCTCCATGGATTTAACATTTCCCAACTCAAATTTAACGCCCGGAGTCTACCACACTTCCACTACTCAAGGAGACGCATTTCTTCTAAGCTCTTCCAACCCAAATGGAGAACATCACTTGTCTTGACAAGTCATAGAATTGACGAGCACCCTCGTATAGTAGACAACCTTGGTGAATCAGCTCTTGCATCGCATCGAGATGCAACGTGCCCCAAACAAGGTGTCCCAAAGTAGGACAACGGCAGATGAAGAAGCTCTCAAATAGCGTCCCGGCAAGCAGCCACTCGACCAGCCACGAACCGAGCGTTTGGGTAGTGTACACTCATGATTGGGCCTCCGAGATAACGTATACTCCCTTCTCAGTGCGTGAATGAGCGTGCACTCTCGACTAAGCCCACGGATAAGCATACACTCACGGTTAGGGCCACACTTCGATAATCAACATGAACAACCTTCCAAGCGAAGCGTTCATTAGCGGCTAGGCCCGTAAAGAGCATCATTCACATCATATCGGAGTAGGCAGCACGATTGATGGAAAGAAGCAGTCACTCAATCCAGCTTAAGCTTAACTAGCACCCTGCGAAGAAGTCTCTCACCTACTAGGAACAAACCACATGCACCGCAGTCGCGGCATAGACAAGCCGAGCACGTAAAAGAGCAGCCTAGACCAATAGGTCACTACTAGGGGCAGCCGAAAGCTCCGCTACCCCAACAAAAGCAAATTTAGGAAGAAGTAGAGAGACTCTTGATTGAGCGATTATGCGATTTCCAAAGCAACGAGGCACTACGACGGGACATGACCAACTTAAGTAGGTCACCATTCATGGAAGAGATCAAGCAAACAGAGCCTCCACACAAGTTTAGCATGCCACATGTCACATTCTTCAAAAGAGATGGAGACCAGGAGAGACACTTAAAGCACTACTGAAGCTCAATGATCCTCTATCGAAACAACGACAATCTCGTGTGCGAGATATTCGCTACCACTCTACAAGGCGAAGCGCAAGATTGGTTCTACACCCTACCGCCACAATCTATCTGGAGTTTTGACTAATTTTCTTTGGTTTTCACCAAAGAATATTCATCATATTGCTCGATCAAGAAAAAGTCCTACCACTTGTTCAACATCAAGAAGAACCCAAAGGAGTCGCTTCACGATTATGTGAACAGGTTCAAACTAGAGAAGGCAAAGATAGTCGGATGCAACGACTCAATAGCTAGAGCAGCCTTCCAAGAAGGACTCCCAGCAGACCACCCGTTGTTCGGAGAATTGATCATGAAAGAAGGTCTAACTCTGGCAGAGAAGCATGCATTTTGGGACGAAGTTTGCTGATGCACATTCAAGGTAAATCTGAGCGATCTTGAATATGGAGTCCTCCACTACTCTGAAGGAGATTCAAGGTATGACTGGACGAGCAACCACATCTGAAGCAGCAATAAGCTATACCCTCATACGAGAAGAGTTGGGGTCCCAACTACCTGTATTCCACAGTTTAAAAGCTCTTATCGATGCAGAAACTAGCTACCAGAAATTCAAAAGCTAAATTTGGCGACAATTGTTGCAACTCGGAAGCCCAAGTTATACCTTCAGACGCACGCAGTCATCCTCATGACGCACTATTCCGCCCAATCCAGACTTGTGACGATAGAGGCATAGACACTGGCGAATGCAAAGTTTTCTGACGAGCGCAACAACTGGGCCCAAAAGGCTTTCCAAGAGTAGACGAACACTAGAATGACGCACTCAGAAGCAAGTTTTGTCCTTGTCGCCCCAAAAGATTCTACATAAGAGCAATATGTACCGGCAGTTGAACATCACCTCCTACTACGTGTCACTTGACCCCAGCTGACCTGTGTTCCATAATTCAACCCTAGAGTGTCCTAATACAGGTAGTTGAGCATCTCCTGCTGCGTGTAACATGGCCCAGCTCCATGTTGTGCCTTCACGCCTAGTCTAGGCGATGCAACAGAGTGGCCCAACGACGCCCCGGATGTAGCCAAGCATACCCTAGCCGTGCCTGCTCCACCCGATGGAGACTTCTGGCACATGTCGACAGCGCATCCAACTACAAAGGTTCGGGAGCAAGCGTGGTCCTTATCACCCCAGATAGTTCGATGCTCGAGCAGGCGATCACTCTAGGCTTCAAAGCATCCAATAATGAAGCAGAGTATGAGGCCCTACTAGCAGGCCTCCAAATGGCAAAAGACTTGGCAGTGAAAAAGCTCGCAATTCATTCTGATTCCAAGTTAATCACTAGACAGACTACTTAAGGCGTTTCAGACTTACACCTTCACTTAAGTTTCACAAGCAGATAATGCTCACTTGGACGCACTAGCTGGCCTAGGCTCCACCCTCGACCACCAACTTAAACGCTCTATTCCAGTGGAGTATCTAGACGAGCCAAGCATAGAGGCGAAACCAGCAGCCAAGGTGTCACAGGTTTGTACAACTCCAAACTAGCAAGATTCCATTATAGACTACCTGGTCAATGGCACACTCCCTGTAGAAAAATTGGAGTATAGAAAGCTCCAAATAAAGGCAGCATGCTACTACATGTGGAACGGCATTCTCATCCGAAGATTCTACGCTAGACCACATCTCCGCTGCCTAGTGCTTCCCGATGACCTAAAGGTTCTAAGCTCAATCCATGAAGGCGTTTTTGGAACTCACTTCAGAGGCCAATCCTTAGCACAGAAGGCTCCAAAAAAATGGATCATATCTAGAAAGGTCCGTACAAGATTAGCAGAGTAGACGGCAAGAGTAGCTACACCCCTGCCACCATGAACGACAAAGAGATCGAAAGCAGTAGAACGCCTACAATATGAGGAAGTACCATGCGTGACCTCCTACTGCATCAAAGCCCGAAGACTTAAGCAGCTCGATGGGCACTACCTTGTAAGCCGATGACTATCCAATTGTTATGCAGTTCCTACCTTACAGCTAAGTTCTCGTTCCTTTCACTCATTTTTCAATGAGGAATTCAGAAGTAGTATACAACTTGGCTCGGCTGCATGCTTACAACAATTGATCACCCCTGCACTTCAAAAGAAGACTGTGCCCTTCTTAGGGACTTATCGCAGGAATTGCGCCTCCCGATGGACCAACCATGCTTTTCAGTGTGAGAGGGTAAACCAATTCCCCAACACCCATATGGGTCTGCTCTCCAGTGTGAGAGGATAAACTAATTGCTCTCCAGTGCGAGAGGGTAAACCAATTCCCCGACACCCACATGGGTCTGCTCTCTAAGGAACTATTTATAATACTGGACTAAGAAAAAGACACTATTTATGAAACTGTACCAACTACTATACACTATTTTTGAAACTGAACCTAATAATTAGGCACTATTTATGAAACATGACCAAGAACTATGCACTATTTATGAAAGTAGATCAAGAACTAGGCACTATTTATGAAAGTGGACCAATAAATAGTGTAGGACAGTCTCATAAATAGTGTTCAGTTTCATAAACAACATATGTGATGGATGCAGAGGTTTCGCACATCAGGTTTTTTTTTTTTCTTTTTTTTTTTTTTTTAATTGTGTAAATTTTCATTAATATTTAATTATTTTTCATTAAATAAAGTTATAGTATGGTTTTTTATTAAAATAAACTTAACTCAAGTCCTTTTCATTAAACTTTCCATATTTAAAACCTTGAACGGAGCTGAAGTTTTCCTATTTCCGCAACCCGTCTTGAGTTCCATCCACAACGTCCATTTTTTCACATAAATAAAAATTATTTTCCAAATCATTTGAGGTTTCGAGGGTATATGTGCGCTTACCTTGTTGGTGGCTTTGGCAGTTGAGTTAGCTAGTTGTGGCACGAAACCTAAACCTAAAAGGTAAAACATATTGAGGAATACAAACATGTTTCCCTCTGCTTTGTGGGATGACCTAACTGAAATGATTGCTCAAGAAAGGCTAATAATAATGGTCTTACGCCAGCCTCTCTCTCCCCTGATTAGACTTAGATAGGTCTTTGTCTTCCACTAGGATGATTTGTGACACAAATAAAATAAAAACTATGATCATATCAGACATCACCATGTTAAATTAATCATGGATATTGCAAGTGCTGGTGGCGGCGGTTCAAGGCCTAAAAGATAGCCATGTATATTGTATGTACGTTTCCAATTCTGCCTATCAATATCATGACTCATGAATGTTGACTTATGTGAAGATAAAGGTCTAATGTCGAATTTGAGATAGATTAGTATTTGTGTCTAAATTTAACAAAATGTGGAGCATTAGGCCTTTGTTTCTAGTTTGGATTTCCTTGAACAGTATACAGGTGAGCCTCTTTGGATGCCAAGAATTGTTGAAATATCCCACATCAATTATCTCTGGAAAATGAGAGTTTAAATATCATAATCTCACTCCAACTAATAATGAGACCTTTGTTTTTGAGTTTTTTGGTTAATTCATTTTTTTTTTCAAAAGAATAATTAGAATCCATTGCACCAATATTTCTTGATTGATTATTGGTTTTAATTTTTCATTGAAGTCCTTTAACTTTTATGTCTATGTCATATTTTTTAAGGAAAACTAATGAAAAAGGCTTGAAAACTTTGTGTTTTAATGATAAGGACAAAATAAAGGGTAAAGTGAATAGTATCATGATTGACTTTTCAGTGTAAAAATATGGTTTTTCGTTAAAGTGAACAGTACCTGGAGCTGTTCGTTAAAGTTCCTTTTTTTTAAGATTAATCAAATTCCACGTCAAGTTTTCCTTCTTTTATTAAAAAAAAAAAATCATATATTCATTCCCTTTTATGTCCCTGGTTCAGTTTGGTATATTTGATTATTTGTGGAACTTAAAAGGATTTTATTGCAGCTAGATATCCCTATTTTGACACACCCTAACCCGGAATGTCCACCTAGACACCTGAATGGGGTTGTTTTGGCCGATACCTTGAAGGTGACGAAGTCATAAAATGAAGGTGATGTGGAAAAGTGCGAACAAATTAAATCCTAAAGTAACTAAAGCAAGAGTGCGTAATGTGCAGGTTAGAACCTCAAGTTACAATACGCAGTGCCAGAGTATAAGTATGATTGCAGCATTAAATAACAATATTCACATCCAGCGTTGGATGAATATTTACACAAAGAAAGGAATAGACTTCTTACTTTAGCGGAATTGTTGATTAGTGACTAGCAATAATCCTCGTCGCTGCAAGAGTATTGCCACTAAGTCGTCAAGGGGTGAAAAACAAAGGTGAGTGTGCCTATAAAATAAAGTTTGTAAATCGTCATTTGTAAATGTTGTTACCCCTCGCTGTAAAACAAATATAGTTCCCAACATAATTACTACTAGAATATACTGTATAGTATCTGACAATTATAGTAAGTCAAAGAATATGGGGTACATATACAACATTTATAACAAAATAAAGGCAATGCTCATTAATCTATGTAGATACACAAGTCATGTACAACTATAACAGAAACTACATGAACAGGTTGGGTGTAGGTTTACATTTTAGTACTTCAATCATGTGAAGCTAACACTAAGCGCTAACATACGGGTCCTAGCTGCCTAATGCGGAAGTAAGGACATGACTCTGGATCCAAAACGAATGTAAACGTGCATGTGAAAATAAATATAAGGCTGGTCCTTGGCCCAAACAGTACAACTAAAGTGACACCACTGAAAATAGGAACCTGGGTCTGAGTTGTGCTCCCGCTAGAGTTTTCCAAGGCTTTTATTCGTCCTTCTATGTCCACAAAGTTTGCGTGGTTCTCTACCCAAGAAGTCGTATAGGCATTTTACAACTTATCCACATAAGTGTTTATCATTAGTAGGGTCTCCTAAATCTACTACATGGTGGGAAGAGACCCAGTGACAAGAGCTTCACTGTTTCCTGGGATGGTTATAACATCATTGGTTTCGTTACTTGCTCCTAGAGCGGCGAAGACGTCGAGAATAAGGTTATTCCCTGCGAGAGTGACGGAGTTATCGAGGAGTAGATTTTCTCCCGTTACCATGTTAACTTTCATGTTAACAGAACTTTCTTCAGCAGTCATGTTTAGTAGAGTGATTTGGTTTGGAGGAATATGAGTTCACTCTCAATGAAAATACCAATTGTTAGAACCCAATTTGCGCACTGCCATGAAGGATAGAGATGCACAAACTCGAGTAACCTATAAAGAATAAACGACCATGAGAGTGAAAGGGAGATGGGGGAGAAGGGAGAGAAGAAAGAAAGTGAGAGGGAGAAAGAGGGACAGAGAGTGCGAGAGAGTGGGCAGGTCCCATTTGACAGAGAGAAAGTACTATCCACACACATAGTTTTACTTTTTACACACTTTTCTCAATTTTCGGCTTCAGATCGAATGAGTTAAAGAAGATCAATGACCAAAAGTTAAGAAGGGCATGTGATAGGTAAAAATGGATGTGTGAATAGCATTATCCGTGTTTTATAACATGGGTACAGTAATAGCATGTGGTACAATATCTTGGTGAATAGAGTGTTGGTCTTCCACTTATGCGTCCCGTGTTTGAAACTCTTCTTCCTCTAAATTATTGTAATATTTTTGAATCCTACCCCTCCACTTGATAAAAATATTATTATTTTTTTAACATGGGTGCAGTAATAATGGTTTAATATTTTTTTTTATCAAGAACTAATGACAGCTAGAACAACCATTTTTATGGAACAAAACATAGGTGCAGTAATGCTCACCACACAACCAGTTTTACTTCTCACATGCCCCTCTCAACTTTCAGTTATTGGATCGACTGAATTGAAGAAGATTAGTGGCAAACAATTAATAAGAGTGTGTAAGAAGTAAAGATCGGTGTGTGAATAGCACTATCCTAATAAAAAATTATTATGGTTCTTGCGGAATTTCTCTCCTACACATTCAAGTTGTGCGCATGAACTATGCATGAATCGGATGCAATACACGAAACAACTCGAACGGTGAAAATATATAATTGAATATCAGTGCAATGTTAACAACATTCATATTCCACTTCGCGCACCAAATCCATAACTAAATGGGTAATGCTAGGGAGATCATCTATTTGAATCATATTTTGTAAACCATATGACGTGATTGTTGATGATTGGATTATTACTGTAGTGTTGATTACTATGCTTGTTTCTATTAGTGACACATCATATGGTTTGCAAATTAAATCTAAATAATTAGTCTAGCTAGCACTATTCTAACTAAATTACCCAAGTTGAGGCTGATACACGTGGAAGTGCACGGTTACAAACTAAAGCTTCATTTTTCAACAGATCTTGACAGTAAGAGCAGTAACTTAATTGATAATTATATTATATGTTTTAGAATTAGTAATAGTAATAGTAGGAGTAGTAGCACCAATGGTCAAGCTAGCTAATTATCTGATCAACCCTCATAATATTTGTGGATCCAATTTAACGATGACGATAAGATAGATTTATTAGGTTAGGGTTCCAAGTGGCTACTATACCACCATTAACTTACCAAACAAGGTCATGACCTCAATGATTAATTTCAAATATGACACAAAACCCATCACAAACAAAAACAAAAATATTCAAATGTATTGATAAGCAAATTCTCAGATTAAGACAGTACGTACTATTAGCTATGAAACTCAACTGTCAGTAGTGGTGAAAACAGGAAGAGGACAGACTTGAAAGAATCCGTAGAGGCCAGAAGAAAAATGGCCCCCTTTGGGACACACCCATGGGTCAGCCAATGGCTCTCAAGCTTTGTGCTTCGTAAATTTGGACGTGACATGAAAAAAAAGGCTATTTTCTCTGCCCAGTTATAATCTTATGGCTACCATTAAACTTACATTGTTCCCAAAAAATAGATATTTGATTATATGACAATTCGTCAAGTTAGTTGTCTCGAAATGTAAAATGCTTATATTTATATTGTTGGACATTTGGACGTGACATGAAAAAAAAGGTCATTTTCTCTTCCTAGTTACAATCTTATGGCTACCATAAAACTTACATTGTTCCAGAAAAATAGATATTTGATTATATCACAACCATTCGTTCGTCAAGTTAGTTGTCTTGCAATGTAAGATGCTTCTATATTTATATTGTCAGACAATAAATTTATATTATATATCAGGTTTAACTATATTGTTTGACTGTGCAGTTTAAAAATTTACGGTTTAAACATTATAAGAATGCATAAGTTTTGATAAGAAAATATTATTTACATAAATTTGATAAGAGACCACTCAACTAAATTTTATTCGATATTCACGCTGATGTTTTCTTAACGGACATAGTGGAATCTGATTAGCCAAAGCAGACCTTGAAATTTAATATATAAACACAAGAAATGCAGGAATTGGAAACATGGCTGCAAGTGATAAGCCGGAGTATTAATTTTAAATCACTATACTACATATGTAGTGTATGCATGCGTAAGAAAAATCCAAATCCTAATACAGGATCTTAGCTAGGGCTGTGTGTTTTGCGTTTGATAAGTCAGTGCATGCATTGACGAATACGAGCTATTGCGTTTCACACTAAAAATTAGGTATTAATATCATATGAGACAAAACAAAACCATTGGACAACAAATCATGGATATTGTAAAATTTACTTTTTGATAACTTGAAGGTTCTCACCTACTAACTTTGGCTTTTATTTCCATGAATAAATGTACCTCTTTAAGCAATGAATATACCATAAATGGTTAAATTACCAAAATGGCACGGAAAATTTTGAGACAAAGTGCCCTTGCCATACCTGGAAATTGTAATAATAATCGGAGTAGGATTTTCGCTCCTTCTATTCTCATATATTTTCCTCTCCTCTCTCACATTTTGTTTTTTGTCTTATTTTCCTTATAAAAAAATATCAATATAAGATATTGACGTGGCTTAATCGTAACCGTTCAAGTAGAAGGGAGGAAAAGAAAGAGAGATTAGAAGGGATGAGAATCCTCCTCCAATGACTCCATAATAATCACCTCCATGCCATGCCATGCGAGGCGATGCAATGCCAGTGATATCCCACACAAATTGTATGACTGGTCATCTTTTGTTCCTTTTAGTTCGTTCTAGAAGAAGTAGTTTATGTCATGCTTAATAGTTGTATTCCTTTATAACAAGCTTTTAGTATTCCCCATTTCTATACATATATAAACTATTGGGCACAATGTATAACATGCATCTAACTAATACTAAAAAAGAAAAAAAAAACAATATACGTATCTGACTAAGGGCTGGTTTGGTATTGCTGTGCTTTGAAAAAAAGCTGCTGTGAGAATAAGCGGCTGTGCTGTGAGAATAAGCGGCTGTAAAATAAATCAGCAGAGCGTTTGGTAAACTTTTTTGTAAAAAAGCTTTTGGAAAAAAAAGTAGTCTGATAGTTGGTATTTTCATTAAAGGAGCACTGTAGCTCCGTGTGCTTTGAAAAAAAGCCAGTTTTCCAAAGCTACAAATAGCAGCTTCAGCTTTTTCCTTTGATTTCAGCTTATTCTCACAGCAGCTTCCAAAATAAGCCCTTTTTTTTCAGTTTACCAAACACCTAAAACCCTCACAGCTTTTTTTCATATGTGCTTTTTTTTTAAGCACCTCACTCCCAAACTAGGTCTAAGACCCAATTAATGAAAAGATTTTCCTTTTGTCCTTTATCTGGAAGGGGACTAGGGAGAAAAGGAGTCGGATTCTGGCTATGGAGCGAGGGATAATTATTCTAATGATGTTTTAGGATATTAATTATCAAATTAAAAATGGTGAAATAAACCAAGAGAATGTTCTTTTGTCTGTGTTATGAGTGGTTGAATGAATTTAGAATGAACAAATGAAGGTGGCTTGACAGTCACAAAGTTCTGTGGTTTGTTTGAGGAAAGACATCACAAAGTTAGGAAAATGCTATTTGTTTACAGAAAATATGTGTTACAGAAATCAACTTCCTAATTTCGAATGACTCATTTCAACTTTCCAAATTATGTTTAGAATTTTGTACAATTGCAACTATGATTCATTCCTCTTTTGGTTCATGTGAACCATGTCTTCAATTATTTTATTAAAAGGAAAACCAATGAAAAGTCCAAAAAAAAGGTGTAGTGAATAGTAACAAAGAAAAGTAAAAATGTTTTTTTTTCTTAAAAGTGAACAGTACTGGGGAGTGTTTCGTTAAAACTCCCTTTATTAAATGAATAATGTTTTGATTTGGTTCTATGTGAATGATAAGTTAAAAGTACATAACATAAATGTGGAGCCAAATATAAGTCGAAAAATTATGAATGTGGCACGTGGACTATTTTCCTAAGAAGACAAGAATGCTCTTATTAAATTTGACGAATCCCACAAGATTTCCATGTGCAATCCAACATCCCTAGAGGCTCAGCTAATTACAACATCATCAAACTCATCTGCCCATGACAACGAGAAAAGTTAAAGACATTAAAGATAGGATTATTTACTAAACCCTATCTTTAATACTCTCCTAATTGAAACTCAACTCAATCAAGTAAGGAATCACAATCATATCCAATCAAGGATACTTGCAAGATGACCCCAAGATAATATTTATTAACTAATATCTTGGGATTATTTTTTCCTCATCCATCCAGATGACTCACCTTGACCAATTAGATGTCACCACATGTCAGGGCAAAACCACATATGTCCCAATCTCCACTGTGGGACCCTGATTTTCTAGGGCCAGAGTATGGCTGATTAGAATACAATTATTTTAAAAGTCTGCTCGTAAACTCAACAACTCCAAGCTGAGCTGGACTAATGGAGCAGCAATGCCACCATCACCTTGTTCCGAGGCAATGGGTGAAGTCAGAGTGACTCCGCTAAAATCACCATGCCTGTTCCGCAAGATATGGGATCTAATTTGGTATAGAATCAGCCAGATCTTGATAAGTCTTGGAGTTCTTACACTCTAGGGAATGACGCCGCAAGTAATCATACTCCTAAAGAGAATGCAATATCCACTTCTAGATATCATCTAGGATTCTCCTAACTTAGAACAAGGATTTTATCCTTAAAATGTCTTTCTCCCACCTGGTATAAATACACCCATCTAGGGTTCATCTCTGGTAACTCAATCTGCGCTCTAATTCTCTTGCCCACTACTTAAGTTTTATACTTGCTTACTAATTTGACCGTCAGGAAGCCTTTGCCCCCCTCCCCGCGATCTTAGGCTTGCTCACAATTGTTTTATGTTTTACAAGTTACTCAGATTCGTGCATCTCTACCACCTACAGTGGTGTGCGAATTTGGTTCCAACCATTGATGATTTCGTTGAGAGTGAACTTATATTCCTCTCGACCAGATCAATCTACCTCAATGGAAACTCTTCCCAAGCAATCACACGGTAAACGTGCCATCACCTCGTTCGACAAAGACGCTTTCTTCATGAATCAAGTATGGGATAACGTGTTGAAGATATGCGTGTCTATAAAGGATCTCCGAAGAAGTTCACAAGCCAAAGAATGGACGGGACTTGCCAGACTCGATGCATAAATGAAAGACATCGAAGACACCGTCTTTCGCCTTGAAGAGCTAACTATCCAGACGACGCCTACCCAGACTCTGACATGAATCGCTAGTTTGAGCTTAAATGCGTAGCCAAAAGGATTCACCCCCCAAAACGTGACGCAAAACGCCTTGAAGAACCAAGAACCTTCCCCAAACTCGATGCATGGAAAAAAAAAAACTATGCTCTAGAATCATTTTGTAATGAAGATGACGGACGAAAATTATTGAAATCTGTAAAAGGAGGATGACTGAAAATTATTGAAATCATTTTGTAAGAGAAGGATGACTAAGTATCTCATATCGACTTGCATGACATTGTATCATGAAATCTTCAAAAGTTGTGTGAACCTCATTTTAGTCTGCTGGGGCAATTAAGGCATCAAGAAGAGCCCAAGCAAAGTTGCATTCTGGAGACCACTGGTATCCATTGGAATAGCAACGTGATTTATTGAAGGCCTAATCACTATTGGAGGCTACACTCTCCCTTCAGTTTTGGTCAAAGCTGACAGTAGAGAAGTGTTAACCTTGGAAGGCACCTCAGCGGGTTTAGGTGAATTTCTTGGCGGTGGAGGAATTGGAATTGAGGAAGGAGTTTCGAAGATCAGAACTTCGCTCGGTCATGGTGGCAAAGTCGCTTACTGTTGTAAAGATAAAGGTTCGAGCTTGGAATTGGGTAGTTACTACGATGCTAGTTCTGGAAGTAAAAGAGAAAGGGATTGAGGCCCACCATTGGAAGGCAGTGGGGCAGACGTCTCACAGTTTGTAATCATTAAAGCAGCAACGTGTCTCTCTTTTCATCAACGAAATTTCTTCCTCGTTTTTAGGATTCTCGAGTGCCATTATCAATAGTCATGGTTGATGAGAAATTAATTATAAACTTCTCAGCAGTAGTCGTGCCCCCACAGACAACAGAGGAAGTCTTCAGCTTTTTCTCAACTGGTGACTCTTGAGCAAGTGACGAAGATCTTTTCTTTCCACCTTTACTGACAACATGCTCTACAACGACGATCAAATGAGAAAGTGCTTCTTCCTTGATCCACTTAATCTTTTCTCTCGGAGGCAGTCTACCTTTCTCCCAACAAGCAGCAGTGCCACTCACATTACTCTGCAAGAATTTCCAGGGCGACACGCACTTTCTTCTTATTCAATGTAGTGATTGGAGTTAAGCCAAATTTTGAATGTACACAAAGTTAAAAGAACGACCAATAAACTTGAAGTCAATAGCAGCTCAACAAGAATTCCAAGCACACAAAAAATGAGGTAGTTCACTTACCATCAATAAATTTGGTTGGGAATCGTAGCTCAAGTGAAGAGTCGGATTCCCACTCTCCGTTAATCTTTAAGGTGTCCATTGCCCACTTATGGTCACCTTTGCTTGAAAAAGCATTGAACAAACTATGGCAAGACCTCAGCTGCCCCACACCATCCTTATGGCCAATCTCAAATAAGTTATAGAAGTTATTAACGGTCAAGGCCAAATCAAAGACCCTGCTCAAGTTTGAGAATCCCACTATTATGCAAGGGAACACTAAGTAGGCAAGCATGTCATGGAGTAGATCACCTCCTCAAGTAACACCAGGCCGTAACCTAGCACACTGCCCTATGGCCCCAAGGCACAAGGCCTAGATGGGTTACTTACTTCCATCTCTATCTCGAAAAGTAGATGTAGAGGTCTGCGTCTCCATCTTCCAACAAAGAAGTCCCAGCTTTTTCAAGCCTCCCATGCATCGCCCTCCAGCCTTCATCACGCCTAGCTAGCCAAGCCCAAAGCCAGAAGGGCTTGAGCCTTGCAACTCCCCCAGCTCAACGCCTCAGTGCGCTCCCCTCGACCTGAGCTAAGCCAACTTTAGGCCCTGGCTAGACATTCGCGCTGCACCAATCTGTAGCAGCTCCCTTGAGCTGCCTTACCTGTACAGCAGCTCCATGGCTGCCCAATCACATATTCGGCCCTCTCCAAGCCACTCCATCGAGCCACGAGGCTCTGGAAAAATAAAGAAGCGAAATTAATTTTTCTTACCTTGGTGCGGCATAAAGAAGAGAAACAAAAACGATGATCAACTCTTCCAAAGGGTAAGCACAGAAGAAAACTAGGGGAGGGGTTTACAATATCCTTTAGCCTTTTCTTTCTTTCTTGCTGGGATAAAAATTCCTCTCCAAAGTTGGTTTCAATTGGTTTCCCTTTCCAAGAAGACTCTATCTTTAAGTTAAAGTAGAATATCTACATCAAATTGAAAAATAACTATCTGCTCACCTATGCACCTTGGGATTTCTACACCTACTCCCCTTTACTACATGCAACCTAGCATTTGTGGAGCAAAAAGTAATCCAAAAAATTATGGAGACAACACGTGGACTTTTTTTTCTCACGAAAGACAAGAATGCTCACATTAAATGGGCAAGGTATACAAATACTCCCACGCGCAACTCAGCATCCCTGGAGGTCCAAGCAACTAACCACAACTCCTCAAAACTCCCTACTCATCGTATGGAAAAGTCAAAGACATTAAAGATAGGATTAATTACTAAATCTTATTTTTAATACATTCCCAATTGAAGTTCAACTGCATCAAGTAAGGAAGCCTATCACAATCAATAATTGATGCTTCCATCATCATCCCAAGATATTATCTCCTAATTAATCATGGATGCTTCCTCATTCATCCAACGGATGACACACCTAAGTCAATTAGATACCTTCACCCTATTGCCGGCCACAACTCCCTATAAATACCTCATCTCCACCAAATTTCTGATAAACTTTTGCTACGCACTTAAGCCCTAACTCACTCACTCCTTTAGAGTTACTGACTTAGGCATCAGAGATCCATTGGCTAAACTCCTCCCCCTGTGAGCGCGTGTGGCTTTGGCCTTGATCAAAGGAATTTACCATTTACAAGATTCGAACTTAAGACTTCTCACTTACAAGTGAAGATGAATACCACTAGATGATAGTACTAAATGGCAAGGCTTTGCCTTATTGAATGAGAATTTTTGCCGAAACCCTTTCATTTACTAGCTCATAAAAAATTAAGAATGTTTTGGTTTTTTTTTTTAAAAAAAAATTAATTTATTTGCCTTATGTAATATGGTGGGATTACTTAGCTACTATGTTCACAAAAGAAATAAGGGAGACTTTGGATGCGGTCCCTAGTTATGAACAGTCTTTGACTAAAACCTTATTGGTTTTCAATTTTTGATCCAAGTCCCTGAAATTAATTGATAATTTATTTCTATGTACGTTACTATATTTTTTAAATTAAAAATTAAAATTTATAGTTGTTTATAGTAATGAGATTTTAAATAAAAAACCATAATTTGTGGGATTAAAAATATTAAAATATAAATATACTATTGTGTGTGTGTGTGTGTAAACATGGGTACATTCATAAAAATAACCAAAAAATTATTGTATCAAAACATGGGTACATTCTTCAAAATGGGTACATTTAGCAAAAATAAAAATGGGTACAAATAAATAAATAAATATGGGTACAATACAAATAAAACTTTAAAAAATATGGGCACAAAAAGAAATTAATATATGGGTACAAATTAAAACTGAAAGGAAAATTGGTACAAATTAAAAAAGGGTTGCAAATTAAAAATGGGTACAAACTAAAAATAAAAATATATGATAAAAAATTTAGCCATAAATATAAATATACTAATTGTAACATTTTTAATATTAAATGAATAAATTTAGAAATAAAAAATATTTTATTATTGAAATAATTAATGATATTATTAATACAAAGGACCTTGATCAAAAATTGAAAAGTAATAAGGTTTTAATCAATAGAGTAGTAAAAATAAGGATGAAAACCTAATTACTCCAAGGGAGACTTTGGATGCGGTCCCTAGTTATGAACAGTCTTTGACTAAAACCTTATTGGTTTTCAATTTTTGATCCAAGTCCCTGAAATTAATTGATAATTTATTTCTATGTACGTTACTATATTTTTTAAATTAAAAATTAAAATTTATAGTTGTTTATAGTAATGAGATTTTAAATAAAAAACCATAATTTGTGGGATTAAAAATATTAAAATATAAATATACTATTGTGTGTGTGTGTGTGTAAACATGGGTACATTCATAAAAATAACCAAAAAATTATTGTATCAAAACATGGGTACATTCTTCAAAATGGGTACATTTAGCAAAAATAAAAATGGGTACAAATAAATAAATAAATATGGGTACAATACAAATAAAACTTTAAAAAATATGGGCACAAAAAGAAATTAATATATGGGTACAAATTAAAACTGAAAGGAAAATTGGTACAAATTAAAAAAGGGTTGCAAATTAATAAATAAATAAATATGGGTACAATACAAATAAAACTTTAAAAAATATGGGCACAAAAAGAAATTAATATATGGGTACAAATTAAAACTGAAAGGAAAATTGGTACAAATTAAAAAAGGGTTGCAAATTAAAAATGGGTACAAACTAAAAATAAAAATATATGATAAAAAATTTAGCCATAAATATAAATATACTAATTGTAACATTTTTAATATTAAATGAATAAATTTAGAAATAAAAAATATTTTATTATTGAAATAATTAATGATATTATTAATACAAAGGACCTTGATCAAAAATTGAAAAGTAATAAGGTTTTAATCAATAGAGTAGTAAAAATAAGGATGAAAACCTAATTACTCCAAGAAATAATTGTAAACGGACCGAAACAGTTGGGAAATGTTTAAGTACCTAAAAGAGCCAACTATATTAGAATAATTATGTTGAAGTTGAGTCGTATGGTTTCTCATCTGTTGTGGCTCACAAAGACTAATAGACACAATATAAGCAAGAAAACAAACGCTAATTTAGGATAGAATGACATTATCACATGTCGCCAAGAAAAAAAAAATCTGTTACACATTTTTTCTTTTTTTAAATCTCTTACATAATTCGTTCCAACAAAATTGCAAAACATCCTACATGAGAACTACGCGCTTACTAGTGTCTAGTTCTTAAGTTTCTTGGTGCTTTCGTTCCTTTTTTTTTAACTTTTACAGACCATTTTCATTCTATTATTTCCTTACGAATCGTGGGTTTGAATTTGTAACTTCTTTCATTATTGGAGTGAGAAATTTCATTAAACTATATTCTAACTGGAAAATTGATGAAAGTACTTAATAGGTTAAGAAGACAACCTTTTTTTTTTTTTTTTTTTTATCACAAAAGCAGTTGAAATAAAATTTTACAAATAATTTTTAAGTGTGAACATCTTAACAAAATATCAGAGAGTTAAAATGTATAAAAGTAAGATATTGACAATAATCAAAATTTGAAAGGCAACATAATTCGCAATAATGAAGGTCATCCCTGACTATTGGGAGATCCTTATTCTGTGCAAGGCAGTTGGCTCCTCATCTATTAAGATTGTTGCCTACTTGTATGTATTATTAAAGTCTCTCGCTATCACTGATTAAGTGATCAAAGAAAGTTTCCTACTTCATAATTCATATATTGCAGGACCTCAACGATCTCCTAAGTTCTCTATTAGTTCATACTAATTATGATTTCTCTAAATTAGAGAGCATTATCGGACTACAAATTTTTTATAGGAGCTTCCAAGATAAGTTAAAATATGATTAAGAGGTAGATTGTCTTAGTGGTTAGGGTTTTTCTCTTCAATTCACGACATTTTAAGTTCAAACTCCCTACTGTATATTACTGTAGAATATCACTTTATATATATATATATATATAAAAATGAAGATGATGAAGGATTAGGTGAGTCAAACTACTCATAAGCTTGGTCATCGTACTATAGAAAGAACCAAGAGCAATGAGAAAGAACCAAGACCCGAGATTTAGCCACAAATAAAAAAGTAGGCTACTTCTATTCCGCTTAAAGCGATTAGAAATGATTGACTTCCTGATAAAACAACCCCCATGTCCCCTATCTCTGAAATTTTGTTTAATTAATACAAAAAGATACAAGCAGAGGTACGAAATTAAGTCTCGTAAAGAGAACAAAAAAAAATCAACGAAAACGAAAAAAATGACAAAATGAAATGTCATGAGCATGAGCGGCAGATGCAAAATTTAAAATATTGTGAACCACCAATAATAAGCATTGTGAGCCTAACGCATTGACAACCTGATTACTCTCCCTACAAGGCACTTGTATTAAAAACTAGTTCAAGTACAAAACAATACAACAATAATGGTCTTGGTCTTGTTTCGAATGAGCATCATAAATACTGTTCTTTATTCTTGAAGAAACTTGTAAGATTCATAAGAGCAAGGACGCAAGAATTTGAGAATCTTTTCCCAAGAAACCCAATTGTGATATAAAAGGAAGCATATATTAGCTGCTGTAAGTAAATATAATTCAGTTCACTGAAAACATTAAGCTACCACAAACCTCTCATTTGTAGAATATGTTCTCAATTATCCTCTCTAATAATTGAGCAGCAAAGCAAAAGATATTTGATGCAAATCTAAGACACATTTTCATATGTTTGGTATCAAAACAACAAAACCGAATTTTATTAATCTTATCACTTGCAACTCATAGATGCATATCAAGAAGACATAATTGCATAGACTTAATAATATATACTTTTTTAACCACAACAAGTGGTTCAGTGATAAGAACGTGAACTACGGCTCCCCAATAAACGAACATATATGGGAGGTCTCAGGTTCGATGCTCCGAGCTAGTGAGTCTGCTTGATTGTAGCCACATACAAGGTGAAATTCCTCATACCCTCTCCGTGCCCGGAAGAAATGGATAACAAGCTACCAGTTGTCCCCTTTTTTTCAAAAAAAAAAATATATATATATATATATATATATATATATATATATATATACATGTATATATACACTTTAAATACAAGATTGTTTTGGTTATATAACAGAAGCCAAACTCTTTAAACTTATTATTCTAGTTCTGACTCGTGACTCATTCTTTCTTACCTCTTGAGCTAATCCTAACCCTTGCTATCTCATCATTTCTCACTGCTCGAGCTAACTTAAGAACATTTAACTTGAAGAATTTCCCGAGCGTAATGACAAGTTAAATTCACTAAACAGAAAACAGTAGCATTGATTCCGAGTGAGCCACTTGACATAATGTAATATGTACCAACAATTAAGGGAAAAGTATGGTTAGCGTATGAAGATAATCACATGATATATGAAAATTTTCCAGGAAAAATGGAAAAAGCATAGGGTAGCTAGCATCAAACCGGGAATACGTTAAAAAACAAGGACTCAATATTATTTGTTCAAAAGACTCTTTATTCTAGAAAATGCAAAAATATTTTTGTTCATAAAAATTAACAAAGGAGAGTGTCATTCGCACATTCATTTTTACCTCTCACACATCCTTGTTAATTTTTTGTCATTGATCTTATTCAATTTATTCAATCTAATGACCGAAAATTAAGAGGGATGGTTGAGAAGTAAAAAGAGGTGTATGGATAGTATCAACCATAACAAATGGCTTCCCATATTATAATGAATAACTTTCTATGATAAAAAAATAATTAAAACCTTCTCAATTTGGTTTTCCCATCTCAGAGCTGTTGTGTGATCCAAGATCAAATATTGAGTTCTAGAAAGTTTCCAAGCACACTTGACACTACCCTATACTCCATACTCTTTTCTTGTTTCTGACTTTCTTTTTTACTACTTGTCTTATTTTTATTTTTATAAAGTGTTACTTTAAATTACTCTAATATGTCGTTAAGGGTAATCAAATTCGAATTCAGACAAATGAATGCACTGTTTTGATCAACTAACTTAATTTACATCTGTTTCTTAATATTCAATTCAAACAAGTTGCTCCCTTATTTTAATCAACTGACTTAAACCACGTTTGTCTCTTAACTTCACTACTCAGTTCAAACATTTGCACTACTTTGATCAACTCGCTTAATTATTTCTTTAACGTTACTACTGAACCCAAATAAATTGCACCTGCACAAAATTGGATCATTTGGTCATGTGGGTAACCCCACTTTTTCTTCTCTTAAATCTCCACCGTTTATTCTCCCCTCCCTTCCTTTATATAAGAACTCCTTCCTCCTCTCTTTGTATAATAACTCCTTCCCCCTCTATTTGTTTGTCCAAGTTCTAATTCTCTCACTTAGCAAACTGTCACTCACCACCACCTACCTCCCCTGTCTCATCCTCTGCACTCCATTTCCTCAAATTTTCTCAGCTCTTCAAGAAAACCAATGGATTGCTTAGAGGTCTGCAAGGAGGTGAGCACATATTACAAATTCACAATGTTCCTCTCTCTCTCTCTCTCTCTCTCTCTCTCTCTCTCTCCTGCATGCCTTCCTTCATAAGCTTCATTTTCCTTAATTTTTCTTCTTATATGGTGATAAATTCTCCAAGCACCACTGTCCTTTTGCGCCTCAAGAAATATTAGACAAATGCATTCTTGGAGAATAGCAAGATTGTTGCGTGAACAATAGGTGCAAAACTGGTTACTATGTTTATTTATTTGTTTATTAACATTTTCCCCTTTTTTCCAGGGCAAGTTCGAAGAAGATCAAGATGAATGTACTCTTGATGGTACAGTTGATATGCATGGCCGCCCTGCAGTCAGATCAAAATCCGGAAGATGGGTTGCTGGAATCATCATACTTTGTAAGCACCAAATCACCAGACCATTTCAAATAAGTTAAACAAAAAATTCTAGAAAAAATAATATTCAATTCAAGAAAAAATAATATTCAAAATAAACAAGATAAATTTCTTAGTCTATATTTCTTCTCTGGTTTTATAGTAGCAATCACACTTATTTTTTCCTTTTTGTTTGTAATATATGATTGTTAAATTGGTCAGTCTCAAGGTCCTATGCTTTTGGGTGGCTTTTATTTATTCATTTTTTCCTTTTCTCAAGAATTTTTGAAACAAATTGGATAGATACGGTTTATACTGAGATGAATACTAGTTTATAGATAAGCAGTTGAAGAAGAGTTTTTGTTGGATGTGAGGTGTGGTTTTCAATGAATAAGGTGAAGGGGAAAAGGACAATATAAGTGGAAGGAAACTGCGCAACATTTGGCACTGAAAACCAAACCGAGTGTTGCACAGAGTTGCTGCATGCTGGCGGGGTTATAGCCAGCTCATCACCATTTCAAAGAAAGACATTAAGACCTCGTTTGGCCTCTCGGCACTTTTAACTGTACTGAATATTTTACTTGAATAGAATAAATAGTTACCAACAATTCAGCTCAGTTAAATAATATAATGTTTTGTTGCATATAATTTTATATTAGTAAAGTGAAATGCTACGTACAGATGAACTGATGTTATGTAAGCTTTAAAGAGAAAGATAAAAAAAAAAATATATATATATATATATATATAATTATTTTTTTCATAGACATCTTATTTATTAGCTTGAGTTCAACTTTGATTGAGATAACTCGAAACTCTGTGTTGGAACCGCGTAGATGACATGACAAGAGAATTGAACCACGCATCAATTCAAAGTAATGCTTGCCAGACACGTAATCAGTGCCTTGATCTTGCATGACGTGGGTTACTGACATGTTTCTTAAAAATTTACGTTACAAATTCTTTGTTTTTTCCCCTTCTCTTTCACGAACTGCGGTAAAAATGCCTTCATTCATCATTAATTAGTCTCAACTGCAGAAATTTGTCATTTTTTTATGATCATTTTTCTTTTTGTGTTGTTTTATTTTAATTTTTAATATCAGACAAAAATATAACAAAAAACAAGAAAAAGGATAAAGTACTCATATGATTTATTCATACTCATATGGTTTCATGTATCTTATGCATACCGACATATTTATGAAGTATACTACAAATTTTTATTCAAAAAAAAAAAAAAAGACTACCATCATACGAACACGTTATAAACGAGATAGTTTGTTGCTTGGTTTTGTCAAATTTAATTGTATTTGATATTATCATTGGGTTTAATGTCCTACTTTGCACTATAGCTGTGTTGTATAAAATTAGGTCCTTATACAATATTTAAAAGCTTGACTGTAGATCAAATAACTTGGTCATGCCCTAAAGCTTTCCTTCTTTTTGGTGTTAAAAGGAAAAAACCAATCTACTTTTCTTTTAAAATATTATAGGTATATATATATAGCAAGACGATTAGGTATTGAAATGGTTACAGGCCACAAATCCATTAATTTTACTGTTGCACATGAACCTAATTAATTTATATGTGCGTGCGTTATCACTGAAACGTTTTCTTATGGAGCTATCTATCTCTCCTTTAAAGAGAGCCTCTGCTGTGCTTGTGAAGTAGCTAAATATATAGCTTGAGTGCACATGTATGATGACTGATGCTTATTAATGACGGTCCGATCTTCTAGTGGGAGGAAGGAAGAGTCTGATTTCGGTTAAGTATGATTGAAACCGAAGATGGACTAATTATTAATGATTGATACATGTTGAACATGTTGGCACATAAATAATTTAGACGCAACTCGTTTTATTTGTTTGAATCATGATTTGGCCTCGAGTTTAATTCCTCGAAAATTAAGCCCATGTCATAACCTTCTGACCCTTGTCTTTATTGTATTGTTCAATGAAAAACCAGTGAATCAAGGCCTGGCTACCCTAGCATTCTTCGGAGTCGGGGTGAACTTGGTCTTATACTTAACAAGGGTGTTGCAACAAGACAATGCGACAGCTGCTAACAACGTGAGCAAATGGACTGGAACAGTTTACATCTTCTCTCTTGTTGGTGCTTTCCTTAGTGATTCATATTGGGGAAGATACAAAACTTGTTCTATCTTTCAACTCATCTTTGTCATCGTAAGTATAAGCTAGTTTTTATTTATTTGTTTGCTTCTGTTTTGCATTTTCGACTAAACGCATTACCTTGTGTATGATTTACTTTTCTTTTCAATGCGATGTTTATGACACTTGCCTGCATTTGATAACAGGGTCTGGTATCGTTGTCACTGTCATCACAGCTCTTCTTGCTCAACCCTAAAGGTTGTGGGAGCAAAGAAAATCCATGTGGATCTCATTCAAGCTGGAAAATTTGGCTATTCTACCTCTCCACCTACCTAATTGCCCTAGGATACGGAGGATACCAACCAAACATTGCAACTTTTGGAGCCGATCAGTATGATGAAGAGGACAGCAAGGAAGGGCTCTCAAAGGTGGCGTTTTTCAGCTACTTCTACCTGGCTATGAACCTCGGTTCCCTTTTCTCCAACACCATATTAGGTTTCTTTGAGGATGAAGGAATTTGGGCTATTGGGTTCTGGGCATCTGCAGCATCAGCATTTGCAGGATTGGTCTTGTTCCTTGCTGGGACTGCTAGGTACAGGCACTTCAAACCAAATGGCAACCCACTCTCAAGGTTTTGCCAAGTCTTGGTTGCTGCCATGAAGAAATGCAGGGCACATATGCCACAAGGTGGAGAGGACTTGTACGACGAGAGTAACAAGGAGTCTTCAAATAGCAACCGAAAGATCCTCTACACCCATGGATTCAAGTACGAGTATAGCTTAAACTCATTAAATCATTCTATTCCTTAACTTCGCTAGTTCCCGAATTTTTATGGCTATTGAAATACAGAGCTAACTCATTTTCATCAACATTAACTGCAGGTTCTTGGACAGGGCTGCATATATCTCATCAAGAGATTTAGATTACCAGAAGCAGGGCATCCGCAGCCCATGGCGTCTCTGCCCGATCTCACAAGTGGAAGAAGTGAAATGCATTTTAAGATTACTCCCAATTTGGCTCTGCACCATTATCTACTCTGTGGTGTTTACACAAATGGCTTCCCTCTTTGTAGAGCAGGGAGCTGCCATGAAAACTACTATTCCAAACTTCAGCATCCCACCAGCAAGCATGTCTAGCTTCGACATCATCAGTGTGGCCGTTTTCATTTTCATTTATCGACGGATTATAGACCCATTTGTAGGCAGAATAAAGAAATCAGATGCTAAAGGGCTTACTGAGCTTCAACGAATGGGCATTGGCCTTGTTATAGCAGTCATGGCAATGCTTTCAGCAGGAATTGTTGAGTGCTATAGACTCAAGTATGCCGATAAAGAATGCCCGCATTGTGACGGCTCAAGCTCCTTAAGCATCTTCTGGCAAATTCCTCAGTACGCATGTATAGGAGCTTCAGAAGTTTTCATGTATGTGGGTCAACTGGAGTTCTTCAATGCACAAACACCAGATGGACTAAAGAGCTTTGGAAGCGCCCTATGCATGACATCCATCTCGCTTGGTAACTACTTTAGCACCTTTCTCGTAAGCGTGGTCATGAAGTTCTCAACTGTGGATCACATGCCCGGATGGATCCCCGGAAACCTCAACAGGGGTCACCTAGATAGGTTTTATTTCCTCTTAGCTGTCTTGACGTCAATAGATTTGATTGTCTACATTGCATGCGCCAAGTGGTACAAGAACATCAAGTTGGAGGGAAGATTTGAAGTAGATGATGAAGAAAACTGTGAAGTTTGATGTTAGTTCAAATCAAGCAGACGTGTTAAGAACCTGTGCTAGCACTATTGTAATACACTCTGTGAAGCTGTAGCCCTCTCTCTCTCTCTCTCTCTCTCTCTCTCTCTCTCTCTCTCTCTAACCTTAATGGGAGCACCCTGTAAAGAATGTAGGAGACGTGATGGCTTTTGAATATATTTCTTCAATTACTAAACAATTCTTCATACAAGGTATTATATACAATATTGTACAATCAATACACATCTATAATCATGGCATGCAAGCCGTGATCCCCAATTAGTGGGATTGACCTAGACTAGAATGGTAGGATATAATTATAATGACTTTTCCCTGATCTGTAGGGTTTTAGCCCAGGTTAGGAAAGGAATAATAATATTTCCTTAATACTCCCCCTCAAGTTGGAGAGTGAATATCGTGAACTCCTAACTTGTCGCGTAGAGTCACAAATTGGTCCTTTCCTAAAGCTTTTGTAAACACATCTGCTAGCTGAAACCGCGTAGGAACATGTGAAGGACTAATCATTCCAGCTTGCAGTTTTTCTCGTACAATATGGCAGTCAATTTCAATGTGCTTTGTACGTTCATGGAAAACTGGATTAGCGGCAATGTACAAGGCCACTTGATTATCACAGTACAATGGTGTTAGAGCTACCTGTGGTACCTTTAGATCTTGTAAAATATATCGCAACCAAGTTAGCTCCAAGCATGTATTGGCCATAGCTCGATATTCGGCTTCTGCTGATGATCTAGAGACATTGGTTTGTTTCTTGGATCTCCATGAGATAAGAGAATTTCCAAGAAAAATGCAGTATCCGGTGACTGATCTCCTTGTGGCACGACAACCTCCCCAATCTGAATCACAGAAGGCTTTTAAGGCAAGATTGTTAGAGGCGGGAAACAGCAAACCTTGACCAGGTGTACCTTTGATGTATCTAAGGATCCGTAAGGCAGCATCCCAATGTGTTTTCCGAGGTTGATGCATGAATTGACTAAGTGTTCGGACGGAGTAAACTATATCCGGCCTTGTGACAGTGAGATAAATTAACCTGCCAATCAATCTTCTGTACTTGGTTGGGTCATTGAGCAACTCTCCATCTGTGGGGGTGAGCTTGAGATTTTGTTCCATCGGAAACTTGTCTGGCCGTGCACCTGTGAGTCCTGAGTCTTGCAAAATATCTAGTGTGTATTTTCTTTGAGACATGAAAATACCTTTCTTTGAACGTGAAAACTCAATGCCTAAGAAATACTTCAAATCTCCAAGGTCTTTGATGCAGAAGCGTTTGAGAAGAAACGTTTTAAGGTGATTCATTTCTTCAAGATCATTGCCTGTGAGGAGTATGTCATCAACATATATAAGAACTACAGTAAATGAAGTACCTTGTGCCTTAGTGAAGAGAGAGTAATCAGCTTTTGATTGATTGTAACCAACTCTCCGAATGGTTTCTGAAAAGGTAGAAAACCAGTTTCTAGAAGCCTGTTTGAGTCCATAAAGAGATTTGTTGAGCCGACACACAATGTTCTCCCCCTGTCGGCGAAGGCCAGGAGGAGGCTCCATGTAAACCACTTCATGCAAGTCACCATGAAGGAAGGCATTTTGGACATCTAATTGGTGGATATACCAATGACAGGCTGATGCAATAGTAAGAAGACACCGGAGGGTGGTGAGTTTGGCGGTCGGAGAAAAGGTTTCTTGATAGTCAACACCCTCAACCTGAGTATAACCCTTGGCGACAAGACGAGCTTTGTATCGCTCAATGGTGCCGTCAGACTTGTATTTGATTTTGTAGACCCATTTGCAGCCGATAGGTTTATGACCAAGAGGCAGTGGAACCATACTCCATGTGTTATTTTGTTGCAAAGCATCTAATTCGGCATGCATGGCCTGTTGCCAATGAGGATCTTGGATAGCTTGAGCATAGGAAGTGGGCTCGGTAGGACCTGTTATGTTAGCTAGAAAAGCAAAATGGGTAGGAGAGAAACGAGAATATGAGAGGAAATCAGAAAGAGGATAACGAGTACCTGAAGAACGAGGAGCCAGGGTAGATGGACTGACGTGGTTGGACATGTGGTAGTCTTTATGCCATGTCGGAGGGTGCTTAGGACGGGTAGATTGTCGGGAAGGTGCTACGGTGGGCTGAGAAGGGAGGGGTGGTGTCGGTTTGGAAGCAGGAGAAAGTGGGCTTGGATCGGGAGTGGGTGTGCTAGTATGAGAAAAAGTGGGGCTGTTGTCATGAAGGTGTGGGCTGGTAGGAGAGAGTGGGCTGGCAAGTGGTAATGGGTCAGCGGAAGTGGGTGAGGGAGGAGGGGATTCAATGGTGGTAGTCACGGGAGGGTGGGGTTTGTATGTGGTAGGCACATGGCCTGAGTCGGGTGGGGTCGGGGCAGTTAATGGGCTGGTGGTGATTGGGTCATCAAGTGGGGCAAAAGGCAGCATGCCTGATGGGTTTAGACGGTGTGTGGGGCCTGGTGGTTCATGAGAATGTGCGGAATGTGGAGCATAGGGAAATGTGGTTTCGTGAAAGTGTATATCACGGCTGACAAAAAATGTATGGGTATCCAAATCAAAAAGTTGATAACCCTTTTGACCATGAGGGTAGCCAACAAAAATGCAACGTTTGGCACGAGTGTCAAATTTGTGTGTGTGGTGAACAACAGTAGCATAACAGAGGCAACCAAAAACGCGCAAATGAGTGAGTGATGGCGGTCGGTTGTACAAAAGTTCAAAAGGTGATTTATTAGAAAGTAATGGTGATGGGAGACGATTAATGAGATAGACAGCTGTCAAAACACATTCACCCCAAAATCAGAGAGGTAAGTGGGATTGGAAGCGGAGGGCACGGGCAACAGTGAGAATGTGACGATGTTTGCGTTCGACAACTCCATTTTGTTGTGGAGTGTAAACACATGTGCGTTGATATTCAATGCCATTGGTTTGAAAAAATGATTTCATGGATAAAAATTCTAGCCCATTATAAACCCGGATTGCCTTAATGTTGGCATGAAATTGTGTGTGGACAAAAGATATGAAGGTTTGCAAAAGTTGTTGTGTTTGAGATTTAAATTGCATAAGAAATATCCATGTGCATCTAGTAAAATCATCTACAATGGTAAGAAAGAATCTAGCCCCTGAATGTGTGGGAATTTTGTGTGGGCCCTAAATATCACAATGTAATAAATCGAAGGCAGCATGAGTTGAAATTGAACTTAAAGAAAAAGGAAGTCTAGTTTGTTTGGCCATAGGACAAATGCCACAATTATTATCAAAAGATAAATTATTTGAAGACAATAATGGAGATACTAATTTAAGACGAGAAGGAGAAGGATGGCCAAGACGCATGTGCCATAAGTTGGAGGGTTGTGAAACTTGGCAAGAAACCGGTGTCTTTTGCACTGGGGACATGTAATAAAGACCGCCATGTTGTTTACCCGAGCCAATCATCTTCCCTGTAGCCAAGTCCTGCAAGACACAAAAGGTAGGAAATAGTATGACACAACAATTTAGAGAATCAGTGACCTTGCTGGCAGACATGAGGTTTAAACGGAATGATGGGACACATAAAACATTATCTAAAGTGATGTCAGAATTAAATTGTATTGTGCCAGTAGAAGTGATTGGGGCGGTAGAACCTGTGGGTAAATTGACTATGGGTGTAGGCGATGAATTTGTTTTAGTGAAAAGTGTGGAATCAGAAGTGATGTGATCTGTAGCTCCGCTATCCAAAATCCAAGGCTTTGAAAATATAGAATTTATTGAAGGGATAGAAACAGAGGGCAGACCTGCAGCATTTGCATAAGCATTGTTATTACCGGAAGCATGGTTGGAATTGATCAAGGACACAGCATGGGCAAGTTGTTGTAGCTGTTCATGAGAAAAGGCCTGCAATGGATTGGATGATGATGAGGATGGGGCCCAAATGGAAACATGAGGCATGCTGTTGTCGGCTTGCTGTCTCTCGGCAGCATGGGCATAGGAGTCACGCGCCATGCTGTCTTTTGTGATGTCTTGATTTCCGCGCGGCTGCTGCCCCTTGTGGTGCTGTCGGCCACTAGAATTTTTGGTGCCGTTTTTGAATCGACATCTTTCCTCAGTATGCCCATTTTTGTCACAATAATTGCAGTGGTATTTTAATGTTCTTCAATTTTCAATCGAATGTCCATCTTTGTCGCAGTGAGTACAGTGTGGTTTATTAAGGGAGCCATTCTGTCGACTTTGAACTGCAGCGGCAATGGAAAAATTATCGGTTGTTCCCGACGTCATATGGCGTTGTGTCTCTTCTTGAGCAACGAGTGAGTACGCTTGACGGACATTTGGTAGCGGTGTCATCATGAGGATATTGCTGCGAACTCCACTGTATGTATCGTTGAGTCCCATGAGAAATTGCATCATTCGGTCTTCTTCTGTTTGTTCATTGTGTTGCTTCATTTGGTTGCATGTGGGAGGAGTGCGATAGGTGTCCAGTTCATCCCATAGGGCCTTGAGTTGTGTGTAATAGGTTGAAATTGTCATGGTGCCTTGTGAAAGAGAGGCAATAGATTTTTGAAGTTGATAGATTGTCGGCGCATTCTTTTGTGAGAATAATTCTTTGAAATTTTCCCACACTTGGTGAGCACTTTTGGCGTGAACGACACCTTTGGATAGGTTGCTCTCCACGGACTGTGCAAACCATGATAAAATCATGCTATTGCATTGTTTCCACAGTGCATATTCTTTTGGCTCCGTTATATCTGATGGAGGCTCAATGGAGCCATCAATAAAGCCGACCTTGTTTTTTGCGGTGAGTGCATGAATCATGGATTTACTCCAAGATGGATAGTTGGAGCCATTCAATTTTTCAGGAACTAGCATATGGCCAGGGTGATCTGAGTGATGGACATAGTAAGGACTTGATGGATCCATACCGAGGTTGATGTTGTTGCTGCTTGAAAATTTTGTTGGTGTTTGATCTGTCATGTTGTTTGAAGGCTAGGAATACAGGTACCAAGATTATGCTCTGTATACCATGTAAAGAATGTAGGAGACGTGATGGCTTTTGAATATATTTCTTCAATTACTAAACAGTTCTTCATACAAGGTATTATATACAATATTGTACAATCAATACACATCTATAATCATGGCATGCAAGCCGTGATCCCCAATTAGTGGGATTGACCTAGACTAGAATGGTAGGATATAATTATAATGACTTTTCCCTGATCTGTAGGGTTTTATCCCAGGTTAGGAAAGGAATAATAATATTTCCTTAATACACCCCTTACCTCACTTAATTTGCTGGGTTTTTGGGAAGACGTTTTTCCAAAGCATTCCTGATTTAACAAAACAAATCGCTTTCTAGGATGGATTGATTGCCAACATCGGATGAGAAGAAAAAGAAATGAACAATCAGTCACACTCGATGTCAATGTCGATGCAAATTTCCACCAACTTCAGTTATTTTTGGCTCCACATTCAGGACGATGCTTCATAAGATTTTTCAACTAGTTAAACTGAAACTTCAATTCAAATACTAGCAACTATAAGAAAACGAAGATAAAAGAAAGAAAATTCATCACAGGTTCAAAATCAACTTTCTTGAATCCAGATTGGTTGTGCAGCGCTTTGGACAAATGTTGCATACTCTCCCTCTTTCAAAAGATCCTTAGCCTATGGATCAACATTTTCAAACATTTAGATGACATACGTGTTGGATTTGGCATTAAATCAACATGCATAAACTAAATCAAGAATCAAACAAGGATTAAGATATCTTGGACACAAGATATTTGGGTTTGTGTTTCCTCATTGGTTGGGGATTTGGTTTCCTATATTCTAGGGACTTTGTGTTAACCTATGATATCTATTAGTATAAATAGATGGATGTGGGATAGAGTTTTGTGTGGGAGAGTTTTGAGAGGCATAAGTTTGAATACTTAGAGAACACTTTGTGTCTGTAAGTTTTCTTGTATTTGTTGGTAATAAATAAAGCTTCTGTTGTTAGAGAGGTACTCTATATTGGAGGAACTCTGAAATAGTTGTGTTTTGTTTATTGCCTGATTGGTTTTTGGTTAAGCTTGTAACAAGTGGTATCAAGAGCTTAGGTTCTTACGTGGGTTGTGATTATCAAGTAATGACGAAGACTGGTGATTCTACCAATGGTGATGATGTTGAAGAAATGTCTGGCACTAGTAGAACCAAAACGACAATTCAGAGTGCTTGGTTTGAAATTGAGAAATTTGATGGAACGAACAACTTTGCTATGTGGCAATATGAGGTTCGAATCTCAAGAGATACAAAGAGGGCACGAAGATGATTGACTATCTAGACGAGTTTAACAAGCTTCTAGTTGAATTGACAAATCTTGAAGAGATAATCAAAGACGAAGACAAGGCTTTGATCCTGATGAACTCATTGCCTGAATCCTATGAGTCTTTCGTGACTACTTGGATTTATGGCATGGAGACAATTAAGTATGATGAAATCTCAAGTGCTCTTATGAATAATGAGGTGAGACATTTTGACAGGCAAGAAAGGAATAACTCTGAAGCTTTGATGGTGAGAGGGAGATCAAAAGAAAAGAAATGTTCGTACAAGAAAAATAGTAGGTCTCGTACTAGAGAAGTCTCAAAGAATAGAAAGTTCTTGGACAAAGATGAGTATGCTTTTTGTCATGAAAAAGGACACTGGAAAAAGGACTGCCCTAAAATCAAAGAAAAGACTAAAAAGAAGAATGACGACTCAGAAGCAAATATGGTTGAAGTCACGGATGAGAAATTTGTTTATGCCCTAACTGCATCGAGCATTATGGATTATATGAAAGAGTGGATGCTCGACACAGGTAGTACCCATCATATGACTTCTCAAAGGCATTGGTTTTCAAGCTTCAAAGTTATGAATGCAATTGTGTATATGGGAGATGATAACCCATGTACAACTCAAGGAATTGGAAGCATCAGGATCAAGCATCATGATGGTGTGATTCGAGAATTGCATGGTGTAAGGTACGTCCCAAATCTGAAGAAAAATTTGATCGCACTAGGCACTTTCAAGTCATAAGACTACAAGTTTTACTCCGATAACAACGTGCTCAAAGTTTCTAAAGAAGCACTTGTCATAATGAAAGGGCCTTAGAATGGTTTACTTTATATGCTACAAGGAAAGGCTTTGGAAAATGGAGTGACTATAGTAGCTGATGAAATGGTGACTTGTCTGCATTATGGCACATAAGGTTGGGACATGCAGGAAAACAAGCATTGCAAGGATTGATCAAGTAAGGGAGTTTAAAATGAGCAAACACTAGAAAGATAGAGTTCTATGAGCACTGTAATTAAACAAAGGTGAAATTTGGCTCAGCTGTTAATTAAACGAAAGGAATTTCAGACTATGTTCACTCTGATATTTGGGGGTCTGCAAAGAATGCTTCTTTAGGTGGAAAAGATGGTTTGTATCTTTTATTGATGACTGCTCTCTCAGATCATGGATATATATGATGAAACAAAAGGATGAGGTTCTTGACATCTTCCTGGAATGGAAGAACATGGTGGAGAACAAGACTGGAAAGAAGATTAAGATACTGAGAAGTGACAATGGAGGGGAATATACCTCTGATCCTTTCTTCAAAGTGTGTAAAAAGGAAGGGATTACTCAACATTTCAGTGTTAGACATACTCCACAACATAATGGGATTGTAGAGAGACTAAATAGGACCTTGCTCGAGAAAGTTCGTTGCATGCTATCTCAAGCTAAGCTGCCAAAGAGATTTTGGGCAGAAGCTTTGAGCTATGCATGTCATGTGCTTAATCGACTACCATCAACAGCATTGGAAGGTAGAACACCCATTGAAGTGTGGTCTAGAGAACTAGCTTAGGACTACGATAAGCTACGAGTGTTTGGATGCAATGCCTACTTTCATGTGAAGGAAAACAAACTACATCCACGAGCCAAGAAAGCTATATTTATGGGATTCAATAGTGGTGTGAAAGGCTTCAAACTTTGGTGTCCTGAGTTGAACAAGATTATAGTAAGTAGAGATATGACATTCGATAAAAATCACACGAAATTAAAGGAAGATGTTCAGATGGTCAAGCTTGGGGAACAACTAATTGTGAATTCACATCCAAGTAAGGAAGTTGTGGAAGAAGAAAGACAAGGTGATCAACTTGAACATGAAGAGAGTGATCATGAAGAAGAAACACCATCAGAATACCTAAGGATACAAGATGATTGCATGGCCAAAAGGAAAGGAAAAAGAGACATATCCTTACCTGTGTGATATAAAGATTGCATGGTATGCATTGTATATGCATTGCCAGTAATTGAGGTAGAAATTCCCACTAATTTTGTCAGTTATGATTTTCCTATAACTATTGGCTACTTAAAACCTTTGACAGATGAACTCTTCTTCTCGTTTAGCAGATTGTCACTTTTATAACACTCTACTCGCCATTAGGGGAGATAAGAAGGTTATCGTTCATGAGGAATGGCGTGAATTATCATGGACGATTGCCACTATGTTTGATTTAGATCTTTGGACAGAACAATCTAAAAGTTGAAATGTGATGAATCGTAGATCTTCAGAGTGTTGCCCAAAGCATGTCGGATATGTTACCGATCTAACAAAAGTGACGAGATCACATATACCAGCTTCAAACGTGCCTGCAAAGATAGACATACCTAATAGACTTCGAATCACTATCCAAGAATGATGGAACGCTACAAACGTGTCATGCAGATTGCCGCACCTAATGCCCGATCATAGTACACTGGTGGCTAGCCAATCATCTGCTTCCACCCAAAAGTGTGGTAGACCAGTTGGTCCAAAGGATTCACAACCCCAGAAGAGGAAACCAACATCACGGACTAGTGAAACTAGTGTGGATCCAGCCTTTGCCTAGTAATCTTATCAAACACATAAGGTTATTCTAGATTATGGAATCGTCCTTGAAGAAAAGAATCATTTTCCTGAGAATCGAGAAATTTTGGTCCACTATGCTTTCTTATGCTAGCTTAGATAAGGTTTGGAATATGAATGAGATGATAGTTGACAATGTATTCACATATGCCGTAACTAATGATATCATGTTGAGCGATGACATTGAGTCACATTCTGTTGATGAATGTTGATATCAAACAAATTGGTCAAATTGGAAACAAGCACTCCAGGTCGAACTTGATTCACTTGCGAAACGTAAGGTGTTTGGGCTCATAGTTCCTAAACCACCACATTTTAAGTCCATTGGCTACAAGTGGGTTTTCGTGAGGAAAGGTAATGAAAAGAATGAAATAGTGTGATTCAAAGCACGCCTTATGGCATAAGGCTTCTCTCAATGCCCTGAGATTGATTAAGAGAAAACATAGTTGCCCATTATGGATGTTATTCCTTATCAATTTGGTAGTTTCCGAAAAACTGAATATGCAGCTCATGCGTGTGGTAACCGTTTATCTCTATGGAGATCTTGATACGGAAATCTACATGAAAGTTTCTGAAGGACTTTCATTGACTAAATAGTTTTAGACCACGAAACACCCTCTCGATTAAATTGAGGTGTTCACTTTACAATTGAAATAATCAGATTTACAATCGTTGTAGTTTATGTTAATGGGATGGATCTCTATGGGGATCTTGATACGGAAATCCTATGCATGTCCATTAAGAAGTCACATCCTGGATTTACGATCATTGTAGTTTATGTCGATGGCATGGATCTCACTAAGACTCTTAAAGAGCTCGAGAGAATTGTTGCGGACCTAAATTCGGAATTTGGGATGAAAGATCTTGGTAAAAATTGATACTGCCTAGGCTTGGAGATCGAGCATTGTTTAGATGGTATTCTTGTCCATCAATCAAACTACACCAAAAGGTGTTCCGTTGTTTTAATGAGGATAACGCGAAGCTTTCGAGTACTCCTATGGTCGTCTGAACGCTAGATGTAAAATGAGACCTTTTCCGTCCTAAAGACGATGTGAAAGAGGTATTGGAGCCTGAAGTCTTTACTTGTTTGCAATTGGCACTTTATCGTACTTAGCTCAGTGCACTAGACTGGACATTTCCTTCAATGTTAATCTTTTAGCAAGAATAGCAACGTGCACACATGTAGACACTGGACTGATACTAAAAGAATCTTCTGCTACCTAAAAGGTGCAATAAATTTGGGGTTGTTCTACCCTACGAATCCTCAAGAAGAGTCGATGTCTCCCTCAATCTTTGGAATTATTCTCGCCTTATTGGTTATGCTGACGCGGGTTACTTGTCTGACTCACAAAGGGCACGTTCTCAAACAAGTTATGTTTTTACTGTTAGACACACTGCAATATTTTGGAGATCAATGAAACATACCTTAGTTGCGATTTCTTCGAACCATGTTGAAATTATCGCCCTACACGAACCACTCAAGAATGCTTCTGGTTAAGAGTTGTTTGTCAAGCATATTCGAAGCACATGCGGACTTTCTTCTGCTATTGACGTCCCTACAACAATTTATGAATATAATGCATCATGTATGGAGAAAATCAAGAAAGGATACCTCAAATAAGACAACACCAAGCATATTACGCCAAAGTTCTTTTTCTTTCATCAACAATAAGAACATCAGAAAATTGAAATTAAGCAAATCTGTTACTAGGACAACCTAGTCCACTTATTCACCAAGTCACTGCTGAAGTATACTTTTTTGAAGCTTGTTCGAGGAATTGGTATACGTAAACTTTATGAGTTGAAACATTGTAGTTGTCTTTGGAATTATGTTAAATTCAGGGGAGTGTCCCGAAATGTACTCACTTGACCTTAATGTACTCTTTTTTCCTACGATTAGAAGCATTATCCTTTTGATTTTTGCTACCTTACTACGTTTTAATGAGGCACCCATCATAGGTTGGTCATATCCTTATGTACATCACATAGACGTTTAAATTAGCTTTGCATCCAACTCATCATTTTCCTTAGATTATGGGTTTTACCATAGCCAAGTTTTAAGAGACTTATTTCTAAAAGTTCTCTTGTTTGAAACTATCGTGTTCCTTAATCAACGCTGACTAGACGACTTCATCAACTTTGCTAAATCTAATGTGATATCTGCTTGAGTATTTACACACTAAAAAGGAATGTTGTGAACATGATTTAATATATGTGATTATGTAAATCCTAGTTAGATTGGGTTTTAGATTACATATTATTCTAGTGTTTGTTTCCTATTAGCCTTTGTATTACTTGGAGTACAAGTTACTCTTTCATCATTATTGCTGGAGGGAAATCTCAACTTCAACGTTTGTTCCAACACCAGCCCATCTGGACTAAATAAAACTAATCTAGCTCTAGCACGGTTCGGATTGGCAGATCCATCAACGTATATATGCCAGCCTGCGTTGGTCTTAGAAGGTTCCATAGTGGGCTCTTCTGCATTTATGGATTCCGGGGTGAATTCAACAATGAAATTTACGAGTGTTTGTCCCTTGATGGCGGTCTTGGTCATGTAGATCAATATTTTTTGTCCTAGCTCAATAGTCTATTTATTAACTCTAGTGAAGCCGTTCAGACTGTGGAGAATCAACAGGAATGGGAATTCAGTTATTACCACGATCTGGAATGAATTGAAGTAGGGCGTAAGCTTCCTTGCCGCCATGATCAGTGCCATAATCAGCTTCTACATCTTGAGGTACCTTGTCTCTGGTTAGAGGATAGCCTTCAAAACATAATAGATCTACTTTTGGCCTTCTGAGTCTTCCCGAACCAGAGTAGCACTAACTACAGCTTCAAACACAACTAAATACAAGTATAAATCTTCTCCTAATATAGGCTTTAAGAGGAAAGAGGGTGAAGAGAAGTATTCTTTCAGTTTGAGGAACATTTGTACACACTCTTTGTCCCATAATAGCCCTCTATTATTTTTTATGGCATTAAAGAAAAACTTGCACTTATTTGTTGGTCTGGAGAGGAATTGACTTAGTGAATCAGCTATGCCCATAAAACTCTGGATCTTTTTCATAGTTCGTGAAGGCATCTCACTAATCGCCTTAATTTGATTCGGGTTGGCCTATATGCCCTTCTGAGTCACCAAATATCCCAAAAACTTTCCACTTTGGACACCAAAGAGGATTGAGTCTCAACTGGTACTTGCGGAGTACATCGAATGACTCTGCCAAGTCAGCCAAATTATCCCCATTTCACTTGCTCTTCACGACCATGTCATCAATGTATACCTCCACGATTATTCCAATACTTTCCTTAAAATGCCGGCAAAAATGGTGAATTTATGGATATTTCTAGACCTCATTCAAATGGTAGAGATGGGTCTGCGGCGGAGAGGTTGTTGGATGGAAGGAATGATGGGTTGTTTTCTGGAATTGCAGTGATGGCGAGTACTATGTTGCCGGTGACAAAAAGTGTGGTGGTGAATATGCACTGGGGTGTGAATCTTCTAGCAAAGTTTGGTAAAATGATGCCATATTTAATGGTGAATAAGATTGGGTTTGAGAGAGTTAAGGAGGTGAAGGTAGTGTGGAGGAGAAGATGGCTGAAAGCAATGTGGGTGATTTGGAATTGTTGAAGGGGATGTGCTTTTTGGATGAGAAGGGATTTGGAGGACTTGGAGAAGGAGAAAATAAGGAAATGAAGCAGAGGGAAATGAAGCAAAGGTTGGAGGATGAAGTTCGGAGTTTCTAAAAAGCATTTTCATAGCAAGAAGAATAATATTATTGGGAAAAGATTACCGCCGCCTTCGGGTGAGACTTCTGGTGGGTCCGGACAGTGGAGGAACAAGGAGAAGGTCGGAGAAGAGAATGCACAAACAGAACAGAAAAAGCCTACCAATCACGTTAGCGATATGGAATTTGAATTGCAAAGAGTTATCAAGGCTGCTACCACTTAGCAAGGTTTAGTAAGTGCAATGTTGAATTATTTCTTTGCTTTGGAATGTATAGGGGTAATCCATGTTATCTTCTTGAATGTTTGAGATGTAGCATTGGTAGCTACAATGCATAGACACAGGGAAAAGCCAGCGTATCCCGTATCTGACATGCGAGGATACAGATACGTTGAGGATACGCGCCTAATACGTATCGGAGTAAAGGGATATGTTGTTGACTGACGAGATACGCATATCATACTGTCAAGATACGAGTATCCTACTTTTCGGATAAGTTTCAAACTAAAATCGGAGGATAATAAAAAAAATAAAAAAATAAAATTTCAATAAATCCGCATAGAATCATGATTGATTCAAATTAGCTAAATTGAAATGATTGTTTCATAAAAAACCAAAACAGATTTACCTATTTTTCCTCACTTGAACCTAAAAAATCAGACTTGTCGTCTGCAATTGCTCCGTCATCTCTGCTGTCTTCGTTTACAACTGCTCCGTCGTCTTTGTCTGTAACTGCTCCATCGTCTCCGTCTGCAACTATTGGTGAGAGCTTTCATTTTCACTTTGTTAATAGTTTCAATGCTTTCCTGATCTTACTCCTCTTTATTGATTCAATGACCACTGTTCTAAAAATTCCTGCCTAGGCACTAGGCGGCTACCGCCCTGATTAATGCTTAGGCATTTAAAAATTAAGAAATGACGCCTAGACTTGCTGAGGCGCTTGTCTAGATCGCCTAGGCACCCGACTAGGCTGCAACTCACATAGACAGAAAATTGATAAATTTCATTTTGCATATTATTTTTTCAATAAATTGTAAGAGACTTATTAAATACTTAAATGAACACACATTATATGTTTGTTCCCCATATTTTCATCATGTTCCAATACTTCATAATATATATATATATATATATATATATATATATATATATATTAAGTATAAACTAACATTTATTTACACTAAATATAATAAATTTACTTAAATCCGCCTAGTCCACCTAGGCCCCAGCCCAAGGCCCGACTAGCGCCTAGCGTCTTTTAGAACCTTGTTAATGACTCTTCGAAGCTTAATATGAATCCTAAGGCCAAAACCCATCTTTGAAACTAAAAGCCCCTTTTGCTTTTTTATTTTGAAATTCGAAGCTAAAAGCCCCTTTTGCTTTTATTGATTCAATCTTCGAAGATTAATCTGTTATGTAAATTGGAAATACAATAATAATATTATTATATTTTGTATATTATAATATATAATTGTGTAGTGGTCTAGATATTTAGATTATAATAATTTTATGTATATGCTTTCATGATTCATTTTTTATCTCTTAAGTTATCATAAATTTCTCATGTAATAGTCTATGTCTCTATGGTGGATTGACTGACACACCTTGACCTAGAACGAGGCATGCTGGCCGTCACGTGAGGGTGACGTAGCCATGTGCACAGTGCAGGAGCGATAAGAATAAGAATATACGAATAAATAAAAATCGAAAGCTACTAAAGTGCACTAATAAACAGGAAGTGTTAGGAGTGAGATATAAAAGTAAATACTCCTAATCAGAGCATAGAAAGTCTAAGTGCAGTCCGGTAGGACAAGTTCTAATTATACAGTACCAGAAGATGTCCTACAATTATTTTATAAAACCTGGAGCAAGCTTACCTAAAACCTGGAGGGGCGCAAAACAAAAAACGTGAGTGGGCAAAAACAAATGTTTTACAAAACCATTTCATCATTAAAATGCTCTAACCCTTCGCCGTAAAATATGTATAGATATTCCCAGAAATAGAATATAACATATACATCAACATATATATAATTATCTCAATTCAAATCATGCTTCACATAACCATATTCATAAGTATGCCATGCCAAAACATAAACTAGAATAAATAGTTCAGGTGAGAATAATTTCATGAAAGATAATATATTAGTCGGAACCCCTGCATAAGTCTGTACGGCTGAATTCATAGCTCATTAGTCAATCTAGCCGGAGTCATTACCATGACCTGTACGGCACTACACTGCACATAAGTCGGAACCACTAAAAAGGTCTGTACGACAAGACTGGGTGTAATATAATTATGCTCAATACTACTCTCTCATGATAGCTGGGTGATAATTCGCTAGTCACCTAGGAGTCGGAACCACCTATGATGGTATATACGATAGAACTGTGCACCTAAATTGGATCCAATGTGAGCATATGGTGCGGGAGGTGACATTATAAACAGGCCTGTGCCATATCTTTGGCTAAATCACAATCACCCTAGGTGTAGGTTTATGAGCTCAACTTTTCTCAATCACAACTTTAATCACAATCACAATTTATAACTCACCTGGGCTTACCTGAGCGTCCACAACACCACAATTATATATATTATGCATCATATACTAATTCACATACGAAATATAAATTTATATGCATGGCATTCAAGGCATACTTTCATTTAAACGTGTTTTCTGGGAAATTATCAAGTATATAAATATATACTGAAAACCAAAAGCTCACTCAATGATATGTCGAAGGGTCGTAGTCCCCGAGTCACCCTTGACTGCGCTCGTCCTCAGGATAAGCCTCCCTTATATGTGAAATAACTATGAAAATGTTATTTAAAGCACATAGACAAAACTAGCTAATAACTTCTCATACAATGCTCAAATGGGGTGTTTTAATATACCAATGTGATCTACACAACTCCACGAGCATCCCCATATTTTAAAAATAATTTTCCGACCACCCACGTGCCTCCACGCGTCGGCCAAGGCACAGCCAGACGCGCCGCCCACGTGCAGGCACTTGCCTGACACACTGACGGTGGCAGTAACGGCGTTAGGGAATATTTTGTTAAAATCTGGAATATTCCGTCTAAAAACTAACGGCATTAACTTACGACGTTAGCATATTCCGTCAAAATTGACGGAATATGCTCCTTCTTCCCCGACGAGGCACCGGACGCTGGGGACTGTTCTTCGGTTCCTGGAAAAGCTTATAACCCTAATTTCTACCTCATTTTAACACCAAACTTTATGAAATTTGAACCATTTTGAAGATCTCATCAAGACGAACAAAATCATACCTTTTATGAGCCCTAAAACCCATGGGATTCGCTGAAAAACTCCTCGATATTCCGACCAAACCTGCAACTCGTCGAATCTCACTATTCCGACGTCCAAAATCTTCCAATGAACCACTCCTAGCCTCGTTAGGACCTCCTTAAGCAACCCATAAACTTGAAATCCCCAAAAACATGAGATTTTACGTTTGCATGAATAGTACATTGATCGGAGTTCGAGAGAAACTAGGGTTTTCGAAGGAGTTCTTACCTAAAAATGGTACCATTCGACTTGTATGAGCCTCATGAACACGATGGTGTCCTTTAAACCCTCGATCTGCAAGCTTCCTTCTAGATTTGATGTTGGTCCGTATGTGAGGAAAGGAGAGTGAGTGAGTCTGAGGGTGAGAGAGCATGGGAGAGAAGCGAGAGGAAGAGTTTGTGTGTGTGTGTGAGTGGTCCACGTGGTCACCAACCAAAACCACAAAACAAATTTCCAAATTTTGTTCCAAAAATTAAGGAAAATGCAAGTTTGGACCACCATTTACATGCATAACACACCACAACGCTCACATCCCAGGGTAAAATAGTCAATTCACATCATCGATAATTTATTTCGGGACGGGCTGTGACATTGACTCTTATAGTTTATATGTTTGTTAATTTAGGAAAATAAATACCCTGATAATCATGCGAATGATAATGCTAATCTGGATGAGATTGTTGAAAATTTTATAAAAATTGTCCGTGGCCGCATTCAAATATTGCAATGTACGTCTACTTCCTGTTGTGTTACTCTCGTAAAAGATTTTGGAATCGATAGATGCATTGGTGATAAGAAAGAAAAAGACAAATCTTCTTTGCCATTTGCTAAGGTCTTTGGTTTTGCCATATCATGTAAAAGTCTCATCCTACCAAAGAAAGATTAGCCACAAAGCCAACTGTGCATAGTTAGCATCCTCACCCACACTTAATTAATCCCCTGCAGTCAGCCACACTGGAACATTTACCCTACATTTATTTTGCAGGATGTTATCTGTGACTTGCCATGTGCATACGTGGCTAACGCATACTATGGTTTAATGGTATTCTTTTTCATTTATAAGTGAAAGGTCTTAGGTTCGATTCTCACCAAAGGTGAATTTGAATCACATACATGTATGTAAGGCTTAGCCCACTCTCCCATTCACTTAGTATAGATAATCTCGTTTGTTCAAAAAAAAAAAAAAAAAAAAACATGAAAAAAGAAAACTAAAATGATTTAAAGTTAGCTTTAGTTGTGCAAGTGTGCACAGTTGATGCTCGAGGGGCACATAATCTGTGTCAACGGTCAGAACCTAACATCCTTCATTATATACATTATCACATACATATAAATAAAGGAAGCGAAATTAATTAATATTGTATGTTTCTGGCTTGAATCCTCTTGTTTTAATTGGAGTCGGTTTAAACTTCAAAATATAGGGTGTGATATTGTCTTTTGGGCTATATTAACAGGATCGGAGGAGGTTAACAGTGCTGTAATTTTGATGCCAAATAAATCTAAAATAGCATGACACTAGCAAGGAATGCTCCGCGCGATGCTGGGGCGCGAGATTGAAAACCATATGAAAATTTTGTACATAGTACTATTTACATACAAAGGATAATACTTGATGTGTATTACATACTATTTACTTACAAAAGATTTGATAGATAGCCTTATTAAATATCGTACAAAATCTACAAACAATCAGATTGAGAGGCGTAACCGCATAAGACCCCACACGACTTTGAACTGCCTTGCATATTTTACAAAAAAAATTAAAGATTAAATTAAATAAAAAAATCCAACAAAATTTAATCACAAATTTTATTTCAGTAATTATCAAAATCGAAAAGAAAAAAAGAAGATTAAAAGGGTCAAAGGAAAGAATTAGGAGAAGAGTTAAATACTAATAAATCAAAAGAAATTTTTGATTAATGACTATGAGTATAAGTTAATCTGGAAATTTGTGATTAATAACTAAGAGTTAAATACTAATAAAAAAAATCCAACAAAATTTAATCACAAATTTCATCTTGATGTGTATTACATACTAATCACAAATTTCATCTTGCTGATGCACCTTGCCATATTTTGAATCCGCTCGAACCACTGCCCAGAAAGAAAGAAAAACAAAAGAAAAAAAAAATTAAATAAAAGGAGAAAGGAAATAAAAGGTGAGATAGGCCCACACGGGCAAAAGAGAAAATGGGCAATTTGGTTTTAAGTTTGAGAGAAACTAGATGGTGGCCTGTCTGGAATGTTTTGTGACTGTCATACAAGTGCTTAGATCTATGATCATTCGAATGATAACTTTGTTTTTGTTTGTTTGTTACTATAATTGGGATATGAAAATCTCATTCGTTTAGTGACGAGTTTTTTCTATACTCTCAACACTAGCCAGTCTGAATTTGAATCAGTTTGCCAGCCAGAATCAGCATGCCTAAATCAGACTGGCTAGTGTTGAGAGTATGGAAAATCTCATCCGTTTAGTGACGAGTTTTTTCCATACTCTCAACACTAACCACTCTGAATTTGAATCAGTTTGCCAGCCAGAATCAGCATGCCTAAAGATGACATTGTATGCCGTTGGGCAATCAACTACCAGGAAGTTAGTGGTAATGGTAGCTGTGTAAAGGCCTGTACCAATGGTGAAAGGTAAGTGTATGCTCCCTATAGGTTGCACGATATCACCGGAAAAGCTTATCAGAGGAGAAATCGAGCGATCGAGTAAGTGTTCAGCTACATTAAGTGCCCTGAAAGCTTCAGCAAACATGATATTGACTGAAGCCCCCATGTCTACCAGGATTCGTCGTATTTCAAAGTTGGCTATGTGAGCCTCCACTATCAGTGGGTCGTTGTGAGGGTAGATGATACATCTTTCTTCCTCAGGGAGAAACATATTGGATCCCAATTAGGCTTTTGATACTTACCTCCCCTAATGTCTTCCACGTGAAACACTTGGTGGCCAGGCCTTAAAGCCCGTTCGCTATTTTTCATGGCCCTATTGGAAGATTCAGATATGGGTGTGCCGCCGTTTATGGAATATATCACATTCACTTGGCGTTGGTTACGGTTATACCTTGAAGGGTGAATGAGGAATCGATCAATTTTTCCTTCACACGCCAAAGCTTCAATATGATAACGAAAGGTGATACACTTCTCGCCGTCATGGCCGTTATGCTCATGGTAGCAGTAAAACGTGCCCGTGTTCTTCATCGGCTTGTAACCCGACTGCCTCGACATTGGTTTCGGTATCAGGTATGCTATGCTGGGGTAAATGGCCACGCATGTGGCGTTCAAAAGTGTGTATGTCTCATACCTCAGGGTAGGGCCTGTCCTGACACGTGCTTAGCCCACTATGTTGACTGCCTGGGGGCGGGCATTATCATGGCAATACCTTGGTTATCGCGATAGTGTCCCTTACTCATTTTACTAAAATGAGACTAGTGAGGATGGAAATCTTTCCTTTTGCCCTAAGATTGATATGTCTGTTGACTTGGTGAAGTATTAAGTAAGGCAGGGGGAGGCACCGCTGTCGTTTAGAAGGTCGAGGTCTTCTCATTTGGTTAGATCTGGCTTCCACTCCCTACGTATTAATAAGGGGTGGCTATGAGAGGTTTCCCTGGAAATGTCTTTGCCTCAGCGGAGGCATGGTTGTAAGCATATGCCTTCAACTCAGAGTAAGTCTTCCAAGTGTTGGCATTGATCATGTACTTGAAGAAACAATAATGTAGGCCTGCCGTGAAGGCTTTGAGGGCAGTTTTGTCATCTGCCTCGGCACGACGGGAATACTCATGGCTAAAGCAGCCAGCATACATAGTAATGACTCGTTTAGCTTCCGACGAATAGTGTACAAGTCATCCGCAGAGTGTAAGCGATCGGTTTGGAAAATTTGTTGAGAAACAAACAGTTTCCTCAATTCCTCAAATGAGTCTACCGTATCAGGTGGAAGACGACAATACCAGTTTAGAGCTCCACCAGAGAGGGTGAAGGGGAAGAGAAGACATCGCTCTTCGTCAGTGTGCATCCGGTACGCCATGGTGGACTCAAAGAGGTTAAGGTGTTCAATCGGGTCCTACTTTCCAGTATAGAGTTGTAAGCCAAGCTTCTGTTTTGTCTTTGCTTGGAGAGATATCTAGGATCCTCCTTGTAAGAGGGCCAGGCCTAGGTTGGTTCTAATCAGGTATCTCAGCTTGTCGTTCGACCTTCAACTTGTTTACTTCTTTAAGGAGTTGTAGGACAAGAGGGTCCTGAATGGAGTCCTGTACCAGGGAGCTTTTTTTCGTAAACCTCTATCTCCTCTTGGAAGTAGGAAGGTTTGATCAAGTACATGTGATTTTTCCCTGGACTCGCCGTACTGACTTCCAAGGTATGTTGTCGGAACATCTCTGAGTCCCTTATACCTTCATGTTTCTCTAGGACTTGTTGCCCCTTCCCTAAATTGGTAGCCAGCCTGGGACATGGGAGGGGACTTAGTCTTTCAGAGACCCTTGGGTCATTGATCTTCGAGCTTACATGGATGGGATTGTCTCGACGTTGCTTTAGGAAGTCTCGACAATCGTGAAAGACGGCTTTCGATCTTTCCACTCCTTCTGTAAGGATGTGTCTTCCTTCACTCCCCCTGCTTCGGGTCGAAGCAGCTGGGTTGAAAGAAGTCTCATGTTGGTCACCATTTCAATGAGTAGCTCGCTCCTTAACAGGAATACCCATGTCGAGGGTAAATGACCGTCCGTGTTGGGGGCACCCAGTTGATGGTTGACTTTCACAAGGAGATGAGCTCGTGTGTTTTAGTATATCTAGCCTCGTGGAGCATCTCGAATACCTTCTTATACTATTCTTGGAGGATCTCATTCTTCATCACTATCTTGTTGTTCTAAGCTTACAGTTCATCGACTTTAGCTTGAAGAACAAACTTCTTTTGTTCTTTCGCACCTGGTGCAATATGGGTGTTATTCTGTGTGTTATGGCTTCCTTCGCTCCCCATGTTGGAAAGGGATGCTTGGTCAAAAGAGAGTGTACAAATGGTGGAAACCAGCTTAACAAAGCTGAAAAGAGTGGGAATAAGTGTCGTTCCCACAGACGACGCCAAATGTTGATGCACAAAATCAATGAGGACTTTGGTACAATAGAAAGTGTCAAGTTTGTGACCTTCGCGAGATTGCTCTGGTCACTAGTATGGATAAGTATGTAAATGGATAGAGATAGGGAAGCAAACACAAAATGTACGTGGTTCACCCAGATTGGCTACGTCCACGAAGTAAAGGAGTTCTCATTAATTGTGAAGGGTTTACACAAGTACATAGGTTCAAGCTCTCCTTTAGTGAGTACAAGTGAATGATTTAGTACAAATGACATTAGGAAATATTGTGGGAGAATGATCTCCTTTTATAGAAGAGAGTTTCTAGCTTGGTTCTGACATTGACACGTGTCATGTTGTGATTGGCTACTGATGTTGACACGTGTCGTGCTGTGATTGGCTTCTGATGTCGACACGTGTCGCACTGTGATTGGCCTCCTAGTTAGAGGGAAACTCTTCTGGGTCCTTGACGGTATAACGTTGATAGGAGCATATTTATGCACCTTAGTTAACTAGTTCTTATGCATTTTCGTTATGTTTTCTTAGTTTAAAGTAGTCTTTTAAGCTAGTTTCGTATGTTTTCAGGTTTAAGGGCATATTACATAAAAGGATGCAAATTGGAGCCTTTTGGAGCAAAATGGAGCTTAGATTGGAAAGTACATGCTTGGAGCACAAGGAATGGACGAGTTTGAAGGTCAAAGGAGCTTAAGAAATGAAGAAATGAAAGTGAAGAACAAAGAATTCAGAATTAGAAACCAAAGTTTCTAAAGTTGGAAGTTTCTATTCTTGGAGGTTTCCATTTGTGAGAGTTTCTATTCTTGGCTTTGGGCTTCTAGATAACCCATCCTTACCTTCTTGGACAATGCCGCACCTTCCTAGCCCAATTCCTCTTGGATTCTCACTTCTTGCCGCACCATAAGCCCAATCCCTTTCAGATTTGGACCCCTTGCCGTACCTAGGCCTTCTAGAACCTCCCTTGTGCCTTGCCTTGCAAGGCTTTCTAGAAACCTTATTTTCTGGTGGACTTTCACACCTTTGCCGCACCTAAACCCTAGCCCATTGTCTAACCTGATTTCTTTAGGGTTTATGGTGCCTATATATATGTGTTTTTACATCCTTTGGCCGGCTACCACCCCCCATATTCATTCTACACGCCAAAACCCTAGTTCTAGTTCTTGCCGCAGCCTTCCACCCCCAAACTCCCAACTTTCTGCCCAAATTCAACCTTTGCCGCAACTTTCTATCCAAGTAACCATTCATCCACCATAGCCGCACCTTTCCATCACCATAACCACCTTGTGCAGCCACCATCGAAGGAGGAGAGGAGTAGTGCCTTGCAAACCAAAGGAAGGAAGAGACCTTGCACATGCAATCTGCAACTAGTGGAGTGTTTGGAGTTCTTTCTTCTCTTGTTTCTGTTTTCATGTTTAATTTAACTTGCTGTTCAATTATGTTAAACATGTGGAACTAATTTCTTTTTAGTTAGAGGCGAATTTGAAGCCATGGACATATGTTGGTTATGATTTGATTTACTCTAGTTATGAATTCATGAACTTTAGATGTGGTTTACTTTTCTGTTTTGATTAAGAACTTGTCTATGTATGTGGGTTGAGGGTCGACACTTAATTTGCATGCCTAAACTTGATGCTAGGATATAAGGGAATTTCACCTAATCGTTATGAACTTATATTCATAAGTAGTAAAGATCGCTAGTCACGATTGTGTTAAGTAAACCCTAGGCTGGATTAACATGCGTATTCCATAGTTATGAATGCCTAGTCGATGTTTATGATTTCCGTTAAACTTAATGATCTTTGTTGAATGTCTCTATCATGCGTATTCCATAGTTAGGGACTTTGATGAGGAATAATTTGGTTGTAATGCGTATCCCATTCAATCCAATGAATCTAGGGAAATCTGAAAGTTAATTTAAGTGAACCTAATTAACTTGGAGCATTGTCATTCATTGTTTGTTGAAGTCATATCTGGGAATCAAATTATATGCATATGTTCATGTGTGGATAAGGGTCCTCTAACTAGCTTTTCACCCTTGAAGTCATCTCAATTTCGTTTTAGTTTGCTTGATTTGCAATTTGTTTAGTTTTAATTCAATTTCGTCAACAAATCAAACACCCTTTTCTGTTTTATGTTATTAGGTCAGAATCTGTCCTAATTAGGTTCTTTAGAGTGTTTTGAGTCAATATAGGTTAGGTTTAGTCCATAAACATTGTTTGAGTCTTAGTTTAGTCTTAAATTCGTCCAAGTTCATCTCTAGAATCTGTTTTGAGTCTAATTGTTAGTAGTGTGCTGTTTTGAGTCTTTTAAGTGTTTTATGAGTTAGTTAAGTTACAATCTGTTTTCTTTTAATCTTTTGAGTCAAAGTAAGAGTTAATTTCGTCTAAATCACTTGTTAGGTTTAGAATTGAGTCAATTTCACTAAGTTTTGCAGATTTGAGTGTCTTAGGTCAGATTAGAGTCTATTCTTGTGTTTGTAAGTCTAGTTTAGTGTTTTAAAGTTTAATTTGAGTAGATTAGCAGCCCTAGTTAATCCCCGATCTAGAACGATCCCTATTTGCTCGTATACTACAATTGTCATCCATAGGGTTTAATTTATGTGTCAAACGTTGACCGGTGCTCAGTAGTTTCGGGATTGGTCAAGTATGGTACAAACAAGATATGTGGTGAGATATGAATATGTCGTATAGGTCACTAGAAGTGACTTTGACTTATATGCTAGCCATGATTGATGAGATATGTGATGAGATATGAATATGTCGTATAGGTCACTAGAGGTGACTCCAACTTATATGCTAGCCATGATTGATGAGATATGTGATGAGATATGAATATGTCATATAGGTCACTAGAGGTGACTCCGACTTACATGCTAGCCATGATTGATGCGATATGTGATGAGATATGAATATATCGTATAAGTCACTATTATGAGATATTAATCGCATGATTATTTGATATTATTGTTGAGATGTTGTGTTGTGGTACATTATGATTTCTCTGGAAATTATACAAGTGTTGTAACGAGGGATTACATGTGTTATATGTTTTCTATTAGTAATTTACTTACATGGCCACTCACCCTTGTCTTGTCTTCACCCTTCAGGTATTATTAGCTGAGTTTTATTATCCCCAAAGACTGGCGGCGATTCTTAGTATCGGAGACTATTTCGAGGGTACGATTCTTATATCATTTTTCTGTACTTGCTTATACTCTAACATCACGTATGAAGTGGGTTCATTCCCACTCACCAGTGCACTCTGGTATTTAGGCACTCTTAGGTTTAAATTTACTCACAATTTTCCACACCATCACACTTTATGGCTTCGTCACCTTCCAGGTGTCGGCCAACACAGCTTGATTCAGAGTCCTAGTGAACATTCCGGGTCGGGGTGTGTCATGAGATATTTCGGAGTTTTTCATCGTTAGATCTTGATTTTTGTAAAGATCTAACGGTTAAAAAGTAAAATATTTCAGAGCACCATAAAATTTCATTAGTGGCTCATCATTTTCGATTCTATAATTCTAGTTGTTTATACATACTTGACCAAGCCCGAAACTACTGAGCACTAGTCAATGTTATACCATCAAGGACCCAGAAGAGTTTCCATCCAACTAGGAGGCCAATCATAGCGCGACACGTGTCCACATCAGAAGCCAATCATAGCGCGACACATGTCAACATCAGAAGCCAATCACTACACGACACGTGTCAATGTCATAATGAAACTAGAAACTCTCCTCTATAAATAGAGATCATTCTCTCATAATATTTCCGAATGTCATTTGTACTAAATCATTCACTAGTACTCACTAAAGGAGAGCTTGAACCTATGTACTTGTGTAAACCCTTCACAATTAATGAGAACTCCTCTACTCCGTGGACGTAGCCAATTTGGGTGAACAATGTACATCTTATGTTTGCTTCACTGTCTTTATCCATCTACATACTTATCCACGCTAGTGACCGGAGCAATCTAGCGAAGGTTACAAACTTAACACTTTTCTGTTGTACCAAAGTCCTCACTGATTTTGTGCATCAACATTTGGCGTCGTCTGTGGGAACGACACTTATTCCCACTCTCTTCAACTTTGTCAAGCTGGTGTCCACCATTCGTACACTCTCTTCTAACCAGGCATCCCTTTCCAACATGGGGAGCGAAGGAAGCCACAGCACACAGAATGACACCCATCTTGCACCTAGTGCGAAGCAACAAAAGAAGGAAGGAAAAAGGGTTGCTCTTCAAGCTAAAGTCAATGAGCTAGAAGCTAAGAACAATAAGATAGCAATGAAGAATGAGGTCCTCCAGGAGCAGTATGAAAAGCTCTTTGAGATGCTCCATGAAACTAGGCGTACTCAAACACGCGAGCTCGTTGCCCCTGTGGACATCAACCATCATCTGGGTGCCTCCAAACACGGAGGGTCACCTTCATTCGACATGGGTATCCCTGATGAGGAACGAGCTAATCATCAAAACATTGATCAACATGAGACTTCCCTCAACCCAGCTGCTTTGACCCGAAGCAGTAGAAGTGGAGGAAGACACCTCCTTGCAGAAGGGTTGGAAGGATCGAAAGCCATTTATCGTGGCTGCCGAGATTTCCTAAAGCAACGTCGAGAGAATCCCCTCCACATATGCTCGAAGATCAATGACCCAAGGGTTTCTGAAAGACTCAGTCCCCTCCTACAACCCAGGCTAGCTGACAATCTAGGGAAGGAACGATAGGTCCCAGAGGAATATGAAGGTACAGAGGACTCTGAGGTATTCCGACAGACTCGCCCTAGAAGTCAATACGGCGAGTCCAAGGAAAAATCACACGCCCTTGCTCAAACTTTCATACTTCCAAGAGGCGATGGAGACCTACGAAAGAAAATCCCAGTGGTGCATGACTCCACTCAAGACCCCCTTGTCATACAGCTCCTTGAGGAAGTACACAAGTTGAAGGCTGAACGTCAGGCTGAGATACCTGACTGGAACCAACCTAGGCCTGGCCCTCTTATAATGAGGATCCTCGACACCCCCTTCAAGCGAAGACAAAACAAAAGCGTGGTTTACAACTCTATACTGGAAGGGAGGACCCAATTGAACACTTTAACCTCTTTGAGTCCACCATGGCAAATCTTATGCACTCCGACGAATAACGATGTCTTCTCTTCCTCTCCACCCTTTCTGGTGGAGCTCTAAACTGGTATTGCCGTCTTTCACCTGAGATAGTAAACTCATTTGAGAAACTGAGGAAACTGTTTGTCTCTCAACACATCTTCCAAACCGATCGCTTGCATTCTGATGATGACTTGTACACTATTCGCCAGAAGCCGGATGAGTCACTACGAAAGTATGCCGGTCATTTCAGCCATGAGTATTCTCGCTGCACTGAGGCAAATGACAAAACCGCCCTCAAGGCCTTCACCGCAGGCCTACGTGAAGTACATGATCAATGCCAACATTTGGAAGACTTACTCTGAAGTGATGGCACATGCTTACAACCATGCCTCCGCCGAGGCAAAGACATATCAAGGGAAACCCCCCACAGCCACCCCTTATCAGCAAGTAAGGAGTGAAAGCCAAATCCAACCAAATGAGAAGAACTTGACCTTCCAAACGGCAGCGGTGCCTCCCCCTGCCTTACTTAATACTTTGCCAAGTCAACATACATATCAATCTCAGGGCAAAAGGAAAGATTTCCATCCTCACCAGTCTCATTTTAGTAAAAGGAGTAAGGGACACTACCGTGATAACCAAGGGTATCGCCATGATAATCCTCGACCCCAGGCAGTTAACACAGTGGGTCAAGGACGTGTCAAGACAGCCCCTACCCTGAGGTATGAGGCATACACACCCTTGAACGCCATATGCGTGGCCATTTACCCTAGCATAGCACACCTGATATCGAAGCCAAAGCCAAGGCACCCGAATTACAAGCCCACGAAAAACACGGGCACATTTTGCTGCTACCACGAGCATAATGGCCATGACGACGAGAAGTGTATCACCCTTCGTGATCATATTGAAGCTTTGGCACGTGAATGAGAAATTGATCAATTCCTCATTCACCCTCCAAGGGTTAACTGTAACTAACGCCAAGTGAATGTGATATCTTCCATAAGTGGTGGCACACCCATATCTAAATCTTCCAACAGGGCCATGAAAAATAGTGAACGAGCTTTAAGGTTTGGCCACCACATGTTTCACGTGGAAGACATCAAGGGAGGTAAGTATCAAAAGCCTAACTGGGATCCAATATGTTTCTATCCTGAAGAAGAAAGAGGTATCATCTACCCTCACAACGACCCACTAATCGTGGAAGCTCACATAGCCAACTTTGAAGTACGACGAATCCTGGTAGACACGGGGGCGTCGGTCAATATCATGTTTGTTGAAGCTTTTAGGGCACTTAATGTAGCTGAGCACTTGCTCGATCGCTCGATTTCCCCTCTAATAAGCTTCTTCGGTGATATCATGCAACCTTTAGGGAGCATACACTTACCTTTCACCATTGGTACAGGCCCTTACACAGCTACCATTACCACTAACTTCCTGGTGGTTGATTGCCCAACGGCATACAATGTCATTTTCGGACGCACAGGCATCAATGATCTCAAGGCCATGGTATCCACACATATGTTGTTGATGAAATTTCCAACCCCCTATGGCAATGGTTACATCAGAGGAGATCAACTTAGTGCACGATCATGTTACAACACTTCGGTCAAGCAACAGCACCTGACTGTGCCTAAGGAAACCCTTTCTATACATGACCAAGTCATAAAGACCAGCCCAAACGAAGCCAACTTGGATTTTCACGGTGGCCACAATTAACCCGCCGATCCTCAAGATGACTCTTTCACCTAGCAAGCACAACCCGCTGAAGAGTTAGAGAATGTCTCTATCTCAAAAGATTATTCGGATCGTATGGTGAAGATTGGCACCACCTTGTCACCACCTATTCGATTGGCATTGATCTCTTTTTTGCAAGAAAACACTGAGGTCTTCGCCTGGTCATACGAGGACATGCCAGGCATCTCTTCCGATATCATCTATCATCGCTTAAGTATTGACCCCAAGACCAAGCCAGTGAGACAGAAGCGAAAATCCTATGACGCTGAACAGTACGAGGCAATGAAGGTAGAAGTTGAAAAACTCAAAGGCATAGGCTTCGTCTGTGAAGTCAATTATCCAACGTGGGTAGCAAATGTTGTCTTTGTTAAGAGGAATCCGACCAAGGAAAGTCTCTTGCTCTAAAAGGTCTTATGGAGAATATGTGTTGATTACACCGACATAAACTAAGGATTCCCGAAGGATAGCTTTCCTCTTCCTCTCATAGACAGACTTATAGACTCTACGGCAAGGTGTGAACTCCTAAGCTTCATGGATGCTTACTCAATATACAACCAAATCCTCATAAACCCTCACATAGCCTTCACTACTAATAGGGGACTATATTGCTATAAAGTCATGCCCTTCGGCCTAAAGAATGCAGGAGTGACTTATCAGAGACTGGTCAATTCAATGTTCACCGAACAGAGTGGGAAAAGCATGGAAGTTTACGTTGATGATATGCTAGTTAAGAGCAAACATGCTGACCAACACATCACCAACCTATCTGAAACTTTGACCATTTTAAAGAGGTATCGAATGAGGTTGAACCTCAACAAATAAGCCAACAAGGCATTGAGGCTAATCCTGAGAAGATCAAAGTAATCCTCGACATGAAGGAACCGGTAATTTCAAAAGACATCCAAAGCCTTACTAGCAAGGTGGCAGCCTTAACTAGGTTCATCTTTAAGGCCACAGACAGATGTGCTCCTTTCTTCAAAGCACTTAAGGGAAGTAAGAACCATATTACATGGACTAATGAATGTGCTGAGGCATTCAAGAACCCCAAGGACTACATGAGTAAAGCCCATTTTCTCTCCAAAGCTGAGGTTAGTGACACTCTTATTATCTATCTGTCGGTATCGGCTTCAGCAGTAAGTTTCGTTCTCATTCAAAATAATGATAATGTCGAACGGCCTATCTACTATGCTAGCAAGGCCTTACAAGATGCTGAGACATGATACTCTAACATTGAGAAATTGGATCTATCATTGGTCATGTCTGCTCGAAAACTTCGTCCTTACTTCCAAGCACACTCCATCATCGTGCTTACCAATCATCCTCTTCGACAGATACTCCAAACTCTTGACACTTCCGGGCAAATGATCAAATGGGTGATAACATTGGGTGAGTTTGACATCTCCTACCGACCAAAGCTAGTTAAGAAGGGCCAAATAGTGGTAGACTTCATCGCCGACATCACATATCATGTTGACATTGTTTCTACGCCTAAAGAAATGGTTTCATTACCCTCGGAAGCTCAGAAAATAGAACCAACAGCCCCATCATGGAGTCTATATGTTGATGGCTCGTCCAACCAACAAGGTTGTGGAACAGGACAAGTCCTTACGACCCCTGACAAAGTGGCGATGGAGTATGCTCTCCGTTTCAAATTCAAGGCGTCAAACAATGAGGTCGAATATGAAGCCCTCCTAGCAGGCTTACGTTTGGCCAAACACCTTAGGGTTAAACGAATTGATATCTTTAGTGACTCCCAATTGGTGGTTAACCAGGTCACCAACAACTTTGACGCTAAGGATAGCTTCATCGCAGTATATCTGGCACAAACACAATTGTTGCTCAAGCACTTCCACTACCAGATCACCCAAATTCCTCGAGCGGTAAACAGTCATGCAGATGCTTTGGCTCGCCTCACCTTAGCGGTGGAAGACAAGATTGGGAGCAAAATTTAGGTCGAATTGTTGGCAGCACCAAGCATCATGGCTGCGGAAGTGTGCAACTTGCAACAAATGGATAGTTGGATTACCCCGATTTATAAATTCCTTGCTCATGGCACCCTTCCAAATGACAAACTCCAAGCTAAGTAGATTCGATACAAGGTTACCTGTTACTTGATCATTAATGACCAACTCTATAAGCGGGGTTTTAACCTACCATACCTAAGATGCCTTACGCCCACATATGCGGAAACTGTCCTTCGGGAAATACATGAAGGAGTCTACAGAGATCATGCTGGATCTCGATCCCTAGCACACAAAGCTTTTCGCCAAGGATATTACTGGCCAACACCCCACCAAGATGCTATCAGAATATCCCGCTCATGTGATAAGTGTCAATGCTACGCAATTATTCCTCACTCCCCTCCCGAGCCGCTTACTCCTATGATCAACCCTTGGCCCTTCGCCCAATAGGGACTTGATTTGATCAGCCCAATGCCTGCAGGGAAAGGCAAGGTTCGTTATGCAATCGTTACAGTTGACTACTTCATAAAGTGGGCCGAAGTAGAACCCTTGGCAACCATTACTGAGGTAAAAATAGAAGACTTCGTATGGAAGAACATCCTTTGCAGATTCGACATTCCCAATGCGATAGTCACGGACAATGGGCGACAGTTCGACAACAATAAGTTCAGGATGTTCTGCTCTAAGTTCAACATCAACTTATGTTTTGCCTCCCCAGCTCATCCCCAGTCTAATGGACAAGTTGAAGCCATCAACAAAATAATCAAGCGAACTTTGAAAACCAACTTGGACAAGGCTAAAGGTTGTTGGCCAGAATTTGTACCCCAAGTTATTTGGTCATATCGCACTTCGTATCGGACATTAACAGGAGAAATCCCATTCTCACTTGCCTTTGGTACAGAGGTAGTTGTCCCAGTTGAGCTTGAGCAAGCAACGTTCTGAGTCCAGAACTACGTGCAAAGTGAAAATGACAAACAACTTACCCTCAACTTAGACCTAGTCGAGGAACACAGAAACCAGGCTCACTTGAGAAATGTTGCTTACAAGCAGCGCATCTCCAACTACTATGATTCAAGGTTCAAACCTCGTTCCTTCAAAGTTGGGGACTGGGTATTGAAGAAAATATTACTCTGCGACAGAGTCCTGAGTGAAGGAACACTTAGTCCAAACTAGGATGGACCGTTTGAAGTTGTTGGCATCAATCGCCCTGGCTCCTACAAGCTTAGAAGCTCAGATGGCAAGTCCCTTGGCAATCCATGGAACGCTGATCACTTGAAGTACTATTACAAGTAAACTCACATTGTACAAGTGTTAAGCTTCATCCGTTCGGCATCCTATGTAACGAAAACTATTTGGCATGAATTCAATAAAGAGGTGATTTAGACAACTCTGTCCTAATCCTCTTACATTCCTAGTAATGAAACACTCGGGTTCAAAGCTTCAACATGAATGCTTCCAACATGAAATAAAGTCTAAGTATATGTCAACAATACTATACAAATAAACGAACAGCTTCATAGTATATTCGTTCAATCATACATTCCAACACATTCATACATAAGCCAACTGTGCTTTGAAAGGGTTCAACATACTTTCTGTCATTCGACACTTGGTACAATGTGCCTAGACACCTTGCCTTTATTCTCACATACCAGGTGATGAAATGTGAAGAAGGAACTCATCTTCATGCCACCAACCAAGTGATGAAATATATGACCCATACCCTTCTCATGCCATTAACCAGGTGATGAAATGTACAAGCCGTACTCTAATATCATTTGGCAACTTGCCACTCATGCCACCAACCAGGTGAAAAAGGAATTCATCTTCATGCCACCAATCAGGTGATGAAATATACAACCCATACTCTCCTTCATGCCACCAACCAGGTGATGAAATGTACAACCCGTACTCTAATATCATTTAGCAACTTGCCATTCATGCCACCAACCAGGTGAAGAAGGAACTTATCTTCATGCCACTAACCAAGTGATGAAATGTGATGAAAGGTGATAAAGGAACTCACCTTCGTACCACCAACCAAGTGATGAAAACAACTCACCATTCAGTCCACCTACCAGAAGATGAGTGGTACAACTTGTACATGTGAACTCCTAGCATTCACAAGTAATAAAAAACCCTCAAGCTTGACAACTCAACTAGGGGAGCACTTATGCCCAACAAGAGTTATAGTCACCAACAAAGTCTTATTGCAAGCCAACAACAACTTCAGTGCATAGCATACGAAGATCAAGCTATTCAGCCCTCTTGCATCTGCTTCAGACATTTCCCCTAGGTAACAATGCAAACACTACAACTCGTAGAAAGCTTCACACACTCTTGATCAAGACAGTGTGAAGCAAAACCAATTTATGGTGCCAACAAGAGCCACATCAAAGGAGTTCAACCACAATTATCAAAAGCTTCACACACTCTTGATCAAGATAGTGTGAAGCAAAACCAATTTATGGTGCCAACAAGAGCTTCATCAATGGAAGGCAACCATAATTCTCAAAAGCTTCACACACTCTTAATCAAGATAGTGTGAAGCAAAACCAATTTATGGTGCCAATAAAAGCTTCATCAAAGCAGTTCAACCACAATTCTTAAAAGTTTCACACACTCTTGATCAAGACAGTGTGAAGCAAAACCAATTTATGGTGCCAACAAGAGCTTCATCAAAGGAGTTCAACCACAATTCTCAAAAGCTTTACACACTCTTGATCAAGACGGTGTGAAGCAAAACCAATTTATGGTGCCAACAAGAGCTTCATCAAAGGAGTTCAACCACAATTCTCAAAAGCTTCACACAATCTTGATCAAGACAGTGTGAAGCAAAACCAATTTATGGTGCCAACAAGAGCTTCATTAAATGGAGGGCAACCACAATTCTCAAAAGCTTCATACAGTCTTGATCAAGACAGAGTGAAGCAAAACCAATTTATAGTGCCAACAAAAGCTTCATCATAGAAGTTCAACCACAATTCTCAAAAACTTCACACACTCTTGATCAAGACAGTGTGAACCAAAACCAATTTATGGTGCCAACAAGAGTTTCATCAATGGAGGGCAACCACAATTCTCAAAAGCTTCACACACTCTTGATTAAGACAGTATGAAGCAAAACCAATTTATGGTGCTAACAAAAGCTTCACCAATGGAAGACAACTACAATTCTCAAACCTTCGAAGCAAATTCAAGACTGTTCGAAGCAAATTCAATTTATATGGTTCATCCAAACCTTCGACTACTACAAGGTGTGGCTTGCATCACAATCTCTTGCTCAACAGTGTGGAGGCAAAATTTGTATATGTTGTCTCTCCCACATTTTCAAATTTCTAGTTTCCCAAAAAAAAAAAAAAAGGAAATTCAACAAAGCTTTATCAATGGAGGACAACTACAAATTCTCAAAAGCTTGATCAAGATAGTGTGAAGCAAAATCAATTCATGGTACCCAACAAAAGCTTCAACTCCAAAGCTTCACCTACAAAAGCTTCCCCCACAATAGCTTCACCTACAAAAGCTTCATCAATGGAGGACAACTACAAATTCTCAAAAGCTTCACACTATCTTGATCAGGATACTGTGAAGCAAAATCAATTCATGGTACCCAACAAAAGCTTCAACTCCAAAGCTTCAACTCCAAAGCTTCACCTACAAAGCTTTAACTCCAAAGTTTCACCTACAAAATCTTCACCCACAATAGCTTCACCTACAAAAGCTTCATCAATGGAGGACAACTACAAATTCTCAAAAGCTTCAACTCCAAAGCTTCAACTCCAAAGCTTCACCTACAAAGCTTCACCTACAAAAGCTTCACCCACAATAACTTCACCTACAAAAGCTTCACCCATAAAAGCTTCACCAACAAAAGCTTCACCCACAAAAGCTTCACCCACCACAAAAGCTTCACCTACAAAAGCTTCAACTACAAAAGCTTCACTCACAAAAGCTTCACCCACCACAAAAGCTTCACCCACAAAAACTTCACCCACCACAAAAGCTTCCCTCACAAAAGCTTCCCCCACCACAAAAGCTTCACCCACTACAAAAGCTTCACCCACAAAAGTTTCACCCACCACAAAAGCTTCACCCACAAAAGCTTCACCTACAAAGCTTCAACACAAAAGCTTCACCTACAAAAGCTTCACACTATCTTGATCAAGATAGTGTGAAGCAAAATCAATTCATGGTGCCCAACAAAGTTTCAACATCAAAGCTTCACATATAAAGCTTAAAATATATATATATTTTTTTTTTCTTTTCAGAAATTCGAAAATTCAAAGATTCGAAAATTCAGAAGAAAAAAAATCGAAAATTCAAAACAAACAAAATTGCCTAGGCCTCCTCTTCTTTAAGCCTAACAACTTTCATAACAAATATATATGAAGGAGGAGTTTTGGGCTACCACTTAGAAAGGAAAATGGTGAAGTTTTGTTACTTTGGAAACTTGGCTAGTAGCAAGACACCTCCTTCGTCCACTCCCTCGACCGGAGACTTGGGGGACTCCTACCGTATGCTACTGCTCCTTGATACTCGGAAGTCTCACGACCACTCAGTGACTTGGATTTTTTCAAGTTTCCAACCGAGAAGTTTTCCTCACTCGGGAAATTAAGGGAGCACTACCTCAACCTACATGCTTCACTCACAAAGCTTCAACATACAAGCTTCAACAAAAAGAAAAATTCAAAGAACTTAGTGAAGAAGGCCTTAGTGTATTTAACACAATACGTTGAAATGAAGCAAAGCTTGTTTGTTGATATCTTCGATAAGTTACAAATATGTACATATACATGAATCAAAATAAACACACAAGAGGTAGCCTTCACAAAGGTTGCTTAGGAGAAGTCTCAGCAGTCGGCAAAGCCCCAGAAAGAGGAGGCACCGGAGGGTGATTATTCGGAGCCTCAGTACTAGGCAGAACCCCAAAAGGAGAAGGCACCGAAGGTTGATCATTTGGAGCTTCATTACGCGGTATAGCCCCAAAAGACGAAGGCAATAAATGCCTTTAGATCAAACCCACAAACCTCTGATGATCAAGTAAAATCTGACCATCAGATTCCTGCAACTGGTCGAGCTTCCTCTTCATGTGTGTAGCATAGTCATGTGTGAGCCTGTGCAACTATTTATTCTTATATTTGAGCCCTCTGATCTCCTGTTTGAGACTTATCACTTTAGCCGCCATTGATTCAACTTGGCGGGTTCGAGCAAATAGGCGTTGAGCCATATTAGACACAGAACCTGCACACTGAACACTGAGAGCCAGATAATCCTTAACAGCCAACTCATCAGACCGTTTGGAAAGTAGTCTGTTATCTTTGGGAGTGAGAAGGTTCCTGGCCATCACCGCAGCGGTCATATCATTCTTCATCTCAGAGTCCCCAACGGTAAGAGAACCAGTAGAGGATAAGAAGGATGGGCACTATATGTTGTCTTGAGAAGGAGAACAATCAACCAGAAGCCAAAGTCGAACCTCCGATCTAGGTTGCTTGCTTGGAAGTCTGATTGCTTACCTTGTCTGTTACCTCATTCGGCAAATCTCATAGCTCGGCGACTTGGGGGACTCCTACTATAAGGTTTGTATTGCACTTGACCAAGCCCGAAACTACAAGTAAGCTTCAAGTGAAATTGATACATTACCTTGTGCATCTTCATCAGTTAAAGATACCACCCCTGGATGAAGGAAAGTACTTCCAGAGAAGATGCCACATCTACATATGAGATAGATAAGGCAAGTGAAAATGATACCACACTTCGGTACTTAGAAGTTTCGTGATTACTCAATGGCTTGGATCTTGCAAGTCCCCAACCGAGGAGCTTCCCTCACTCAGGAACTTAGGGGGGCACTGTTTATACCATACTTGACCAATCCCGAAACTACTGAGCACCGGTCAACGTTATACCGTCAAGGACCCAAAAGAGTTTCTCTCCAACCAGGAGGCCAATCACAACGCGACACGTGTCAACATCAGAAGCCAATCATAGCGCAACACGTGTCAACATCAGAAGCCAATCACAACACGACACGTGTCAATGTCAGAATGAAACTAGAAACTCTCTTCTATAAATAGAGATCATTCTCTCACAATATTTCCGAATGTCATTTGTACTAAATCATTCACTAGTACTCACTAAAGGAGAGCTTGAACCTATGTACTTATGTAAACCCTTCACAATTAATAAGAACTCCTCTACTTCGTGGAAGTAGCCAATCTAGGTGAACCACGTACATCTTGTGCTTGCTTCCCTGTCCCTATCTATCTACATACTTATCCACACTTTTTTGTTGTACCAAAATCCTCACTGATTTTGTGCATCAATACTAGTCATATTTTCTTTTCATACCACACGAAATTAACAATTTTTTTATTGTATGTTGATTGAAGGCACTCATAAATAAATGATGTTTTTCTCCAAATTTAATATTCTTGCGAAAGAATTGTGAATTTAATGAAATGACTATCATTTAATCTTAAAAAAATAAAAAAATAAAAAAAAATAACTAGATCACATGTTATATCATGTGGTAGAGATTGAGCTAATTTGGACACTTTGTTTGCTTCAATGAACACATTAGTTGTTTGCTAACCATTTACTTGTTAGTATTATTAGTAACATGCTTTGGAATAAAAAAAAAACTAATTGTAATAAAATAGGAGTACAACCACAAATTCCAAACATAGATCTTGATTAATAGAACAACCACATTTTCATTTCATTCAAACGTGAAAATTTTTAGTGTAACATAAGAATCATGCATGGATAGTATTAGCTTATAAGGCTAGTCTACTACCTAGCTACAACGCGTGCAACAATAACAGTAATGTCGTCGATCTTGCCTCCTACGTACTCAAATCCAGCTTTCTTAGCGTTTTCTGAAAAAGGGCTAGGGTTGTACTTATCCAACGAGCTATGGAGGGCGAGATTCGCTATGCTCAAAGCCAATGCATAGCAATCAAAATCACCACCACTGCGGTCAGATTCCCTATCTTTTGAATTTGACGTACTATTTGCCACAAGAACCTCCTCAATCTCGCTTGGAAACATGTTGTCCAGCAAGCCATCAATCCCAAGGACTATGATGTAAAGAGATTACTACAGGTCCAGCTAATCAAGCAGACAAATATGCCATTAGGACGTGATTTGCTGCACTGCACGATTCACTCAATCTTTGTCTTTACTATTGTGTTGTATTCTAATACTTGCCTTATATGGCTTTACAAAGTCAACTGATGTAATATGTATATATTTACAATCTGTGATAATGCAAATAATCAAGAAAATCAATCACAAAATTATTCTCACCTATTCTCTGTTCTTTTGCATTCATACTTTTCCTTTCCAATCTCAAATTCTATATGGTATCAGCCTTCTCCACAAGCTAACGCTTTATTCGATCCTCTATGGTTTCTGCTACCCCAATCTCCTCTACCTCCTCTGATTCATCTTCCTCTGCCATGACTGCCCCTACTATCTCCCTTCCCACCACCTTCAATATCTCTCATACGATCAACACTCCCATGGACCGCAACAATTATCTTAGTTGGCGATCTCAATTTCAGGATATTCTTGAAATTCATGGCATGGAAGATGTCGTGACTATCAATTCTAAACCACCGAAGAAGCACAATGATGGCTTTGTCAATCCCTATTATTCTAGGTACAAACTCGTTTTCAGTTGGATCAAGGCTACCTACATATCCTCTTTCCGAACTATTCTAATCCATTGCACCTATGCTTATGATGTTTGGACTCTCTTGGAAAATCGTATATCACCTCTCTTCAAGACTCACATCCGCACTCTTCGTGACCAACTTCGCACTCTTAAGAAAGATTCGAAGAAGCCCATGTCTGACTATCTGATGCATGCCAAAAGCCTTGCAGATTCTCTTAATACTGCTGGTTCCAGTATCAGTGAAGATGACCTCATTGAATGCCTTTTAGATGGCATTGGTCCTGAATACAAGGAGTTTACCACCGCTGTTCATCTTCGCCCTTCTTTCTCATATGATGATTGTTACGACCTGCTCATTTAAGAAGAAAATCTCATAAAAAAGATGTCATCTCTTTCATTGTCCAACGGTGTTGCCTTCGTCGCTCATCGTCGCTCTAATGGCCCATCCAAATCCATCTCCAACGAAAACCGGTTCTCCTCCTCTAATCGTTCTTTTAGCCACGGACAAGGTTATGATTGCAGTCATCTTGGTGGTGCTTGGCGTTCTTCTAATTCCCATCGCCAGACCAATTGGAATACTCCTCGACTCAACCGTGGTCCCTCTAATGACCATTGACATCATCTTCTTCCTTCACCATCGCTGCCACCCAAGCCACCCACTTTTGAGGCTGACGAACCCTGCCAACTATGCGAGGAATATGGTCACAAAGCTAAACAATGTAAGACACGTGGAAACTTTGCATATATTGCTACTGCCCATTCTCCATTACCAACACCTTGGATTGTTGATTCTGGCGCAACAAATCACATGACCATTAATCCTTCCACTCTCACACAGATTCAACCTTACGAAGGTACTGATTCTATTATTGTTGGCAATGGTAATCAATTACGTATCTCTCATATTGGTAAATCCTCCGTAACTGGTTTACATGGCTCCTTCATACTAGATGATGTGTTATATGTTCCTGCCATTAAAAAGAACTTACTATCGCTTCGTCGATTTTGCTATGATGATCATTGTTTCTTTAAGATGGATGATCGTTCTTTTCGTGTGAAGGACAAGACAACGGGCCAGGTACTTCTTATTGGGCATAACTATGGTGATTTTTATTACATTCGGGCTGCTTCACAAATTAGACCAAAGCTTGTTTTCTATGGAGAATGGACGACTTGTGATGTGTGGCACGCTTGTCTTGGACATCCATCAACCGCTATTTTTCAAGTTCTTGCCAATAAATACCACTTACCTATTAGTGGTGGATCCTCCAATAACAAATGTCACATTTGTCCATTAGGCAAATCATGTCGCTTACCTTTCAATTCTCGCACATCTATAGCTCAACATCCACTTGATCTTTTGCATCTTGATGTATGGGGACCTGCTCCAACTCTCTCTAATTTTGGGTACAAAATTTATTTATCAATAATGGATGAATGCTCCAAATTTGTGTGGTTCTTTCCCCTTGCAAGAAAATCTGATATTATGTCTACCTTCATTACATTTAAAAGAATGGTTGAACATCGGTTGACACGAACAATAAAAATTGTGCAAACTGATGGTGGTGGTGAATTCACTAGCAATGCTTTCCGCACTTTTCTACGTCAACATGGCATTACTCAACAACTTTCTTGTCCCTATACTCCCCAACAAAATGGCATTGTTGAAAGAAAGCACCGTCATATTGTTGAAATAGGTCTATGTTTACTTGCCCAATCCCATCTTCTGTCCTCATTTTGGGTGGAAGCTTTCACCACGGCCGCCTTTCTAATTCATCGATTACCTCTGCACAATATTGGGGATGTCTCACCTTATGAAAAGTTATTTGACAGGACACCAGACTATCGATTCTTGAAGACATTTGGTTGCACATGCTTTCCTCATATGGTTCCCTACAATTCTCATAAGTTAATGACAAAATCCATCAAATGTGTTTTTATTGGCTACGATAACAATTACAAGGGCTATCGGTGTTTAGACATTGCCTCTGGTAAGGTTTATATTTCCCGGCATGTTCAATTTGATGAATCCACTTTTCCATATCAGGCCATCACAACTGCAGCTTCTCCTAGCATGCCGCCGCAACAACAATTTGTTATGGACCCCACTACCATGCCTAGTCTTGCTCCCCACAACCAAGCACAGCAGCCCCCACAAGCTACACTTTTTTCTTCCCACCATGAGGCCACGGACCTAGATACCTCCTCCACACCCCTTGGCTTGGCACCCATTTCTCCATTGCCAGATCATTCTGATGGTGTTTCTCCAAAGCCACGGACCCATATGTCCACCGATGAGCCCTCCCCATCGACGGTGCTCACGCCAACCAATGATGCTGTTGTGCTTGATCAGGCACACTCTCCTGACCATCAAAAGTTTAAAAGTGTCAACTATTTGGATCAAAACTTGAACTTTGGGCTCAAGAAAGGAGCTGGCCCAAAAGGAGGCTTGAAGGGAAAGTCAGCCGAAGCCCAGTCGAAATCCAGAAAAGCAGAAAGGGCCTTTTTTGACTTGGTGCAGCTCATGAAGACCACTTGCTTACCTACCCAAAGGCCAAGTGGTATAGACTGACCAGCTACACAGCCCATAAAGTACTTTATGGTGGCAATACATGTAAAATAGCTGATGAGTCATCACCTTTCAAACCGCATTCGGGCAAGGTTGCTGCTACAGGAGACCAAGCCGAGTTGTCTATATAAGAAGAAAGAGAAACCAGGAATAAGGACACTCAATCAAACAAACAAATGCAAGCACAAACTCTGCTCAAAGCCAGATTTGCCTTCAAAATGAAGCTGTAGTCAGCCCAAGCCTTCATCCCTCTCGGGACAAGCCTTCATCCCTCGCGAGATAAACCTTCACTCAAACCCTTGTAATAGCTCTGCTACCTTGTTCAACCTTGCTGTAGTATCGATTCATCTTTTGTAATCTCTCTCTCTCTAAAGCTTTCAGACCCTTGATAAACTACAAAGATAGGAACCTGCAAGACGATCAGCCTTACCCGACAAGGTTAAACCTTGCCCGACCTTCTTTGTTTTTGTCTTTTCATTCATTAGCCTAGCAATATGTTGTATACTTCCAGTTATATTCAAGTTATTTCTAGCAAGATGACTATTAAAAGGCTTTCTCAGTACTCGAATCCGATTTGAATATATCTTCAGTGTTCAAACCAGATCCAAGTCCTAAGCCCTCGGGCATGCAAATCTGATTAGCTAAATGTCCTTGGCCTCAAGGCATAAAAAAGAACCTTATGTGGACTTAACCCATCCACGACAATCCTTGACAAACGAGAAGTCCGAAGTTACTTGGGGCACAAGTAATCGACCTACCTCTTAGTCTTATTTCTATTACATTATGATTACCATAGAACGCTTAAGCATGGAAAGGATTCTGATAGGAAGCCTCAATGCCTACACCTAAGGCCCCACGAAGGCACCTATTTGGATTCATTCCGTTCTGCGGTCTAGAACGTTTGAGTATAAGAACGAACTCTAATGGGAAGCCTCAAGGCCTACATCTAAGGCCCTACAAAGGCACCTATTTGGGTTCATTCTACCTCTCGAACTCGGGTAATCAGAAGTATAATAGTTATAAGACTCATGCAATCATGAGAACAACTATGATGTGTTCGAGCACTGGTTTAGTTATTGATAGGAAGCCTCAAGGCCTACACCTAAGGCCCCACAAAGGCACCTGTCATAACTAACACAGTTTCTCGAGTATATACATATATACAACCAAAACTCGACATCCATTTCACATCTGCCATATTGAAGATGGCAGTGGCACGCCTGAGCACCTAAAAGTTAACCTTGATTGTGAGCCTCAAGGCCTACACCTAAGGCCCCACAAAGGCACCTCTTAAAGTTAACTATGTCCTTCTCTTTCAGCCTTGCCCGACGAGCCTTGCCCGAAGAGTCTTGCCCGACAAAACTTGCCCGACGAGACTTGCCCAACAAAGCCCGACAGTGAAGCAGAAGCCCGACAGCAGCCCTTAACCGGTGCCAACCTCCCGGGAAGCTATGTGCTCGTCAGCCAGGAAACATCCCCGACGGAAATTCCTGACGCGAACATCAACAATATAGTCTATGGCTCAACCCCACATCCGCTTCCATAAGCATTAACTGCTGCCCTTAATGATCCCATGTAGTTCGAACCATCTAGCTACATTCAAGCAACCAAGTATCCTCATTGGCAGAAAGCTATGACAGAAGAGTATGAAGCCCTTTGTCAAAACCAAACATGGTATTTTTTTCCCGCTACTCCTCATATGAATATTGTCGGATGCAAATGGGTCTTTCGGGTGAAACGCAAAGCGGATGGTTCTATTGATCGACACAAAGCACGTCTTATCGCCAAGGGTTACAACCAACAAGCAGGTCTTTATTACGAAGAAACTTTAAGTCCCGTTGTCAAACCAAGGACTATTCGTACAATCCTTGCCTTAGCTATTTGCAAAAATTGGACTTTACAGCAACTCGATATTCGTAATGCCTTCTTGAATGGAATCTTGCTTGAAGAGGTCTATATGAAACAACCACCTAGTTTTGTCGATTCCCAACACCCTCAGCATGTTTGTTGTCTTCACAAGGCACTCTATGGTCTTAAACAAGCTCCACGTGCATGGTTTCAACGCTTAAACTCCTTTTTGCATAGCCAAGGGTTCTTCCATAGCCGATCAGATGCATCTTTGTTTATTTATCAATCTTCCACATATTCTCTATATGTGCTTGTATATGTTAACGATCTGATTGTTACAGGTTCTAATTTTGCTGTTATTCATCAGTTCATTGATACATTATGTGCCACCTTTGCTAGTCAGAAGTTGGGGGATCTTAATTATTTTCTTTGCATGGAGGTCATCCGCAATGGTAGCCACCTGTGTCTCTCTCAATCTCGTTATGCTTCTGATTTGTTAAAAAAAATTAAGATGGATCTTTGCAAGCCAAGTCTCACTCCATTCCTCTCATCCACACGCTTATCTGCACATGATGGTGATCCACTTTCTAACCCAGAGACATATCGTAGTATGGTTGGTGGGCTCCAATATCTTACTCTCTCACACCCCGACATTACCTATGCTGTCAATCAAGTTTGTCAATACATGCACAATCTGAAAACCACTCATCTTCAAGCAGTCAAGCGCATTTATCGCTATATCAAGGGCACCGTTGCACATGGTCTCCTCTTCCGTTCCTCAACGGACTTCTCTCTTCGTGGATTTTTCGATGCTGATTGGGCTGGTTCTGTTGATGATCGTCGATCCACTAGTGGTGCGTGCATTTTCCTTGGCCTGAACCTTCTGACTTGGACTGCTAAAAAGCAATCCACGGTGTCTCGCTCAAGCTCTGAAGCTGAATATCGCGCTCTTGCCACCACAGCAGCAGAACTATGGTGGTTCTGCTATTTGTTTCGTGAGATTGGTCTTCCTCTTTACACTCCACCATGTATTTACGTCGATAATGTCTCCGCTCTTCAAATGGCTACAAATCCGGTCTTCCATGCTCGCACACGGCACATAGAAATTGACTACCATTTTGTTCGTGAGTTACTTGCTCAAGGGGTCCTTGCCACCCGGCATATGCCTTCACAACATCAAATTGCCGATGTCTTCACCAAAGGACTATCTCGTGAATGATTATCCTTCCTTATTTCCAAGCTCAATCTTCACTTTGTTCCGTTTCGCTTGAGGGGGGATAAAGAGATTACTACAGGTCCAGCAAATCAAGCAGACAAATCTGCCATTAGGACGTGATTTGCTGCACTGCACGATTCACTCAGTCTTTGCCTTTACTATTGTATTGTATTCTAATACTTACCTTCTATGGCTTTACAAAGTCAACTAATGTAATATGTATATATTTACAATGTATGCGAATGCAAATAATCAAGAAAATCAATCACAAAATTATTCTCACCTATTCTCTGTTCTTTTGCATTCATACTTTTTCCTTTCCAATCTCAAATTCTATAGGATGTCCCCCTGGACTGTCTGAATATCCTTTTTCTCCCAAGCGAAATCAGGACTATCGCTGTTGATGCCGTTCCCCAACCGATACGTAAAGTTGAACATGCGCTGCTGAATCGGAGATTGGTACAGAAGCTTGTTGTCCCTAAATAGCATGAGCCCGCTGTCCCCAACGTTCACAGCATGCAAGACTCCGCTCTCTTTGTTGAAGCTCAGGATGCAAGCGGTTGATGAGCCTTGTAGTCCAATCTTCTCCTTATTCTTTGCATGAGCTTCCTCCAAAACGTTTCTTGGATCAACGGCTCCAATCAACTGTTTATCAAAAGGCCCCTTTCTTTTTCTTTTTAGTTCATTACTCACATTGTTATTATTTTTATTGTAAATATGGGCGGCGATAAAAGTCGTTCTTCATGAGTTCCCTTGCGTACTCACCACCGTCTATGCCATACTTAGCCCAACCATTGACGCCATCTGCAACGCCGATGGTCTGCTTCTTTATTTTTAAAAGAAAAATATTTCTAAAATTTATCTTAAACATATAATCTAATGTTTAACAAGAAATCATAATTCAAGATTCAAAATCTAATCCAACATTTATGTTGCTTCACGTTTTCAACTTTTTTTCAACCAAAATTGTGAAAATAACTTGTTTTTAAGTATTTACTAAACACCTTTTTAAGCTCAGCTTTTTTTTATACCCACTTTTTATAACAACACCTCAGTACCAAACCAGTACTATATGTGATCTTAACATACATAAACATGCTATAGAATTGTGCCAATAGATTCAACATGGAGTAGATGTCTTTCTTTTTATTAACTTAAACTGGAAAGAAACCACTTTGCTTGTGCAATGTGATGTGTTACTCTCTTGAATCTTTTGAATGTCACTATATGGCCGCATCAGATGTACAATAGATATTTGTTTCACTGTTAGTTGTTCGTCCATCTGGTGAGCCCCCCATATAAACCTATATCCGACCAGTATAGGATGCCAAATTGCCATGCACCTTGGAGGATACTGACTTATACTTTGAGAGGCTCTGGCTTGTTCCTATTCCTTTGTCCTGCCTTTTGGAGCGCATGTCCTGTAAGTACTTTGTGAGTTGTGTAATGTGCGTTTTCATGTCACGTGTAAAAGCATTTCAGAATATACCATAACTGGAACCGCATTCCCCGTGTCTTTCACTTTTCTCTTTCTAATTAATTCAAACGACGAAGATTGGTTTGCCAGCTAATCATAATCATGGACCAAGAGCACCGAGGTAAATCTCTACTGTTATAAAGCCAGAACCTCCTAGTTAACTTCACTAGGGTCCATAATTATTATTTACCGCGGGTACGAAGACCACTTTTGACTTAGCTAAATTTAGTGTGTATTAATTTTCTTCGCTCCCTAAATTCGCCATGGGCTCGTTGGCATGCCGGGAATTTACTTGACCAGGAAATTAGCGGGTGCGGGCATGCCACTACTAGATGGCGCTAGTAGATGGGATTTGAAAGATTAATGTTGCGCTTAAGTTCGACTTCTAACCAAGAGATTGTGCATTTGAGTGGCTCAAATCAAAGTTATTTCTTTGCCTGAAAGATAAGGACTTTACTTATATGGAGAAATGTAACAACATGTAAATGAGAAGGTTGCTGGAGTAAATGACAGAGGAAAGTAAATTACTAGTATTGTAAATTGCTTGTAAACTAAATGATTGGAAATGAGTTGTACATAAATGTATTTATTTAAAGTACAAAGTATTTGATAGGGATTTTACCACCTGCAAAAGTAGGGATAAAAACAGTTTAAAATACTTGCAAAAGTACAAGGTTATCGTAGTATAGCAGCACAAGCAAAGTCGATCTCCACAAGAATTGAATGAATAATTTATGTTAAAACCAAATCTTAATTAATTATTTGAAAACAAAGTTTGGAAGAGGGTGGTTTTTTGACCTAAAATATTGAAAACGAATTTAATTAAAAACAATTAAATAAATTGGGAAAATAAATAAAACAAAAGAAAATAGTTTTGAAAATAAATTTGAGCACTAGGGTTCCGTCGTCACCATAACAATCCTACATAGTTCTTCCAATTACTTATGAATTACACATGCATATTTTAAATGTTAGGTTTTCCTAAAGTATATCCTACTTGGAACCTCCAACATAGAACGTATATCTAACATGCAACATTTTTGTGGCGTGCAAATCGAATGTGAACATGCAAGACTCATTAAGTTTTGTGAAAACCTTTTGAAAAACCATATAACCCTTAAAACGTGTCGTCCATCCTAAAAGGTTACACATATTAACCACAAGAAGCCAGCGCCAATTTCAGGGACAACCCTCCGCCAAAATTGCATCAAATTACTTTTCTAAATATCCTAATATTGGCCAATCATCAAGACAATTAGATAGTTTAAAACACGGTCATTAATAATTCAAAACTTGCATGCATAATATCATAAGTAAATTGAAAAGAAGCTACATATTCTTGCTAAGGCTCATGACGAACAATCATAAAACTAGTTACGAACAATCATAAAACAAAATATTATTAAAGACATGGATAGAAAACACCTTGAAATTAAACTTGAATTGTCAAAAGCCCTCTAAAGCCAAAGTATTGTGTTCTCCCTTTCCCTTTAAACTAATGGTTAAATATCTTATTTATACTAATACAAAATAAAACCCTAAAAGGTCTTAGAATAAAACTAGGAAACCTAATAAATTGAAATAAAATAGGAAATATAATCCTAAATTAACATGGTAAATTCGCCCAAAAATCTGCATAGCCACGTTTTGAACCCAAATCAGCTCCAAAACTGGCCCAAAATAGCTGGATCTCAAGCTTAGACTATTCTGAACACTTCTTCAGAAGGCCACAAACCCATCTGAGGTCATATTAGGCTCCAAAAATGCAGTTTAAGCCCGGAAACTTCACTTTTCAGCAACGCGCACTGCTCTTTCATTTAATCATCAGAAAATAATCGCTTGGTAAAAATTACTGAGATTTTGACACGAATAAGCTAAGGAACACACGAATGTCTTCCAATTTGAATCACTCCAAAATTCGTCTGTTTGATCCGGTTTTGCTCCAGAGGAAGTCGAATGTCCTATATTAAAAATATAAAGCAAAGTATCAAAATCCTACCAAAATAACCAATAAATTATAGGGAACTTTAACGAAAAGCACCTGGTACTGTTCACTTTAACGAAAAACCACATTTTTACACTAAAAAGTCAATCCTGGTACTATTCACTTTACCCTTTATTTTGTCCTTATCATTAAAACTCAAAGTTTTCAAGCCCTTTTCATTAGTTTTCCTTAAATTATAACTAAGATTAGGGTAAAATATATAATAAAATATTGACTCATCAGCATTCTAAGTACAGAGGGATGCTAAATACAAGGTTCGAGCTTGTTCTCGAGGGATCAGCCAAGTTGGTCTAGTCTTGTGGCAATTTCTGGTGGTTTGGGGAATGACTTTGAGGGTTGTAAATAAAACTACAAATGAGATCGATACTACTAGTGAGCAGCAGAGCTAATAAACAAGGATAGTAAAGGATGCTTGGCTAAAGCTAAATGTCTACAAGGAGATTGATGAGCTGATTTGAGTAAACTGATTTGATTGGTTATTTGAGTATTCATAATCTTTGTGCCTCTGCTTCTTTATATAGAGATCTGAGAGAGCCCCTTATTGAGAACATTGAACTTGCCTGAAAGAAACTTCTCTGCTAGCTTGCATGTGAAATAATATTAAAAATGGGAACTTGTATTTCCACCACATGTCTCCACCACTTGCAATAAATTAATAATTAAGAGAAGCAAGTTGGCCTCTTTCACCATGTATCCTCTACCAAAATGTCTGTGTGTCTTCCAATCCACTTTTAACGGGAAGGCATGCAATTGTCTTGATTAAACAAAGCTTTTGGCAAACCTCTATCACCCAAACAAAAGGGAAAAGCAAAATTATAATGTTAAACTACCCTACTTGCAGCCAAATATCTTTCTAAGTTAGTATTTTTGCACAGTCATCGTCCAAATGCCATATTTAGCCAGAATGGGCACATTTTAGGTGCAAACAGATTTTATCCGCTCGTGTTCATATTCTCCTTTTCACAGTTAAAAAAATGTTACTGCTTAACTGGGTTTGCTTCTGTTTAACATATTGTACATAATGCATACAAATAGCCCTCACTCATTGACCTGAGATGGAGCCACTGTAGTATCAAAGGATTTCTTCCTGACCAAAAGGCAAGTGATCTTCGAAGTCTGCCCGTGAGAGTTGTCAATCGTGCACAGAACAAGGTCTGGCCGTTGAAGCAGGAGATTCAAGTGATCCTTTCCGATGACCAGTGCAGTTGCATCAAGAAGAACATGCCATGAGTTCCAGTGTGCTTCCGATACCCAATGTAACTAGTGATGAATCCCGTTTACATAAGCCGGATAAGAGAACAAACCTTTGAGCTTGTGCTTACTTTTCTTCCTGAAATACTGGCTTAGTTGTGAACCCTTGATCCTCAAATCCAACCAACTCTCTGGTGCCGGAATCACTCTGGATTCCTTGTAACCGGCAAAATCCTTAATGCAGTCTTGTTCTCCGAGAATGGTCATGTAGTGGTTTCCCCGATAGAACGGGTAGCTCTCCGCCACCAATACCATGGCGTCCCTGTAGGTTGGGGTGAAGAGAACAAGGTAGTCGTTATCGTCAATCCACAGTGCTTCAAGACCTTGTTTCGCGCTTGTATCTCAGGGATGGAGATGAAACTTCCCGGGAAGGAGCATTTCTTGGTGAGGATGTCAAGCAACCTTGACGGCTCCAATTGAGTCCTGTCCAAGTCGGGAAGGTTGCTTCCAGCGAATTGCATGCAGGACTCCCTTGGTGACTTCCTCTTGTCGTCGCTCATGGTTTCGGGAGATTCTTTGATGACGCAAATTCTAGAGAGATCAAACGGTTCTCCTTCAACAAGACCAGCATACTGTGGGTACTTTGCTAACACACACTGTTCGACATATTCCCTTTCTGTTGGTGTAATAGGGCCTGACCATCTGAGCTCTAGACCATCGCCATGGAGGGTTGATATGGCCTCGGCTACAATGTGTGCAGGAATCATAGTATGTGCTTTCTGCTGCAAGTTTAACCAAACAAATCTAATTAGATACATATTTCCTTGAGATATCTCAAATCAAATATATACGATAAGTACATCAGTCATTATACAATACAGTTAATTGCACTTTTTATGTCAACCATATCAATCATATATTAACAACTATAAAGTCGATGTATCGACAATATATCTGCATTTAAAATTTTTTGTTAACCGCACTATAGAAAAATCCAAAAATATATGGTTTGGGAGAGTTCAGAGTTTATGTACCTCAATAACCAAACTTCTTGGTTTGCCGTCATCTACGGGTGGTTTGTGTATATAGAAGCAAAAAGTGATTTTTTGCGTTGACCTTCTCCCTTCGTCATGCCCTATATTTATTTTGTTTTCACATTGCCATTAAAATTGTTAAAACTTTAAAATACATACTTAAAACATTTAATTAAGAAGATGATCTGGATTATCAGCAGTTACCTGAGAGCTTGCATGTGGAACAATTTCACCAGTGTTCCTCCCCATGCTGTGTAAACCAGTTTTCACCACTGCTCTTATAGACAGAAGATTTGTTTAAGAAAATGAAGGGGTTGCTCTGTATTCAATTTGAAATTAATCCGTAGCTTAGAAAAAAGGATGAATGTATAATAAAAATTCTTGATGCTTATGAGGTTCAAAAATAAAATTAAAAAAAAAAAAATTTAAACCGGTACTATTCACTTTAACGAAAAATCACATTTTTACAATAAAAAGTCAATCCTACTACTATTCACTTTACCTTTTATTTTGTCATTATCGTCAAAACTCAAAGTTTTCAAGCTCTTTTCATTAGTTTTCCTAAAATGGATCTAGAAAGATACTAAAAATGCTAGAAAATAGAAAATATATAGAAGAAAGAGGATCAAGGTACTGTTCATGGGTACTAAGAAACTAGGACAAACAACTAGGAAATGGATAAACATGGGTTGCTGAAAATTTAAGAAAAATGTTAGGAACATCTTGTTTTTAGACCATATTTTATAAATCATATGATGTGACGGCTAATAATTGAGTGCCTTCTACATCATGTGATCTACAAAATTACAGTTCAAGTAGATGATCTTTCTAGCATCACCCAAAATTTATAGATTCAGACAGGAGGACAAGTCTCAAGCCCCAAACCCTGGAACATGATAACATGAATCTCAAGACATGTCTCCATTTCAACGGTCAAACGAACCACTAAATCACAACAAACCCTAACAACAACAACAACAACAACAAAGCCTTTTCCCACTAAGTGGGGTCGGCTATATGAATCCTAGAACGCCATTGCGCTCATTTGTGTCATGTCCTCCGTTAGATCCAAGTACTCAAGTCTTTTCTTAAGGTCTCTTCCAAAGTTTTCCTAGGTCTTCCTTTACTCCTTCGGCCCCGAACCTCTGTCCCGTAGTCACATTTTCGAACCGGAGCGTCAGTAGGCCTTCTTTGCACATGTCCAAACCACCGGAACCGATTTTCTCTCATATTTCCTTCAATTTTGGCTACTCCTACTTTACCTCGGATATCCTAATTCCCAATCTTATCCTTTCTCGTGTGCCCATACATCCCACGAAGCATCCTCATCTCCGCTACACCCATTTTGTGTACGTTGATGCTTCACCGCCCAACATTCTGTGCCATACAACATCGCTGGCCTTATTGCCGTCCTATAAAATTTTCCCTTGAGCTTCAGTGGCCTACGACAGTCACACAACACGCCAGATGCACTCTTACACTTCATCCATCCAGCTTGTATTCTATGGTTGAGATCTCCATCTAATTCTCCGTTCTCTTGCAAGATAGATCCTAGGTAGCGAAAACGGTCACTTTTTGTGATCTTCGCTAGATTGCTCCGGTCATTAGTGTGGATAAGTATATAAATGGATAGAGATAGGAAAGCAAACACAAGATGTACGTGGTTCACCCAGATTGGCTACGTCCACGGAATAGAGGAGTTCTCATTAATTGTGAAGGGTTTACACAAGTACATAGGTTCAAGCTCTCCTTTAGTGAGTACAAGTGAATGATTTAGTACAAATGACATTAGGAAATATTGTGGGAGAATGATCTCGTAGCCACGAAACTTCTAAGTACCGGAGTGTGGTATCGTCTTGACTTGCCTTATCTGTCTCATAGGTAGATGTGGCATCTTCTCTGGAAGTACTCTTCCTCCATCCAGGGGTGGTATCTGTAACTGGTGGAGATGCACAAGGTAATGTATCAATTTCACTTGAAGCTTACTTGTAGTTTCATGCTTGGTCAAGCGAGATACAAACCATGTAGTAGGAGTCCCCCAAGTCGCCGAGCTGGGGGATCTGCTTAAAGAAGTGACAGACAAGGTAAGCAATCAGAGCTCCGGCTGATTGTTCACATTCTCCCTATCTTGCAGGCAGCATGAAGGATAAAGAGAAGAAAAATGAGGAGAGATGATATGGGATACTTTTGCTTTTGAAGAAGTAACTTTCCACAGGCTTATTCTTGAACTGGGCTGGAGGGTTTTCTGGTTTCCTCCAGAGTATAAGGCCGACTGAAGAATTTGAGGGTCAAAACAAGTCCATCAAATCTAGAGTACGTTCGACCCTGCTGATATGGGATACTTTTGCTTTTGATAGAGTAGTGGATGTATCGGCACGTGTGCTGTTACGCTTGTCTCCACATGCTTCCTTGTATCCTTCTCACTTGCCCTATCTGTTCCTCAGGCAGATGCGGTATCTTCCCTGGAAGCATAAGATGTTGAAGATGAGTACTCGAGAGCAATGCCAGGTAAGTAATCAGGTAAGGGGTTCCAGGCAGTCAGTTCCTGGCTGGAAGCTTGATTCCAAGTGTTGACTGATTGCTCTCTTTCTCCTTGTCTTGCAGGTAAGAACAAGGCCAAAGGAAAAGACAGGGAAAAAGCATGATATGGGATACTCTTGCTTTTAACCCTGATGATATGAGATATTCTTGCTCTAGTATAGCTTGTTTACAGAGGTATTATCGGGGGGAAAGAAAGCTGAATATTTCGAAAGGCTTTGTTGGGAGTGCCCTCTCAGATAAGAGAAAGGGTTGAGCATTTTTGCAGGTCTGCCTGTCCGTTAGGGATGGAAGTCGACATATATAGGAGTCTCCCTAACATCAAGTAATAATGCTATTCCTTTACCCTGCTTGGTTATAGCACGGTAGTGGGAGCTGCCAGCTTCACATGTTTTAACTCTGTCAGAGCACTTTGAAAAAGTGGTTTGTGGTATCTGGAAAGCTGATGTTGCGTGTGAAGATTACAGACCTGTCGGGGGTCTGGCTCTCGAGATTCGGAGAACGATGCCTCTTCGATTTTTGAGAAAGCAATCCTACTAGGGGTCTGGCTCTCGAGATTCGGAGAGCGGTGTCTCTTCGATTTTTGAGAAAGTAATCATGTTGGGAGTCTGGCTCTCGAGATTCGGAGGGCCGTGCCTCTTCGATTTTGGAGCAAGCAATCTTGTTGGGAGTGTTTTCTCGAATGTGAGTAAAGGTTGGGCATGTTTGCTAGTCTACCTTGCCACGAAGCACAGAGGTTGACACACAGGGACTTTCCAATTATCCAGCAGTGGTACTGTTCCTTTACCCTCTCTTCGATTTTGAGAAAGTAATCATGTTGGGAGTCTGGCTCTCGAGATTCGGAGGGCGGTGCTTCTTCTATTTTGGAGCAAGCAATCTTGTTGGGAGTGTTTTCTTGAATGTGAGTAAAGGTTGGGCATGTTTGCTAGTCTACCTTGCCACGAAGCACAAAGGTTGACACACAGGGACTTTCCAATTATCCAGCAGTGGTACTGTTCCTTTACCCTCTCTTCGATTTTTGAGAAAGTAACCATGTTGGGAGTCTGGCTCTCGAGATTCGGAGGGCGGTGACTCTTCGATTTTGGAGCAAGCAATCTTGTTAGGAGTGTTTTCTCGAATGTGAGTAAAGGTTGGGCATGTTTGCTAGTCTACCTTGCCACGAAGCACAGAGGTTGACACACCGGGACTTTCCAATTATCCAGCAGTGGTACTGTTCTTTTACCCTTGTGGGTAATAATATGGTAGCTAGACCTTCAAAATTTATGTGTCTAAACTTTGTTAGTATTGTTTCTTTGCAATTCTTTTACCCTTCTTGGTCAGAGCGATGTAGTGGGAGCTGCAAGCTTCACGTGTCTCAACTTTGTCAGAGAACTTTGGTAAAGTTATCTGTGGTACCCATGAGCTACTGTTGCGCGTGGGAAGTGGGTGATTGAACAGTACGATTCATGTGCTTTCTACTTCGCCAGAAATCTTCGACAGAATGCCCATAATTTCCGCAAAACTGAGTGTGCGTGTGACAGGTGCTGACAAGGCTGGAAAAGTAGGTGCCTCTTCGATTTCTGGAATCGGCCCTCGTGGTCTCTGAGCAGTCCAGCTTTTGAGAAAGCAAGCCTCTTCGATTTCTGAGATCGGCCTTTGTGGTCTTTGAGCAGCCCAGCTTTTGAGAAAGCAAACACCTCTTCGATTTCTGAGATCGACCCTCGTGGTCTCTGAGCAGCCCAGCTTTTGAGAAAGCAAACGCCTCTTCGATTTCTGAGCAGGCGCCTCTTCGATTTCTGAAGCTTCGTCGAGTGCAGATTTTTATAGGGGCTGACATTAAGTTCCAAAGCACACTTGAATATCCACCAGTAGAAGCTCCATTCTTGCACTTCTAAGATCTTGATTTGTCCGACCTCTTCTCTCTTCAACACCTTTGAAAATGTCTGGCCCCTCCGACCGTCGTTTTGACTTGAACCTTGTTGAAGAGGCAGCCCCGCCTTCTCCAGACAACATATGGCGCCCATCCTTCGTCTCCCCTACTGGTCCTCTTACCGTTGGGGATTCCATGATGAAGAATGATATGACCGCTGCGGTAGTGGCCAGGAACCTTCTCACTCCCAAAGATAACAGACTACTTTCCAAACGGTCTGATGAGTTGTCTGTTAAGGATTCTCTGGCTCTCAGTGTTCAGTGTGCAGGTTCTGTGTCTAATATGGCCCAACGCCTATTTGCTCGAACCCGCCAAGTTGAATCATTGGCGGCTGAAGTGATGAGTCTCAAACAGGAGATTAGAGGGCTCAAGCATGAGAATAAACAGTTGCACCGGCTCGCACATGACTATGCTACAAACATGAAGAGGAAGCTTGACCAGATGAAGGAATCTGATGGTCAGGTTTTACTTGATCATCAGAGGTTTGTGGGTTTGTTCCAAAGGCATTTATTGCCTTCGTCTTCTGGGGCTGTACCGCGTAATGAAGCTCCAAATGATCAATCTCTGATGCCTCCTCCTTCTAGGGTTTTGTCCAGTACTGAGGCTCCGAATGATCCCCCTCCGGTGCCTTCTCTTTCTGGGGCTCTACCGACTGCTGAGACTTCTCCTAAGCAACATTTGTGAAGGCTCCCTCTTGTTTGTTTATTTTGACTCAAGTATATGTACATATTTGTAACTTATCGGGGATATCAATAAATAAGCTTTCCTTCATTTCAACGTATTGTGTTAAATACACCAAAGCCTTCTTCGCTAAGTTCTTTGAATTTTCTTTTGTTGAAGCTTGTATGTTGAAGCTTTGTGAGTGGAGCATATAGGTTGAGGTAGTGTTCCCTTAATTTCCCGAGTGAGGAAAACTTCTCGGTTGGAGACTTGGAAAATCCAAGTCACTGAGTAGGATCGGCTATATGAATCTTAGAACGCCATTGTGTTCTGTCCTGTGTCATGTCCTCCGTTAGATCCAAGTACTCTAAGTCTTTTCTTAGGGTCTCTTCCAAAGTTTTCCTAGGTCTTCCTCTGCCCCTTTGGCCCTGAACCTCTGTCCCATAGTCGCATCTTCTAATCGAAGCGTCAGTAGGCCTTCTTTGCACATGTCCAAACCACCGTAACCGATTTTCTCTCATCTTTCCTTCAATTTCGGCTACTCCTACTTTACCCCGGATATCCTCATTCCTAATCTTATCCTTTCTCGTGTACCCACACATCCAACGAAGCATCCTCATCTCCGCTACACCCATTTTGTGTACGTGTTGATGCTTCACCGCCCAACATTATGTGCCATACAGCATCGCCGGCCTTATTGCCGTCCTATAAAATTTTCCCTTGAGCTTCAGTGGCATACGGCGGTCACACAACACGCCGGATGCACTCTTCCACTTCATCCATCCAGCTTGTATTCTATGGTTGAGATCTCCATCTAATTCTCCGTTCTTTTGCAAGATAGATCCTAGGTAACGAAAACGGTCGCTCTTTGGTATTTCTTGATCTCCGATCCTCACCCCTAACTCGTTTTGGCCTCCATTTGCACTGAACTTGCACTCCATATATTCTGTCTTTGATCGACTTAGGCGAAGACCTTTAGATTCCAACACTTCTCTCCAAAGGTTAAGCTTTGCATTTACCCCTTCCTGAGTTTCATCTATCAACACTATATCGTCTGCGAAAAGCATACACCAAGGAATATCACCTTGAATATGTCCTGTTAACTCATCCATTACCAACGCAAAAAGGTAAGGACTTAAGGATGAGCCTTGATGTAATCCTACAGTTATGGGAAAGCTTTCGGTTTGTCCTTCATGAGTTCTTACGGCAGTCTTTGCTCCTTCATACATATCCTGTATAGCTTGGATATATGCTACTCGTACTCCTTTCTTCTCTAAAATCCTCCAAAGAATGTCTCTTGGGACCCTATCATACGCTTTTTCCAAATCTATAAAGACCATGTGTAAATCCTTTTTCCCATCTCTATATCTTTCCATCAATCTTCGTAAGAGATAGATTGCCTCCATGGTTGAGCGCCCTGGCATGAACCCGAATTGGTTGTCCGAAACCCGTGTCTCTTGCCTCAATCTATGCTCAATGACTCTCTCCCAGAGCTTCATTGTATGACTCATTAGCTTAATTCCCCTATAGTTCATGCAATTTTGTACATCGCCCTTATTCTTGTAGATAGGCACCAAAGTGCTCATTCGCCACTCATTCGGCATCTTCTTCGTTTTCAAAATCCTATTGAAAAGGTCAGTGAGCCATGTTATACCTGTCTTTCCCAAAACTTTCCACACTTCGATTGGTATATCGTCTGGGCCTACTGCTTTTCTATGCTTCATCTTCTTCAAAGCTACACCCACTTCTTCCTTCCGGATTCTACGATAAAAAGAGTAGTTTCTACACTCTTCTGAGTTACTCAACTCCCCTAAAGAAGCACTCCTTTCATGTCCTTCATTGAAAAGATTATGAAAATAACCTTTCCATCTGTCTTTAACCGCGTTCTCTGTAGCAAGAACCTTTCCATCCTCATCCTTGATGCACCTCACTTGGTTTAGGTCCTTTGTCTTCTTTTCCCTTGCTCTAGCTAGTTTATAGATATCCAACTCTCCTTCTTTAGTATCTAGTCGCTTATACATATCGTCATAAGCCGCTAACTTAGCTTCTCTCACAGCTTTCTTCGCCTCTTGCTTCGCTTTTCTATACCTTTCACCATTTTCATCGGTCCTATCCTTGTATAAGGCTTTACAACATTCCTTCTTAGCCTTCACCTTTGCTTGTACCTCCTCATTCCACCACCAAGATTCCTTTTGGTGTGGGGCAAAGCCCTTGGACTCTCCTAATACCTCTTTTGCTACTTTTCGGATACAACTAGCCATGGAATCCCACATTTGGTTAGCTTCCCCCTCTCTATCCCACACACACTGGGTAATTACTTTCTCTTTGAAAATGGCTTGTTTTTCTTCTTTTAGATTCCACCATCTAGTCCTTGGGCACTTCCAAGTCTTGTTCTTTTTTCTCACTCTTTTGATATGTACATCCATCACCAACAAGCGATGTTGATTAGTCACGCTCTCTCCTGGTATAACTTTGCAATCCTTACAAGTTATACGATCCCCTGTCCTCATTAGAAGAAAATCTATTTGTGTTTTTGACGACCCACTCTTGTAGGTGATCACATGTTCTTCTCTCTTCTTAAAGAAGGTGTTGGCTAAGAAGAGATCATATGCCATTGCAAAATCCAAGATAGCTTCCCCATCCTCGTTTCTCTCCCCAAAACCATGGCCACCATGAAAACCTCCATAGTTGCCTGTCTCCCTGCCCACGTGTCCATTTAAATCTCCTCCACAGAAAACTTGCACAAAAACACACAAAACCCAGATAGTAAAAAAGGTGTTTAGTTCATACATACCTTTATGCTAGGGCACAAAATTGGAACAATCTGAGCTCTGTGGGTTTGGAGTTTGGAGGATGAGAAGTGAGCCTGTATATACTCTTTAACCACTCTTCTGGTAATTCTTCTGCCCAAAACACACAATCTGTTGTTCAACATTCTCCCACATTATTTTGCTCCAACCTAAATATATATCTAACTAATACCACAAGAAATAAAGTCTCTTTAAATTTAGTTTTTCTGTCGGTACATATCTATTGTAATTATAACCAGATTGTCAAAAGACAGAGAGTTATACGCACAGATGCCGTTCTTAAGAGATTACAAATGGACAAAGTCAAATTTTAATTAGTCTTAATGAATTATGTTATGGTGCAAATTGAGATTAAAATAACAAATACGTGTATATATGTCTTTCACTCTCTGTGTCCGTGGTGCTGCTTGATTGGAAGAATGCTCGATGCAGTGGGAAATTCTTTAGAAAAACCATGAGCTGCCGTAAACCAACCTATCTAGTATATATTTCAGTTTCGCAATGCAATTTTTTATTACAATCCACATCTATATAACGTCTTTGCCTGCCTCTCAAGTAATTAGAATAATACAACTTATTTAATTATTTTTGCTATGGTTCAAGTTTACGGTATGAAGGTTCCTTGAAGCTCTTCGTGAAAGGGACTAGAGACAGCCTTCAATGGTCTGATTAGAAATTTTCCGCACAGATGAAGGTGATGCGTCAAACCTTAGTTGTTAGTATGGAAGTTTCAAGAGATTGAAATAGAAATTCATGTCAAAAGGTTCGCAATAATAGGGAAAAAAAAAGATTACGTTTGTGTAGTACGATCAAATTAAACAACATCATGGGGAGTAAACCCTAGCTAGTAGCTGGTTATTAAGTTTCCTTCTTACGTACCTAGGATAATAGAAATGGAGAAGTGATCAGTTAGTCATCGCCAAAAATGAAGCGTACACTTGACAACATGTCGTGTTTTAACATGTTTGAATCTTGTGAAATGACTTGGAAGAAGAAAACTAGAGTTCACAAAGTGCCTAAGCTATATATCATTCATTGGGAAATAACGGGTGTTGAACGTACACAATCTATAGTATTCATCCAAAAGCATGGATTCCCATAACTCAATGGGCGTTTGGCACCCAATATCAACATGATCGACAGTAATTAATGACACACCCCGACTCAGTATATCCACCTGGACATCAATCGAGCTGTGCTACGATAACGTCATGTTGCCCTACTTCAAATCCATGAATTTGCTTCCCTTCCAGGCTTGGTACTCCCGCGGTAGGTACCTGATCTCAAAGTGAGCCTTGAAGACACTCTAATTCTCCTTGTCAACTTCCAATAATAAATCCCTCTCATAGTTCCACCTTGCCAAGAACAAAATTTCTTTAAGGGTGTTAGATTGTGACACTCGTCCCAAATTTAATCTTATTTTAGTCCTTGGCATTGAGAAATTAAGAAAATGCCCCTAACAAGGTAAATGGAAACCCTACGTGGAAATCCTTCGTAGACATTTGAGTCCATGTCACTTTCTAGGTAGGCGTGTCCTTACGGACATGTGAGCGTGAACAAGGTGTAAATCAGACAATTTATGCACATTTTCCAATGAGGGACAAAATGGTATTTTTGCAATCTTGAGAATCTATTACTTGTTTATTGAGAAAACAATGAGTTGTCAGTATTACATACTGCAGACTGTGATATTGATGACTTATCCATTAGATTTGTTAAGCAAGTGGGCAAGTAGGCACTTCTACGTTAGCATTGTATTAATTAGGCCTCATGCCTAATTCATTATTATTTGAGCTTGACCCAAGGACACACATACACATCTTAGGAGTACTTTACGATACAAACTCGTGGGCACAAAAAGAATTGAATTCGGAGTTACAACGAAGATTTTAAGAAACATGGACGTCGAGCACAATTTGGTAATTTCACATTTTGGGGAGATATTTTTGCTTTTGTCTTTTGTGGCATTGGAGTGTAAGCCAAGTGGGGGCCATACCCTACTTCTCCTCTTTCTCCCATGACATGCCCGACCCCTGATATTCCCTAAACACCAGGGTAGGCACGTGTTGACCGACACCCGAAGGTGACGAAGCCATATTAGAATGCATGAGAACTATGAATATAAATAAGACTTATAAATTTAAATATAATTAAAATGCAAATGAGGAAATTGTTCAGAACATACAATCTAACTAGAACACTAAAGGGAATAATATAAAATTGAATGAATAAAAGAATGGGTCCTACATCGAGAGGACTCGAAGATGTCGATGCGGAAGTACCTTGACTCCGGGATTGTATGCCTCAATTCTAAGTCTTGAAGGGGCACAAAACAAACATGAGTGGACCAAGTTGATATATATAAATAATACTGAAACAATTATCAACATACTAACCCCCAAAGTTTAATGAAAACTTAATAGCATAATATGTAATAGGTTTTGCGAAAACCCTAGCATGCCATAAAACCTTCATGAAACATATCTCGTATGTAGTGTGCTAACTAGTGGTATCAAGTATCAGTATCTCTCGGCCCGAAGCCAGTACGTTTATCTCTCAACCCGAAGCCATCAATATATATCTCCTGCCAGCCATATGTCTCCCTTGGCCATATATCTCCCTCGCCTGTAGGCAGAACAGTGACCACTAGATACACACAAAATCATTGAACATAGTCTTTCCAAACATAGGTACATATATCTCAAAACATCTTGATAGCATATAGTCATCCATCATATATACTATAAAGAAGTGTGAAGAAAACATGTTCATAAATAGTATATAGTCATCCATCATATATACTACACAGACCATAAGTTCGATAAAATATGGTATTCCAAAATATTTTCAATATAGCATGATAATCATATAATGTAAATCCAATTTACCTATAAAACGTTTCATAAAACTAAACATTAAATCATGTTTTTCATGTATGCATTTCTACTAATAAAACATGAACTTTAGAAGGGGTCCACTCATAGATACTCCATCGTTGAAGAGCCGTACGAAATAGGAATGACAGAATCGCCGCTAATATTCGCACCTAAGCACATAAAGGGTACAATTAACAAAACTATAATCAAACAATTGAATTTCAGAAAATGGATGTAAAAAACGGATCCAGGATGTCGAAATTACCCTAGGAGGGGTCCCAGATGAAACTCGAAAAGTTAATAAAAGTCAACGTTGACCGGTCAAAGTTAAAGTCAACGGGTCTAGGTCGGGTCAAGTCAACTGGGTTGAAACAAGTCCAAGGATCATTTGTATTTCACAACTCTTTGTGAGGATTTTCAATTTCCAATGGTCACAACCCCTTTTGGAAATTGATAAGAATAACATCTGTTACCGAAAAGTCTCCCAAGCAAAGTATTTAATCTAAACGAAGTCAACGCTCATAAAATTTGGTGTGAAGTTAACAGTTGATGGTTAGGGAACTTGGCTTTGTCGTTGGAGTAAGCAATAAGGTTATCATTAGAACAATCGCCGAGAATTGTTCTAAAGATCCACATGAATTTCCTTAGTAGGAATGATTCCGAGAACATTGATTTGATCCCACCAACTACTACTTACTAAACATTGTCATAACTAGAGCTTACTCGCTTTCTCCAACACGCACTTCGAAAGTTTCGAGTAGTTTCACATAGATGTGACTTTGCCCGCCATTCCTAGGGAACACATGTCGCAGAGTAACATCATCATTTTAGATCTCCAAACTCAAACCACTAAGATTTTTCCGTTTCCCAACATTCATATATAGATCCGACTCCACTTGCAATTCTTAAGGAATGCATGTTATGGAGTATCGGTCCGATGTTGAAAGTCATCCAACAAACTAATTCGTCATCGATGAGGCACAATCCTGACACGAGTTTCTTCTTTTTCCATAAGATGTGACTATTCTTGCAATATTAGGGTTGCACAACCGTGCTGAAAGACAACAAATTCAGAAGTCGTGACATCCAAATGATGTCATGACCGACACACTACTACAGTGACAGAAGATTATAAGTATGCTCTGAACAAACCACGCTCTGATATCAAACTAACACGCCCGACCCTAATATTCTCCCAAACACCAGGATAGGCATGTGCTAGCTTTGTCACCTTCGGGTGTTGGCCAGCATGTGCCTATCCTGGTATTTGGGATAATATCAAGGTCAGCCATGTCATCCCATGTCCCCTTTCTATATTTCCCTCTCACTTTTGTCTCTCTCTCCCTTTGTTCCCTTATCTCTTCCTCGTCCATCTCTTTTTCTCTCCAACTCCATCAACTCTCTTACCTTGTTCCATCTTGATCCCTCACCTTCCCATTTTGCCTTCATTTTGATCCCTACCCTCATCCATTAGTTTTTCCTCCCCTCCCTCCAAACCTTTTTTTTTCACCACTCCCTTGTTCACCACCGTATTCTTCTTCTTCTTCTTCTTTTTGCCTTATCTTCTTCTTCTTCCACAACAGTTTATTCATTACCGCCAATTTGACCACCATTTTCTTCTTCTTTTTCCTTTTCTTTATCTCATTCCTCTTCTTTTGCCTCTTTATCTTTTCCCTCTTCTTCTTATCCTTCCTCTTCAACTTGTTCTCCCACATCTTTTTTTTCTTTCTTCTTTCTTGTTATTCTCCTCTACATGTTTTTCCTTCACTATCTTCCTTAATTCCCCCACCACCTTTAACAGCTTTTCCACTTTCTTCAGCATAATCATGTCTGATATATCCTTCTTATGAGCCAACGGCACGAATGACACCTTTAACTCCTTGATCTACAGTTTCAACTCACCGACATTATTTGTGTCCAGAGTCAGGTTCTCATGAATCACAACATCCGCAGTTTCAACTCATCGACATCATTTGTGTCCGAAGTCAGGTTTTCATGAATCACAACATCCATATCATCACCCCACGTCCAATACTCTTTGTTCCTCTCCACTTTAGTCATAACAATTTCTCTAATCCTTACAGCCTACCATTTAAAGCCACGCACCATAAATACATTTATCACACATACAATATTCACACACACTCACTTTCATTCATATAATTCAAAAGTTTTGCAATACAGTTATACCTCTTAACTTTTGGTTATATACAACTGTAGTTTCTTGTGGATTAGCTGCTTCTTCATTGTCTTCCACCACAAAATTCTTAGTGTAACAGCTAGATCCGTCATCTAGTAATAATGTAGGGGCTTCTCAAGTTGGGATATTTTTCGTATGCCACACCTGCATGTATTCCTCAATAAATTAATACTCAATCACATTAAGAAAGACAATATTACCAATGTAAGCAACACATATTACCTTAAAAGCGTACGAAAGTACTTTGCAGCCTTATCCAAACCGTTGCACCCTCTTCGTTCTCCTAACTTCTTCTTCTTCCTCACTATCCTCTCAACTCTACCTCTATCTCTCCTTGAAGCAGCAAATGAGAGGTTGTCATGAAGTTGTCCAAATGAGATGGAACCCCATTCAAAGTTGTTAAACCTATCCATATGCTCCAGGAGATGGAGGTAGTATAGAATCACAACAACATTGTTCTTTGCCCTTATCAATACAGCCTCAACAAAGTATACTAGAACTATCTTGAAGGCATAGTCTCTATTCTTGCACTCCTTAAACGCCCTTTCAAGCTCCCCTCAAGTCACATATATTTTTTTGGTGACTTTCTTGGAGGCTTTACCCTTTCTCTTTTCTTTCCTCCCCTTGCTACTTTCACCTACCAACCCTAATTTCCCAAGAAAATACACCCTCAGCAGCCTAATCCTTTGTGGCTCAACCTTTATATCATGGGGTTCGTCGCATCTTAGCTCGGTAATAAGGCAAAAGTTCTGCTTTGTGAATTGGGTCAATTCACAACCTATTAAATAGGGTAGCCCCTCTAGATCTTTAACCCCTTGATTTTCCACTCTACGGAGCAACAACTCATGGAGCAATTGCCTACTGAAATCCAATTCGTCAAAGCCCTAAAGGTGGCCAAAGTAGGATGCCCTAAAGGAACCAAGTTGTTCCTCATTAAACTTCTCCCTAATCAATCTTAACACATAGGGGGCTTGGGATATGTTTTTAACCCTTCCTTTATACGCATCTTCTCTAGTTACTAGTTGGACACCTTAGGTTGCCATATCCTGTACACATGACAATACACACACAACAATCAACATCCTGTCACCAAAGTTTCATAGTTATACATCTACTGTGAACAGAGCATCATTACTTAAGCATTTCAAGTCCCACTATCAAATTAACAATAATTCAAATACAAAATCAATTCCATCTCGAAACTACAACTTTACCAAGACAATAGATAATGACCCAACCTCTATACTACCTGTCAACATAGCTTCATAACTTCACAACGCACCTAAATTTATAAAACATTTCACATATATCCACCAATTCCAACTAATTACATCAATGAACATGCATCATTAACCTTATACCTAACTTAATTTATACTACGTAAAAGAAAAAAAACAAAATTAAATTCTACGGTTCCATTTTCCAAACTCACCAAAAACACTTTGAACCCAACTCGAATGAAGTATGACGTTAGTTATCGCAAAAACACTTTGAACCCAACTCGAATGAAGTGAAAAGCACATCCTTTTCTGTGGAACCTTACTGCATAGCTTTCAACCAAACTCCCCTTTATTTTTTCATTGCTCTTTGGAGTTTCAGTGAGGCCGGAGAGCACAAGAACATACCAACTATAACTGAGTTTGAAACGGGAATGATGTTTGAGCAAACGCATGAGAGCAAAAGAGTTTTGGGATGAGGTCAACACAAATTAAAGATGGTAAGTGTTTATGTCCCAGGTGGGGGAGGGGGGGGGAGTTTAAATCCCAACAAATTTTAAATTCATGCCGGGTACCCTTTTTATTAAATGACGGGTCATTTATGATCCGGTTTCACTCTAAGCTCATTATGATGGATCCGTTTTCAGCAGTTCAAATTTCATGTAGCGGGTCACATCCTGTCCGCACGCAAGGTTTGGAAAATATGGTCTGCACCTGAGAAATCCCTCTAAAGTATAAACTAGTTTGGAGAAGAAAAGAGGTTCATGCTTGCTTGGTTGGACACACATATTGTACTCCTAAACCCGTCTCGATCGACCATTTAGTTTTACGGCCTAGTGGTATTCCTCTTCAATTGTAAGTGAGAGGTTTTACGTTCGATTCTTGCCAAATGCGAATTTGAACCACATTATTGCTAGCCCATTGTGAGGCTAAGCCCACCCCTCCCCCTTAGTAATATCGTTGGCTCAAAAAAAACAAAAAAAACAAAAAAACCTGTCTCCATCGGTGTTCGGATGGCTGCGATATCGATTTAGGGCTCGGGTTTTGAGTTTGCTATATTTGGGCCTGAACTCTTTGTTGTATTGGGCCTTTTTCACTAGCCCAAAAGGAAAGGAAACAAAAAAAAAGAGCACCAAAACATAACAAAACCCTCCACTTTTGACCAATGTCCTAACGCGTTTCGTCTCCGACTCCTGCATATCTCTCTCCCTCCTCTCTCCCAGTTTGCTCATAGAAAATGGACGCCATTGACTCAGTGGTGGATCCGCTCAGAGAGTTCTCCAAGGACAGCATTCGCCTTGTCAAGCGCTGCCACAAGCCCGATCGCAAAGGTATTCAATATTCGGGTCCGATCTGTGTTTTCCCAGATCTGGTTTTGCAGAAATTAGGACTTTTTTATTCTCTGATATCCATGTGTAATTGATGATATTTGATGGTTGATTGTGGTGTAGAATTCTCCAAGGTCGCGCTCCGGACAGCGATTGGGTTCGTGGTGATGGGATTCGTTGGCTTCTTCGTGAAGCTGATCTTCATCCCCATCAACAACATCATCGTCGGATCTGTTTAGGTAATTGTTGGATCTCTGTCTTGGTCTGCTCTAATTCATTGATTCAAATTGTTGATAGAAAATGTGGAGATTTGATTGGCATGCTCGATCGATGCATTATGTAATTAGGTTGTTTTTATGTTGGATTCGGATTTCGGATCGATTGTAGTATTTGTCATGCCTTGGAAATTGAATGTCAGATAGTTGTTTGCTCAATTTTTATGAACAAATCTAAAGTTTCGATCAGGAACGTATTGGTTGAGTTTGCATATACATACTTGGCTTGTCTTATCTGACGGTACAACTGAAATGGTTATTTAATGTCGATAATTTTACCAACTTTTTGTTTAGATGTGTGCATCGTTCTTGATTTTGAGATTTTTACCCTGTTGCGATTAATTCGAGGGTTTGTAACGGGTAGCCATTTTGCGTTGCTGCTTGATACTGGGTAGAAATGGATGTGGCACTATCAATGCAATGGCGTTCTAGGATTCATATAGCCAGCCCCGCTTAGTGGGATAAGGCTTTCTTGATATATTATTCCGACTTATCCAATCTAAAAAACAATTTAAAAGTTATAAAGTCATATTTGACTCCAAATGTGGTGGTGAAATTATTAATTTCTCAGATACATACGGAGTCAAATTTGACCTTAAGCTTTTACTCTTATGCATTATAGAGGGATTAAGTCAGGTTTAAAATTAAATATAGCGCCAAAATCATATATGACCTCAACTTTTCCGGGGTGCTAGAGAAGGATTGAGTCAAGATTAGAGTCAAATATAACTTTTGACTCCAAATTTCCAGTCCATTGCAAATAGCCTTAGGAAGCTGATATCGAGCCAAGGAAGATTAACACAAATACTGATTATGTGTAAGAATTGTCCAATGTTCATATATCTTGAATGTATTATTGTTAGTTTCATGTTTATTGGATTTATTCATGTGTAATTACATAGATTTCATTTCGGTGTTGTTATACTATGGATTACAGGCCTTAGGCGAGTGAGTTGGTTAGGAGTGTTAGAAACACATTTCATATCTTTGCCTGTAGGATATGATGTCGATTGGGGACTGATTTTGTTTTCCCGTATGATTGCAGATCATGCTGAAGATCAAGTTAGACAGATGATAGATGCAGCGGACCTTAAGAAAGCATTAGCTTTTAGTTCTCATGTGTTCCTTGTTTCTGTAAAACCATGATACATGTATTTTCTTGTTTTTGATATTTGGGACCTTGTGAACTTGTCTCTTTGTCGTTTAATAAAAAATTGTGTTGTTCTGGATTCGCTTACTTGATCATTGTACATTTTAACCAATAAAATGTCGGAGGGATGATCGTGTGTAAAACGATAAAGAAGTATTGAATGTGATGGTCTCGAGCGATGGATTCAGTAGCATGTTTATGGTAGTGGGATCCACATTGAATTACAACACTTCTCCTTGGATGACCACAAGTCTTTGATTGACTTGTTAAAATATTGATCTGTTTTGGATGCTCCCCTTGATAAGTATCTTCTCCTGATTTCAAATTCTTTAGGCTGATGCGTATCGACGTCATACTTGAACTTCTGTGGGCTTGTCATTGATCTTTCTGCTTTAGTCTCTTGCATAGCAAAAGTGGTGCGCAACATTTTCCCTTTAATAATCCTTCAAAACATCGTTTCTTAACGACTTATACATGCTTGGCAGCTTCAGTGTAAAGAACCAACATTATATCAACTGTTATGAGGTATTTGCTAAGGAAATTTGAGACCTAACAACAGTTGAAGATGACTACTCGAGAGCAATGCAAGGTAAGCAATTAGGGAAAGGGTTCCAGGCAATCAGTTCCAAATCAGAAGTTTAATTTTAGGTTTCGACTGATTGCTCTTTTTCTCCTTGTTTTCCAGGTCTGCCTTGCCATGGAGGACAGAGATCGACATATATAAGGATTTCCCAATAGCAAGTAGTGGTGCTTTTCCTTTACGCTTGTCAACACCAGTAGTGTAATTAGAACTGTAAAATTCACGCGTTTCAACTTTGTCAGAGATCTTTGACAAAGTTGCCCGTGATATTCGAAAAGTTGAGATTGGTCTGAAAAGTGGCAACAAACTTTATTCAAGAAAATCTGGCTTTTGAAATTTAGAGAGTGGTGCCTTTTTTATTTTTGAACAAGTGGCCATGTTGTCTCTTCTTTTATAAAGGCATCGACTGTGTTCAAAAACATGCTCAGAAAGTTGCTGCCTGTAGAAATTTCCCCTTTTTGTACTTCTGAGATTTCAATTTATATGACCTCATTTTCCTTTATCATTTCTGAAAATGGCTTGCCCATTTGACCGTCGTTTCGATTTGAATGATGTGGAAGATGCAGACATGTCTCCTCAAGACAATATATGGCACCCATCATTCTTATCCTCTAATGGTCTTCTTACGGTTGGGGACTCTGTAATGAAAGATGACATAACCACTACAGTGGTGGTTAGGAATCTTCTCACTCCGAAGGATAACAGGATAATTTCAAAACGGTTCGATGAATTGGTTGTTCAAGACTCTCTGCCTTTCAGTGTTCAGTGTGCGAGCTCTGTATCCAATATGGGAGTTGCAAATCTTAGACAAGAGATCAGAGGGCTCAAACACGAGAATAGAGAGTTGCACATGCTTGCAAATAATTACTCAACGAGCATGAAAAGAAAGCTTGACCAATTGTAGGAATCCGAAAGTCAGATTCAAAGTGATCATCAGATGTTTGTGGCTTTATTCCAAATGCACCAATTGCCCTTGCCATCTGGAGTTTTATCAAGTATTGAGGCTCCAAATAATCAACCTCCAGTGCCTCTTCTTTATGAAGTTCTGCCAAGTACTAAGGCTCCACATGATCTGTCTCTATTGCCTCATCCTTCTGGGGTTTTGCCAAGTATTTGAGGATTCACATGATCTGTCTCCAATGCCTTCTCCTTCTGGGGTTTTGCCAAGTAATATATGTATAAAAATTTCCTCCCTTATACCTGAAAAACTTTATTCCAACTTGTTAGATATAGAAACCCATGGAAATTTTTGGTTCCATAATCAATAAATAAATGTGGAAACGATGAAATATTCTAGTTCCAAGAATATAAATCAATGAACCTTTTAACGGTTAAAAATAGTGTTGTGCTAAATACAATACAGCATATACTTCACTAAGATGTGGTACTTTTGGACCAAATATCAATTTATCTTTTCCCTCACAAAGATAAATGATCTTTCTTAGTGTCTAAATATTGGTTAATCATTTGAGTATTCAACTCATAATCTTCAATCCATATGGTTCTTTAATATCATAAACATCATGGATAAGATTCGTGTTGGCATATTGTTTGATTTCCAGCTCGAGACAATATTTCTTTCAACACTTTATAATCTTTCTAGACTATTTAGGAGTTCCAATGTAATATCATCAACTCTTGCACTAGATTTAATGGGTTGCAACAATATCATAATTGACACGCCCCGATCTCGATGTCTGGGGGACATCCTTGGACATCGGGATGGCCATGTGCTGGCTAACACCCAAGGGTGACGCAAGCTATTTAACGAATGCATATGTTGAGAACATGTGAAACGTGCATGTAAATTTCGCGCGAACTACGCAATGTAATATTTCAACAAAAACCTTATAAAATAATATAATAATATTCCATTGCCAACAATGATAATTATAGCGATAATGCATGACATGTTCAGGGCATACATCTAATTTAGAATACAAGTAGAAGGTGTTATTACAATGATGTCAAAGCAATAAAGGATGGCACGATGTCACTGGTAGGGGAATGCCTCGTTGCTAAGATCATAAGCCTTATTCCTATGTCCTGAAGGGGCGCAAAACAAACATGAGTGGACCAAGTTGATATATAAGTAGTACAAACATAGTTATTTAACAACGTACTAACCCTAAAAACTAATAGCATAATATGTAATAGGTTTCCGAAAACCCTAGTATGCCATAAAACCTTTCATAAAATATATATCGTATATAATGTGCTAACTAGTGGTATCAAATCGCCTGAAGGCTTTCCATCACACGCCCATAGGCAGGACATACGCCCGTAGGTAGAACATACGCCCATAGGCAGCACAATGACTACTAGATACGCACAAAAACATTGAATATAATCTTTCCAACATAAGTACATATATCTCAAAACATCATAAATAGTATATAGTCATCCATCATATATATTGTTGATGCATAAAACCAGGAGGTCTTGGAACAACGTAAATCCGACCGTGAATCTGTAAGAAAGTAAAGAACACAAGATGTATCGTGGTTCACCCCAATGTTTAGGCTATGTCCACACTGATGTTGATTGTATTTCTCTGTATGAATGTATGGATTATAAGTGTGAGGGGGAGTCCCCGAGAAAAAAGAGAAAGTTTGAAAGAGTTTCTCTGTTTGTGAGCCTTGTGGCTTTGTAATGTGAGAGTGAGGCTTAAGGATTGTAAGGGTGAGGAGGCCCTTTTATAGACTAATGGCTCATTCCCTTTTACATGAATCATGGGCTCAATGTCTAAAAGCCCAAGTAACGAGGCCCAATATAATATGGTACTAACAGTAGTCCCCCAAGTCTTCAGTTAAGAGAGTCTTTTGGCTGGAGACTTGAAATTCAGTCCATGTGTGGGCCGAAGTAACTAGATGTCGTCTAGAACTGATACTCGATATGAGGCGGTGTTCAATCTGAAATGATGCTAAACTAGAAGTAGCACATGTTGCGAGGCTACTCGGTTTGTGGCTTATGTTGCCTTGGTTGGCTTGGCTTGTGGCGTTAAAGGTGAGGGAGTCCCTTTTATAGAATAAGGGCTCACTCCTCAATACATAAATGATGGGATATAGTTGATGCTAGCGGCGAGGTGGTTGCTCAGCAGGCGGCGATGCTATCTAATGATGGTAAGGGAGTCCCTTTTATAGAATAAAGGCTCGTTCCTCAATACATAAATGATGGGCTAAGAGTGATGCTCGCGGCGAGGCGGTTGCTCAGCAGGCGGCGATGCTCTTTAATGACTGTGAGGGAGTCCCTTTTATTTAATAAGGGCTCGCTCCTTAATACATGAATGATGGGTGCTCTCTAATGAAAGTGAGGGAGTCCCTTTTATAGAATAAGGGCTCGCTCCTCAATACGTAAATGATGGGTTAAGTCCCCCAAGTCTTTTTCATGAGGCCCAGTTACGGAAGCCCAATATATGGTACATAGTGTAGTCCCTTATGTCTTCAGTCAATAGAGGCTGTTGGCTGGAGACTTCAAATTCAATCCATGTATGGGCCGAAGTGGCGGTTGTTCGGAGGCGGTCTTTGTATACCATGCACTGAAGCTTTGTAGGTGAAGCTTTGAAAGTGAAGCTTTGAAGCTGGAACTCTGTAAATGAAGCTTTCGAAGCTGGAGCTCTGTAAATGAAGCTTTCGAAGCTGATTGACATGAGTGATGCTCATGAATGTTTATGTATGATTGACATGAGTGATGCTCATGTATAATTTTGGAGTACTGGACGTGTTGATGCATAAAATCAGTGAGGACTTTGGTACAACAAAAAGTGTTAAGTTTGTGACATTCGCTAGATTGCTCTGGTCACTAGTGTGGATAAGTATGTAAATGGATAGGGACAGGGAAGCAAACACAAGATGTACGTGGTTCACCCAGATTGGCTACGTCCACGGAGTAGAGGAGTTCTCATTAATTGTGAAGGGTTTACACAAGTACATAGGTTCAAGCTCTCCTTTAGTGAGTACTAGTGAATGATTTAGTACAAATGACATTCGGAAATATTGTGAGAGAATGATCTCTATTTATAGAAGAGAGTTTCTAGTTTCATTCTGACATTGACACGTGTCGTGTTGTGATTGGCTTCTGATGTTGACACGTGTTGCGCTATGATTGGCTTCTGATGTTGACACGTGTTGCGTTGTGATTGGCCTCCTGGTTGGAGAGAAACTCTTTTGGGTCCTTGACGGTATAACGTTGACCGGTGCTCAGTAGTTTCGGGATTGGTGAAGTATGGAACAAACAGTGCTCCCCTAAGTTCCCGAGTGAGGGAAGCTCATCGGTTGGGGACTTGTAAGATCCAAGCCATTGAGTAATCACGAAACTTCTAAGTACCGAAGTGTGGTATCATTTTCACTTGTCTTATCTGTCTCATATGTAGATGTGGCATCTTCTCTGGAAGTACTTTTCCTCTATCCAGGGGTGGTATCTTTAACTGATGAAGATGCACAAGGTAATGTATCAATTTCACTTGAAGCTTACTTGTAGTTTCGGGCTTGGTCAAGTGCGATACAAACCCTATAGTAGGAGTCCCCCAAGTCGCCGAGCTAGGAGATTTGCCGAAGGAGGTAACAGACAAGGTAAGCAATCAGACTTCCAAGCAAGTAGCCTCGATCGGAGGTTCGACTTCGGCTTCCGGTTGATTGTTCTCATTCTCCTTGTGTCGTAAACAATAACAAGGATAAGGAGAAGCAAATGGAGAAGAGATGATATGAGATACTTTTGCTTTTGAAGAAGTAACTTTCCACATGCTTATTCTTGAACTGGGCTGGAGGGTTTTCTGGTTTCCTCTAGAGTATAAGGCTGACTCAAGAATTTGAGGGTCCAAACAAGTCCATCAAATCTAGAGTACGTTCGACCCTGATGATATGGGATACTTTTGCTGTTGACAAAGTAGTGGATGTATTGGCACGTGTTCTATTACTCTTGTCTCCACATGCTTCCTTGTATCCTTCTCACTTGCCCTATCTGTTCCTCAGGCAGATATGGTATCTTCTCTAGAAGCATAAGATGTTAAAGATGAGTACTCGAGAGCAATGCTAGGTAAGTAATTAGGCAAGGGGTTCCAGGTAGTCAGTTCCTGACTGGAAGCTTGATTCCAAGTGTTGACTGATTGCTCTCATTCTCCTTGTCTTGCAGGTAAGAACAAGGCCAAAGGAAAAGACAGGGAAAAAGCATGATATGGGATACTCTTGCTTTTAACCCTGATGATATGAGATACTCTTGCTTTGGTGTGGCTTGTTTACAGAGGTAATATCGGGAGGAAAAGAAGCTGAGTATTTCGAGAGACTCTGTTGAGAGTGTCCTCTCGGATGTGAAGAAAAGTTGAGCATTTTTTTTTATTTGCAGGTCTGCCTGGCTGTGGAGGATAGAGGTCGACATATATAAGAGTCTCTCTAACAAGTAGTAGTGTTATTCCTTTACCCTTCTTGGTCATAGTAATGTAGTGGGAGCTGCAAGCTTCACGTGTTTTAACTTTGTCAGAGCACTTTGAAAAAGTGTTCTGTGGTATTTGGAAAGCTGATGTTGCGTGTGAAGATTGCAGACAAGCTTTATCCAAGGAAATCTGGCTCTCGAAGTTCAGAGAGTGGTGCCTCTTCGGTTTTCGAACAAGCAATCTTGTCGGGGATCTGGCTCTCGAGATTCAGAGAACAGTGTCTATTCGATTTTTGAAAAAGTAATCATGTTGGGAGTCTGGTTCTCAAGATTCGGAGGGCGGTGCCTCTTCGATTTTTGAGCACGTAATCCTGTTGGGAGTCTGGCTCTCGAGATTCGAAGAATGGTGCCTCTTCGATTTTTTAGCAAGCAATCTTGTTGGGAGTGTTTTCTTGAATGTGAGTAAAGGTTGGGCATTTTTGTCAGTCTGCCTTGCCACAGAGCACGGAGGTTGACACACATTGGGATTTTCTAGTTATCAAGTAGTGGTGCTGTTCTTTTACCTTTGTGGGTAATAGTAGGGTAGCTGGACCTTCAAAATTTATGTGTCTAACCTTTATCAGAGATCTTTGGAAAAGTTATCTATGGTACCCGAGGAGTTGATGTTACGTGTGGAAAGTGGTGCCTCTTCGGAATCCGGAGAGTGGTGCCTCTTCGATTTTTGAACCAACCACCCTGTTGCCCTTTCTTTTATAAGGACACCAATTGTGTGCAAGAAGTACATTCAAAGAGTTATTGCTTGTAGGAATTTTCCCCTTACTTCAGAGATTTATTGCACCTCATTTCTCCTTCATCATTTCTGAGAATGTCTGGCCCATCTGACCGTCGTTTTGACTTGAACTTTGGTGAAGAGGCAGCCATGCCTTCTCAAGACAACATATGGCACTCATCCTTCTTATCCCTTACTGGTCCTCTTACCGTTGGGGACTCTGTGATGAAGAATGATATGACCGCTGCGGTGGTGGCCATGAACCTTCTTACTTCCAAAGATAACAGACTACTTTCCAAACGGTCTGATGTGTTGGCTGTTAAGGATTCTCTGGCTCTCAGTGTTCAGTGTGTAGGTTCTGTGTCTAATATGGCCCAACGCCTATTTGCTCGAACCCGCCAAGTTGAATCATTGGCGGCTGAAGTGATAAGTCTCAAACAGGAGATCAGAGGGCTCAAGCATGAGAATAAACAGTTGCACAGGCTCGCACATGACTATGTTACAAACATGAAGAGGAAGCTCGACCAACTGCAGGAATCTGATGGTCAGATTTTACTTGATCATCAGAGGTTTGTGGGTTTGTTCCAAAGGCTTTTATTGCCTTCGTCTTCTGGGGTTGTACCGCTTAATGAAGCTCCAAATGATCAACCTTCGGTGCCTCTTCCTTCTGGGGTTCTGCCTAGTATTGAGGCTTCAAATAATCACCCTCTTGTGCCTCATCTTTCTGGGGCTATGCCGACTGCTGAGACTTCTCCTGAGCAACCTTTGTGAAGGCTCCCTCTTGTTTGTTTATTTTGATTCATGTATATGTACATATTTGTAACTTATCAGAGATATCAGTAAACAATCTTTGCTTCATTTCAAAGTATTGTGTTAAATACACCAAGGCCTTCTTCACTAAGTTTTTTTGAATTTTTCCTTTTGTTGAAGCTTGTATGTTGAAGCTTTGTGAGTGAAGCATGTAGGTTGAGGTAGTGCTCCCTTAATTTCCTGAGTGAGGAAAACTTCTTGGTTGGAGACTTGAAAAAATCCAAGTCACTGAGTGGTTGTAAGACTTCCGAGTATCAAGGTGCAGTAGCATATGGTAGGAGTCCCCAAAGTCTCCGGTTGAGGGAGTTGACGAAGGAGGTGTCTAGCTAGTAGCCAAGTTTCCAAAGTATCAAAACTTCACCATTTTCCTTTCTAAGTGGTAGCCCAAAACTCCTCATTCATATATATTTGTTATGAAAGTTGTTAGGCCCAAAGAAGATAAGGCCTAGGCATTTTTTTTTTTTTTTAATTTTTGAATTTTCGAATTTTTGAATTTTTGAATTTTTGAATTTTCGAATATATATATATATATATATATTTAAGCTTTATAGGTGAAGCTTTGTAGTTGAAGCTCTGAGGTTGAAGCTTTGTTGGGTACCATGAATTGATTTTGCTTCACACTATCTTGATCAAGACAGTGTGAAGCTTTTGTAGGTGAAGCTTTTGTGTTGAAGCATTGTAGGTGAAGCTTTTATGGGTGAAGCTTTTGTGGTGGGTGAAGCTTTTGTGGGTGAAGCTTTTGTGGTGGGTGAATCTTTTGTTGGTGAAGCTTTTATGGGTGAAGCTTTTGTTGGTGAAGCTTTTATGGGTGAAGCTTTTGTGGTGGGTGAAGCTTTTGTTGGTGGTGAAGCTTTTGTGGTGGGGGAAGCTTTTGTGGGTGAAGCTTTCTTTTGTGGGTGAAGATTTTGTGGTGGGGGAAGCTTTTGTAGGTAAAGCTTTTGTGGTGGGTGAAGCTTTTGTGGGTGAAGCTTTTGTGGTGGGTGAAGCTTTTGTTGGTGGTGAAGCTTTTATGGGTGAAGCTTTTGCTGGTGGTGAAGCTTTTGTGGTGGGAGAAGCTTTTGTGGGTGAAGATTTTGTGGTGGGGAAGCTTTTGTTGGTGAAGCTTTTGTAGGTGAAGCTTTTGTGGTGGGTGAAGCTTTTGTGGGTGAAGCTTTTGTGGTGGGTGAAGCTTTTGTGGGTGAAGCTTTTGTGGTGGGTGAAGCTTTTGTAGGTGAAGCTTTGGAGTTGAAGCTTTGTAGGTGAAGCTTTGGAGTTGAAGCTTTTGTTGGGTACCATGAATTGATTTTGCTTCACACTATCTTGATCAAGATAGTGTGAAGCTTTTGAGAATTTGCAGTTGTCCTCCATTGATGAAGCTTTGTTGAATTTCCTTTTTTTTTTTTTTTTTTTTGGGAAACTAGAAATTGAAAATGTGGGAGAGACAACATATACAAATTTTGCTTCCACACTGTTGAGCAAGAGATTGTGAAGCAAGCCACACCTTGTAGTAGTCGAAGGTTTGGATGAACCATATAAATTGAATTTGCTTCGAACAATCTTGAATTTACTTCGAAGGTTTGAGAATTGTAGTTGCCCTCCATTGATGAAGCTTTTGTTAACACCATAAATTGGTTTTGCTTCACACTGTCTTGATCAAGAGTGTGTGAAGCTTTTGAGAATTATGGTTGCCCTCCATTGATGAAGCTCTTGTTGGCACCATAAATTGGTTTTGCTTCACACTGTCTTGATCAAGAGTGTGTGAAGCTTTTGAGAATTGTGGTTGCCTTTCATTGATGAAGCTCTTGGTGGCACCATAAATTGGTTTTGCTTCACACTGTCTTGATCAAGAGTGTGTAAAGCTTTTGAGAATTGTGGTTGCCCTCCATTGATGAAGCTCTTGCTGGCACCATAAATTGGTTTTGCTTCACACTGACTTGATCAAGAGTGTGTGAAGCTTTTAAGAATTGTAGTTGCCCTCCATTGATGAATGTTGGCACCATAAATTGATTTTGCTTCACACTGTCTTGATCAAGAGTGTGTGAAGCTTTTGAGAATTGTAGTTGCCCTCCATTGATGAAGCTCTTGTTGGCACCATAAATTGGTTTTGCTTCACATTGTCTTGATCAAAAGTGTGTGAAGTTTTTGAGAATTGTGGTTGAACTCCTTTGATGAAGCTTTTGTTGGCACCATAAATTGGTTTTGCTTCACACAGTCTTGATCAAGAGTGTGTGAAGCTTTTGAGAATTGTGGTTGCCCTCCATTGATGAAGCTCTTGTTGGCTCTATAAATTGGTTTTACTTCACACTGCCTTGATCAAGAGTGTGTGAAGCTCTTGAGAATTATGGTTGAACTCTTTTGATGAAGCTCTTGTTGGCACCATAAATTGGTTTTGCTTCACACTATCTTGATCAAGAGTGTGAAGCTTTCTACGAGTTGTAGTGTATGCATTGTTAAAGAGGGGAAATGTCTGAAGTAGATGCAAGAGGGCTGAATAGCTTGATCTTCGTATGCCATGCACTGAAGTTGTTACTGGCTTGCAATAAGACTTTGTTGGTGAATATAACTCTTGTTGGGCATAAGTGCTCCCCTAGTTGAGTTGTCAAGCTTGAGGGTTTTTTATTATTTGTGAATGCTAGGAGTTCACATGTACAAGTTGTACCACTCGTCTTCTGGTAGGTGGAATGAAGGATGAGTTGCTTTCATCACTTGGTTGGTGGTACGAAGGTGAGTTCCTTCATCACCTTTCATCACATTTCATCATCTGGTTGGTGGCACGTGGATGAGTTCCTTCTTCACCTGGTTGGTGGCATGAGTTGCAAGTTGCCAAATGATATTAGAGTATGGTTTGTACATTTTATCACCTGGTTGGTGGCATAAAGGAGAGTACGGGTTGTACATTTCATCACCTGGTTGATGGCATGAAGATGAGTTCATTCTTCACATTTCATCACCTGGTTGGTGAGAATAAGGGCAAAGTGTCTAGGCACATTGTAACAAGTGTTGAATGAACCCTTTCAAAGCAAAGTTGGCTTATGTATGAATGTGTTGGAATGTATGATTGAACGAATATACTGTGAAGTTGTTCGTTTATTTGTATAGTCTTGTTGACATATACTTAGACTTTGTTTCATGTTGGAAGCATTCATGTTGAAGCTTTGAACCCGAGTGTTTCCTTGCTAGGAATGTAAGAGGATTAGGACCGAGTTGTCTAAATCACCTCTTTATTGAATTCATGCAAAATAGTCTTCGTTACATAGGATGCCGAACGACTGAAGCTTAACACTTGTACAATGTGAGTTTACTTGTAATAGTACTTCAAGTGATCGGCATTCCATGGATGGCCAATGGTCTTGCCATCGGAGCTTCTAAGCTTGTAGGAGCCAAGGTGACTGATGCCAACAACTTCAAATGGTCCATCTTAGTTTGGACTAAGTGTTCATTCACTCGGGACTCTGTCCCAGAGTAATCTTTTCTTCAATACCCAGTCCCTCACTTTGAAAGAACGAGGTTTGACCCTTGAGTCATAGAAGTTGGAGATGCGCTGCTTGTAGACAACATTCCTAAAGTGAGCCTGGTTTCTGTGTTCCTCGACTAGATCTAAGTTGAGGGTAAGTTGTTTGTCATTTTCGCTTTGCATGTAGTTCTAGACTCAGAATGTTGCTTGCTCAAGCTCAACTGGGACAACTGCCTCTGTACCAAAGGCAAGTGAGAATGGGGTTTCTCATGTTGATGTCCGATACGAAGTGCGGTATGACCAAAGAACTTGGGGCACAAATTATGGCCAACAACCTTTAGCCTTGTCCAAGCTGGTTTTCAAAGTTCGCTTGATTATTTTGTTGATGGCTTCAACTTGTCCATTGGACTGGGGATGAGCTAGGGAGGCAAAACATAAGTTAATGTTGAACTTAAAGCAGAACATCCTGAACTTATTGTTGTCGAACTGTCGCCCGTTGTCAGTGACTATCACATTGGGAATGCCGAATATGCAAAGGATGTTCTTCCATACAAAGTCTTCTATTTTTGCCTCAGTAATGGTTGCCAAAGGTTCTACTTCGGCCCACTTTATGAAGTAGTCAACTGCAACGATTGCATAGCGAACCTTGCCATTCCCTGCAGGCATTGGGCCGATCAAATCAAGTCCCCATTGGGTGAAGGGCCAAGGGCTGATCATATGAGTGAGCGGCTCGGGAGGGGAGTGAGGAATAGTTGCATAGCGTTGACACTTATCACATGAGCGGGATATTTTAATGGCATCTTGGTGGAGTGTTGGCCAGTAATGTCCTTGGCGAAGAGCCTTGTGTGCTATGGATCGAGATCCAACATGATCTTCGCAGACTCTTTCATGTATTTCCCGAAGGACAATTTCCGCCTCTGCGGGCATAAGGCATCTTAGGTATGGTAGGTTAAACCTGCTTGTAGAGTTGGTCATTAATGATCAAGTAACGGGTAGCCTTGTATCAAATCTGCTTAGCTTGGACTTTGTCATTTGGAAGGGTGCTATAAGCAAGGAATCTATAAATCGAGTTAATCCAACTATCCCCCTGTTGTAAGTTGCACACTTCCGCAGCCATGGTGCTTGGTGCTGCCAATAATTCGACCTGAATTTTTCTCCCAATCTTGTCTTCCACCGATGAGGCGAGGTGAGCCAAAGCATTCGCATGATTGTTTGCCACTCGAGGAATTTGGGTGATCTGGTAGTGGAAGTGCTTGAGCAACAATTGTGTTTGTGCCAGATATGTTGCCATGGAGCTATCCTTAGCGTCAAAGTTGTTGGTGACCTGGTTAACCACCAATTGGGAGTCACTGAAGATATCAATTCATTTAACCCCAAGGTGTTTGGCCAAACGTAAGCCTACTAGGAGGGCTTCATATTCGGCCTCATTGTTCGACGCCTTGAATTTGAAACTAAGAGCATACTGCATTGCCACTTTGTTAGGGGTCGTAAGGACTAGTCCTACTCCACAATCCTGTTGGTTGGACGAGCCATCAACATATAGACTCCATGATAGGGTTGTTGGTTCTATTTTCTGAGCTTCCGAGGGTAATGAAACCACCACTTCTTTAGGCGTAGAAACAATGTCAACAGGATATGTGAAGTCGGCGATGAAGTCTGCCATTGCTTGGCCTTTCTCAGCTGGCTTTGGTTGGTAGGAGATGTCAAACTTACCCAATGCTATTGCCCATTTGATCATTCGCCCGGAAGTGTCAGGACTTTAAAATATTTGTAGAAGAGGATGATTGGTAAGCACGATGATGGAGTGTGCTTGGAAGTAAGGGCAAAGTTTTCGAGCAGACATGACCAATGCTAGAGCCAATTTCTCAATGCTGGAGTATCGTGTCTCCACATCCTGTAAGGCCTTGCTAGCATAGTAAACAGGCCGTTCGACATTACCATCATTTCGAATAAGAATGAAACTTACTGCTAAAACCGATACCGACAGATAGATAATGAGAGTGTCACCAACCTCAGGTTTAGAGAGCAGAAGGGCTTTACTCATGTAGTCTTTGAGGTTCTTGAATGCCTCAGCACATTCATCAGTCTATGTAATGTACTTCTTACTTCTCTTAAGTGCTTTAAAGAAATGAGCACATCTGTCTGTGGCCTTAGAGATGAACCTAGTTAAGGCTGCCACCTTGCCAGTAAAGTTTTGGATGTCTTTTGAAGTTACCGGTTCCTTCATGTCGATGATTGATTTGATCTTCTCGGGATTAGCCTCAATGCCTTGTTGGCTTATCATGAAGCCTAAGAATTTTCCAGAGCCTACGCCGAAGGCACATTTGTTGGGGTTCAACCTCATTCGATACCTCTTCAGAATGGTGAAAGTTTCAGATAGGTTGGTGATGTGTTGGTCAGCATGTTTGCTCTTGACTAGCATATCATCAACATAAACTTTCATGCTCTTCCCAATCTGTTTGGCGAACATTGAATTGACCAGTCTCTGATAAGTCGCTCCTGCATTCTTTAGGCTGAATGGCATGACTTTATAGCAATATAGTCCCCTGTCAGTAGTGAAGGTTGTGTGTTCTTGGTCCAAAGGGTTCATGAGGATTTGGTTGTATCCTGAGTAAGCATCCATGAAGCTTAGGAGTTCACACCTTGCCATAGAGTCTATAAGTGTGTCTATGAGAGGAAGAGGAAAGCTATCCTTCGGGCATCCTTTGTTTAGGTCGGTGTAATCGACACATATTCTCCACAAGACCTTTTGGAGCAGGAGACTTTCCTTGGTCGGATTCTTCTTAACAAGGACAACATTTGCTACCCACGTTGGATAATTGACTTCGCGAACGAAGCCTATGCCTTTGAGTTTTTCAACTTCTGCCTTCATTGCCTCGTACCGTTCAGCGTCATAAGATCTTCGCTTCTGTCTTACTGGCTTGGTCTTGGGGTCAATACTTAAGTGATGACAGATGATATCGGGAGAGATGCCTGGCATGTCCTCGTATGACCAGGCGAAAACTTCAGCGTTTTTTTGCAAAAATCAATGTCAACTGAATGGGTGGTGACAAGGTGGTGCCAATCTTCACCATGCGATCTGGATAATCTTTTGAGATAAAGACCTTTTCCAACACTTCAGCGGGTTGTGCTTGTTGGGTGAAAGAGTCATCTCGAGGATCGTCGGGTTGATTGTTACCACCATGAAGATCCAAGTTGGCTTCGTCTAGGCTGGTCTTTATGACTTGGTCATGTATAGAAAGGGTTTCCTTAGGCACTGGCAGGTGTTGTTGCTTGACCGAAGTGTTGTAACATGATCGTGCACTAAGTTGATCTCCTCTGATGTAACCATTACCATAGGGGGTTTGAAATTTCATCAACAACATATGTGTGGATACCATGGCCTTGAGATCGTTGATGCCTGTACGTCCCAAGATGACTTTGTATGCCGTTGGGCAATCAACCACCAAGAAGTTAGTGGTAATGGTAGCTGTGTAAGGGCCTGTACCAATGGTGAAAGGTAAGTGTATGCTCCCTAAAGGTTGCACGATATCACCGAAGAAGCTTATCAGAGGAGAAATTGAGCGATCGAGCAAGTGTTTAGCTACATTAAGTGCCTTGAAAGCTTCAGCAAACATGATATTGACCGAAGCCCCCGTGTCTACCAGGATTCGTCGTACTTCAAAGTTAGCTATGTGAGCTTCCACGATCAGTGGGTCATTGTGAGGGAAGATGATACCTCTTTCTTCCTCAGGATAGAAACATATTGGATCCCAGTTAGGCGTTTGATACTTGCCTCCCCTGATGTATTGCACGTGAAACACTTGGTGGCCAGACCTTAAAGCTCGTTCACTATTTTTCATGGCCCTGTTGGAAGATTTAGATATGGGTGTACCACCACTTATGGAATATATCACATTCACCTAGCGTTAGTTACGGTTACCCCTTGGAGGGTGAAGGAGAAATTGATCAATTTTTCCTTCACGTGCCAAAGCTTTAATATGATCACGAAAGGTGATACACTTCTCGCTGTCATAGCCGTTATACTCGTGGTAGCAGCAAAACGTGCCTGTGTTCTTCGTGGGCTTGTAACCCGACTGCTTCGGCATTTGCTTCGGTATCAGGTGTGCTATGCTGGGATAAATTGCTACGCATGTGGTGATCAAAGGTGTGTATGTCTCATACCTCGGGGTAGGGCCTGTCTTGACACGTACTTGGCCCACTGTGTTGACTGTCTAGGGGCGGGCATTATCCTGGTGATACCTTTGGTTATCGCGATAGTGTCCCTTGCTCCTTTTACTAAAATGAGACTGGTGAGGATGTAAATCTTTCCTTTTGCTCTGAGATTGATATGTTTGGTGACTTGGTGAAGTATTAAGTAAGGCAGGGGGAGGCACTGCTGCCGTTTGGAAGGTTGAGGTCTTCTCATTTGGTTGGATCTAGCTTCCACTCCCTACTTGCTGATAAGGGGTGGTTGTGGGGGGTTTCCCTTAGTATGTCATTGTCTCGGTGGAGGCATGGTTATAAGCCTAGGCCATCACCTCAGAGTAAGTCTTCTAAGTGTTGGCATTGATCATGTATTTAAAGAAACAGTCACGTAGGCTTTCTGTGAAGGCTTTGAGGGCAGTCTTGTCGTCTGCCTCGGCACAACGGGAATACTCATGGCTGAAGCGGCCAACATACATATGTAATGACTCGTCTGGCTTTTGACGAATAGTGTACAAGTCATCCGCAAAGTGCAAGCGATCGATCTGGAAAATGTGTTGAGAAACAAACAGTTTCCTTAATTCCTCAAATGAGTCTACCGTCTCAGGTAGAATACAGGAATACCAGTTTAGAGCTCCACCAGAGAGGGTAGAGGGGAAGAGAATACATCGCTTTTCGTTGATGTGCATTTGGTATGCCATGGTGGACTCAAAAAGGTTAAGGTGTTCAATCGGGTCCTCCTTTCCAGTATAAAGTTGCAAGCCAAGGTTAGGTTTGTTCGAATCCGAGGTTTGTTCCAATCAGGTATCTTAGATTATCGTTCGGCCTTCAACTTGTTTACTTTCTTAAGAAGCTGTAAGATAAGAGGGTCCTGAGTGGAGTCATGTATCACTGCAGCTTTCTTTCGTAAATCTCCATCTCCTTTTGGAAGTATGAAGGTTTGATCAAGAGCATGCGATTTTTCCCTGGACTCGCCGTACTGACTTCCAAGTGTCACGGGATGACTCTTTAAGCCTTCCGCCCGTGCGGCACTTAGACTTGAATACCTCGATGAACAAGCTAAGTAAGCCTTCGAAGCCTCGCTTCCCCAGATCGAATCACAAAGAAAGCTAAGATAGCTTGGAGAATGCTAAGATCACTTAGAAGATGGGAGAAAGGAAGCTTTGTATTGAAAGTTAAGAGAACTTTACAATTGCTTACAATTCTTGGATGGTTTGGCCAAATGGCCTTACCTCCTATTTATAGGCCTAAGTCACCTCCTCAATGGAGGGTTCTAGAATCCCCTACTTACATCCAAAAATATCTAGCATAGTTCTAGATACAACTTGCCTAATCTAGATTATTCTAGGTGAGGCTTAAATATGTACACTTGTGTGGAATGTTCCGGAATACCCTAGATTATCTTGAATGCTCCGCCACGTTCTTGATTTCTCCGGGACGTTCTAGAAGCTTCCATGAAGACATGGCTTCATGGGCTTAGATATATGATGTCTTGGGCATTTTCTTTGTTTTTAACATGCGGCCCGTGACATCCTCCCCCACTTAAGCCGTCGACGTCCTCGTCGACTCTTGCCTCTCGAATGTCTGAATCAAGTCCTTATATTGCCATAAGGACATCTCCTTCTCCCATGTTGCTTCGGAGTATGGTAGCCCCTTCCATTTGACAAAGTACTCCACATGCTTTGGTTGTCTTGGTCGCACCACGACACGCTTGGCTTCAATGCTCTCCACTTCTTTGTCAAATGCCTCCGTCATCAAAGGGGGTGCTCGATGAGACTCACCTCGACTTGGTTCCTCATCGTCCGCATGATAAGGCTTCAAGTTGCTCACATGGAACACCGGGTGAAACTTGAGGCGGGGTGGGAGTTCCACAACATACGCGGCTTTGCCAACCTTCTTGATGATAGGGAATGGTCCCTCATATTTCCGCAACAAGCTCTTGTGCAAGCCACGAGTACTCTTGTGCTGAGACGCATTGAGCTTCACAAAGACTTGGTCGCCAGTTTGGAACTCCACATTCCTTCGCTTGCGATCCGCCCATTTCTTCATCTTCTTTGAAGCCTTATCCAAATGAGCTCGAGCAAGTTCGTGGGCTAATTGCCACTCCTTAGCAGTTTTGAAAGCGGCTGGACTATTCCCCGTGTAGCCAGTCACGACCGTGTTCGGGGTCAAGGGTTGTTGCCCTATAGCCAACTCGAACGGACTTTTCCCCGTCGACTCCGAACGTTGCAAGTTATAAGAGAATTGGGCAACATCAAGTAACTTAGCCCAATCTCGTTGATTGGCACTAACATAGTGCCGCAAATAAGTCTCCAACAATGCATTAACCCGCTCCGTTTGTCCATCAGTTTGGGGATGAAAAGCTGTGGAGAAGTCTAACTTCGAGCCAAGTAGTTTGAAGAGCTCCTTCCAAAATCTACCCGTGAAGCGAGCATCTCGATCACTGACTATGCTTCTCGGAACTCCCCAATACTTCACCACGTGCTTTAAAAACAAGCGTGCAGCTACTTCGGCTGTGCACTCCACAGGTGCGGGTATGAAAGTGGCATACTTGGTGAATCTATCGACCACGACGAAGATAGATCCACATCCATCAGACTTGGGCAAATGTGTGATGAAATCCATGGTTAAACATTCCCATGGTCTTGATGGGGTGGGAAGTGGTTCCAACAGTCCTCCCGGTTGCTTTTGTTCCACTTTGTCTTGTTGGCACACAAGACAAGTCTTCACGTATGAATCTACATCATCTCGCATTTGTGGCCAATAATAAGCATCGCTCACCAAAGCCAACGTGCGGTGAGTGCCAGGATGTCCTGCCCACATTGAGTCATGGCACTCCTTAAGGATTTCTTTCCTTAAGCTTCCCCACTTTGGGACATAGATCCGCTTGCCCTTGGTGTATAGCAAGCCGTCCTCAAGCCAAAACCTTCTTGTCTTCCCATCCTTGACAAACTCCACAATGTTCTTGGCTTGGACGTCATGTGATAAACCTTCTCGGACACGGCCCAAGAGATGGCTTTGCGGCTTGAGTACCGTAGCCATTAACTCTACTCGTCTACTCAGAGCATCGGCCACCACGTTCTCCTTTCCTTGCTTATACTCTAGCTTGTAATCAAACTCCGCTAAGAACTCTTGCCACCTTGCTTGCTTAGGTGTGAGCTTTTGTTGGGTTTGAAAGTAGCTAGTGGCAACGTTGTCCGTCTTGATGACGAATGGGGTACCAAGCAAGTAATGCCTCCAAACTCTAAGGCAATGGACGATGGCGGTCATCTCCTTTTCATGGGTCGTGTACCTCTTCTCGGCATTGTTTAGCTTGCGACTTTCATAGGCTATCGGATGTCCCTCTTGCATCAACACTCCTCCTATGGCAAAGTCGGAAGCATCAGTGTGCAACTCGAATGGCTTACTAAGGTCGGGCAACCTTAGTACAGGCTCCTCCATTAGGGCCTTCTTCAACCTCTCAAAGGCCTCTTGACACCGGTCCGTCCATTCCCATGCCTTGTTTTTCTTAAGAAGGTCTGTTAAGGGTGCCGCTATAGCTGAATACCCTTTTATGAATCTCCGATAGTAGTTGGCTAGCCCCAGAAAGGATCGTAGTGTTGGTACCTTGGTCGGCGGTTCCCACTCTTGAATGGCCTTGATCTTGCCCTTTTCCATCATAAGTTTCCCCTCCTTTATCTTGTGGCCAAGAAATTCTACTTCTTTTGTGGCAAAGGAGCATTTCTCCTTCTTGACATAGAGTTCATGCTCCCGAAGGGTCTTGAACACTATGCGCAAGTGCTTGACGTGCTCCTCCAATGTCTTGCTATAGACAACGATATCATCAATGTAAACCACGACAAACTTGTCAAGATAAGGATGGAATACCTTATTCATCAATGTGCAGAATGTTGCGGGGGCATTGGTTAGACCAAATGGCATGACTTTATACTCGAACGCTCCATATCTGGTCACCATCGCCGTCTTCGATTCGTCTCCAGGGGCTATCCTCACTTGGTAGTATCCCGATCGAAGATCTAATTTTGTGAAGTACCTTGCTTCACCAAGTTGATCGAATAAGTCGGCGATCAACGGAAGTGGGTACTTGTTCTTGATGGTAATCTTGTTCAATGCTCTATAGTCGATGCACAACCTTAGGCTACCTTCTTTCTTGCGTTGGAACAAGACAGGTGCACCATATGGGGACTTGGAGGGTTGGATGTAGCCAGCATCAAGCAGCTCGTTGAGTTGCTTCCTCAATTCCTCCAACTCGGGTGGCGACATCCTATAAGGTGATTTGGAGGGAGGCTTAGCACCAGGCTCCAACTCAATTGCATGGTCGACCTCTCTCCTTGGTGGCAACTTCTTTGGCAGTTCCTTAGGCATCACGTCCGCAAACTCCACAAGGACGTCTTCCACTTGTTTCGGCAAAGGCCCGTGCTTCTCCTCCCCTTCATTCAACATTAGGGTTGCAAGAAATGTGGCCTCGCCTTTCTTCCAAGACTTGGCAAATTGGATTGCCGACAAGTGCTGGGTACACTTCTTGGCTTGCCTTTCCAATGGCACCAGGCAAGGTTGTCTTCCGTCGGCTAGGATACAGAAGATATTGTAGAAGGGAATGGGAAAGGCTCGTACCTTGTCCATGAACTCTAACCCAATGACTACGCCATAGTCGTCCATCTTGACTACGGTGAAGTCGATTGTTCCCTTCCATGTGCCAATGTCTACGTGTACATTGCGCGCAACTCCAACAATGGGGGTGGCAGCGGAATTTACCGTCTTCACGCTACCGGGCTCCTTGGTGACTCGGAGGCCAAGTCTTGTGGCTTCCTCCGACGTCATGAAGTTGTGTGTTGCTCCCGTGTCCACCAACACACGCGTCGTCTTGTCACCAGTCTTGACGTCGACGAACAATGATCCTCCCCCAACTTGAGCCTTAGGTTGTGGGAGGGTTGTCTGGATGGCATTCAGTAGACGGATGCATCCCATCGTTGCATCGTTACTCTCCTCGGCCTTGTCCTCCTTGAAGGCCATGGCCTTAAGGGCCTTCTTTTGTGGGCAATCTCGCATCATGTGAGGGCCGTCGCATAGGTAACAAGTGGGTTGCCAAGACTTACCTTTGCCTTTGTCATGCTTATCGGCTTTCTTCTCCTTCGGTTTGCTTGTCTCGGCCTTGTCCTTCGGCTTATGTTCTCCCCCACTTCTCTCATGGTTACCCCTCTTCCCCGTGGGCTTGGAATCACCTTGGTGGCTTGATTTAAACTCAATCAAGGATTCGGCAGCGGCAATGGCATCAGACAATGTTTGCACGTGTCTCCTTTGTAGTTCGAGTTTTGCCCAATTTTGCAGTCCACTCATGAAGTACATGAGCTTATCTTCCTCTGACATGTTGGGCACCTCGAATAACAAGCTCACGAAGGCGTTGACATAGTCTTTGACGCTCCCCGTTTGCTTGAGCCACCTTAGTTTCTCCTTGGCTTCGTACTTGGCATTTTGGGGATAGAAGTGCAACATAAGATCTTTCTTAAATTCATCCCAAGTGGTGAGAGAGAACGTACCTTGCTCAATCTCCATGCTCCGACGACGCCACCACATAAGGGCATTGTCAGCTAAGAACATGGTTGCCGTTGAGATTTTGGACTCGTCATCTTCAAGCTTTAGGTACTTGAAGTATCGCTCCACGTTCCACACGAATGTGTCGAGCTCCTTTGCTTCCCTCTTCCCATTATAGGATTTGGGTTTAAAGGAGTCGATTACCTTGGAGTCCAACGCCTTGATTTCCCTCGACCCTTGCACGAATTGCTTCACGACTGCTTCTTTACAAAACGCCACATCTCCCTTAAGTTCCCTTGTGTCCTTTATCTCTTCTTGAAGCGCCACAAACCTTGCCTCTATGTTGTCAAGGTGAACCTGGACTTCCCTCCGCATCTTGTCTGCCATGGTGTTGAGAGCGCCAAGGAGCTCATCTCGTAGCCCTTCCACCAAGCCACGCAGTTCATCCTTACCATTGTCCACCATGGTTTGGATTTCCTCCTTGTCGACAACGTCCTCATCAAGTCGAGTATCGAACTCGAGTATGGTTCGTTCCACCTTCTCGAGTCGCTCTTCCATGGTCTCCATCGATGCTTGCAAGTCCTTTAACTTTGGCTTGCTCTTGGCAACGTCTTGGACCTCGGCAGTACGCTCCCTTAGGTCGGAGACTCCGGACACCATCTCTCCACTTGCCATATCCTACTTTCCTTCAAGTGATTCACGAGCTTGGCTCTGATACCAGCTGTCACGGGATGACTCTTTAAGCCTTCCGCCCGTGCGGCACTTAGACTTGAATACCTCGATGAACAAGCTAAGTAAGCCTTCGAAGCCTCGCTTCCCCAGATCGAATCACAAAGAAAGCTAAGATAGCTTGGAGAATGCTAAGATCACTTAGAAGATGGGAGAAAGGAAGCTTTGTATTGAAAGTTAAGAGAACTTTACAATTGCTTACAATTCTTGGATGGTTTGGCCAAATGGCCTTACCTCCTATTTATAGGCCTAAGTCACCTCCTCAATGGAGGGTTCTAGAATCCCCTACTTACATCCAAAAATATCTAGCATAGTTCTAGATACAACTTGCCTAATCTAGATTATTCTAGGTGAGGCTTAAATATGTACACTTGTGTGGAATGTTCCGGAATACCCTAGATTATCTTGAATGCTCCGCCACGTTCTTGATTTCTCCGGGACGTTCTAGAAGCTTCCATGAAGACATGGCTTCATGGGCTTAGATATATGATGTCTTGGGCATTTTCTTTGTTTTTAACATGCGGCCCGTGACACAAGGTATGTCTGTCGGAACATCTCTAAGTCCCTTATACCTTTGTGTTTCTTTAGGACTTGTTGCCCTTTCCTCAAATTGGTAGCCTGCCTGGGACATGGGAGGGGACCAAGTCTTTCAGAGACCCTTGGGTCAATGATCTTCAAGCTTACATGGATAGGATTGTCTCGACGTTGCTTTAGGAAATCTCGACAGTCGTGAAAGACGGCTTTCGATCATTCCACTCCTTCTGTAAGGAGGTGTCTTCCTCCACTTCTCCTACTTCGGGTCGAAGCAGCTGGGTTGAGAGAAGTCTCATGTTGATCAATGTTTTGATGATTAGCTCGCTCCTCATCAGGGATACCCATGTCGAAGGAAGGTAACCTTTCATGTTGGGGGGCACCGAGATAATGGTTGATATCCATAGGGGTAACGAGCTCGCGTGTTTGAGTACGCCTAGTTTCGTGGAGCATCTCAAAGAACTTCTCATACTGCTCATGGAGGACCTCATTCTTCATTACTATCTTGTTGTTCTGAGCTTTTAGCTCATCAACTTTAGCTTGAAGAGCAACCCTGTTTCCTTTCTTCTTTCGTTGCCTTACACCAAGTGCAAGAGGGGTGTCATTCTGCATGTTGTGGCTTCCTTCGCTCCCCATGTTGGAGAGAGATGCCTGGTAAAAAAAGAGTGTACGAATGGTGGAAACCAGCTTAACAAAGCTGAAGAAAGTGGGAATAAGTGTCGTTCCCACAGACGGCGCCAAATGTTGATGCATAAAATTAGTGAGGACTTTGTTACAACAGAAAGTGTTAAGTTTGTGACCTTTGCTAGATTGCTCCGGTCACTAGTGTGGATAAGTATGTAAATGGATAGGGACAGGGAAGCAAACATAAGATGTACGTGGTTCACCCAGATTGGATACGTCTACGGAGTAAAGGAGTTCACATTAATTGTGAAGGGTTTACACAAGTACATATGTTCAAGCTCTCCTTTAGTGAGTACTAGTGAATGATTTAGTACAAATAACATTAGGAAATATTGTGAGAGAATGATCTCTATTTATAGAAAAGAGTTTCTAGTTGCATTCTGACATTGACACATGTCGTGTTGTGATTGGCTTCTGATGTTGACACATGTCACGCTATTATTGGCTTCTAATGTCGACACATGTCGCGCTGTGATTGGCCTCCTGGTTGGAGGGAAACTCTTCTGGGTCCTTGACGGTATAATGTTGACCAGTGCTTAGTAGTTTCGGGATTGGTCAAGTATGGTACAAACAGAACATACTTTTGATCACCTAGTTAGTGATAATAGCGGCAGGCTGCCGAATAATTTTGGAGTACTGGACGTACTTTTGATTACTTGGTTGGTGATAATAGTGGTAGGCTGCCGAAAAATTTTGGAGTACTGGACGTACTTTTGATCACCTAGTTGGTGATAATAGCGGCAGGCTGCCGAATAATTTTTGAGTACTGGACGCAATGGCGAAGCCAGAAATTTTCAAGGGGAGGGGCGAAATTTAAAAGCGTACAAAATTCCAAAAAATATGTAGACAACAAAATCCTTTTATATAGTAAAAAATTTAAGTGTCGTTCGTAATGTATTAATACAAACAAGTTACAACGGTTGTCGTTCATAATGTATTAATACAAACAAGTCTACACGTGATGTCACACCCCACTCCTAATTAAAAATAGTTTTTGGGTCTTAATTGGTGAGCCCAATGGCCCACACCCCCTAATATCTATCCCTTTCTCCCGTACTCCCTCTCTCATATCTCTTCCTTTCTCCCCACTCCCTCTTCTGCTATTCGAAGCTCCCTGAGCTCTCTCTCCCTCAAGTCGCCCTCACCCTCTCCCTCTCTACCTATGAGCAACATCCATACCCACAATCTTATACACACGCACACCCTAGGACCCTCCCAAGCAAGAACTCGAACCGAGGACAGGTCCGTGGTGCACCACAGTGGCGGAGGTAGAACAGCCATGGAGGGGTTGGGTTTTCCGGGAGGGGAGGGGCTGAACCTGTGCTGGGGCTGTGTTTTTCGGGGAGGGGAGTGGCGGACGCCACTCCTCGCCCTTACGTGGCTTCGCCACTGACTGGACGTATTTTTGATCACCTAGTGGGTGATAATAGTGGCAGGCTGCCGAATAATTTTTGAGTACTGGACGTACTTTTGATCACCTAGTGGGTGATAATAGCGGTAGGCTGCCGAATAATTTTGGAGTACTCGACGTACTTTTTTTTTATTTTTTTTATTTTTTGCTTTTGCTTTCTCTCTGTTCATTGCTTCTTCTTTTCTCTTTTTGCTTTTGCTTTCTCTTTTCCTTTTGCTTTCTCTCTGTTTACTGCGTCTTCTTTTCTCTTTTTGCTTTTGCTTTCTCTCTGTTTTTCTTTCTTTTGGCAGATGGCAGACAAAAGAAATAATAATAGATTGATTATTAAGAAAGCTTATCTTCTTCCTCTCTACTGTCGGCCTGGTCTTCTTGAACTGATTTTAGGCAACTGCACTGGGGACACTCTCCTATGTCCCACTGAATCATTCCCCTTCCGCGGCGTTTCGATCATGATGGTCCTTGTGCTTCCACCATCGTCGCTGCAACTGCAGCTGCCTAATATAATCGTAACTTTGTCATACGTCCCACCGGACACATCAGCATGCAACACAACCTTCACCTGAGGGAAACCATCCAAGTACTGCAACCCATGATATGTCTTGACAAGCCTGAATAGGATCGTGCGGGCCACAAGCGACGCGGCGAAGAGATCGCTGAGGAGTACGGATCTCTTCGTGCCTCCGTGGCGGAAGAATCGTTATATGTAGAACAAGTGGTTCGGTCCTTACAAACGAACTGTGAATCTGATGACAGAGAAAGCCTTCTCAAGAAACTCGGCCATTTTTACTCCTGTATATGCAGCCAAATGCCGCTGGGTTGGGTTTGACGACGCCGTTTCCGGCTCTACCATCAATAGCCGTTTCTATGTCCGTAGTGGATTTGTCCCCCAGCTATGTACCAGTGGTTTGCATGAACCAGAGTGACAGAGAGACAGCGAGAGAAAGATCTTTTGCTTTTGAGAAAGAAGAATGGGGAATGCGGCTTGATGGTTTGCTTGCTTGTCCAAATTCACCACCGTGGAGGCTGGCGGCCTGCTGCTGATTGGGGACATGGCCTTGCTCTGCCGCCGCAGCTTCAGTAGGGCTTGGGACCCTCCAGCTCCTCCAGTTGCTGGTTGCTGGATAATCTCGCGAATTGAGAGAATGGGTTCTTCTCAAATCCTCAACACCGAATCCGAGCGATGTAGGTTACGGGTGTACAACCCATGCAAATGGTGATTATATAAAAGAATAAGTGGCACCCGAATTAAACAGAACACGAGCCCAGTTACCACAAACAAGTAACATACCAATAATAACTATAGGGTCATGTTCCGCCTCCTATTAAGTCATGGCGTTGATACGCCTATGGACCTGATGTCCTGAATCATTGTTACGATCGCCTCGAGTCCTAAGACCCTGACTGTTACGGCCTGCTCGATTCCCTTGAGTACTACTACCTGAAGCTGTTCCAGAAAACTGATGTTGCTTCTGAGCAGGGACCTAAGTACTCTGGTTATTACTGCCACCATAACTCTGAGTAGTCGAATAATTACCCTCACCGTAACTCAAAGTACTCGGGTTATTTCTCCCACCGTAACCTGAACTAGAAGCAAAATCTTCATATGAAGATGAAGTATCGCAATTTCGAGCTATGTGTCTAAAGTTGCAACACCTGTAACACTCAACCATATTTGCCGCACTCGGATTAAAATGGCCAAAAGATCGCCTCACCGACTCATTGCCTAAGCCCTCACTAGATGATCCCGAACACTGACCTTGTCGCTTGAATGACTAAGAGTGTCTAGGGCTGAAGGAATTAGAAGAAGCAGAAGGTTCCCTCATACTTCGAGATCAAAATCCACGACCCCACTGATTCTGGTTTCGAGTCTAGTTTTGGTTCCGAGGCTGATTTTAGCTCCGAGGCTAATTCTGATTAAGTTTGCTCCACCTCCTCTGTTCAATTCTCAAAGCTGCCTTAATCATCTCCTCGTATGAGGTATGCCTCTGTGGTGCCAGATGGTCACAAAAGTCCTGGTTCATAGCAATCTGAAGCTAAATCATCATCTCCTACTAGTTCCCTCATGATGTCTTGACAGGCGCCGAAAAATGTTATCAAACTCGATAATACTCATATTACCTTGGCAAAACTCTAGGAACTCATGTCTCTTCCTTAACTGATAACCGGGGCTAAAAAAGTGTGCGCTGAAGAGTCTCTTGAACGTAGCCCAAGTCATCATAGTTACGGGGGCGAGAGCCCATCACTGACTTCCACCAATATCTCGTATTCCCCTTAAGGAAGTAACCAGCGGTATTCGCCCATTTAGACTTTGGGCATCTCATACTCTCTAGGGTGTCCTCCATATTTTCTAACCAATCCTCAGCCTCCTCACAGGCTCCAACTACATTAAGTTCCGTAACATTGTGGCTACGTGCAATCTCCATATATGCACGACTCGGCCTGTTACTATTAGGAAAAGCATTTCATAGCGCGGAGGTCAATTGCTAAATTCTTCCCATTAGACCAGAATGAAGTCGTCGAGGTACATTCCCACCATATGATCCATGATTTTGATAAGAGGCAAACAAGATTTAGAAGGACGAAAGATCATGGCCACAAGAAAGCTTATGATTACCATATGGAAGAATGAAGTCCTAAGTATGCTTTGATACCAATTTGACACACCCCAATCCCGACGTCCGGGGGACATTAGGATGGCCATGTGCTAGCCGACACCCAAGGGTGATGCAACCCATTTAATGAATGCATATGCTGAGAACATGTGAAACATACATGTAAATTTCACGCGAACTACACAATGTAATATTTCAACATAAACCTTATAAAATAATATAATAATATTCAACTGCCAACAATGATAATGATAGTGATAATGCATAACATGTTTAAAGCATACATCTAATTTAGTATACAAGCGGAAGGTGTTATTATAACGATGTCAAAGCAGAAAGGATGGCACGATGTCATTGGTAGGGGAATGCCTCGTAGCTCGGATAGTAAGCCTCGTTCCTATGTCTTGAAGGGGCGCAAAAGAAACATTAGTGGAACATGTTGATATATAAGTGGTACAAACATAGTTATTCAACAACGTACTAACCTCCAAAGTTTATGAAAACTAATAGCATAATATGTAATAGGTTTCCGAAAGCTCTAGTATGCCATAAAACCTTTCATAAAACATATATAGTATATAATGTGCTAACTAGTGGTATCAAATCGCCCGAAGGCTCTCCATCACATGCCCGTAGGCAAGACATACGCCTGTAAGCAGAACATACGCCCGTAGGCAAGATCGTCACGCGCCTGTAGGCAAAACCATCACCTGTAGGTAGGACATACGCCCGTAGGCAGAACATACACTTGTAGGTACAACACACGTCCGTAGGTAGGACATACGTCCATAGGTAGAACATACACCTGTAGGTAGAACATACGCCCGTAAACAGGACAGTGACCACTAGATACGCACAAAAACATTGAATATAATCTTTCCAACATAAGTACATATATCTCAAAACATCTTCAGAGTATATAGTCATCCATCATATATACTACAAAGAATGTAAAAACATGTTCATAAATAGTATATAGTCATCCATCATATATACGACAAAGAACATAAATTCGATAAAGTATGGTATTCCAAAATATTCTCAATAAACATGATAATCATAAAGTGTAAATCAAATTTACTCATAAAACTTAACCATTAAATCATGCTTTTTATGTATGCATTTCTACAATTAAAGCATGTGTTTTAGGGAAAACGATGAGCCGTGCGAAATAGCAATGACAAAATTGCCGCTAATAGTGCACTTTGTACGAAGGTTAACTCGCCGTGGTTTTGCCGAAAAACACCTCGAATGTGGGTGCTCGCCAAAAAATTTGGAAAAGCTACTCCAAGCTGTTTTCAACGTCGGAAATTATGAAACACATTTGGGAAGATGATGAATAGTGACAACGTCGTTAGAGAGTTCCTCGGCTTGGCATGGGGTTTCCGTAGCTTCTCCGCTCATGTGGTGGTGGTTTAGGGTTGCTATGTGTGTGTGTTTCAGAGAGGAGAGGGAGAGTTGTAGAGAGAGGGCTCGGGTAAGAGAGGAGAGAGTTAAAGAGAGAAAGTGAGAAGTGAGGGAAAGAGAGATAGTTTGATATTTTTAGAAAAGGGAAGGGGGACTCACGGGTCCAAAGGAAGAAGAAAAGAAAAAAGGGTTGTGGGGGGCGGGGGGGGGGAAACAAAAAAAGAAATGGACCTGCATATAGCACACATAACAATGTCACTAAAGACGAAATACGAAAATATCCGAAAAACGTCTGACATTCGAAATGTAAAATCTTCGTTATAACTCCAAATTCGAATCCATTCACGCCTACATGTTTGTGGTGATGAGTACGATACAAATAACTCAATTAAATTAAAACTGCGTGTTTCAACGATACGATCAACGAAAGTTAACAACTATGCCTCAAGGGTATTTTTGTAATTTCATAAGTCTGTTAATTATGAAAATACATTAAATTTGGGACGGGGTTTCACAATAATGATATTACTCACTAAGGCAAATTATACCATCCATTGGTATTGAGTACATCATTTATGCTTTACCCTTCCAGGGCTTACTTCAAGCAATTTGAATCCTTCAGGGATTTTCTACACTTCATGACACATTACCCTTTTAGTACTTATATAGAGCAATTTGCTCCCATGTATACTTGAGGGATTTACTTATGGAGATATGATGTGGGCGGCTCACAACCCTTCATACATAATTCTCCATTCATATGAACTCGTTTACAAAAGTATAATTTCAAGTTTTAATTAGTAACCTTGTGTCATATCATGTGAGTGCATTTCACTGTATTACAAATGCCCGTATGTAACCTTGGTTCAACATCTTTTGGCTATTTGTATTATATACATATATAGGTCCATTTTTCCACGTTCTTACAAAATTGTAATGGAATTGCCCTTCTCCAATTTTGGCCAATAATTTTTCCTTTCATCGACAAAAAAAGAACGGGACTCAATAACAACACAGCTCATTGATGAATTTAGTAGCTACTTGTAAAAACTAAAATTACCGTTGGTTATCATCAACCCGTGATTCCATATTCTCATGTGCAAGCCATATTCTTATGCGCATGAATAAAAGCTTTTTCATTTCTTTGGATATCCATTACCTCTTCAAGGGTATTACACTATCTCTTATAGAATAGTCATACTTTTAGAGAAAGCAGATCATAACCTCTTCTTGAGTATTATAAAGCTTGGATTTTAATATCCACTTCTGGGGGTTGAGTGATTGGAACATATACGTCTATCATGCTTCATGCATGAGAGATCAACATTCCCATGTCCATGGATTTTCCTTTCTGGGACGTGTATCCATGTGGTGACTGTCATGCTTCCGGCATGCAACAATTATGCTTTGGGAATGCAATAGTTTAGTAGTGTCATATCCTTCTTCTTTCAAAGGATTGAATCTTTTGAGTAAGAGGGTTTACCCTTCAGGCGTGGAACAGATAAATCATTTACTGCCACATTATCTTGTCCAACAGGCACATCAATTCTTGTAGGCACATTTGCAACTAGAGTATGTGATTTTATCACTTTCGTTGCATCATTAAATGCATCTGGCATTTGATTGGCACATTGTTGCATCATCCAATTATTCTCACTTCATTTTCACATTGATTGCTTCGTGAATCAAATAAAGACAAGGTGGATACATCCGTTGTTCTTTTGGAACGGTCTATTCTCGTCGTTCTTTTGTAACGGTATTTTCTCATCATTATTCTAGAATGGTCTTTTCTCCCCCTAACGACGAGAAAATTGTCTTATCAAAATGGCAGTCCGCAAATCGCACGGTAAACATATCCCCAATCAAGGGTTCCAAATATTGAATGATAGATGGTGAATCAAATCCATAAATTCCCAATCTGCGATGATGCCTCATTTTATTACGTTGTGGCAGTGCAATAGGCACATAGATAACTAAGGTTCTAAAAAACACTAGGCGCTAGTCAAGTTGTGAGTTGGGGCCTAGCGCCTAGGCGGTTTTGAGTATACTTATTATAAATGAATTAAATTTACCATATGATATAAAAACAAACATGAAAAATATGTTTTTTTTTTTTTAAAGGAATGGTATATGTGATGTTAGAGTTTTAAGCATAGTACGATGTGGTCTTCAAGAGAGGAAAGTCTCAAAAAAAAAAAAAAGATATTTTGAATAAAATTAGTATTTAATGTTTTTTTAAATCCCTCCACCCAACCTCCTTCACATCATCCAAGGTTCCAATCTGTGGAGCCACACCAAAAGATTCATCCCACGGTTCCCACCTCTCTCACATAACCTAAGGCCCCAATCTATGTCAGACATAATGTAAAAAAATTTAAAACAATTGAATGATAAGAGTTGGAATACACACACTAACACATTTGACGCATTGGAAAGCTGAACTCCTTTATTTTGGTTTTTTTTTTTAACGTTTCTTCTTCATCCTCTCTCAATTCTTCATATTATATCTTGCTTTTGCTTTGTAAATTTCCTCCTCTGATGTGGTGCAAGTTTGCAAACTTAATTGTTCTCTCTCTCCCATCCTCTCTCTTCTCTTTAGATCTTTCATTTTCTGCTAAATATACAACACCAATTGGAAACGAAAGATGCAACGCCGACAACCACTAAAGACCAGAGAGGCAATTCGCCAAAAAAAAAAAACTACCGCCTTGGCCACCACATAGGCCGCCATCTAGGCCGCCTAGACCACCTAGAGAGTGTCTAGGTGGGTGCGTAACTCCTACCCGATTCAGTATGATGATTTGGCCTAAATCGCGGCAGCACTCCATCGCCTAGGCCGATTTTTAGAATACTATAGATAACACAACCCAAAAAACTCATAAATGTGTAATGTTTGGCTGGTGCCCAAACATGAGTTGTACTGAGAAGTATTAATGGTTAGCAACATGTCTCAATCGAACTAATATTGTATCATGTAAAATGGCATGTCCCCATGTAGAAAACTTGACAATTTCGTTTTCACGAGTAGAACGGGTGTAATCAATTTCATCCGCTTAATAAACGTTTATGCTAAACCATTTTGAGTATGAACATGAGGAACATGGTGTTCAACATCAATGCCCAGTGACATGCAATAATCATAAAAAATTTGAGATGTAAACTCTCTAGCAAATATGCATGGATTATATCATCATTTACATGAATTAAGGAACTTATGGTCCTTATTTAATAGTCTGTAGACGGAGACTCTTATGGCCTTTATTACAATTAAGTTGTGGCACTGCGGAACTTCAAACTTACGGTACTCATCAAGGAACTTCATGTCCGATCTTGAAGATCAAGGGACTTCATGCTCGATCTTTTTACATGATGTAACTTCGGGTCCAATTATTTTATATGATGATGATCAAGAAACTGCAGGTTTTGATATGTTCAAGGAACTTTGGGTCCTGTATATACTCATCATAACAAAAAAAAATACAATAAATAAATTAAAGCAATAGGCAATAATTCCAGCCATGGTAAATAAATTGCTTTTAAATAAATAAAGCTTGTGACAAGGGCTTTAATTCAACTCCATTCACATAAATAAATCAAAACGTAAAGCAGCTTGTGATACGGGTTTTAATTCAGTACTATTCACATAAATAAATCAAAACTTAAAGCAAAGGGTGATAATTCCACCCACTGTAAATAAATTGCATTTATGTAAATGAAACTTGTGAAAGGGCTTTAAACTAGCACCATTCACATAAATAAATCAATAATAGAAAAGGGTGATGATTAAGTTTCCATCATTTTTTTTTTCTTTTTCTTTGTATGCCACTTCCTTTTGTTTCATCCCTTTTATTTTATTTTTATTTTCACAACTCTAAGTCCTTTTAGTTACTCGGGAAGTAATAGTAACAATAAGTCTCAACTGGTGGTCCTCCTCCGGTGAGTTTCGAAAGAATCGAAACGGTTCCTATAAGTTTTGGAGTCAAGAGTAGTGCCTACAACTTATGAGAAGATCCAACCGTTAGATTTAGCTCAAAGTTTAGTATGATATGGATAAGAGGATACCAAACAACTTCCGTGAAGAAATAGTTTCAATTTGAGCTACTGAAAAATGAGTTTGGGTACTCATAAGGTGGCTGTCCATTTTTCTGCGAAAATTGGAAACTGGGTTGGTGTTTTAGATATCTGCGACGATAGTACCGTTGGAATTTTACGGCTATCAGATTTTCTACAGATTTTGAGTCTGTATCATTTTGCTTCTGCAAATGATGATATACAGTCATACAACAAGATATATAGTTGCTTTAGGAAAATCAATAGTAAAGAGATTTGAACATGAAACGAAAAGATTTTCTTATTTGTGAGATTCCAGTTGATAGAGGTAAAAGGTAGGTAGTGCTTCACCGGATTTATGGCATTGTGCTTTCCACTGACACGAGATCTTCTCGTGCTGATAATGTGTTGTAAAATCGATGGTATGTGTGCAATGGAATAAATGAAACAAGACACAATATTTAGGAGGTTCCTCTACAGTTAGTGTGACTGGAGTACGTCCTCGGGGCAGCAGTGTATTCAAGTCATTTCCATCAGTTTTCCCATTATAAGAGTTCCATTTGCATCCGGATATAGTTATTTTAATGGACATGCTATCATTAAAATCAATCAAGAACCAAGTAAATGACTTAAGGGGATCTGAACTCCTCCCATTCGAACATACAAGACTATGAACTGAAAGTCCTTATTCGTAAGGCAAGAAAAAGAACTTAATATGGACTTAACCCATTCCCTTAATGTGGACTTAACTCATTCACGACAATCCTTTGATAATAAGAAGTCCGAGTAACTTGGGGTGCACAATCTTGTTCTACATCTACTATACTGAGATAGCAGTGGCACGCCTAGCACTTGGTTAGTTTTGATTGCGAGCCTCAAGGCCTACACCTACGGCCCTACCAATGCACCTTTCAAAACTAACTTTATCCTCTTCTTGCAGCACATCAGCAGTCAAGAGCCCGACTACATATCCAAAATGCCAATCCCTTGGGGAGCTGTGCTGAAAGCCAAGGAGCCCTCTCCGGAGAAATCTTCGCCCGAACAAATATGTTATAAGCTTTTTAGCCAAAATGGTCCCTAAAATTTTCATAACTCATTACTTTGATCCCTAAGATTTGAAATCAATAGAATTGGTCCATGAGTTTATCGACCATCAATCATTTTGGTCATTATTTGAAAAATTATGTTAAATAATGACTAAATAACAAAAATACTATCAATTAAATAAATAATGGGCAAAATGATTTGACAAAAATTGAGAGTATTTTGGTCATTTTATCCATATTTAATGGAGATTTTTTAAGGAATAATCAAAATGATTGATGGTGGACAAACTCATGGATCACTTCTATTGATTTCAAATCCCAGGGACCAAAGTGAGGAGTTATGCAAATCTCAGAGACCATTTTGGCTAAAAAGCCTATGTTATATCATTCAAAATATCAATCTCTTGATCAGTATTAATTTGATGAAATTTCATTTATATAGGTCCTGTTAATTTTATTGGGCGATTAGCAAGAATGGTAATTTGTTTAATTATAGTCTGAAAACACACACATATATATAGCATGTCAAAAATGAAAACATATTAATCAAGGGAACTGTTATTAGCACTCAAAAAGTCTCATTCTACACTCCTCACAACTGTATTATTGGAATGCCAAACGAGATTTTTGGAGTGCTAATAACAATTCCCTTAATCAATTATCTTATAAATATACTTTCTAATTAATCAATTATCTTACAAACACACACGCGCGTGCACACACACACACACACACACACACACACACATAAATACATGTAAATGCTACTATTATTGTATATTACATGTTTATACTTAATATTACTGCAACTACACCTTGGCGACCGCTACACGTTTGTTTCTTAGCCTCGAGGACCAAAAGGACATAGACAAACTAGGCCACTCTTTGTATCTGGCTAACGCTGGAGTCATATCGATGCCTATTGACTTACCTGGGACCCCGCTTCGCAAAGCCATCAAGGCCTCCAAACTCATCAATGGGAAGTTGACAGAGATAATAAAGCAGAGGAAGGCTGATTTGGCTGACGGCAAGGCTTCTCCAACACAAGATATTTTGTCACACATGCTCATGACATGCGATGAGGATGGAACCTAAATGAAGGAATTGGATATGGCTACTAAGATTATGGGGATGTTAATTGGTGGTTATGAAGCTGTCGACGCTGTTTGCACCCTCATTGTCAAGTTTCTTGCTAAACTCCCTCACACCTCACATCTACGATGCAGTCTACAAGGGTACGTAATTGCACCAAATGCTCCATAATTTAGGCACTTGGGTTAAATGACATCCAAATTACTAAAAATAATATTTACGTTTTCGTTGTTGTTAGATACTAAATCAAATACTAATTATAGAGCAAATGGAGATTGCAAATTTGAAAGCCCCAAGAGAGTTGTTGAACTGGGATGACATTCAAAAGATGAAGCACTTGTGGAATGTAGCTTAAGAAGTGATGAGATTGACACCACCAATTCAAGGATCCTTCAAGGAAGCCTCAACTGACTTTGTCTTCAATGGATACACAATTCCAAAAGGTTGAATATTATATTGGAGTTCGATCACAACGAACAAGAGTGTAGAATATTTCCAGGAACCCGATAAATTTGATTCGTTGAAGTTTAAAGGAACTGGGCCAACACCATACACTTATGTTCCATTTGGAGGAGGGCCAATGATATGCCCCGACAAAGAGTATGCTCGGTTGGAAATACTTGTGTTCATGCACAACCTGGTCTAGAGGTTCAAATGTGAGAGACTTCTTCCCCAAGAGAAAATTGTATTGGACCCATTGGCCGTGCCTACCAAAGGACTTCCAATCCACCCTTTCTCTCACAATCACATTAATTGAAACCACCGTAACCGTCAATTTGTTTGATTACAATGAGATATTAATTTGAATAATTTGTGGTTTTTACTTTGCACAATGATGATGATGTAATAATATGAATGTGAACTACACATTCTAGCAAGAATGTATTATATGTTATGTTGATTACTACTAGACAATTATCTATCTTACCAAATAAATTTGAGTAAATTACACATGACTACCTCAACTATCGGTCGAATCACTATCTCATACCATATATTTTAAACATTGCAATGTCATACCTCTACTTATGAATTTGTTGTAAAGTCAGGCGTTCATTAAATTTTCTATTAATTTGGTTGTTAAATGATGACGTGGCAAAAGTAAAGCCTACTTCTTCGCCAACTGGAATAAAAAATTAATTAATTAAAAATTAATTTTTAATTTTTATTTAATAATTATTTTTTAAATTAATAATTTTTTATTTTTTATTTTATAATTAAAATTAATTAAAAAAAATTCTCTCTCCCTCTCTCTCCTCAGATCGCCTGTCATCACTTTCGCTCACTCCCTCCTCTTACCATCCCATCCCATCCCAAACCCAGAAAATATAAAATCATACCACATCCCCACCCTCCCTAGTCTCCTCCACCTATTCTCTCCAGCCAATTCCACCATCTTCCTCTCATTCCTTTCCTAGGCAACCATTCACAAATCCGACAAACCAAAACTTTTTGCGCCTCCTACCTTGCAAATAGGATAAAGATGAGATCTTTCACACCTCCATCATTTCGTTGCTCGGGTTGAATTGGAGTTTAGGGTCGGGAAGTGGGGGGAAGAAGAAGGAGGTTGCGAGTCAGAATATGATTAGGTTTGGAATGAAATGGTACGAAGAGGAGAGAGTGAGGGGAGGGAGTGATTGAGGAGGAAAGAGTGAGAGGAGGAGATGACTGGCGATCTAGGGGGAGAAGAGTTGGAGAGATTTTTTTAATAATTAATTAATTTTTCAAGCTGGTTGGCAAATGAGTGGGTCGCGCTCTTGCCACGTCATCATTTTAACAGTTAAATTGACAGAAAATCTAATAGAGATTTGACATTACAATGAATTCATAAGTTGATATATGACATTGCTACATAAGGTATGAGATTGTGGTTTCCCCCATAATTGAGGTAGTTTTATATAAGTTATCTAATAAATTTTTAAAGCACTACACGCACATATATGTTGGGACAATTATAATATTTAAGGGTATAATTACACTAACACTGTATGAAACCTTCTCAGTTTGAGACATTACAATAACACCTCCTAAGATTTTAATTCTCTTTCATATAACCCTTGAGTCAACAATCAGCTTATAAATTTACTAGTCTACCCTTATAATTAAACAAAAGCCCATTTCTAAAGCCCAAGGAAATTATTTGTGCGGCCCAACGTTTCAGCCCATAGGAAACTAGGGTTTCCTCCTAGGGTCTATAAATTGCCTCTTCCCGGTCTCTCTCTCCTCAACTAGAACCGTCACCTCTTTTTTCCTCTCCTCGCCTCCTCCAAATCCAGGGCCGATTCTCCATCCTTCCTTTCCCTTCATCCTTTCTGTCTTGGCATCTAATTCTCTGTATTGATGGCGTTGATGAAGCTCTTTGTGCCAAAGACGGCAGCTTTCGAGCTCCGTCGATGACGGTCACAACCCTCTAAGAAGTTCTGAGCCTCCTTCCATTCTATTGTTTTCATGTTTTAGTTGGTTTTATAGTGTTTTTTTTTAATTGTTTTAGGAATTGGGTTTGATCGAAGAAAGCGAGGTGACGATAGAAATTCATGTCTGTCAATCCACTGACTGGTAACAGTGTGATGTTACTGTGAATCCCGACAGGTTCCGATCGCTTTCTTTCTAAATTTCCATTGTTTTCGCAATTCAATTAAAAACCATAGTTTTATTTTTTTTGTTTGACAAGAATGTGGGGGCAGGTGATGAATCAAATTGGTATTTATGGGTAATTTGCGTCTGAAATTCATTGATGTTTTATCTATCACCTTGGAGAACTGATGCCCTTGTTCCTTTTTGTATTTTTACTAATTTTACTTGTCTGCTTCTTTTATAAATGCTAATTATTAAATCATTGTGATATTTTTATGAAATTTGATAATTTATTGTCTGTGATGACAAATCCGAAGGCTTGTTTCTCAAGAACATTCGCAGTGGCCGACTAAGAGCTTTCGCCTTTCGCCGGGCTTGAGAGCTTATGCTGCTTTTCTCCTTCCTTGGATGTCTGAGACACTAACTTTGATAGATGCCTATAACTACCATGTATGTTGTTTAAGTAGTTTAAGATTTGAACGTCATTAATGATTAACTCCCACTTGGATTACCGAATTTCCTCATCAAATTATCTTCAAAATTCGACAAAAAAACTATCTTCAACTAATCTCACGAGTTTTTTCATGGTGTTTTATGATTTTTTATTTTTATTTTTAATGTGGTGCATATGTGTATGCAGTTGTGTATAAGAATGTGGTAGGTTGTGTAAATTTTTGTTATTTATTGGAATTTAAATGTTTTAAGCTTAAAAATGCCCATAAAAAAATTAAGCTAAAATTCTTTGTAAATATGCTCTCTTTTCAACTCTAGGTGGTACTATTTACGCAGATCACAACGATTTCTAATGAGGATTATGAAAGAGGCATGGTTCTGTATATAATATGAGATTGCTATTCAAGTTACTATATGGTGAAAAATCGGGTTTCTGTTCAAATTTAAGGTCTCTTTGGTGTTGCTCAAACATTAGGCTACGTCAGACCTCCACCAACAAAACCAAAGTTTTATTTTACCAAGTGGGATTGGCTTTATAAATTCTACAACGGCATTGTGTTCTATTTTGTGTTATATTTTCTGTTAGATTCAAGGATTAAAAAGTCTTTTTCTGTCGTCCATTTTTAAGTCTTCGTAGGACTTTGTCCCACATATGGAGTGGAGAAATCTTTCATGTTCTCTACATAATAAGTTCACCTGGAATTCCCAACAAATAAGGTTGTGACTTGTAGCCATTTCAGTAAAAAAATTATCAACGGCCTCCGATAAAAGGGCATTATTAGTACTGGAACAATGAAGTTTAGACACGTAACATCGTGATGTGGGTTTTTTTTTTTTTTTTGAAGTAATTGAGACCGTTAGGCCATTTCTAATCGAAGGTTAGGTCAGATGATTTTGGAATCTGGAAGGGTCCTAAGGAATCGAAGAGGGTTGGAGCTGGTCAATTTTTTTATTTTTTTAATGTTTTGTTATTTCTGTTTGTTATAACCGACAGAAATAATATATACTATATTATTAGTGTCGGTTAGAATCGACACTAATAGCAATGTTAATATAATATCAATTTGAACAGTGTTAGTTAAAATCGACACTAATTTGAATTCTAATTTGAATTCCAACGGTAGTCACTAGCCGTTGTATTTAATTTTTTTTTTATGAATTTAAACCTTTTTTTTTGTATAACTAACTTTTTTTTTCTATAACTTATATTTTACAAAATTTGGTTCATGTTTTTTTTAAATTCTATTTTTTTCCTATAACTTCTATTTCACAAAATTTGTTTCATATTTTTTTTTTTAAATTTCATTTTTTTCCTATAACTTCTATTTCACAAAATTTATTTCATATTTTTTACCGAGTTGGGGTCGAAGTAGTTGTTCAACAGTTAGCATGCGTCATCGCTTTGTGTCGTGGTTTGTAAGAGCGATCAGCAATAGAGCCATCCCATTGAGGTTGTTCCTCAGTTGGCTGACACACCATGGCTGCAGCCATGGTTGCTGCTATGTTTTGTTTGTTGCGTCTTACTTGAACTTCTTCATCAAACTCCTCATCTCATTTGCGCCCATTTTGCTTCTCTTTTGGAATTGGATAAGGACCCTCAGTTGGAATCTAAAGAGGATCCAAAGTTGGAATTCATTGCAAACTTGAATTGAAAGAGATTGAATTGAAATAGATTGAATTCAAAGTTGTGTGAATTATATCTCAATATCCATCCTATTTATAGCAAAAAAAAAAAATCAAATCCAACAACTAGCTGATGTTATTTAGCCGTTGGATTTGAATTTAAATTGTAGTTTTTAAATAATAAATTATGTTTGGCCTTATGGTCCTTTGGCCCTCGGTTGGAGATGATTTTTTGTGACAATGCTAAAACGAGCTATCTGGCCCTCTAGCCCTCAGTTGGAGACAGAGACAAATATGGCCATGTAATGTTCATTAAAATATTAATATCTTGGAGAATCTTGGGGGATCAGAGGGGCCATCGGTTGGAGATGGCCTTAGATGTTTAAAAAAATTTTGACTTAGCAAGTTTAAGTTTTAACCCAGAAATAATGTTTTTGTTCCTACTCTTCTAAGTTAAATTTTTAGCCGAGATTATTAAACAATGAATCTAGGATAATTTATTTTTAAAGTAACTTAAAAAAATAAATATTTAGACTATTTTAATTTAATTTTATGAACATTTTAATTTAAAAATATTTAAATTTTGATAAATATTGAAAAATCACTAAATCGACATCATAAAACTTGTGTAACACTATGAAAGAATATGAAACACATGAGCGAATTATTTTTAATTACTTTAGCTATTGAATTTAAATTTGAACCATTAGATTTTTTTTTACTGTTAGATTTGATCATATTATATTTTAACCGTTGTATTCAATGAATTTATAAATATAAATCTAAAAAAATATACACATATATAGTGACCCAGTCCACTAACTCAAGAGAGAATTGTGGCTTAAATTTGCTCTAGAAATGAGTTTTGGGTTAAACATATATTTTCCCTAAGACCATCTTCAATCGTTGGTCTAAAACCTAAAATTTTTAGCCTAAAAATTTAGGTTTTAATTTAGAAACAGCTTTTCTGCTCCAACCCTTATGGCTTAAAATTTTAGTCCTAGATTATTAAAGAATGAATTTAGACTAAATTTTTTCTTATAGTAACTTTTTTTTAAATAAAAAAATTATGTAAACTATCCTAATTTAATTTTATGAACATTTTATCTTAAAAATATTTAGATTTTAACAAATACTAAAAAGTCACTAACCGACACTATGTGACACATCCCGAACTAGAAAGGTCAAAGCATGCTGGCCATTACCATGAGGTGACGTAACCATAAGAGTAAGTGATGTAAAAAGTGAGTAAATTTAAAACTTATTAGAACTAATTATACTAAATAGTGAAAGAGTGCGCAATCGTGGGAAAAAACCCACTACAATTATTCAGAATTGTCGAGAGGTTCCTCGAGTGCCACAAAGAGTACATCTATCTAGGTCCTGGAGGGGCAAAAAACAAAGTTGAGTGGGTCAACAAAACAATGCTTATACGAAATCCTTTATTTTCGAATATACTAACCCCTTACCGTAAAACAAATATAGTTTCCTTAAAACATACTACGTAGATATGTAAACGATAAAACAACAATATTATAACCAGAATATGCCAAGTCATGATGTATCAAATGCCACAATAATATAATCATGTGATAATCAAGTATAGCTAAGTGCTCATCTATCTAGGCTGACACATGAGTTCGAACAGATAATTTCTGACACAAACAAGACTAGGTGTAATCAATATGCTCTAGTACTACGATCACGTGAAGGCTAGTGCAGAAGTACGGTCACATACAAGTCAGATTGCCTAATGCAATCTACCCGACAAGACTGACACCTAACTTGGATCCAAGACGAGCGAACGATGCGATGTGAACATACACGTGAAGGACTGGCCCTAGCCTTAGCCCTGGGGCAAGTACTAACACCAGTGTAGCAAGATGAGCATGTACAAATATATATATATATATATATATATATATGAATGTCATGACAGTAATATCCCAACCATATAGCAGCATTTATCACAATTAATATCACAAGAACAATACTTGGCAAAATAAGCGTAAAAGTGAAGTAAATACGCATTTATGAAAACTATAAATATGTATAGGTATAAAAACAAACTGCCCACTCACAAGTACGTCGCTGGGTCGTAGTCCCCGAGCCTAGCTTAGCCTTGAACGTCATCGGGATACGTTTCCCTTGACGCCGTCATGAATATTCCGTCAGAGTTCCGTCAACTCTGACGGAATATTCTGTCTTCTTTATTCGGTTTTCCTCGCCGTCGCCGTCATCCGCCGCAGTCTGCAACTCAACTTCATCGGATTTCTGGAAAAATTTTCAAATGCACTATTCTCTATCATTTCTCAACCATTTTTGACGTACTTTATATGGATTTAAAGCACATGAAGAGTAGAATCGCGTTATACCTGTTTGGAGTCCAAAAAGTGGACGAAGGTCACTGGGAAAAGCCTCGAAAGTTCCGGCCAAAAGTGAACTCTTCGAAACTCAATCGTTTCACTTCCAAATTTCTCCCAAATTGTTGTAGGAGCCTTGAGGAGTTGCATAGAAGCTTCCCCAAGCTTCAGAACTTCCTAACTCACTCGAAAACATGTCGAACTCAGTTTGCCCGAGTTCAGACCTCACGAGTTCGATGTTGAAAACTCGTCCATTCCCGGTTTCAAGATCATGGTTATGTTTGTGAGGATGAGATGAACACGAAAATGAGGTCCTTGGGTTCGATCTATGAGCTTTGAAGCTCGTTTGAGGGGTTGCAGAGAGAAGAGAGTTTTGAGAGGGAGAGAGAGAGAAGGAAGAGAGAGAGAGATCATTTTTCTGATTTCTAATTGGGTGCCATGTAGAGGGAAGGGATGGGATTGGTGAGAGATTTGAGGGAGCTGATTTGTGAGAAAGTGAAATAATGGGGGAGGGTGCACGATTTAAGTTAAAAGGGTAGATAGGGATAGGATTTCAGATTTTCTACTGTAAGGGAAATCAAAATCTATCCAAAGTAGAAATTTCTACACTAGTAGAAATTTTCGTACACTCATAAGAACGTGTACAGTTTAAATGCAATGACGAGAAATTAAATAAAAGTGATATAAATACGTCCATGTCACTTGCCAATAAGGGCATAACCGTCAATACACATACTAGGGGAGAAATTACATAGGAAAATTAGGGACGGGTCGTCACAATCTACCCCCTTATAAAAATTTCGTCCTCGAAATTTCAATACTGACTACAAATCAAAGCCATAAAACAGACGTGGATACATATCTCCCATACGCTCTTCAGTCTCCCAAGTAGCTTCCTCGATCGAGTGGTTCCTCCACAAAACTTTCACCATCTGCACGGTCTTGTTCCTAATAACCTTATCCTTTCAATCAAGGATAGTCGCTGGAACCTCATCATAGGTCAAATCTAGATTGTTCTCTAGTGGCTGATGAGGGATCACGTGTGACGGATTAGAGACGTACCTTCGTAACATCGATACTTGAAACACATTGTGCACTATCGCCAACTCTGGTGGCAAAGTAAGTCGATAAGCAACTTCACCAACTCGTTCAACTATCTGGTACGATCCAATGTACCTAGGGCTGAGTTTCCCTTTCTTGCCGAATCGCACAACACCTTTCCACGGTGATAATTTCAAGAATACCCAATCACCAACCTTATAAACTCTGTTGGTAGAATGTCTATCTGTGATACTCTTCTGCCGATCTTGGGCCGCTTTTAGGTTAGCCTTTATCACCTGAATGTTCTGTGTCATCTCATCCACGTTCTCAGGGCCCACCAAAACTCATTCACTGACCTCGAACCAACAAAGTGGAGTACGACACAGTTTCCTATACAACGCTTCAAATGGTGCCATACAATACTAGAATGAAAGCTATTGTTGTACGCGAACTATATCAACGGTAAGCACTTATGCCAAGCGTCTCCAAACTGTAGAACTGAAAGCTATCTTTGGAACATTGTCGCTTCTGATCTTCAATTGGTAGTAACCCGATCTTAGGTCAATCTTCGAGAACACACAAGCACCTTTAAGCTGGTCAAAGAGATCATCAATACGAGGTAACAGATAACGGTTTTTAATCATCACTCGATTCAACTGTCTATAGTTGATGCATAACCTCAAACTTCCGTCTTTCTTCTTTACAAACAGAACTGGAGCTCCCAACGGGGAAGTGCTTGGTTGAATGAAACCCTTATCAACCAACTCTTGTAACTGAGTTTTAAGTTCCCTTAACTCTGTAGGAGCCATACGGTAAGGTGCAAAGGAAATAGGATTAGTACCTGGAAGTAGATTGATGGGGTAAGCCAGGTAATTCCTCGGGAAAAACATAGGAAAAGTTCCTAACTACTTCAACGTCCTCCACAGATGTAGTAGTCTCTTCCGATAGCACAACATGAGCTAAGTAACCTTGACAACCTTTACTCAACAGTTGTCTTACCCTCATGGCCATGATAACTCTGTGCTTTAGACCACTATGTTCACCAACAAACGTGATAGTAGGCATGCTCGGTCGGTGAAAAGTAACAACCTTCTCATAACAGTCTAACCTGGCACGATTGTAGTGTAACCAATCCATGCCTAAGATAACGTCAAAATCAATGATATCCAAAGCAACAAGATTAGCCGACATGACTACATCTTCGACAAGGATTGGACATCCTTGATATTTCCAACTAACATAACAGATTTCACCTCTAGGCATCGAGAATTCCAACTTGTAATCGAGTGAAGTAGGATGTGGTTGAGTCGTTTGAGCAAACTTATGGGAAATAACTGAATGTGTAGCACCAAAATCAATTAAAACTTTAGCAAAATGGCTTAGAACATTCAACGTACAAATGATCAAGTCTGGATTAGCCTGAGCATTCTGTAAGGTGATGTTGTTGACTCTTCCCTAAACTTGCTGCCTACCTCCACAACCCCTGTTTGCTTGAGTCTGATTACCTCGACCCTGATTACCTCGGCCCTGATGGGGTGGATTTTCCTGTTTGCCTGAACCTCCACTACTAGACGCTATGTCTAGATTCTAATACTGCACTCCAGTATACATCTGTGCTCCACCGTTTTGATACGGCATATAGTCTCCCTGAAACTGCGGATAACCTCTATGAGTCTGCTAATAGCCTCCTTAATAATAGGGAACCTCAGGTGTGTACTGGTATGGTCCTCCCTGATTCGGCGCTACGTCCCATTGGTAGTGGAAAGCTCCACCGTGGCCTATTTGCTGACGATTACCAGGTGCTAGAAATTGCTGTAAGGGGACTACAGGTGGTAGATTAGCAGGCTGATTCTTCTGATTCTAAGGACAATTATAGGCCATATGCCCTGTCTGTCCGCAAGTGAAACATCATCTGCTTCCTATCCTACACTCGCCATATTGACGGGTGTTACACCTACGACAAAACTGAACACCAGAATTGATGGATTTTCCTTGATTTTGAAAACGAGAACCACCATTGGATGTGCCTCCTCTCTGAGGTGTACAGGAATTAGAACCCTCGGTCGACGATCCATAGCTGTTTCCACTCATTTTAAAATTCTGAGTCCTTATCCGGCCAAGTGATGATTGCCTTCTGTTACTGTACCTCTGGGCATTCCTGCCAACATCCTCATCCCCATCGTCAAGAGCATTTTCCGAATCTTCAACCCGAAGAAAGACCTCGAAGAATTCCTGGTAAGTAGAACATGGAGTAGAGGTTGCTATAGTACGCCATTTCTTGCAACTTCCACTCTTAAATAAACAAAGCATCTCCCGGGGATTATCAGCTATCTCGGGGTAATAACAAGATAAGTTTATGAACCCTTGATGATACTTAGTGGCTGACATCTTACCCTACCTCAGATCTGTGAACTCATTCTTCTTACTATCCAAATACTCCGGAGGAACAAATCTGGTCTGAAATATCCGTTTGAAAACATCCCAATTTATAGCATCTTCATCAGATAATGATTTCTTCTCATGATCCCACCAAGATTCTGCTCCCAACCGAAAGAACTAGGTCGTTGTCTCGACCCATCTCTCTAGGGAAAGATTACCCTGCCTAAGCATAACCCAAAAGGTCTTCTCAACATGATCAAACTATATCGCTGACTTCTCTGATCCCTCATTACCAAAGAAATCATTAATCTTCAGGCGAGATACAATATCCAGAGTATTCCTTGGGGTAGGATGGAGTGAAGACTAAATAGCATTGGCAATAGCCTCACCAAATTGTCTAAAGTCCGGAAAATCATTCTCAGCTGAAGTACATGGCTCCCTACGAGGTGGCATGGTTCTGACATAAGAAAACAATAGTTAAAACACATTAGGAAGTGCAGGACTGTCTAAATGTATGTTCTGATACCAAGCTGACACACCCCGACCTAGAAAGGTCGAAGCATGTTGGCTATCACCGTGAGGTGACGTAACCATAAGGGTAAGCGATGTAAAAAGTGAGTAAATTTAAAACTTATTAGAACTAATTATACTAAATAGTGAAAAAGTGCGCAATTATGGAAAGAACCCACTACAATTATTCAAAGCGTAATAGAAAATAAGACTACAAAAGAGTAGTCAAAGTAACTAAAGTACACTTATTCCATAACAGTGATAAGTTCGTACGTCTAAACAGAAGAGAATGTCAGAACTGCCGAGATTCCTCGAGTGCCATAAAGAGTACAACTATCTAGGTCCTGGAGGGGCAAAAAATAAAGTTGAGTGGGTCAACAAAACAATGCTTATACGAAATCCTTTATTTTCGAATATACTAACCCCTTGCCGTAAAACAAGTATAGTTTCCTTAAAACATACTACGTAGGTATGTAAACGATAAAACAACAATATTATAACTAGAATATGCCAAGTCATGATGTATCAAATGCCACAATAATATAATTATGTGATAATCAAGTATAGCTAAGTGCTCATCCAGCTAGGTTGACACACGAGTTCGAAAAGATAATTTTTGACACGAACAGGACTAGGTTTAATCAATATGCTCTAATACTACAATCACGTAAAGGCTGGTGCAGAAGCACGGTCACATACAAGTTAGATTGCTTAATGCAATCTACCTAACAGGACTGGCACCTAACTTGGATCCAAGACGATCGAACGGTGCGATGTGAACATACACGTGAAGGATTGGCCCTGGCCCTAGGGTGAGTACTAACACCAGTGCAGCAAGATGAGCATGTACAAATATATATAAGAATGTCATGACAGTTATATCCCAATCATATAGCAGCATTTATCACAATTAATATCACAAGAACGATACTTGGCAAAATAAGCGTAAAAGTGAAGTAAATACGCATTTATGGAAACTATAAATATGTATAGGTATAAAAACAAACTATCCACTCACAAGTACATCGCTGGGTCGTAGCCCCCGAGCCTAGCTTGTCCTCGCCGTCGCCGTCGTCCACCGCTGTCTGCAACTTAACTTCGTCAGATTTCTGGAAAAAATTTCAAATGCACTATTCTCTATCATTTCTCAACCATTTTTTATGTACTTTATATGGATTTGAAGCTCGTGAAGAGTAAAATTGCGTTATACCTGTTTGGAGTCTAAAAAGTGGATGGAGGTCGCCGGAAAAAGCATTGAAAATTCTGGCCAAAAGTGAACTCTTCAAAACTCGGTCGTTTCACTTCCAAATTTCTCCCAAACTGTTGTAGGAGCCTCGAGGAGTTGCGTAGAAGCTTCCCCAAGCTTCAAAACTTCCTAACTCGCTCGAAAACACGTCAAACTCAGTTTGCCCGAGTTCGGACCTCACGAGTTCGACGTTGACAGCTCGTCCATTCCCGGCTTCAAGAACATGGTTATGTTTGTAAGGATGAGATGAACATGAAAATAAGGTTCTTGGGTTCGATCTGTGAGCTTTGAAGCTCGTTTGAGGGGTTGCAGAGAAGAAGAGAGTTTCGAGAGGGAGAGAAAGAGAGTTCCTTTTTCTGATTTATGATTGGGTGCCGTGTAGAGGGAAGGGATAGGATTGTTGAGAGATTTGAGGGAGTTGATTGGTGAGAAAGTGAAATAATGAGGGAGGGTGCACAGTTTGGGTTAAAATGGTGGATAGGGATAGGTTTTCAGAGTTTCTAAGGGAAATCAAAATCTATCCGAAGTAGATATTTCTACACTGGTAGAAATTCTCGTACACTCATAACAACGTGTACAATTTAAATGCAATAACGAGAAATAAAATAAAAGCGATATAAATATGTCCACATCACTTGCCAATAAGGACATAACCGTCAATACACATACTAGGGGAGAAATTACATAGGAAAATTAGGGACGGGTCGTCACACCATAAAACTCGTTAAACACTATGAAAAAATATAAAAAAAATGAAAGATTTTTCTTTAATTACTTTAGCTGTTAGATTTAAATTTGGACCGTTATTTTTTTTATCGTTGAATTTCATCAAATTAAATCTTAACTATTGGATTCAATGAATTTATAAATATAAAACTAAATAAAATATACATATATTGTGGGTCAGGCCCACTAATCGTGGGCTAAATTTGGCTTCCATTTGAGTTTTAGATTTTAGGCCACATTTTAGCCTTGGGTTGGGTTGAGTTTTGGGGGGTGGGATATAAGTGGAAATTTGAGTTTTAGCCCACGGTTGGAGAAGGCCTAAGGGTTAGAGCAAGTTGGGAAGGTTTAGAACCTACAATTTTAGTTTTACTCCATTGGAGTAGTGTTGGAAATATGCCCTGAAAGTCAATCTTTGGAAGAAACCTTTCAGGACAATAAATGGATGTATAGATGACTCTTATACATCAAATGGCAAAGATACTATTTAGGACTATCTCTATAAACGATATATGTCCTAAATGGTGAATCCATGGACAATGGATCGATTAAAGAAGTAATCTAATGAAGTTAGACTACAGAGACCTTCTTCACATAACCATCATGTCCAAAAGGTTCCTGGTCATAGGATTGTCGAAGGGATACTGACAATGCATAGACCGGTACATACTATGTCCGCTTCAATTAGAAGGATGGAAAGTCTCATCCCATTCGTGTAGTGACACTAAGACAAGTATGTAGGTGCTCATTAAGGGAATGAGTTCACTGAACACAATCGAACGAGAGTACTTGCATGGAGGTCTACTCACATGTCAAGCAAGTAACTCTAATAGTTGGAATAATGTAAGTAGTCCTTTGACCTGAGGCATCATCGTTGTCTTGTGGTTAAGTACTTGATCTTTGATTATGTCAAAGTCACTCCATTCGCAGGTGTCCACGGCATAGTCGGGGTTAAGCCACTTAGTCACGAAGGCAAGTGAATGCGCAACAAGGAATCTCTAATCCTCGTTAAGAGATGATGAATACTCTAAGATATGATTCTGGAATCTTCGGCCGAAGTATCGAGCGTTATAAAGGAAAGCGTTCCTATACGACTCAATTGAATCATATAAGAAGGAATAATCACATTAGGGGTTTGACATAATATATCCATACCCTAGTGATGTGATTGAGAGTATTGTTTTAGAGAAGGATCGAATTGCATTGTAATTCCAACTGAATAGGTTCTCCGAACAACTTCTACATTAGCTTGGGTAGCCATGATATATGGTTAGATGTCACTCATGGCTTGTGAGTTCTTCTAGATGATTAAATGTAGTCGTCAAAGAAGAAGGTGAATTAAAAGTAAGTTTTAATTCACTAAGTGATTGGATTAAATATAATCAATTGGATTGGTGCCAATCACCTCACTGCCTTGCTAATTAGAACCTAAAACGATTGTTCACCAATACACTCTTGTAGTGAGTAACTAATGGATGATGGAAATAATTAATTGGATTAATTAAGTGTTGTGATTAATTAGAAAGTCTAAAGAAATCATAAAAGCGATATAAGATCGTTTTGGGCTTAAAGAAACGTTCGGGTTTAATTGGGCCCATTGGGCCTAAACTCATTGGGCTTTTATTCAAGCATTGGATGACTTGAAATAAATAAAAGCCCAAAGCCCAAACAACACAAAGGGGGCCGGCCAAAGGAGGGAGAGAAAGGTCAAATGTTGACTTGTTTCTTTTTGGCTATAAAAGGAACTTTATAGCAAATGTTTCATTAGGGTTTTTGAAGTGTTAAAAGAACAAAAGATAAAAAGAAAAATATCTCTCTAACACTCAAAGGGCCGGCCACCATAGGGGGTTTTTAGCTAATCATCTTTTCACCCCTTTGGTTATTCCTTCATCCTTCTCACTACACTAGTGGGTGAGGATCTTTAGAGGTTTTCAATTTTGGAAACTTGAAGAGAACCTAGGAGCACTCATACTAAACAAAGTGGAGGAGGCAAGGAAGGAGGCTAGGCTCAAGGACTTCAAGGAGCAAAGGGCTTGGAGGTGGTCCATCCTTGGTCTAAGATCTAGATCAAGAGGTATAAAACTACTCCTAAACTTTGTTCTTATATAAATTTGTTTTTGATGCATCTTACATAAACCTATGCATCTTGAAGGGGATTTACATGACTAGAGCTTTGATAATATATGTTGACATGCTTCCGTTGCTTTCGTATATAAATTTTGAATTGTATATGCATGCTAGTCACTAGAAATGCCACATGAATCTCATAGAATTCCCTTCAAGTAGGTCTTAGGTGAGTTTGCACATAAATTTTTCCTTATTATTTCAACATTTAGACAAAATCAGCATGTTTGTTTATTTTGAAAAATGAAAAGTAAAAGAAGAAAATACTGGAAGTAAAATGAAAGGAAGAGAACTAAAGAGGGAATGGCTTGGAGTCTTGGAACAACGAAAATCAAATGGCACAAAGGTGGTGTTATCCAAAACCTATCTTTATTTCTCATACACCTTTATAAATTTACAGCCATTGAATTGAATGAATCGAAGAAGATCAATTGACAAAAATTAACAAGGATGTGGGAGGTAAAGAATGGTGTGTAAGTAGCACCACCATATGCCTTTGAGGAACTTTGCATGATTCAAATCAAAGGCTTGTACAAGGGTGGTCTTCATCCACGAGCAAATTTGGTACGTGTATCACCCCTTCCTTGGCTAAGAAGACACCAAATGTGTATCTCAGAACATCAATCAAGATCACTCTATGTCTACAAGATCTATTTTTTCGTTACTCCAAACATAGGTCAAGAAAAAAAGCAACCAATTAGATCTAATTCTTGTCACAATTTGATCTAATTCTACCCTCACTTTCATTGACCAACAAAGAACAAACTATTGGTATAAATTAAAGTATATGATCAACATTTATATTTTGGGAAATCTGTTAATATTGGGCATTTTTAGGCCCACACAATTGTGCAAGTTGGAAAAGAAGCCACAAAAAGTCAAATGTAAAGTCAAAGTCCAAGGGAGACCAAGAAGCCCAAGGTTCAAGGAGCTTAGAAGAGGATACTCCCGAGGGCTAAAGCCAACAACTGACTAGCTTAGCCCGACTGAGTTATGTAAAGTGCTTATTATTTACGTTCTAGTACTACATCACGTGAAGCTGACGCTACGCGCATCACATACGAATCCAAACAACAAACCTAGAGACAGGCTGACACCTAACTCTAGATCCAAAGTAAACGTAAACGATGCATATAAGCATACACATCAAGCTAGTCCTTGGCTTAGGACATTACAACTAACTAATAAACAACTTGCACACATGTAACAATGAGCAGATATAATGAATAAAGATGTCATGCCATATTTTACACTCGCAGTTAATAAAAATATAAAGTGTAGAAAATCTAATAAGAAGCTAACCATGGCATGTTACATCAATTATGTAAATGAATAGTTATGTGAAAAAAAAAATCACACACACACACACACACACACACACACACACACACACACACACACACACACATATATAACCAAAAGACCCACTCACTGGTATGTTGCAAGGTCGTAGTCGCTTTACCTATTATGCCCACGGTACTCCTCTAGGTGGTCCTCTCCTATACGGGAAATTACTGTACTAATAATTAAACAAATAATAATTGATGCAAAACACCTAATTTCCCTTTAATTTGCTCAAAAATGGAATTTGGAGACAATTGGCATTGAATTTGGAAAAACAAAGTGCGGAAACGGAATTAGCGCGTCAAAATACCATAGGAAGGGTCCCGGACAATTTTTCAAAAAGTCAACTTTGATCAACTAACTATCAACAGTTAACTTTAACAGAATATTCTAAGGGGAATATTCCCTCAAATTTCAGAATTGGATTTGGGCTAGAACAAAGGCCCAAAGGTTTGGGCTGGGTTTGGGCTCATGCCATTTTTTTAAAAAGGATCTGGGCCGGTTTCCCAAATCTGGGTCGGCTTCGGCCCACTGATTCAAGTATGGGCTTGGGTCGGTTCAGGTTTGGGCCCTTTTTTTTTCTCTGCTACAGATTTTTGTCGGAAAATCTGGGGAGGGTTCAAACCATCTGTTCAAAGCCATTTCACAACCAAAATTTGCCCATAATATATCAAAATGAAGCTTAGGACAAGAGGACTAAGATTACTATTTCAAGGCCAAAAGTTGGTCGGAGATCATCGAAAAATGGCCTGAAAGTGGCGGCCAGAGTTGGAGTTCTCCGTTTTTGTCTGTTCGAAGTGGGTTTGGGCATGCAAGCTCAAACTCGTGGCCTAGGGGTAGTGGGAAGTCGTCCTACACCTTCAAACTCAACCACAACAACAAGGTTTCATTGGGTTTAGCTTGGAAAAACCTACAACTTGCCGGAAAACATGGTGGGTTAGGAACCATACTTCGAAACATGTAGAAACTTGTATGTATGCTAGTAAACTACACAAAAAAACTCAAGGGAGAGCTTGAGGGTGGAAATCTTGAGCTTACCTTGGTCGGATAAGTTTCCATTCGTCGGAGTTCGTCAAACGACAAAACGGAACCTTGTTTTTGTTTGAGTGTGGCACCATCGTGGAGTTGCAGAGGATCCCAGATAAATTTTGGGAGAATTTGGAGGTGTTGGTGGAGCTTTAGAGTGATGGTGGATGGTTGGTATGTGTGTCCGAGAAGGAGAAGATGAAGATAGAGTGACGGGAAATGAGAGAGAGAGAGAGAGAGAGAGAGAGAAGAGGAACATGCTAGAAAAAGAAAGAGAGAGTGAGAGGGAAAAGGAATAGAGAGAGGGAAAAGGAAAAGAGAGAGAGAGAGAGAGAGAGAGAGAGAGAGAGAAAGAGAGAGAGAGAGAGAGAAGAGGAATCGGCTAGAAAAAAGAAAGAGAGAGTGAGAGGGAAAAGGAATAAAGAGAGCGAAAAGGAAAAGAGAGAGAGTGAGAATGTGTGTGACCTGCTAAAAAGGAAAAGAAAGAGTGAGTGATGCGAGAGAATTGATGGAATGAAATAAGGGGGTTTTTAAAGCCCAAACAAAATAATTTTTTTGTTTCCACTTGCACATGCACAGTCTACACAAAGCCTATTTAACGCTGTTTTCAAATTTCCCACACCAGACCAAGGCAGTGGTACACACTGCACGAGGTTGGTTTTTAAAGTTTGAACTTATTTCAGGTGAATTTACATTGTTTTGAACATATCTTGGTTGTTATAACTCCGAATTGAATTCAGTCTGCGATCATATGTTTGTAAAAATAAGTATTGTTAAGAAATAGTAGAATAAGAGTGGGAAAGTGAATAGAAAATTAAGGTCCATGTGGAAGGCTTATGTGGCATCTCAGAGGTAATTTATAATCATAGAAGTATCATCAGTATTCCTTTCTCAAACCTTTACAATTGGCTTTAAGATATCACTCACCCATAGATATAACCAATAACTTAGATCTCGCTGGGATGGGCATAACATTTCTGAACACCATATTATTATGGTCATTCCAAATTTGCCAACAAATGAGCAAACACAAGCTTAAACCACTAAGAACTTCCTTATCAACATGCTTTAAAGAATTTAGCCAGTATACTACAGAGTGAAAGTTAACATTAGTGAAATTGCCCAACTTAATTGAACAAAGGTCCCAAATCAATTTAGTGACACCACAATTAAAGAATAAATGCACGTGGCCCTCGTATGTTGAATTAGAAAAAGGACACACCTTATCACTATTATTCACAATATGGCTTAATCTTTTCTTAGTTTGAAGTCTTTCATGAATGAAAAACTATGCAAGCTTCTTAATTTTAGGAGGAATATTAAGTTTCCACATCTTATTAATTAACTTATGCTTTGTAGATTGAGTCAACGTCCCTTTTTGAATCCAAGTAACTGATTTAATAGAGAACTTACCATTTGTATTTGGACCCCAAAGTAGCACATCTTTGGAATCTTGCAAGGGAATTATGATAATACATATTGTTGGTACCACACATATTGGGCCTCAGACTTTGATACATTAGGCCTCATTACCCAGCCCATATGATTATGTAAAAGGAGGAGCCCCTTATTCTATAAAAGGGGACTCCTCCCCCCCTTACAAAGGGGACCCGGAGAACCCAACAGAGGGCAATACCCTCACAAACTCTCCCAAACTCTCTCTTTCTCTGGGGGACTCCCCCTTACCTTTGTAACCCATACATACAGTTAGAGAGAAATACAAGCAACATTAGTGTGGACGTAGCCCAAACATTGGGGTGAACCACGATACATCTTGTGTTATTTACTTTCTTGTAGATTCACAGTCGGATTAACGTTGTTCCAAGACCTCCGGTTTTGTGCATCAACATTTGGCGCCGTCTGTGGGAAACGACAAGAAAAGCTATGTCGGTTCTTTCATTTTTTTCACCTCCACCGTGAATCTGCAGAAACCAAGAACCCAAAAGTTTTCTAGAAAATTCAACTTTTCAATCTTTTCAATTAACGTCCCTTCATTTTGGGGGATCAGCTCTTTATTATATCTCAGCATTTTCCAATTTAATCCCACAATTCAAAAAACTTGGTCTGAAAATTTCTTCAATTGGGTTGCTGAACAACAATAGCCTCTGTGACCATACCGCCGGTGCTTACATTCCCCAAAGACGACACAATCAACCTCTCCTCCGAGCTCAGCGGTAACACCAAGAAGGTCGTACTCTTCTGGATGCACGAACCCCCAACCCGCGATGCCACTATCATCTGCCAGGCACTGACCACAGAAGGCGTATGGACCTTAGAGCAGCCACCGAAGTCATCTGCTTAAGAACCTCATCTCAGATCTTTCACTTCAAGAACCCTATCTTAACTTTAGCTATGGCAGACTTGCCAGGGATGATGACGCTGACTAGATTCGTGACTCGCTCAAGCAGATGAGCCAGCTCGGTTCCACCAGCCGCAGGTCGTCATCGTTCCGATTCCAGATGAGCATCCCAGATTTGCCCATCAGTCGCTGCAAAACCAAAAAAACTTGGTCTCTCTCTCTATAATGTTTGCCATATCCATCCGCTTGCCATCACACTCCTTCTGTGCCAGAGACAGGAGATAGTTGTTTACAGTACCACAACCGATCATCTTCCCACTAAAGTGCATCTTTGAGGGATTTATTTTCACAAGTGCGGAAAGAGTTTCTAATGCAGCTATAAAGACCTTGAGATCCGTTGATGCAAGCAGGTCAGGATCCATTGATGCAAGCAGGAGCTCGAAATGCTTTAAGCCATCAAATGAACTCTTGTTATTGCAGTTTTCTAAAATTGTTTGCATCACTCTCGAAATTTGTAGCACTGCATGCTTTGGAAATGGACTATCATCTTCTAAGATTTTATCCGACAACAGTAGATCATTTCTACAAGACAAGTATGTCTTGAAATATGTATCAAAATGCAGAAAAAAACGGCCTTCAATGGTTACTGGCAACATATACTATTCATTTTGTGCTCTGGTGAAAGGAATGGCTTTGAATAAAGGGTTTCCTCTTAGCCCAAGGCAAGAGAAGAGAATAAAATCTAAGAGATTGAGATTTGACTGGGTAAGACCATAAGTGGGTAGGTGCACATGCATGACAGCATGACAGCAGCGCAGAGACAGTAGGCGCAGTACGCACCAACAATCTGCAATTGTCGACCACCAACATGAAAAAAGACAACAGAATAAATCATTTATTCACAGACGGCATGCGGAATTATTGAGCAACTAGATCCACTGATCAATATTGTTGCTGATTAAAGAAGTCTACTAACTTATAGATTGATGAGCCACGTGCTCATGGTAATCTCTTGTCTGACCAGACACCCACTTGCTCGGACATTTACTTATTGGGACACCTATGTGCCCGGACCCAAGTCGATGACCCTACAGATAGCCCCAACTCGATGACCCTAAGTTTGGCCCCGACTCAAAGACCCAACTTGCGGACCCAATCTGTGGATCTGACACGTAGACCTAATATGCAAACTCGACAAGCGGATCCGAGTCATGTCAAGAATCAACTCATACTGAGTGCATGTCAACATAAAGTAGATACTTGCAATGAGGAATAGCACGAGCTGAGCCACCACGCAGCGAGCATAGCCTCTAGCCGAGCCGCCTTGCAACGAGCATAGCCTCCAGCCGAGCAAACACCTCGCCGCGAGCATAGCCTCTAGCCGAGCAGCCTCGCAACGAGCATCGCCTCCAACCGAGCAGTCTTGTAACGTGTGATACCTCTAGCCGAGTATTGCTTTATGTTGAGCATTGCCTTGGGTTGAGTACTGGTTCAAGACATTTAGCCACTTCGGCCCCTACATGGATTGGATTTGAACTATCCAGCCAAAAGACTCTCTTGACTGAAGACTTGGGGGACTACTGTTGGTAACACACATATTGGGCCTCAGACTTTGATACATTGGGCCTCATTACCCAGCTCATATGATTATGTAAAAGGATGAGCCCCTTATTCTATAAAAGGGGACTCCTCCCCCTCACAAAGAGGACTCGGGGAACCCAACAGAGGGCAATACCCTCACAAACTCTCCCAAACTCTCTCTTTCTCTGGGGGACTCCCCCTCACCTTTGTAACCCATACATGCAGTTAGAGAGATATACAATCAACATCAGTGTGGATGTAGCCCAAACATTAGGGGTGAACCACGATACATCTTGTGTTATTTACTTTCTTCCAGATTCACGGTCGGATTAACGTTGTTCCAAGACCTCCGATTTTGTGCATCAACACATATTTTCTTCACAATTTCAATATTACTAACCATTTGTGGTAGCTTTCTCCTATTCCAACAAAAATTATCAATAAAGTCACTAACTTTCAAGTCCTAATTAATATTTTGATTGTCAATATTGGGTAAGAGATGGAACAACGAGTAAGGAAAACCTAATTGTGAGACCAAAACAAAATGTCCTTATGTCCATCTCATACCCTTAAGAATAACATCCCTACTTTTCAAAATACACTTCCCATCAAAAGAATGATTTTGTCTAATGTTCTTATCTAGAAAATGTTCCTTTCTAAGATACTTACTTTTTACTAACTTCACCCACCAGTTATCCTCCTCAGTCATCACCTTCCAACCTAATTTAGTGAGACAAGAGTTATTAAAATGATCTAGTCTTCTAACTCCTAGACCGTCCACTTTCTTAGGAGCACAAACCGAATCCCAAGCCACTGGAAAAAAAATTTTGTCCTTACCCCAGAAAAAATCGCTACACTCTTTATTGAGCTTATTGACAATCTTGTTAGGAAACTTAAAGCATGACATAACATGATTGGGCATACAAATTAGAGTTAATTAAAATAAGCCTCCCCGCTCTCAAAAGAGTGCTTGCTTCCAACCAACTAATTTTTGCTCGACCCTCTTATGTAACTCATTTCCATTAACTTGGTCTTTCCAAAAAACAATATTATGGATACCTAGATACTTACCAATAGTAGTTTTATGTTGAGCTTGCAATATATTAACAATATCAATTCTAATTGGAAGAGGTAGTATTCTTGGAAAAATACAAGGACAACTTATGAAAATTATTTGTTGACCTGCCATTTTAGAAAACATATTAAGGATTTGAAGAATATTCCTCGCACCCCTTGGCGTGACCATAGTAAACCGGAGACAATCATCAGCAAACACTAGATTTGAGATTTTAAATCCTCTAGGTGAGGATAAATTACCAATGTTGCTTCAGATTATTTGTTTGGGTATTGATGTGTCTAATTAAAGGTTCCATACAAATGGTAAAAATATAAGAGGACACGGGTCCTGTAACATCCCACTTCGCCCAGAGGAGTGAATCATGTAAGCCTTATATGTATATTCCCATTTCTACCGAGTACAAGGCCTTTTGGGAGCTCACTGGCTTCAGGTTCCATCGAAACTCCGAAGTTAAGCGAGTTTGCGCGAGAGCAATCCCATGATGGGTGACCCACTAGGAAGTTCTCGTGTGAGTTTCTAGAAACAAAATCGTGAGGGCGTGGTTGGGGCCCAAAACGGACAATATCATGTTACGGTAGAGTCGAGCCCGGGATATGGTGAGGGCCCGGGCCGGGATGTGATAGGTCCCCTTGTCTAGTTCCCCGCTTCGGATAAAAATAACAATGAGATCGCCCATTTATAAGCATAGAGAAGGAAGGAAAAGTAATACATTTCATAACCAACTCAACCCAACGACTATCAAAACCAAATCTAAGAAGAACATACTGAATGTAATCCCAGCTTAAGAAATCATATGTCTTTTCCATATCCAGTTTGATACCCATAGCTCCAGTTGTTTCTTTCATCCTATTGAAACCTTCTAACATTTCGTGAGCAATAAGAATATTATTCTGAATGGCTCTTCCCAAAGCAAAAACACCCTGATTTGGAGAGATGCAAAGATCTAACAGAGGTTTTAGTCGCTTAATGATGATCTTTGTGATAATTTTATAACTAACATTACACAAACTAATAGGCCTATAGTTATTAATAGTTTCCAAATTATCTATTTTAGGAACTAAAGCGATGTTAATATGATTTATGAGCATTAAGTTGGATCCATTCTGAAGAAAAAAAAAATCTTCAACCAAATAGGAAACAGAGTCCCTAATTTGGTCTCAGCAACCATGAAAAAAGGCCATACTCAAACCATCAGGATCCGAAGCCTTAAGAGCTCCACTACTACTCACACCATCCCAAATTTCCTCATCTATAAGAATGGATAACAATCCTAAATTTCCTCATCTGTAAGAATTGATAACAAACTTTCATTATGATAATTAGAAATACAAGGTTGAATGATATCCACTAAATTACTTAGGTCAGCACCCGAGGGAGGTCTATCACAAGAAAACCGCTTTTTAAAATTGTGCACAAAAACCTGTCAAGGCCCTAACCAACGGACCACCAAAACTCATTCTCATCTTTGATTTTTGTAAAATTATTCATTTTCTTACGAATATTAGCCATAGCTTGAATAATTTAGTATTCTTATCCCTAAATTGCAACCAATTAGCTTTAGCTCTCTGAGCCCACATAAGGTAACACATGCTTCAATTCATCTCGAAGAGATTTTTCTTTCATCAAACCAACAAAGTTGTTACTCATAACTTGCTTCCGAAGCTCATCAATTCCATTTAACAATTCTTTCTTTTTCTCCTTTAAATTGCCAAAAGTATCCTTATTCCATTTATAAACTAGAAATTTAAACTTACCAACACACATTCTGAATTTATTGATTAATATTAGGGTCACAAGGCCAAGAATTTTGCACAAACATTTTAAACTAAGGATGATTAAGCCTCATAGCCTCAAATTTAAATGAGACATAGTTATTATTCTCCACACTAGAATTTAGAGATAATAAAATAGGATTATGATCAAAACCAAAAATAGGATAGTTATGCAAATGATATTCTGGGAATATATTTAACCATAAAGGGTTAGCCACCACCCTATCCAATCTCTAAAAAACAAATGTATGATCCGTATGACAATTAGTCCAAGTAAAAGGAACTCCAAACGCATTTAAAGATAAAAGATTGCCACGATTAAGAAAATTGATAAAATTGTTGGGTTTGATTACCTCCAAGCCCACCAAGGATTTAAAGAAGTTGTCATATATCAAAAATAGTCTCTATCTTTTTAACAGTGTCTCCATCTTTGACGGCCAAACGTCACAACCCCTTTTACAGAAGTAGTCATATATGTAAAGGGATCCTCTCTGGATCCCTTCCATCGAATCCACCAATTCAGGCCCTGAAAATTTGATCAAACGGTTAAAAACAGGGGGCCCCTTTAAAAGTTATAACAACATTAGCCATTGGATCAAATTTCAAGGGCCTAGATTGGTGGATTTGATAGATTTGGTGGAAGGAATCCGGAGAGGATCCCTTTCCGTCATATATATGTTGATGTTTCTTCTGTTTATCTTGCATTTGATTGCATGGTTTTGGTGATGTTTCTTGTATAAATTTGGTTTTTGGAATGATGGATGGAAAATAGCAAGGCAACCACAAAAATTCATGAAACTTCATTCCGTTTAAACATCATTCCTCCCCTTGTTAAATGTTTTAATTAGACAGGTGATGATTCTCCAAGGGTGAGTTCGGTTTCAATTGGTTAGGTTTTTTTCCAAAACCGAAACCAAATCGAAATTTTGGTTCGGTTCGGTTCAATTTTTTTTTATTTGGTTCGGTTTAATTTTGATTTGGTTTTTTTCGACTAGGTTTCGGTTTGGTTTTTTTTTTATAAAACTTTTTTATTTTTTAAAATTTGAAAATTGGTCTGTGCTCTACAACTTTGCTTACAGTTTTTCCATTTCAAAGAAAGTAAAGGAAGAAAAAAAGAGAAAGAGAAAGAAGACGCAAGAACAAACAAAGAGAAAGAAGATGTAGGGAGAAAAAAAAAAGGAAGAAAGCAAAGAGTCGGATGGGGAGAAAAAAATGGAAGAAAGAAGAGGGTTGGGTGGGAAGAGTGGGGAGAAGAAAAAGGACTTAGACTATGGGTTAATGGTTGCCCTAAAACAAAAGCTTAAAACTTGGGTCTAAACTTAAATTGGGCTTGGAATATAAACATTCCAATATTAAATAAATAAATATATTTAATTGTATTTAATTCGGTTCGGTTTGGTTTGGTTTTTGAATTATCAAAACCGGAATCGAAACTGAACCAATAATTTTCGGTTCGGTTCGGTTTTTTTTTTGTTCTGATTTTTTCGGTTTTGGTTCGGGGTTCGATTTGGTTTTTTTCGGTTTTCAGTTTTTTCAACCCACCCCTATGTTTCTCATTGTTATCAATGAGTATTATTTGCATCTGAAATCATATCCATTGGTGTTTATAATTCGGACTCATGCCCTATTCTTTTAGTTAATCTTTTTTTTAATGATTACTTTTATAATTTGTTCTTTCGTAGAAATATTAAAAATATTTGAATTTCTTATTTTCAGTTCTTTGTCTTGTGAATTGAAATAAGCATCCAATAGCTCATTTTACTAGGGGTAATGCAACACTTAAGTAATAATTCAATCTTTAACATTCATGTCATTTAGTTTACACAATTTTTCTACAAATTTAGTCTTCCTAATATTACCCTTTACTAATTCATGATTTTGTGTACATGAGAACGTGCTAGTCAAGTTGCGCACTAGAACGTCCGTACGTTGTATATACAAATTCGTACAGCACTTGTTTTTCTTAAATGAGGTTTAACTTCGAGACAAGATTTCAACGAGGCAAATTGTATATACAAATTAATACAGCACTAGTTTTTCTTAAATGAGATTTAAATTCAAGACAAGATTTCAACGAGGCAAAGGATAAAAAAAAAAAAAAAAACACAAATGCACGCGCGCACACAATATATATATATATATATATATATATATTGAAACACTAAAGATTCAAGGGTTGAACTGACATTGGAGAGAGAACAAAAGTGTGATGCACAGACGTATGGAGTATGGTATACTAGTATAAGCTAGGGTTGAATTTACACGTATGAGATGTATGAATTGATCAATCGATCGTATATAGTGTCTGAAAAGTTTCAACTGTACGTGATCCATGTACCATCATCACACGTCTGAAGCGTTGTCGGAGTTAGGGACGGCTCGGTTTCGGTTGCGGGACCTCCGCTTGGACTGTCGTTTGTGGCTGCCACCAAACTTCAACCTGCCAGTGTCCTTGAAGCGTGCCTTCTCAGCAGAAACGGTGACGCACTCGGATGGTGGCACTGGGTAACGCAACGAATCGTAGCAATATGAGTAGTACATGTAACGCTGCCGAAACCTGCTCATGGCGGCTCGCCGCTGACGCGTGATGACGGAGTAGTCTTGGGTGGCGAGGTGGGTGTAATGTTCCGCGCACGCTTCAGCGGCAGGGATTTGCTGGATTGGGTCGGCGGGGCAGCCCTCTAGGACTAGGTCTTTGAATTCTGCTACGAAAGGAGCATATTTGTAATTCACCTTGTATTGCCCGCCGGAGGTGGCCCAACTGCTTGCATCCCATATAGTCGTATACAAGGACATTGGCTTGGAGGGGTAGTCAGCGCCCATTTCTTCATTTCGCACTACCTCTCTAATTGGGACTTCATCCACGTAGAATCTGAACGTTACATTCACATATTCTCTTTAATTTTAGTCATCGAATTAAATAAATCAAATTAAAACATATGACAAGATTAAACAAGAGTTTAGAAAGAGAAAGAAAGTATTTGGTAATTTCCCTTTTATAAATAGTTGAATATTGCTACAACCGGTTTCAAACATGAATACATCAACATCTCACATTAACGTTATACAATGACTTTGTCGAATAACATAATTTAGTTCCCATTTATTCCTCACCAAGTCACTAGCATAAACAGCAGAAAGTATTGTGTGTGTCACACATAAGAGAAGGATGCTTCAAACATATATGACATGTTTTTTAACCAATAAATATGTGACATATTGTGCTATTATATTTTAGTCCAGACATTTAGCAATAATTATACATTATCTATCACTTAATTGATTCAATTCATATGCTGATCTGGTATAAACATAACATGTACTTTGTCACAAAAGGAGATACAATGTCATTATAAAAGTTTTGCAAAAATGCTACTCTTACCATCTTGTTGCATCATTTCTCTAATAGAGATGAGACTTACATGCGTTGGCGGGCTCTACTAACCGATTAAATTTAGTTGCTCTTTTAGACCTCAAAACATTGAGGAATGCTACACTTATTATCTAATTGTATCATCATTTGTATTATTCTTCTAATGAGATAAGACTTACATATGTTGATGAGATCTATTTCTATTAAAAAAATAGTACAAATGACACTACATGAGAAGTGTAGTATTCCTCAATGTTTTTGGGGAGGCAGATTGTCTGTCCTTCTATTATGGTACCCTTCTCATCCCCTCTTATTTGTGCGGTCACGGTTAAGCCACGTCAACATTTTATATTCCTATTACTTTTTGTTTTATTATCTCTATATAAACAATAATATAAAATATTGACGTGACTTAACCGTAACCGTACAACTAGAAAGAGATAGGAATGACACCATAACAGGAGAGCAAACAATCTACCTCGAAAAAAAAAAGACTAAATTTAATAGACTTGTAGGTAGAAGCAACCCAGACGCAATCCCAAAGTGCGTGGGGCCTCCCCTGAGGTCAAATAAAGCATAAAACAAAGTCCACAAAGCATGGGTGGTTGCGTACCCGCGTTAACAATTATAAATTTTTTATTGTGACAGGAATATGGTGGTACATCACGTGTTTTTATATAAGTAATGAAAAATTATATTTTTTAAGTTATTAAATTTTTAGCACATATATTTTACTATTGATATAGTGACACGTGATGTACCATTCTGTATTCTAGTCACACTGAAAAATATCTCCTGAACGGCAAGAATCATCATGATCCATAGATAGATACTAAAACTTTCCCAAAACAGAAGGAATCAATGAAAGAAATCAGGAAGTAATTTCCTACCCTTTCTTTTTTTTTCTCCCTCTACACATCCTTATCTATTTTTAATCATTAATTTAAAGAAAAACTAATAAAAATGATTTGAAAACTTTGAGTTTTAACCATAAAGACAAAATAAATGGTCTGAAAAGTGTAAAAAAAATGTAATTTTTCGTTAAAGTAAACAGTACCTGAAACTCTTCGTTAAAGTTCTCTTAATTTAAATCAATAAGAAATAAAAATAAACAAACAAAAATAAAACATCAACGTGTATAAGAAAGAAAAAGTGTAAAAAATCATTTCTCTAAAGAGGAATGACAACAAAAACAAAGCCATAAATAGCTTAAGAGGAAGTGAAATTAACTGATTAGCAAGGGCAAGCCATGATTTTTTTTCTTGAGTGGGCTAACTGAAAATGGTACCATAAAATCATATGTTTATTTTTTTGTTTATATAAAATTACCAATATAAAAGAACAACAATATAATATAAACTATTCTCAAATTCAAAACCCTAATCAATAAATTCAAGAACCATATAAATAATTAACCTACAAATTAAATCAAGAATAAGTAAATAAAGAGATTAAGAACGTACCAATGGTGACATTCATTGGAAAATTGCAACGGAAAGTCAAGAATTGCGGAGATAGGGATTTAATTGTGGATTTAAAGAACTTATGTTTCTTTTCTTGAGTAAGAAGCACAAAGGCTAAATTACATATGGTAAATGGTTTTTTTCTTTAAAGAATAGGATAAAAGAGGACTGGAGATAGAACTAATTTATAATTTTTAGCATAAAACGTATTATTTACTACCTCTCCTCTATTAAATATACATTAAAAAATAATCTGTATTGAAATTGAGTAGGCTATAAGCATGAATTTACAAAAAAATAGATCTATTCACAAACTCATTTTTACTTCCAACACATCCTTATTAATATTTTGCCAGTAATCATCTTCAATTCATTTGATCTAAACAATCAACAATTGAGAAAAGTGTGTAAGAAGTAAAAATGAATGCATGGATAGCATTACCCTTACAGAAAACCTCTCTAGGCTATAGACCACCTTAGCCTTGTGGGTGGCTACGCCATTGCTGATTAGATGAGAATGGAAGAAAGGATTGGATCGGACTTACATGGTGTTTTCGGGTGTCCAAAGGATGCTGTAGCGGTGGAAGTCTTTCGTAGGGTCGAACCAGAGGCGGTAACGTTCTTCGCGGCCGCGGTTGGTGCTGCCATTTCCGTAGAGGTTGGTTTGGAATCTCCATGGCTTCCCTTCTGTGTTCCCTAAGAATTCTATGTCCAACTCATCGTGGTTCTTCTCGAATACGTCCGCGTTTGATGTCTGTTTGTTCAATTTGGTCATCGCCACCAGACAAATTTAGTAGCACATTAGAATTACCTCCCCTAGTTATTTAGAAAATATCAACGAATTTCCCTTCAATTCCTCAGACCAAAAACGGATCATTTCTACGTAAGAAAAAAACGGTCGTTTCAAATTAATTTACCATATATATAAAATTGTGGTACGTAGAAATAACAAGAAACTTACGTAAAAGGCAACACAGATACCGGCAGTATAATCGGATGGCAACTTAATGTTAGCGCTGAAGAAACCATGGTTGTAAAGATTGGAGGAGATGAAGCCAGAACCTTGATTAATTTTTATTTTTATTAAAAAAAAAAACGAGTTAATTAGTATGAATAAAAAAGAGTATTTCAAGAGACAATTAGAGAATTACAAATTAATTACGAACCTGTGAAGCGATCAAGGAGGAGACGTACACCTTTTCCGTCGGGTGATCGGACAAGGTTGCCATCGCCGAATAGAGGGGTATAGCCTTGGTCGAAGGGGATGGTGGTCAGGTTGTAGAAAGCTGCGTCCACGTTTCCAACACACACAAGGATCAATGGTATTAACCTCAAAGGCTGGAAAAATAGAGAAACTCCATTAGACCAATATCTACAGGGTTGTAATCCCTCCATTTGCTTTCAATATTTTTTTCTTTAGCGATTCAAATTTAATCTCTCTTCTCTCTTCTCTCTTCTCTCTCTCTCTCTCTCTCTCTCTCTCTCTCTCTCTCTCTCTCTCTCTCTCTCTCTCTCTCTCTCTCTCTCTCTCTACATCCGATCCCACCTCTTTCGATTTCTCTTCCAAGTCCGTTTATACACACACACAGACACACGCGCGCGCACACACACACACGCACACATATATACATCAGCTAAAAGAGGCCAATGAGAATTCAATGCAAAGGTTACGAGAGAGAGAGAGAGAGAGAGAGAGAGAGAGAGAGAGAGAGAGAGAGAGAAGGAAAGAGTATATGGTCCTCGGCTGCTGATTAGCCATTGAATGTGTTAATCAATTATTTCTCCACCCATCTTTTTCTTTTTTGCTGAATATTTCTTAAAAAATATTAAACTTTTGTTTTTTTTTGACGAATGATGCATCAACAGGTTAAATTGTTAGTTGTTAGGGCAAGGAGGGTTGTTGAATTGCACTCACACCATGGTGTATAGATATTATTATTTTCCATCATTGCAGTAAAACATCATCTGACTACAAAAAAAACCGAAAGCAATTTGTTTTTTCCAAACTGGATTTTAACTTTTAAAAGGGATTTGAACACATTAAAATTTGAAAATAAAATAAAGGTGGGTGACTTGTTACAATTAGTATATAAATTATATAATGAATAACAAAATTTAATGACCACCAATCCAATATTCATGCAAAGGAATAATGGATACTGATTCCTGACAACTATAAATAACAAATATGATATGGATTCTTGTGGTTTTAATTTACAATTTATGACAAAAAATTGAAATACTAGTTCCATACGGTGGTTCATTTATAATTTTAATGATAATGATCCTACCATGCAATTCAGATATGGTCATGTTGTTATTCTAACCAAACCAGCAGGTCCATAAGAGCAGTTCCATCGGTGAACTGATAGGCCATCACCCAGCCAAAAAACCAGCTCAGTATCTAGGCTATCCACTCCAGCCCGGCATTTTGACCGGCACCCAGCTCAAGCTGGTCTCCAGGCCAGCCCAAAATCGACAGAGGTGTGGGCCGACCCGTATGACGCCATGTTGATGAAGGATTTATTTTGAAAAACATGTTCATTTGAATAACATCATATGGCATGCAATTAACAAATTAAAGGCGGAATCATGCTTGTATGCATTCAAAAACAAAACATTACCCATGAAATTCAAAGCCTAGTAGATTGGTGAACCAATAATCAACTCAAAACAAAGTGAGTTGAAATTAATACCTTTGTAGATTCCTCTTTGCATAAGCAAAGGCTAATCACCCAAAGAGATAGGGGCCTTCATTCCTTGCTTCTTAGATCCATGGATTTGGATGGAAGAATAGGTTTCTCCAAGTTCCCAAAATAGGGAACCTCTAAGTCTCTTCACCAAGGTTTGATTATAGAAGAAATGAGTGACCTTGGAGTAGTAGTATTGCTAGATGTACCCTCCAAGGTGTTAGCTTCTTTAGAGAGAAAATGGAGAGACAATTCTCACCCATTTTCACCCAAAATAAACCCTTAATCACATTAATGAATATTTGGCTATAAAGTCATTTATATAGTCACTTCTTTAAGTGACCTAAACAACCAAAACCCTAATTCATACACATATGGCCGGCCATTTAGGGAGTTTTGGGCTTTTGGGCCTTAATGAATCTTTATTCATTAAATTGTCATACAACTTAAGTTAATGGGCTTGACGTTCGAAGCCCATTGGGCCTTAAGGTCCAAAACTATCCCGAAGTCTTTAACGAACTTATTCGTTTGATTAATTAACATATTAATTAATCCTTGCCATAAATAAATGATTAAACCATTTAATCATTCTTACTCATTTCCATTTAATCTTCAATCTCCACCTTTTATGGTGTGCGATCCATTAGGTTCCTTTTAGCGAGGCAGTGGGCGATTAAAACCATTTTACATCGATTGTGAATTGAAACAATTTTCAATTCTCCCTTTAGTGGTTATACACGTATAGGGCTTCCACAAACCATGGTTGACGCCTAGCAGCATGTCATGGTTACCCAAGCTAATCAGAAGAGGATAGAGAACCTATTCAGTTCGGGATTACAAATGCAATACGGTCCTTCTCTAATCTAATACTCTTGACCACATTGTTTGGTATGATAGTTTATTTACTCATGTCTACTATCCAATGTGAATCGTTTGCTTATATGATTTCCTTGAATGTGATTTGGAACGCATTCCCCAATCTCATTCATACTCTGGCCAGAGATTCCAAATCATATCATAGAGTATTCTCCCTCAACTGTTTGAAGGTTAGAGATCCCTTGTTGCGCATTTACTTGTCTCCATAGCTAAGTGGCTTAACCCCAACGATGCCGTGACACCCCTAGGGGGTGAATTAGACATAATCAAAGATTAAGGACTTAACCACAAGACAACTGTGATGCCTCAGGTCAAAGGACTACTTTGCATTATCCCAACCATGAGTTCTCATGTGACATGGAATATAAGAACTCTTCGTTGATCACGTTCAGTGAACTCATTCTCTTATTGAGCACCTACGTACTTGTCTTGATGTCACACACACCAATGACTCGAGACTAGTCACTCTCCCTGAGAGAAGACACAGTACGTACTGATCTTAACGGACTGTCAATGCCCAATTGGTAATCCTATGATCAGGAACATTTAGGATGTGTCTACGAAAGAATGGTCTCATTAATCTAACTTCATTAGATTGCATTCTCCCAATCACATATTCCTTGGACTTTATCGTTTAAGCATATAACATTTATATGAGACGGCTCAAACAATAATCTTTGCCCTTTATATGTTAAACTAGATTAGTTTAACATTTGAAATGTCCGTAAAGTATCATCATATGATTGGTTTTAGGGCACATTTCCAACAATCTCCCACTTGCACTAGAGCCAATCAGCATTGGTCATCAGTGATGATACCTCTTCTGTAGTCATTTCATAAATGGCTGAAAAGTAGGCCTAGACAATGGATATCTATATGTGTTATCCACAGAAGCAACCTTGAGAATAACGACGTCACCATTATACATGATTCTCAATCATGTGGTTCAGTCTCTCATTTGTGTTCGGATCTTGATGAGACCTTGATTCCCAGGCTTGAGCTATCGCCCCATTAGTGTCATACACTTTCTGGTTGGAATCGAATAGAGAGTTCATAAATGAACTTTCCCATCCAAACAACATTGTTGTAAACTTCTATATGGCAATATATCTTGCATTCATAATGGAACACACTAAAGTCATTAATTTAATGTTTCCATCCAAATATCTCTTTAGTCATAATAAAGAGATATTTGTTTATCTCTTCATTCATAATGAAGAAACATCCAATGATGGATTAGATTCATAATCTAATACATTTACGCTTCCATTACGTTACTCTAATTCTTCCTCATTCTTTGAGGAATCTATCCTTTAGTATTTCTTAAATACTTAAGGACTCACTTGACAGTTGCCACGGTTCTGATCCTGGGCTTACACTGATATCGTCTTGTACCGTTCTAGGTACAACTCATATCAATGTTTTTCATACAATATGAAATACATAAATCACCTTTCTGCTTATGCATAAAGGATTCAATTTACGCATTATTTCTATGGGAGTCAAAGGGTACGTTCCCTTTGAGAAGGGCAACTTGCTAGTCTCACTAGAATCGTCCTTCTTATTGAAGTTTATCATCATATGAGAAACTTCCTAGCATCCATTGTCTATTATTAGGGATTGATATAATCCAATTATATCATGAAATATATCATTATAGATTTCCATCCCATGTATATAGACTATATCTCCCATATACATTCTATCTTCATATAATGTATTAAAGTCATAACTTTAACGAAGAAGTATTCTTTTCATTTCCAAAATTAATATATCATATATACTTAAATTTTAGGAACATGATTAACTCCCACTAATCTTTTGTAAAACTCGTAAACAAAAGATTTATTTACATCTTGATGAGAAATCAAACGATTTGATCCTTTTTCCTCATAAAATGCAAATAGCTCCCACTAACTTGCTAAGATCCATGATGGATGGATCTCTACAACTTACATGTCTTGTGATTTATAGTTTTGGACATATATTATCAAGACTATCTTAATAATGGTTTCGGAAACCCATATTATGTCAAAACATTGAATCACCATTTTAGTTGTAGCTAGCAATCTTCGAATTAATTGAAACCAAGCCTATCTCAAAGATGGTTTCTTCAAAGTCAACCATTCTCTTTGATTGTAGTTACCTTAAGCTACCAATTAGCTATGAAGGTTTCATTATTTCGAGTCAAATGGTACTTTACCATTTCCTTGAGTATATATCGTATATGCACTCAATGTAGTCATAAGGATTTTCATTCTTATCGACTACCTTGGAGCTTGTGGTATAGGAACTAGGTTGTTATATTTGTTGATTACTTCCTTGTCTCTCAAAGAACCCATTCTTTGAGTTCTATCTCTCGTTCATTTGCTCTTAGGCAAATCACATTGTAGGATTACAATGAACTTCCCAACAAAACAACATTTGTTAGTTGGTTTATAGAAGCGATATCCAAAAGTTATTTTAAGGATATCCTACAAGATTGTTATCAAACGAATATTGCTTATTAGCACACAACCCCAAATCTTTAACATGCTTAAGATTTGTCTTTCTTTTCCAACTACATCTTATGGAGTCATGAAAATATTGGAAGATCTTCTCATTGACAATCATATTGTTTTAGAAGTATATATCCTATATATGGGTAATAGATAACATTTAACGAACTAAATCTTATTCGAGTTCGTTCTTCTCCTAATGGAGAAATACATTATCTTATGATGCTATTTTCCTTGATATCTTTCAAGGAAACTCATCTAAAGTGTTACCTTTCCTTGGATCAAATCTAAGGAGGTAAATACTTTAGATATCTTACTCATCTATTTACATTTCTTGAATTCTTTGAAACCTTTTGCAAAGTATTCGGACTTGCGTTTATTCAAAATAAACTATAGTCCAACCGAGAGTGATCTTCGGTGAATGTCATATAACATGAGTAGTATTATGTTGTGGACAAGTGCCACTAACATCTAAGTGAATTAACCTCAAGAACTTTGTGATTCTTTCTTCTTTCCAAAAGAATAAAGATTCGAACATTTCGCCTCCATACAATTTTAACAAGAAGGTATTGGATCCGGATCTAACGATCCAAAGCGTCCATCTATGACCAACTCGTAATTTATGTTTTTAGAGGTATCACAACTTTAGTTGGGATTAGTCACTACCTTGCAACCTTTTGGGTTTTAAGCATCATTATTTTCTAAACAGTTAACACTACCATATTATCTCTACTATAGAGACAATCAATTAGATTACTATAATCCAATTTCTTTGGTAGTTCATATGAGGAAGTAAGTACTATCTGCTTTCGCAGAGATCTATATCTTATTCACGTTCCGTATGTGAAGCACCTTTTCTTCTCTCATATATCTTCTACTTCTTATTAGTCACACTTTTACAACGATTTGTAAAACATAGTTACTAATACGGAATCATACATTCAAGTAGAAGAACCAACTGTTTTGAACTATTCAAGAACAATTTACAACACCTTCGAAAGGTGTGTTCTTGACACTTGCAAGACATTTCTTGCAAATACCCCTTCCAATGTCCATCCTTTCATAAAGAAAGTTTGTTCCCTTGGAGTTATTTATCTTCTTTATTTGACTTTCACCTTTGACTACATTAGTCATGGTCCCTAAACTCCCACTATCTCTCTTGAAACCTTTTTCAATTGTGTTATACACATCAAACAATTTGGAGAGTATGTGGTTATTGTTCACTACATAGTTTACCATAAACTTAGTGAACCATTAGGATAGGGAAACAAAGGTGAAGTCCTTGCCTAGTTTCCGTCTCGTTAAGTGGTTTATCACTTCAACATTTTATGATTCAAAATCATCATAAGTCCATGTTAATGGACTATTTTTGTCAACCAACCATTATGTTCTAAACATAATTACAAACCTTTAAGAGTTGTACAAGGCAACTCTCATTTCTTCATACAACAATTTGTAAGTGAAGAATCATGGCACATAATGTATTCATGCCTTTGTGCTTTCTTCTCAAGTTCTTTGTTCATTTAACAAAGAAACAAGCACTAAGTGTTTGCATTGACTAAGAGTTGTTCAAAGCAACTCCTATTTCTTCATACAACAATTTGTAATTGAAGAATTATGACATTAAAAGTGTTGTCCTCTTTATGATAGACCTTTTCTAACATATTCTTCTAATGATACATTATCAATAGGAAGATTGTGAGAATGAGACTACTTAGGTACATATGCAATCCTTTTTAAGACATTCTTTGGGATTGTGGTACCAAGTCCGGAAACTAAAACATTTGGTTTTATTTGTCAAGTGTTGGATAGCGTATGCAAATATATTGGTAAACAAATACATAACGAATATAAATTGATTGATTTTAAGCCATTTGATTCGGGTCTTTAAATCAAATAGCATCACCCACTATTTTTGGCAAATTCCATATCCCTCATTGGAATTCGAGAGTTTTGGATGAAACTCTTAGTAGGTTATGGGAGGCTCACTATTACCAAGCCCACCTCAGAATTATATCATGTTGGCTAGCGTTAATGATAATGAGAGAGTACGCTTACTCATTTGCAACTAATGCAAGTACCCATCTTATTTGGCCTCTAGAGAATGATTGCCTCAGAATTATATCATGTTGGCTCCATTGCACTTAGTTAAGTCATTCCCACCATGCTTAGTTCATGTAGGGGTTCAAGCATAGCCTCAGAATTATATCATGTTGGCTAAACTCGTTGCCTACACTCACCTCATCATATGCGTATAGACTCCTCCTGAGTATAAGCATGCACTTTGTACTTCCCCATTATAGGGTGAAGGCGGTGTACAAGTCATAAACGATTGGAGCCTACCACGGTGGAAGGCCACGAAAGAGTGTTCAAAGCACTCTCACGCTTTCAACTTAATATTGGGTTGGTTGAGGGTTTTAGGTCTCATCACATTTCAATATACATTTTAATCTCTATTAAAACAATTTTGGTCCTATTACAACTATTGGTCCATATGATTGTTTTAGTTGTACATAATACTCCCACTATGCTTTTAAAACGGTTTTTAAAGCAAGAGTATATGTTACTACTAACATAAGGTTTGCATTCATTTGATGGACTATATAGTTGCCTTAGGGCCTTAGGATGACTATGAACCTTTGTTTAGATTCAACACGAGCCTTGTGTTGAATCTCGGTCTAGGGATGGAGATTGATTTTAGTTACGCGTTTAATCACATTAAGGCTTGTTGTCTTAGGGGCGTTGGACCCAATTACTTCATTTTCATGCATATCATATAAAGCAAGAAAGAAATACTTCAAAGTAAAGAATGAGCTTATGCTCATTACAACATTTGCATAAAACAAATTACCTTAAAGTAAAGAAGGACTTATGCCCTTTTACAACATTTGATCAAATCAAATTACAACCAAAATCTAATCTACACATTCCCATGGTTCAAACAAATTTGAAACGCCTTTCACATAGCTCAATTATATTAGGCTTAGGTTCATAATCATCCTTTAATTAATTAACGCTTTAACTAATTAATTGAATGCAACATTTTCATTTGGTTTTTGTATCCATAAAATTGATTTAAGTGGAGCTAAACAAAATGAAAATCCAATTCTCATTTAAAGAGACAAAACAATTTTGTTCTCATCCTATTTGGGCCATCATGCAATAACCACAACTTTTTGGGCCATATTGCGAAAAACATAAACTTTTGGGGTCACTTTGTAAAAACACAAAAGTCACTACTTCATGTAAATACAACTAGAACCCAAAATTTAAATAAATTCAAAAACTTCATTAAAGGAGCAAAACAATTTGTCCTTTAGCGTTTTTAGGCCTTAACGTCAAAACGTAAACTTTCGGGTCAAAGTACAAATACACAAAAGTATCAAAACTTTATGTAATTGCATAAAAGCCCCAAAAATACCCTATTTTATTAGGGTGGCCGGTTTTTAGGGATAAAAATGAGTGATGGGTGTTTTGATTTATTAGTTTTGTCAAAAACAATCAAGTAGTGCTTTCACCTTTCATAAAAATAATATATGTTTTGATGATTGATGTTTCCATCATCATTTATACAAATATTTAACACTTTAAATACTTTCATAAAATTAATATATGTTTTGATGATTGATGTTTCCATCATCATTTATTCAAATATTTAACACTTTAAATACTTTCATAAAATTAATATATGTTTTGATGATTGATGTTTCCATCATCATTTATACAAATATTTAACACTTTAAATACATGATAAATCATTTGAAAAACATATAACATAAACTTTATGAAATATTCAAAACTTTGAATCAAAACACAAAACCTTTTTGTTCTTGGCAAGAACATCAAGAACAATGAAGAACATCCATGAAAACCCATAAGAGCTCCATGAATGTTTTCAAGCCATAAAACTCAAATTTTCACCATTCAAAATGGTGTTAACATCCTAGGGTACTTAGGGGTTCCAAAAGTCACCTTAAAACAATTTTAACAAGACAAACATGAACCCAAAAAATCACCCTTTGGATTTGGCCGAAAATCCCCAAAATCATGACACCAAATTTTAGCTCCAATATTCATCTTCATATGAACTACATCTACAACATTTGAGATGGCAAATTTTCAAACAAAATTTACATTCAAAGAAGCAAGAATAAAGCTTGTAACAATTACAACTTTTAAATCATAAACTTATGAACTACAAAACCCAAAAGGATTCACCAACTACTAGACCTAGGCTCTGATACCACTTGAAGGATTTATTTTGAAAAACATGTTCATTTGAATAACATCATATGGCATGCAATTAACAAATTAAAGGCGGAATCATGCTTGTATGCATTCAAAAACAAAACATTACCCATGAAATTCAAAGCCTAGTAGATTGGTGAACCAATAATCAACTCAAAACAAAGTGAGTTGAAATTAATACCTTTGTAGATTCCTCTTTGCATAAGCAAAGGCTAATCACCCAAAGAGATAGGGGCCTTCATTCCTTGCTTCTTAGATCCATGGATTTGGATGGAAGAATAGGTTTCTCCAAGTTCCCAAAATAGGGAACCTCTAAGTCTCTTCACCAAGGTTTGATTGTAGAAGAAATGAGTGACCTTGGAGTAGTAGTATTGCTAGATGTACCCTCCAAGGTGTTAGCTTCTTTAGAGAGAAAATGGAGAGACAATTCTCACCCATTTTCACCCAAAATAAACCCTTAATCACATTAATGAATATTTGGCTATAAAGTCATTTATATAGTCACTTCTTTAAGTGACCTAAACAACCAAAACCCTAATTCATACACATATGGCCGGCCATTTAGGGAGTTTTGGGCTTTTGGGCCTTAATGAATCTTTATTCATTAAATTGTCATACAACTTAAGTTAATGGGCTTGACGTTCGAAGCCCATTGGGCCTTAAGGTCCAAAACTATCCCGAAGTCTTTAACGAACTTATTCGTTTGATTAATTAACATATTAATTAATCCTTGCCATAAATAAATGATTAAACCATTTAATCATTCTTACTCATTTCCATTTAATCTTCAATCTCCACCTTTTATGGTGTGCGATCCATTAGGTTCCTTTTAGCGAGGCAGTGGGCGATTAAAACCATTTTACATCGATTGTGAATTGAAACAATTTTCAATTCTCCCTTTAGTGGTTATACACGTATAGGGCTTCCACAAACCATGGTTGACGCCTAGCAGCATGTCATGGTTACCCAAGCTAATCAGAAGAGGATAGAGAACCTATTCAGTTCGGGATTACAAATGCAATACGGTCCTTCTCTAATCTAATACTCTTGACCACATTGTTTGGTATGATAGTTTATTTACTCATGTCTACTATCCAATGTGAATCGTTTGCTTATATGATTTCCTTGAATGTGATTTGGAACGCATTCCCCAATCTCATTCATACTCTGGCCAGAGATTCCAAATCATATCATAGAGTATTCTCCCTCAACTGTTTGAAGGTTAGAGATCCCTTGTTGCGCATTTACTTGTCTCCATAGCTAAGTGGCTTAACCCCAACGATGCCGTGACACCCCTAGGGGGTGAATTAGACATAATCAAAGATTAAGGACTTAACCACAAGACAACTGTGATGCCTCAGGTCAAAGGACTACTTTGCATTATCCCAACCATGAGTTCTCATGTGACATGGAATATAAGAACTCTTCGTTGATCACGTTCAGTGAACTCATTCTCTTATTGAGCACCTACGTACTTGTCTTGATGTCACACACACCAATGACTCGAGACTAGTCACTCTCCCTGAGAGAAGACACAGTACGTACTGATCTTAACGGACTGTCAATGCCCAATTGGTAATCCTATGATCAGGAACATTTAGGATGTGTCTACGAAAGAATGGTCTCATTAATCTAACTTCATTAGATTGCATTCTCCCAATCACATATTCCTTGGACTTTATCGTTTAAGCATATAACATTTATATGAGACGGCTCAAACAATAATCTTTGCCCTTTATATGTTAAACTAGATTAGTTTAACATTTGAAATGTCCGTAAAGTATCATCATATGATTGGTTTTAGGGCACATTTCCAACAGTTGACGCTAGCGTGGCATCAGAGGCAATTTCAATTTTTTTTTGTGCCAAGCGCGTGGCAAGCACGCGTGACTGGGCACGAGTAGGCAACAAGGAATCAAACGGGGGCCCGCTGCGCAGGCGCACTCAACCATCAGATTGGGAGACCACGTGGCCCGGGCTGTGCCATTAGATTTCCAACGATCAAAAAATTTTGAATTTTTGTTTATATCTTGACCTTCCGATCACAGATCAACGATCCACGTTTTCCCCCCAAAAATAAAAAAAATAAAAAAAAAGCCCAATGGCCACGTGGCACCTTATAGGTTGTTGGATTTGAATATTTTTCAAATCCAACGGTCCAGATTTATTAACTAAATTAAAATTTATTAAAAATTAATTAAAAATATAGAAAAATTGTTAAAAAATACAAAAAAATTTTAAAAATTTTATTTATTTTTTTAAATACCTAACCCTCATGTTCCACCCTACACCACATTTCAATACTTTCTACATTTTCTACAGTTCAATATTTTCTACACTTTGAGAGAAAAAAAAATGACTTCTTTGAAGCTCATGAAGATGTTACGTTGTGTGAATGTTGGGTTCACACAACTCATGACACGATTACGGGTAATGAGATGGATAAGCAAGAAATGTAGAGTAAAATTATGAAAGCGTTTTGCAATGTACATGGAAAAGATGCCAGAAGTAGTCAATGTCTTCAAGGTCGTTGGAAAAAATCAATGCATCCTTTACTTGTTGGAAAAACACCATCTCCCATACTTCCGGTATCTGCGTAGTGGGACAAATTTAGCCGATTAGGTGACAATATTTTTATTTATTTATATGTATTCCACCCGCATCAATATTTTAATTTATTTATTTGTGTTACACCCACATTTTATAATATTGTCTTATCCCACATTTATAGACACTACAAGCATAAGCATTCTACAATGCAAAGAACCACAACAAATCACTCAACAAATGGGAATGTTGGGAAATTGTCAAAGATTGCCCCAGATACAAAATTGTGGCAACTAGTCCAGAAGTTGTCATGCACAACATGGGTCTACACAGTTCACCAGAAGCAGACACCGCCTAACAAGAAGGCGACATAGTTGAAGACACAGAAGAGACACCTGATGAACTGCCGGAGACCCAACCGACTCATCAGTCCCTCAGTCCTCAAGGTAAAAGGGCATCAAAGAAAAATGTAGTTCTTCCAAAAATGAATACACTAAATATATGGACGAACTTGCTCGCTAAGGTGAACTGACCATGGCGCAAGAAGCTGCTAGAGATGAGGAAAAAGTTGCTGCTATGGCAGCAATATTAGTAGCTACTGAGAGACGTGATGCAGCAGTTGAGAGACAAAGAGAAATAGTTAATCGAGAGAACGAGATGATTAGAGAAGCACTTAATCGAGAAAATGAGATGCTTAGAGAAGAAAGGATGGCTCAAGCAGATCGTGACACTATGAACAAGGACATTTAGGTCATTCTGAACTCCTGGAACACCAAAAAAAGCATACCAAATCCATGTATCAAATGAAGCCACCACTTCCAAAATTATACTCTTGGCTCATTTTCTGTCGCCATAAGCTCATTGCCACACACTTGGACAATTTTTCCAAGTCCAGTGCATGCAGTCGATGCTTCCAATCATGTCAGGGAAGCCTTGCATCTCACCTTTCCTCAGAAGCCTTCGCATGTCCCTTGGCATGGGTGTCTGGAGGTATTCATTGGTGTACAGGGCTTCAATTGCAGAGCAAAACCTCATCAGGGACTCCAAAACAGTTGTTTTTTCCATCCTCACGATCTCATCCACTTGATCTGCAGATAGTCCATATGCAAGCATTCGCAAGGCAACCGTAATTTTTTGCTCAGGAAGAAGACCTAGAACATGAAAAGCATCATTTTTTTGCACAAAGTATGGATCATGGTTGCAAATAGCACTCATGGTTTTGTCGAACAAACTTTGTTGCATTCTAAAACGACGTCTAAAAACATGATCAGGGAATATGCTGTTGGGAATAAAATAATCTTCAAAGAGATCTTTACCTCGTCTTTCCCTTTTTCTATCGAAGTTTGCAGCACGTCTAGGTTTGACTATCTGATCCACAGCTTCCATGACACTGCGGGAATGTGAGGCCCTCTGCCTTCTATGGTCATCATCCTCATCCTCATCCTCCTCCATTGCGAAAGCCTCATCTCCACCTCTACCTTCCTCGAGATTGACCAATTCTTCCTGTTGTGCCAACAATCTTTTCTATTGCTCCTTAAATTGTTTATATACTCTCCTTGTAGAACACATTGTAAAAAAAACTTAAGATTGGAAAATGATGAAAAAGGATTCTGAGCTAAAAAGAAGGATTGAGTTTGGTGTGAGGATCATGTAGAGATGTAGGGTTTATATGGACAAAAGAAGAAAGGATAACGTTCTGGACAATGCCACGTGGCACTACATGATTTGTTGAAAATCTTATCGAAATCTTGGCTAAGTTATTACAAACAGGAAGTGACACGTGGCTCCTCGGGATTGGTTGAAAATCTTATCAGAAATCTATCCACAAAATAGTATGTTTGGATAATGACACGTGGCGTAATAAGATTGGTTGAAAATCTTATCGTAATCTTGGCTAAATTATTGTAAACAGATAGTAACACGTGGCGTGTTGGGATTGGTTGCAAATCTTAGCGAAAATCTATTCACAAAATAGTACGTTCGGATAATGACACGTGGCGTGACGAGATTGATTAAAAATCCTATCCGAAATTAAATTTTATTTATTTATTTATTCTTTTATAAAATATTTTAAATGGGTTGGATGTCAGTGCATTTTGTAGGGGTGTAGATCGTTTGTACCAGCGCATTTTTAAACTTTGTGCCAGTGCATTTTTTTGGGGATGAAGATGTATTTGACCTATTACTGTTCATTATGGTCTATCACTGTTCACTGAGTGGATAAATGCGCTAGATGTTGGCGTATTTGTGTTAGGGGGAAAACTGCTCTAACAAGAGAACAAACGTACAAGTATATGTATGTTAAAATACAGTAAAGCCAACCGTGCCTAAAATGCTTATATTTTTCTTTCTTTTTTTTTAGCTGTCAAGACGAACTTACTCAAAGGACGACGTTTTGAGCTAGATTTTTCTATGTTAATCTGTAGCGTTCTCATCATAAATTAGTTATCTGTTGAGCCCAAACAAACTTCATATTAAACGATTTTTATTATGATACTTGTGCAATAATATATTAATTATAAGAGTCAACAAGTAGACATGTATTTTACAAAATGAAGAATAAGCTCCTTTTAACTTTACCAAATGTTTTCATCCACGAAGTCGATAATATGACGCTGGCATGTGTCTAGTTCTTTTTTTTTTTTTTTTTTTTGAAAGGGGCATCATGTGTCTAGTTATGAGAAGTAGGAATATATGCTAGAAGATTATGGAAATCAACATCTTCATAAGATGACTCATTCCTTTAATTGCAATTAGAACCCTGCATGTGTACCACACATATTATAACACTAGTCTACTTTCTCGGGTTATATATTATTTATTCTAAGAGAAATTAGGTTCATATTCTTCTTTTTGTTACTTCATTGATTAAAATCTCATTCATTTTTAATTTTTGATCAAAGTCCTTGGGTATTAATAACATCATTAATTATTTGAATAATAAAATATTTTTATTTTTAATATATTCCTTTAGTGTTAAAAATGTTACAATTAGTATATTTATATTTATGGCTAAATTTTTTATCATATATTTTTATTTTAGTTTGTACCTATTTTTAATTTGCAAATATTTTTTAATTTCTAACAATTTTCTTTTCATTTTTAATTTGTACTCAATATATTATTTTTTTTGTTTTTGTGCCCATATTTTTTAAAGTTTTTTTTGTGTTTGTACCCATGTGTATACCGTCACGTGACATTGTATATTTAATCAATAATAGAAAAATTACATATGGTATATTTATGTTTTATGCCTAAACTTTGTATCATATATTTATATTTCTAGTTTGTACCCACTTTTAATTTGCAACATTGTTTTTTAAATTTGCAGTATTTTGTTTTTAGTTTTATTTTGTACCCATGTATTAATTTCTTTTAGGGCCTATATTTTTTAAAAATTCATTTGTACTCATAATTTTTTAATCTTTTATATGTACCCTAATTTATTTATAATGTACCCATTCTTCTTTATTAATGAGGGATTTTAAATTTATAATGTACCATTTCTAATAGTATTATAATGAGGGATTTTAAATTTATAGGATTATAAATCTCATAAAATATCAAACAATTAATGTCAAAACTATAAAAATATAAATATTAATAGTAATATAATGAAGTGTACAAAGTCAAAGGACTTTAATCAAACTTTGAATACCATTAAGATTTTAATCAAACAATGTTAAAAATTAGAGACCGCATGTCACAGCCCGTCCCAAATATATATCTATCGACGGCGTGAATTGACAAATATAACCTTGGACGTTAGTTATGTAATGTGGTTTAAGTGTAGCTTTGGGTTAATATTCTTAAATCCTAATTGTTTGGAACCAATTAGGATTAAGTTATTTTATTTATTTATTTTTTTTGTGGTTGACCAATCCTAGGCCACACACACACTATCTCTCTTCTCTCTTCGGTACCCTTTCCTCCCTCTCGGACTCTCATTCTCTCTCTCATTCGAACTCGTATGGACAAACATCCAAAGCTCTTGAAACTTCACGGATCGAAGCTTTAAAGGTAAGGTTCTTGCTCATTGTAACCTCCTGAGTACATTGATACCCTTGTTTGGACGTGAATGCTTCAAAAACTCGAGAAAACCCTAACCCCGATTTTGTGCACTGTTCATGCACACGTAAAATCTTGTGTTTCAGGGAATTCTAAGGCCATAAGAAGCTTAAGGAGGTCCTCATGAGTCTAGGGGTACTTCTTTGGAAGGATTTGGACGTCGGATGACTGAGATCGATGTGTTTCTAGGTAAGCCGAGCTATCGACCTTTCTCAAGAAAAGTCTAGCAGAATTTAAGCCTTGAAACTTGTATAACGTGATTCTACATGTTATTAGCTTCATTTTGGTACCAATTTCATAAAAAATGGTTGAAAAATGAGTGAGAATAGTAGGTTTAAAGTTTTACCCAGTTTTCCGACGACCGGCGACTCACCGGAGAAGATGACGGCATATTCCGTCAATTTGGACGGAATATACTGACGCCGTCAGTCAGTTTTAACGGAATCTGTTAGGTTTAATAGAATATTCCCTAACGGTGGTTAGGGAATCCGTCAAGTTTGGCTGCATGTAGGGGCGCGTTTTGCCGTGCCCTTGCCAGCGCGTGCGGGCACGTGAGGCTTCCAAAATTTTTTCTAAAAATTTGGGGATGATCCTGAGGTTGTGTAGATCACTGTGGTATATTCATATACCTAATTTGAGTAATGTATGAGAAGTTATTAGCTAGTTTTGCCTATGTGCTTTAAAATAACGTTTTTATAGTTAATTCGCATATAGGTGAGACTTATCCCGAGGACGAGCGTATCCACGGGCGACTCGGGGGCTACGACCCTTCGACATACCAGTGAGTGGGCTTTTGTTTTTAGTATATATTTATATACTTGATATATTTCTCAGAAATGCATTTTAAGGAAAGTATGCTTTGAAATAATATGTCAAATGCTTTTATATTCTGAATATGCATTTCATGGTTGCATATATATATATATAAATGTGGTGCTGTGGAGGCACGGGTAAGTTCAGGTAAGTTATGTTTGGTTATGTGAATCATCGATGATGTGATATGTGATTGAATGATGTTGAGGTCATAAAACCGCACCTAGGGTGATTATGATTTAGCCAGAGATATGAAGTACAACCCTGTTTATTTACGTCACCTCCCGCACTATATGCTCATATAGGATCCAACTTAAGTGCACAGTCTTGTCGTACAGACCTTATTTATGGTTCCAACTCGTAGGTGACTAGTGATTTATCGCCCGACTATTATGAGAGAGTAAAATTGAGCATAATTATATTACACCCAATCTTGTCATACAGACCTTTATAGGGGTTCCGACTTATGTGCAGTATATTGCCGTATAGGTCATTGTAGTGACTCCGGCTAGATTGTTTTTAAGCTGTGAATTTAGCCGTACAGACTACCACAGGGATTCCGCTAACATATCATATTTCTATGAATTTATTTTTACCTGAATTGCTTACTCTGTTATATATTGGCATGGTATATATATTTGAATATGATTATGTGAAGCATGAATTGAATTGATATGAATTCATATATATGTATACATATATTATGCATATTCTTATATTCTGATTCTGGGAAAAATTATACATGTTTTACAGCGAGGGGTTAGATATGTTGATAAAGAAAATGATTTTGTAATACATTTGTTTTTTCCCACTCATGTTTTATGTTTTGCGCCCCTCCAGGTTTTAAGTAAGCTTGCTGTTGGTGGCTTGAGGACGTCGGCAGTTCTGACTTATCTAAATAATAGTAGGACATTTCTGGTACTGTATAACAAGTACTTATCCTATTAGACTGCACCTAGACTTTATGCTTTGATTAGGAGTGTTCACTGTTGTAACTAACTCCTATAACTTTCTGTTTAGTAGTGCACTCTAGTAATTTGGTTTTTAATTATTCGTATATTTCTCATCTTTATTGCTTCCACACTGTGCACATGGCTACATCACTCTCACATGACGACCAGCGTGCCTTGATCTCGGTTGGGGTGTGTCAGTTTGGTATCAGAGCCTAAGTTTAGCAGTCCTGTATAATTGTTGAATGTTCTAATCCTTGTGATGTCTTATGTTAGAAGTATGCCGCCTCATAGAGAGCCCCATCAACTAGCTGAATCTAGTTTCCCTGATATTGCTCAATTAGGGGAAGCTATAGTTTCTGCCATTCAGACAGCATTCCGTACTCCCCATAGGACACATCTTGAGACAGTTCACAATCTGAAGTTGACTCACTTCATGGGTAATGAAGGTCATGAGGGGGTAGAAAAAATGGTTGAATCATGTAGATAAGACCTTTCAAGTGATGCAGAGTCAGGGGAATCTTTCTTCTGATAGGTGGGTCGAGACGACTACCTGGTTTTTGGGAGAATAGCATGCATCCTGGTGGAGACAGGAGTCTTACTAGATTACCCCAGAAGAGATTGTAGACTGGGAAGTGTTTAAGGAACGGTTTCGGAAAAGGTTCATTCCTTCTGCATATATCGATCTTAAGAAACAAGAGTTTACTCATCTGAGGCAAGGAAACATGTCCGCTAATGAGTATTACAGGATGTTTACTGATATGTCAAGATATGATCTGAAGGTTGCTGTTAATCCAGTAGAGATGCTTCGCCACTTCAGTTTGGGTACTAAGAAGAAATGGCGTTCTATAGCGATGTCTACTCACTGTGCCTCTTACCAGGAGTTCTATGGGATTCTACTGAGGATTGAGGCCTCAGAGAACATGCCTAGTGAAAGTGAAGATGAGGAAGGAAAGAATGGGGGCCAGAAACGAGATGACAAAGGAAAAGGGCAAGCATTTCAGGGACCCCGCAAGACCCAAAACTTTAAGAGGAGTGGTGGCAGTAAAGGAAATATTGTTAAAAACATGTTCATTTAAGCAACATCTATAGCATGCAATTAACAATTAAAAGGTGGAATCATGCTTGTATGCACTTAAAAACAAAACATTAACCATGAAATTCAAAGCCTAGTAGATTGGTGAACCTTGACTCAACTTAAAACAACATTTGTTAGTTGAGAAATTATACCTTTGTAGATTCCTCTTTGCGTAAGCAAAGGCTAATCACCCAAAGAGAGGGCCTTCATTCCTTGCATCTTAGATCTATGGATTTGGATGGATGAAATGGTTCTCCAAGTTCCCAAAATTGAGAACCTCTAAGTCTCTTCACCAAGGTTAGATTGGAGAAGAAATGAGTGACCTTGGAGTAGTAGGATTGCTAGCTAAACTCTCCAAGGAGGCCAGCCACTTTAGAGAGAAAGGAGAGCTTATGTTCTCATCCTTTCCCCAAAAGAATACCCTAAAAGAATTTTGGCTATAAAGTCATATTTATACCTTTATTCATTGGAGTGGCAAACTTGTAATTAAAGCAAGTTCACTACCCTTCCTCTAAATGGCCGGCCATAGAGTTCTATTGGGCTTTTTGGGCCTTTGTGAATTAAGTTGTCATACAACTTAAGTTAATGGGCTTGACGTTCGAAGCCCATTGGGCCTTGAGGCCCAAAACTAACCCGTGGTCTTTTAACGAACTTTATTCGTTTGATTAATTAACATATTAATTAATCCTTGCCATAAATAAATAATCAAACCATTTAATTATTCTTACTCATCTCCTTTGTTTCTTCAATCTCCACCTTGCACGGTGTACGATCTATTAGGTTCCTTTTAGCGAGGCAGTGGGCGATTAAAACCATTTCAAATCGATTGTGAATTGAAACTTACTTTCAATTCTCCCTTTAGTGTTTATACACGTTTAGGGCTTCCACAAACCATGAGTGACACCTAGCAGTATGTCATGGTTACCCAAGCTAATCAGAAGAGGTGGAGAACCTATTCAGTTTAGGATTACAATGCAATACAGTCTTTCTCTAATACAATACTCTTGATCACATTGTTTGGATCGATAGTTTATTCATGTCTACTATCCAATGTGATTCATTTACTTATATGATTACTTTGAATGTGATTTGGAATGACTTCCTAAATCTCATTCATACTTTGGCCAAAGATTCTTAATCATATCATAGTGTATTCTCCCCCAAACGGTTTGAAGGTTAGAGATCCCTTGTTGCGCATTCACTTGCCTCTATGGCTAAGTGGCTTAACCTCGACGATGCCGTGGACACCCGCGGATGGGGTGACTTTGACATAATCAAAGATCAAGTACCTAACCACAAGACAACTATGATGCCTCAGGTCAAATGACTACTTTGCATTATCCCAACCATGAGTTCTCATGTGACATGAGTATGAGAACTCCTCGTTGATCGTGTTCAGTGGACTCATTCATTATTAAGCACCTACATGCTTGTCTTGATGTCAATCACACCAATGACTCGAGACTAGTCACTCTCACTAAGAGAAGACATAGCATGTACTGGTCTTAACGGACTGTCAATGCCCAATTGGCAATCCTATGATCAGGAACGTTTAGGATATGTATACGAAAGAGAATGGTCTCAGTAAACTAACTTGTTTAAATCACATTCTCCTAATTACATATTCCTTGGACTTATCGTTTAAGCATATAACATTTATATGAGATGGCTTAAACAATAATATTTGCCCTTGATATTAAACTAGATTAGTTTAACATGTGAAATGTCTGTAAAGTATCATTATATGATTGGTTTTAGGGCACATTTCCAACAGGCAGTTCCAGCTCTTCTAGCGGATGATTTAGTACTAATATGCAGAGGAGAGGTGGTAGATTAACTGGAGGTTCGAGGTTCCAGAGATAGAGAGATTTTGGTGGTCCAGGTCGATTTGGTGCTCCTTTATGCCGCATGTGTAATAATCGGCATTTTGGGGAGTGTAAAAGAGGCAGCAATGGATAGTTTACTTGTGGACAGATGGGTCATAGGGCTGCTCAATGCCCTCAGAGTTAGCAGAGACCTCATCAGCCTTCATTCCCACCACCTGCACCTACCCAACACGCTTCAGGATCTGGTGGTTATACTCAGACTGGACGAGGAGGTGCCTACCACTATCAGGGCGACGTCGTTCCTTACACCTCAAGACAACAACAGTATTCTCTGGATCCTCAGTATCAGAGTGGGTACCCTTAGTATCAGGGAGGATCTATGTCTTATAAGCCACATTCAGTCGGCGGATCTCAGTGGTACCAAGAGGGACAGCCCCAGCAGGGAAAGATTGCTGCTAGTAGTGCAAGATCTGAGAGGCAGTCGGGTCAGTAGAGACAGAGACGTGGTATTCATGCCAACAGAGGTCGCGATGGACGACAGCAGAATCAGGGACGTATCCACAACATGTCATTGCAAGATGCCCAGAATAATCCAGATTTAATGATGGGTACGTTAAATATTCTTGGTCATTTTGCTAGAGTGTTGATTGATTATGGTGCTACACATTTTGTTATTTCTCATACATTTGCTCATACAACCTCATCCTACACCTCTGGGATATAATTTAGAATTTTCTATGCCTAGAGGGGATAGCTGTTTTGTGGATCGGGTATATCCAGGATGTCTAGTGATAGTAGAGGATATTATTATGCTGGCTAATCTTATGTCGTTGGATATTATGGATTTTGATGTGATTTTGGGCACTGATTGGTTGCATTATAATCGTGCCAAGATAGATTGTTATGGAAAGACAGTCACATTTCATTGTCCTGAATTACCTGAAGTTACATTTGTAGGAGAGCCTAGTAGGGTGAGGCATGGTATTATTTTAGCCATGAAAGCAAAAAGATTGTTGTCGAAAGGTTGTTAGGGATATTTGGCTCATGTGGTGTTGAACGATGATGCTCCTAGTAGTGTGGAGGATGTTCGTGTGGTCAAATATTTTCCGGATGTATTTCATGAGGATTTGCCTGGATTGCCTCTAGATAGAGAGGTGGAGTTTGTTATTGATTTGCTTCCAAGTACGAATCTCATATCTTTAACTCCTTATAGAATGGCTCCTGCTGAATTAAGGGAATTGAAAGTACAATTACAAGAGTTAGTGGATAAAGGTTTTATTCAGCCAAGTACTTCACCTTGGGGAGCTTCAGTTTTATTTGTGAGGAAAAAAGATGAAACTTTGAGGCTGTGCATTGATTACAGGCAATTGAATAAGGTAACCATTAAGAACCGTTATCCATTGCCTCGTATAGATGATTTATTTGATCAACTCAGAGGTGTCTGCGTATTTTTTAAGATTGACTTGAGGTCAGGATACTATCAGTTGAAGATTAAAAATGAAGATGTCCCTAAAACCGCATTCAGGACTCGATATAGTCATTATGAGTTTCTTGTGATGCCATTCGAGTTAACTAATGCACCAGCAGCTTTTATGGACTTGCTGAATTGAGTATTCCAGCCATATTTGGACAGGTTTGTTATTGTTTTCATTGACGATATTCTAGTATACTCTAAGTCTAAAGCTGAGCATGCAAGACATTTGAAGTTGGTGCTGAGCAGTTTGAGGGAACACCAACTATATGCTAAGTTTAACAAATGTGAATTTTGGTTGAATCAAGTGGCAATTTTGGGACATGTCATCTCTGCTCAAGGTATTCAAGTGGATTCTTAGAAAGTTGCAGTTGTGGAGAATTGGGAGCAACCTCAAACAGTCCCGAGGTACGGAGTTTTCTTGGCCTAGCAGGCTACTATAGACAGTTCGTTAAAGATTTTTCAATGATTGCTCTGCCATTGATGAGGTTGACTTGAAAGGATGTTAAGTTTGAGTGGGATAATAAATGTGAGCAAAGTTTCTAACAGATGAAGTACTACCTCACGCATGCACCTGTTCTAGCACTTCCTAATGATAGCGGTAATTATGAGGTTTATAGTGATGCTTCTTTGAATGGTTTGGGTTGCGTATTGATGCAACATGGTAGAGTAATTTCTTATGCTTCGAGACAGTTGAAACCTCATGAGAAGAATTACCCTACACATGATTTGGAGTTAGCAGCCATTATCTTTACTTTGAAGATTTGGATACATTATCTTTGTGGTGAGAAATGTAAGATCTTCACATATCATAAGAGTCTCCAGTATCTGTTTACTCATAGAGATCTTAATCTTTGTCAGCGGAGGTAGATTGAATTACTTAGTGACTATGATTGCACGATTGAGTATCATCATGGTCGTGCAAATGCAGTGGTGGATGAACTTAGTAGAAAGACTCCAGCCAGACTTAATGCCATTTATGATTTTCATGTTCCTCTCTTAGCAGATTTGAGGTCCACTAGAATGGAGCTAGGAGTGGAAGATCGAGAAGAAGCCTTGCTTGCTAATTTTCAGGTTAGGCCAGTTTTAATTGATCGTGTGCTTAAGGCTCAGATGATTGATGAGGAGACCTAGGAAATAATTCAAGCAAGGAACCAAGGCAAAAAGAAAGATTTCGAGATTCAAGAAATTGATGGCATGCTTATGCAGGAAAGCATGATGTATGTGCCGAATAATGTAGAGTGAAAGAAAGAAATTTTGGATGAAGCACATATTTCAGCATATGCGATGCATCCAGGAGGCACTAAGATGTATCATACCATTAGACCATTTTATTATTAGCCGGGTATGAAAAGAGAAATTGCCGAATATGTGAGTAGGTGTGCCATTTGCCAATAGATTAAAGCTGAAAGAAAGAAGCCGTTTGGGTTGATACAACCACTTCCCGTTCCACAGTGAAAATGGGAAAATATTACTATGGATTTTGTGTACAAGTTTCCTCGTACACAGAATGGATATGACGGCATTTGGATGGTAGCTGATCGGCTTACAAAGTCAGCACATTTTGTTCTAGTAAGGAAGAAGTATTCGCTATGCCGATTAGCTAAGTTATTTATATCATAGATTGTTAAGTATCATGGTGTGCCAGTTAATATTATCTTGGATCGGGATCCTAGATTTAGTTCCAAGTTCTGGATAGCATTCCAGGAAGCTCTTGGTACGAGATTACTTTATAGTATGACATATCATCCTCAGACAGATGGACAATCTGAGAGGACCATTCAGACATTAGAGGATATGTTGAGATCTTTAGTGCTGCAATTTGGAGATAGTTGGGTGATTGTTTGGATTTGATGGAGTTCGCCTACAACAACAGTTATCATTTGAGCATTGGTATGGCACCATTTGAGGCACTTTATGGGAAATCTTGTCGTACGCCTCTATGTTGGTCAGAGGTTGGCAAAAGAGTTTTAGTAAGCCTTAAGATTGGGGATGTGACTACTCAAAATGTTCAGGTAATTAAGTCTAACCTGAAAGCAGCCCAAGATCGACAAAAGAGCTTAGCAGACAAGCATGCCACTGATCGGAAGTATGATGTAAGTGATTGGGTATTTCTAAAGCTATCACCTTGGAAAGGTGTTGTACGATTTGGAAAGAAATGAAAGTTGAGTCCTAGGTACAATGGACCATATATGATCACCAAGCGAGTCGGTGAGGTTGCTTACAGGCTTGAGTTGCCTCCAGAGTTGTCCAAGGTGCACAATGTATTTTATGTTTCGATGGTTCAACATTATGTTTCAGATCCTTCACATGTGATTCCTCCTCAACCTTTGGAAATCAATTTGGACTTGACTTATGATGAGGAACCAGTGACTCTGTTGGATTGGAAGGATAAAGAACTGAGGAACAAGACAGTTCGTTTAGTAAAAGTGTTATGGAGAAATCATTTAGTGGAAGAAGCTACTTGGGAGACAAAGGATCGGATAAGAGAGATGTATCCACGATTGTTTTATGATTATTAGTGGATGTATTTGTTATGTATAATTTCGAGGACGAAATTTTATAAAGTGGGGAGATTGTCACAGCCCGTCCCAAATATATATTTATCGACGACATGAATTGACGAATATACCCTTGGACGTTACTTGTGTAATGTAGTTTAAGTGTAGCTTTGGGTTAATATTCTTAAATCCTAATTGTTTGGAACCATTTAGGATTAAGTTATGTTTTTTTTTTTGGTGGTTGACCAATCCTAGGCCACACACACACACTTTCTCTTCTCTTTCCCGTACCCTCTCCTCTCTCTCGGACTCTCACTCTCTCTCTCATTCGAACTCGTACAAACAAACATCCAAAGCTCTTGAAACTTCACGGATCGAAGCTTTAAAGGTAAGGTTCTTGCTCATTGTAACCTCCTGAGTACATTGATACCCTTGTTTGGACGTGAATGCTTCGAAAACCCGAGAAAACCCTAACCCCGATTTTGTGCATTGTTCATGCACATGTAAAACCTTGTGTTTCATGTAATTCTAAAGACATGTTATTAGCTTCATTTTGGTACCAATTTCATGAAAAATGGTTGGAAAATGAGTGAGAATAGTGGGTTTAAAGTTTTACCCAGTTTTCCGACGACCGGCGACTCGCCGAAGAAGATGACGGCATATTCCATTAGTTTGGACGGAATATGCTGACACCGTCAGTCAGTTTTAACGGAATCTATTAGGTTTAATAAAATATTCCCCAACGGTGGTTAGGGAATCCGTCAAGTTTGGCCGCGCGTAGGGGCGCGTTTTGCCGTGCCCTTGCTGGTGCGTGGGGGCACGTAAGGCTTCCAAAAAAATTTCTAAAAATTTGGGGATGATCCTGAGGTTGTGTAGATCACTGTGGTATATTCATATACCCAATTTGAGCAATGTATGAGAAGTTATTAGCTAGTTTTGCCTATGTGCTTTAAAATAACGTTTTTATAGTTAATTCGCATATAGGTGAGACTTATCCCGAGGACAAGCGTATCCATGGGGGACTCGGGGGCTACAACCCTTCGACATACCTGTGAGTGGGGTTTTTTTTTCAGTATATATTTATATACTTGATATATTTCCCAGAAATGCATTTTAAGGAAAGTATGCTTTGAAATAATATGCCAAATGTTTTTATATTCTAAATATGCATTTCATGGTTGCATATATATATATATATATATAAATGTGGTGCTGTGGAGGCACGGGTAAGTTCAGGTAAGTTATGTTTGGCTATGTGAATCATCGATGATGTGATATGTGATTGAATGATGTTGAGGTTATAAAACTGCACCTAGGGTGATTGTGATTTAGCCATAAAACTGCACCTAGGGTGATTGTGATTTAGCCAGAGATATGAAGTACAAGCTTGTTTATTTACGTCACCTCCCGCACTAAATGCTCATATTGGATCCAACTTAAGTGCACAGTCTTGTCGTACAAACCTTATTTATGGTTCCGACTCGTAGGTGACTAGCGATTTATCGCCCGGCTATTATGAGAGAGTAAAATTGAGCATAATTATATTAACCCAATCTTGTCATACATACCTTTATAGGGGTTCCGACTTATGTGCAGTATATTGCCGTATAGGTCATTGTAGTGACTCCGGCTAGATTGATTTTGAGCTATGAATTCAGCCGTACAGACTACCACAGAGGTTCCGGCTAACATATCATATTTCTATGAATTTATTTTTATCTGAATTGCTTACTCTGTTATATATTGGCATGGTATATATATTTGAATATGATTATGTGAAGCATGAATTGAATTGATATGAATTCATATATATGTGTGTGTGTATATATATATATATATTAATTATGCATATGCTTATATTCTGATTCTGGGAAAAATTATACATGTTTTACAGCGAGGGGTTAGATATGTTGATAAAGAAAATGATTTTGTAATACATTTGTTTTTGTCCACTCATGTTTTCTATTTTGTGCCCCTCCAGGTTTTAAGTAAGCTTGCTGTTGGTGGCTTGAGGACGTCGGCAGTTCTGACTTATATAAATAATAGTAGGACATTTCTGGTACTGTATAACTAGTACTTATCCTATTAGACTGCACCTAGACTTTATGCTCTGATTAGGAGTGTTCATTGTTGTAACTAACTCCTATAACTTTCTGTTTAGTAGTGCACTCTAGTAATTTGGTTTTTAATTATTCGTATATTTCTTATCTTTATTGCTTCCATACTGTGCACATGGCTATATCACTCTCACGTGATGACCAACGTGCCTTGATCTCGGTAGGGGTGTGTCACCGCATCCAAAGTATTCCTTTATTCTATATCTCTATGGCCACTGAAAATAAAGCCAGGACTTTTATATGTATACGATAAAAACAAAAGATAAGCAGAGCATATGAAAGTTAGCTCACATGAAACAAGAGTAATTTATGTAAAATAGATTTATTTGTTTTTGGCGTCTTGATATAATTTTATAGTATCATGTAAAGAAAAAATATGTATCTAATAATATATTGTTACATAAAAGACGTTATATAGAGTATGCCTGTTTTATGTGAGTCATTTTATTGTTTTTATAAACAGGAGGATGAACAGAAATGTTAGAACTTTCGGGTACTAGAATAATAGGAAAACTAATGAAAAGGGCTTGAAAACTTTGAGTTTTAATGATAAGGACAAAATAAAGGGTAAAGTGAATAGTACCAGGATTGACTTTTTAGTGTAAAAATGTGGTTTTTCGTTAAAGTGAACAGTACCGGGTGCTTTTCGTTAAAGTTCCCTAGAATAATTTGGGTAAATGAAGTTACGTTCCAGGTGTTTTTTTTTTTTTTTTTCTTTCTAATCCACGTTCCAGGTGTCTAAAAAGCAAATTGGCATTGAGAAGAAATTTTTAGGTGTTCCCGTCACCCCACATCACCATGGATACTTGGTGTACCCATCCAATCAGGGGATGTCACGTTTCCCATTAAAGAATCTTTATTATTTATTTTTTAAGAAAATCAATTAAACAAACACTTTAATGGGAAACGTGACATCCCCTGATTGGATGGGTACATCAAGTGTGATGGTGATGTGGGGTGACGGGAACACCTAAAATTTCTCGACACTGAGGAGACGAAAGGGAGAACGCTTCACAAGTAAGCCACTTGAAGGGCATTTTGGAACATTAAAATTGTGCATCTTTTGGCCTTATGAGTTTGAAAAGTGTAAACCCCGTATGAGAACAATACATTTTTTATTATGATCGGAATACGAGTGATACATTTTGTGTTTTTATATAAGTGATAAGAAATTTTATTTTTTTAAGTTATTAACTTTTTAATACACAGATCCCACCATTTGTATAGTGACACATGATATATCATCCCTTGTACCGGTCACATTGAAAATCTCTCGCTTACGACTGCTCGTACATGTCACATTGTCGTAGTTCTGCATGGCAATTTCTTTCTCCTTTTTCGCGTATAAAATTATTAGGAAACTAGATTATAATCCCTAAATAAGATCTATTTTCATTAAAATTGGATGTAAGATTAAATACTGATTTTGGTCATTTGACTTTATATATCATTTAAAATCTAGCTAATAATTATTAATTTTTGTTTCGTTTTATTTTTACTATTATAAATAGAATATTTTTACTTAATTTGTATTCAATATGGGTACAAGAATTGCTTAAGTGGTACATATGAACCTATGTATATATGTTGCCTATATATATGAACCTATGTATATGCACCTATATGTACATTTGTGTACCTATACATATGAACCTATGTGTATATGTGCTTATATATATGCACCTATGTATGTATTCATGTACCTTTATAATGTATATTGTTTATTGTGTCTACATATTAATTTATTTGTTTCGTTTTGTGATTGTCTGTATAAATTTTTATATAGTTTAATTCTCATTAGCAAAATGATTTAAAAAGTCTTTCATTTTAAATTACTAAATTTGATATGTAGAAATAAAAATTTCTATTTTTAAGGCCTTATTGATGATTAAATTAGGTATTTTAGGAAAAAAATTTGAAAATAATAAAAGTGGGCAGGGGTATTTAATATGATTGATAATGAGTTTTAAAGTTAGGGACTAAAACTAGATTTATAAAAGCATCCCGGTTATAATGAAAAAAAAAAAATCTTCTATAGGTCCTTAAGTCTAAATGTCATAGCCCGTTCCGGGATTTTATTTATCGAGGACGTGAAATGACGGGATTGCCCTTAGCGGTTACTAAGGTATGTGTGTGTGACATATTATTGGACTAAATACATATATTCCTAAACTTATGGAAAAATAATTTAAGTTGGATTAAAGTTGGTATGTATGTTTTGTGTGGTTAGGGATTTTAAGAATTGGATTGTGACTTGTTTTTGGGTGGACCACACACACACACACACATGGGACAACCCTCTCCTTCCCCGTGCTCTCTCTCTCCTCTCCGTTTCAGTCTCTCTCTCCCTCTCGAAATTGTACGGACAAAGCACCAAACCCTCGAACCTTCACGAATCGATGCCAAAAAGGTAAGATTCTTCATCCTTTCAACCTCTTGAGTCGTTTGGTACTAGTTTTAGAACGGAAAACCTTAGAAATCACGTTGAAAACCCGAGGTCCGATTTGAGTATTGTTCATGCATTCGTGATGTGTTGATTTTTAGGGAATTCTAAGCTTATAGTGAGCTTAGTGAGGTCCTAAGGAAGCTCGGAGTGCTTAGTTTGAAGGTTTTGGACGTCGGGATCGTTGAGTTCGAAGTTGGCCTGCTTTCTTGGAATTTCTCCAGTGAGATTTCGTAGTTTTTAGAGCCTTAAAGTAGTGTAACGTGATTCTACATGCTTAGGGCTTCATTTTGATATAAAATACGTGAAAAATGTTTGAGAAATGACGGAGAACAAGGAGATTGAAAAATCTCCAGTTTTCCGGCGACCGGCGAACCAGTCCGGCGACTGGAGGTTAGGGGTGATGCGCGTGGGGGCGCGTGGACCCGTACCCATCCTGGCGCATGGGGGCGCGTGCGGCCTCAGAAAATTTTTCTAAAAATATGCCGACGTTCGTGACATCGAGTAGGTCACTGTGGTATATTCATATACCTAAATTGAGCACCGTATGAGAAGTTATTACGAATTGTCGGTTATGTGCTTTAAATAACGTTGTTTTAGTTGTTTCGCATATAGATGATACCTATCTCGTGGACGAGCGCATCCAGGGATGTCACGGTGGTTACGACCCTTCGACTTATCAGTGAGTGGGCAGTTATTTTCTGTATTTACCTATATACTATTGATTTTCCCAGAAATTGAATTTATATGAAAGTATGTTTTAAAATGCCATGCATGCATATTGTGAATTATATGAATTGATAATTGATGCATATATATATGTGAATTGGTGTTGTGGACGCACAGGTGAGTATCTGGTGAGTTTTATGTTATTCATGTGAATCATTGATGATGTGAATTGTGTTGACAACTCATAACCTGCACCCCTGGTGTTAATGCTTATAGTATTCACCGCACCGCACGCTCACCTTGGATCCAAGTAGGTGCATGTCGTACAGACCATGAGAGGGTTCCGACATGCTAGTCGTATAGATCACTAGAGGTGGTTCCGACTGGTAGGTGACCTTAGATTATGTGCGCAGATGATTGATGAGAGAAGCAATAGAGCGTATTATTTCACCATTCTTGTCTACAGACTACTTCAGGTAGTTCCGACTTATGTGCAGAGTAGCGTCGTACAGGTCACCGTGGTGACTCCAGCTAGGTTGGATATTGAGCTATAGAATTAACCGTACAGGACCAACTGCAGGGTCTCCGGTTGATTCATTATGTCACTTGTTATATTGATGCATCCATATTCTGTCATTGACATTTATAGCATGGCATACTTGCTGGATTTTGATAAAGATTAATGTTTGAGAGATTTGAACAAATAGTATGCTATTATGTTATTTTCTGGGAAAGTATACAGGTTTTACAGTGAGGGGTTAGAAACGTTTTAAATGAAATATTTTGGAAAACTTTGGTTTTACTGACTTACTTAGTTTTGTTTTGCGCCCTTCCAGGTTCTAGTTAGCAGTTGGTGGCTCACGAGGTTTTCTTCGGCGTTCTGACAGACTTCCTGCATGTAGGACTCACCTGCGGGTGTTGTAATTTAATTATAGTTCTACTTGACTGCACCTAGTATTTCTGCTCTGAAATTGTGTACTGCACACTTAAACTCACTCTAGCATACTAGTTGGATATTATTGCTAGTAGTTGGTTTTTATTCCTTCGTATTTCTCATATCTTTTGCTTCCGCATCGCACTTTTGGTTACGTCACGCTCACGTGACGGCCAGCACGCCTTGATTCTAGGATCAGGGTGTGTCACTAAATGCCTCTAAAATTAAACTTCTGAGTTGTGCAATAACATTAATTAGTTAAATAGTTAATTGTTAGGAAAACAAGAATTGAGGTTAATTGAACTCTATCAGAATGTATAAACGCTAGAGGAGCCATAATTTTAACCGGAGTCGTAATTTTAACAACAAAAAAAACTTCGTTGAATCCTTTCATTGAGCTCTGGTGGGTACTTGCCAAGTTATGCTACATTTTATAGCCCCATCTAGTGAGGCATTTACTGAACACATCTTGTCTACCATGTGGTTTCACACAAGAAGTAGGAGAAGAAAGACAAAGGAAAGACATAAGAAAATCTACAAAGAACTATAAATGGAGTCGCACAAAAGAAGCAGCAAGTTGTAATTCATTGTTTTTAACTCCCTTTAATTCGTGTATAGCTGTCATATAAAAATATACAGATATGTACTTTAGGATTATGAAACTATTCATGAGCAACCTATGATCCTATGTTGACTCCTTCATAATGTATACATATGTTTATTTTTTGCTATTACTATAAAGCGCAATACGCTTGTTACAATACTTATCTTACAAAAAAGTTTGAATGTGGGAAATCAGGGTATACTTATGTTTTTCATTAGACTACTTTATGTAGGTAATGATTATTTGAAGACTTCTGCCAAATCTTTCTATTTACATCATTAAGGAATTTAACTAATAATATTACATATTGACCCAAGTGTATAATAAGTGTTCTAAAAATGCTCTAGGCGTTGGTCGGTGTGGTACCATTCCGATTAGGTGCCAATTGATGGACAAAAGTGGGGAGGTGTTAGGCTCCCACCTTGACGCTCCTAGGCGACTTAGACAATGTCTAGGAGGTGGTGCTAGGAGGACTCGCATTTACCGTTCTAATCACCTTCCACCTCCGGTCGCACCCGCATACCTCAAATTTCCCAAATAAATTTGACGATGAGAGAGAGAGAGAGAGAGAGAGAGAGAGAGAGAGAGAGAGAGAGAGAGGGAGGGGAGGGATAGAGCTGTTGCAGGGAGGAATGAAGGAGAGAAACGGCAGATGAGATTTAGAGTGAAAGGTGGGGTAGGAGCGGGTAATGCATGCCAGGGTTAGTGGGATTTTCTTTAATAAAAAGTTTATGGACTTTTTTTCGATGTATAACAGGCCCAACTTCAATTTTTAAAATAAATAAGGACCAATAGTAATTCCTGATCTTAAAAAAACTCTAAAGTTTTATATAATACTTATATTTTATAATAAATATTAATTTTTGTATGTTCTGTATTTTATTTTTTCAACAAGTATGATATTTTTAGTGTAAACATGCACTTATTTATTTATTATATAATAAATTTATTTTAAAAATACAAATTTGCCTAGTCCACCTAGACGCCTAGGCACTAGGCCTTAGTCTACCGCCCACTAGTACCTAGCATATTTTAGAATCATGTGTACAATCATACAATTAATAATATTTACAATAGTCTCCGAGGAAGTGAATGATCATTGTCCCATTAAAATTTCCGTTGGAAAATTCAGTGGATAACCAAAATGGCATGAAAAGAGAATAACACAGTATCAAACTTTATAAATAGGGCCGGCCGTGAGATTTATGGGGCCTCATGCAACAATGAATTAGAGGCCCTAAAATTGCGAATTGTTGTGGCTTATTTTATCTAACAAGGAGAAAGAGGGGTGCGGCAGAGAGATAATGGAGATGTAATTCTGAGGTGTGTTATTCACGCTATGCAGTGCCTTTGTTATACTATGTTGATGCACAAAACTGGAGGTCTCGGAACAACATAAATCCGATCGTGAATCTGCAAGAAATGTAAATAACACAAGATGTATCGTGGTTCACCCCAAGGTTTGGGCTACGTCCACACTGATTATTGTATTTATCTGAGAGGTGAAGGAGAGAACCTCTGAATATGAGAAGGGATGTGAGAGGGGTGAGAAGGCTTCAGAAATGGCCTCCTCAATTGTGAGGGTGAGGAGTCCTTTTATAGAATAAGGGCTCCTCAATTGTGAGGGTGAGGAGTCCTTTTATAGAATAAGGGCTCCTCACTTATTACATATTTGCCCATTCCTTTATTACATAATTACATTTAAGTTCCTCGAGTATTTGTACGAGATCTAAATACGGAGGCCTTAAATATGGTATAAACAGTAGTCCCCCAAGTCTTCAGTCAAGAGAGTCTTTTGGCTGGAGACTTGAAATTCAGTCCATGTGAGGGGCCGAAGTAACTAGATGTTGTCTTGGACTGATGCTCGATATGAGGCGGTGCTCAATCTAAAATGATGCTTTATTAAAAGTAGCACATGCTGCGAGGCTGCGAGGCTCGTGGTTTATGTTGCCTTGGTTGGCTCGGCTTGTGGCGTTGAAGGTGAGGGAGTCCCTTTTATAGAATAAGGGCTCGCTCATCAATACATAAATGATGGGCTAGAGTTGATGTTCTCTAATGATGGTGAGGGAGTCCCTTTTATAGAATAAGGGCTCGCTCCTCAATACATAAATATGGGCTAGAGTTGATGCTCTCTAATGGTGGTGAGGGAGTCCCTTTTATATAATAAGGGCTCGCTCCTCAATACATGAATGATGGGCTAGAGTCCCCCAAGTATTTTTCATGAGGCCCAGTTGAGGCTCAATATATGGTACATAATGTAGTCCCCCAAGTCTTCGGTCAATAGAGTATGTTAGCTGGAGACTTTAAATTGAATCCATGTATGGGCCGAAGTGGCAGTTGTTCGGAGGCGGTATTTGTATACCCTGCACTGAAGCTTTGTAGGTAAAGTTTTGCAAATGAAACTTTGAAGCTGGAGCTCTGTAAATGAAGCTTTTGAAGCTAGAGCTTTGTAAATGAAACTTTTGAAGCTAGAACTCTGTAAATGAAGCTTTTGAAGCTAGAGCTTTTGTAAATGAAGCTTTTTGAAGCTTTTGAAGCTAGAGCTTTTGTAAATGAAGCTTTTGAAGCTAGAACTCTGTAAATGAAGCTTTTGAAGCTAGAGCTTTTGTAAATGAAGCTTTTAAAGCTGATTAACATGAGTGATACTCATGAATGTTTATGTTAAGTGATGCTCATGGATGTTGACATGAGTGATGCTCATGGATGTTGACATTAGTGATGCTCATGAATGTTTATGTATGATTGATATGAGTTAATGTATGATTGACATGAGTAATGCTCATGTATAATTTAGGAGTACTGGACGTGCTTTTGATCACTTGGTTGGTGGTAATAGTGGCAGGTTGCTGAATAGTTTTGGAGTACTAGGCATACTTTTAATCACCTGGTTGGTGGTAATAGCGGCAGATTGCCAAATAATTATGGAGTACTGGACTGGGCATACTTTTGATCACCTGGTTGGTGGTAATAGCGGCAGGTTGTCGAATAATTGTGGAGTACTGGGCATACTTTTGATAGCTTGGTTGGAGCTATTTTGGGCTTATGGGCCTTCGCCCTCCACATAACATTCCAGCCCATTTATTTTGGGCTTTGTCTTTTTTTTTTTTTTTTTTTTTACCCTATGATAGGGTTTATACAGATGCCTCCAAAAGATAAGAAAAATAAATTACATCGCTTTAAAGTAAGGAACCCTTATCTTCCTCCTAGGTCTTCCCGTAGTTTTCTCAGAAAATAGGAACATGCATGATGAAAGTGTGGGCATCTTTTTTGGTTTTAGTAAGATCTCCCTTTTTCTTTTTCTTTTTTCTTTTGCATTGTCCGCCATGTGCTCCCACATGATTCTCCCTTTTTCTTTTTCTTTTTCTTTTGCATTGTTGGCCATGTGCTCCCCCATGATTCTCCCTTCCATTCAAATGATTCTCCTTGCTAGCCTCCACATGCACTCTCATCTCGTTCACGTGCAGCTCCCCACCTTCAGTCCTCTGCCCGAGGTGGGTAATGGTGACGGTCCTCTGCTCATCTCTCTGGTGGTCTGACTGGCAGATCTGTGGTTAATTCAAAATGGTTCTTTGCTTCTTGCAATATCTGGGCAAGATCTAGATGCTGATTGGGGTTGTATCTCCTGGTATCAGCCATGACGAGCTCGCATAAACCTATGAACTTCAACTGAAAAGCCATATCTTCACAGGAGCGGGAACGCGAGCGGGAGCGGGAGGATGAGCCAGATGTGGAGCCTGACGGCGAGCGATGGGCTCGAGTTAGCTTCGCCATGGCAGACAAAGACGGAAATGGCAGGGAAGGTCTCCCACCGCCGTCTCCCCAGTCAAAACCGCTATCGACGGCAAGATCCACCATTTTTCTTTTGAATAAGAAACTGGGTATTTTTGCAAGTCTGACAGTGCTCCTCGGAAAGTGCTTGATTGGATCGAATGATTTGGTGGAGGTCAGTGTCCATGAGCTTATACGCAATGTAAACATCATTGAAGGAGTTCCTCTATGGTGAAGGGATTATATCCCGATGCAACAACATTATCATGATCCATATGCTGCAGCAGTTTAATCTCCCTCATCGTCCTATTCGCATCGATCCTGTTGTCGAATGCATTCGCAATCTTCTTTATTGCAACATGCTCGTTCGTCTCCGAATTCAAAGCCGAGCAAACGATGTCGTATGCACCTTTACCGATGTGCATGATGGATGACTTATACTTGGCGGTGACCTCGAAGATATTGTCGAAGGTGTTGTACTGGATGAATCGGCCGCCGCGGCTGAGGGTGGCCGGAATGCTCTCCACTCCCCCTCATGGCCTGATGCGACGGTGGAAGATGTTGCTGTGCATGGTTGAGGTCCGAATACGACAGTGGTGACGCCTCCGACATCACAGTGTCCGCCAATTGAGCTACGGGTCATCCTCCCTCCATTTCTGAATCGATTCTCTTTCTCTGCTTTATGTCGTTGGGTTGGTTGTAGTAAATGGCAGTTCAGAAGCTCAGGCTCTGAGCCCTAATTAGTAAACAAGAACAAGAAAGGAAAGAATAGGAGAGAGAGAGAGAGTTTTTTTTCCAATATGGAGTTTTTAGAGAGAGAAAGTCAGAGGGAGGGAGAGATGGGACTAAAGCAGGAAGTGAGTCAGCTGATTTTATGTTTGTGGGGGACTTGTTTATTGGGTTTTTGTGTTTGTGGAGATTTTCTGGAAAAACCCAATGAGGTTTTCTGCAGATTTTGCAGTGTTGATTTTGTAGATTTTGCAGATTTTGCGGTGAAGGTGAAAAAATGAAAGAGAACTGACATAGTTTTTTGTGTCGATTCCCACAGATGGCGCCAAATGTTGATGCACAAAACTGTAGGTTTTGGAACAACGTAAATCCGACCGTAATCTGCAAAAAATGTAAATAACACAAGATGTATCGTGGTTCACCCCAAGGTTTGGGCTACGTCCACACTGATTATTGTATTTATCTGAGAGGTAAGGGAGAGAACCTCTGAATATAAGAGGGGATGTGAGAGGGGTGAGAAGGCTTCAGAAATGGCCTCCTCAATTGTGAGGGTGAGGAGTCCTTTTATAGAATAAGGGCTCCTCACTTATTACATATTTGCCCCTTCCTTTATTACATAATTACATTTAAGTCTCTCGAGTATTTGTACAAGATCTAAATACGGAGGCCATAAATATGGTATAAACATAGTAAATAAGGGAAAAGAAGAATCCTTGTCCTCCAAGGAAATACAGTCCTAATAGGGAGATAATAAATAGTAATAAAAATTATCTAGGATTTACAAAATCACACTTTAATATAATATCTATAACACTCCCCTTGAGTGTGTAAATACTCAAGTAGATTTGTCACCAGGTAGAGTTAAGGAAGTTAACTCGTTGACACTAATTCTGGGAACACGGTAATCTCAAACAAAGGAACTTGCATATGGAACTAAGTCTCACAAAAACTCAATGGCTATGGTAAAACCCGAGGTGGGACAAAAGCCCATAGTCGAAGGAAAAATGCGTGAGAAAGTGCAAAGTCAAATGAAATATGTATGGGACTTACATCAGGGATATGACCAACCCACCATGGGTGCCTCATCAAAACCTCATTAAGTAGCAAAAACCCAAAGGGAAAAATGCTCTTAATCATAGGAAAGAGTACATTAAGCTCAAGTGAATATACTTTGGAATACTCTCCTTGAGTTTGACATAATTCCAAAGAGAACTAACAATGTTACAACTCAGAAAGTTTAAGCATACCTATTCCCTGAACAAGCTTCTGAAACGTCATCTTCAGTAGTGATTTAGTGAAAAGGTCGGTCAAGTTGTCTTGAGAACGGATTTGCATGAATTCAATCTTCTAATGCTTTTATTGTTGATGTGAGAATAAGAACTTTCGCACAATGTGTTTGGTCTTGTCTCCTTTGATGTAACACTTCTTGAGCTGTTCGATGCATGCTGCTTTATCTTCATAGATCGTCGTAAGGACGTCAACGACTGGAAGAAGATCACAAATGTTTCAAATATAGCCCACAACTGCTCTCAAACAGATGCATTACCGAGTAGATTCATGCAAGACAAGTATTTCAACATGGTTCGAAAAAGTGGTAACTAAGGTCTGTTTGGTTAACCTCCAAGATATTGCGATGCCTTCAACAGTAAAGGTGTAACCCGTTTAAGGATGCGCCTTCTACAGGTCAAATAAGTACTTACGTCAGCATAACCAACAAGGTAGGAATCGACTCGAGAACCAAGAGGGATTGTGGCACTTATAGAGGATTCATAAGGAAAGAACAAGCTGAAATTCGTCGTACCCTTAAGGTAGCGGAAACTATCTTTAGCACCAGTTTAGTGTCTACATGTCAGTGCATTATTGTACCTTGCCAAAAGATTAACAGCAAAATAGATGTCGGGTCTAGTGCATTGAGCTAAGTACAATAAACCACCTATTGCACTTAGATAAGGAACTTCAGGTTCCAAAATCTCTTTTTTGTCATCCTTCAGACGGAAGGGATCTCGTTTTGCATCTAGCGATCGAACGACCATATGAGTACTAGAAAGCTTCACTTTATCCTCCTTAAAACGGCGCAACACCTTTCGGGTGTAGTTCGATTGATGTACAAGGATTCCATCTGAACAATGTTCTATCTCAAGACCAAGACAATATCGAGTTTTCCTAAAATCTTTCATCTAAAATTCCGACTTCAGGTGCACGGTAATTTTCTCAAGCTCTTCAAGAGTCCAGATGAGATTCATGTCGTCAACATAAATTGAAACAATCACATAACCAGAATGTGACTTCTTAATGGACACGAATAGGCATAGTTCGTTATTCACACTAATCAAATACTCACTTAAACGGTTACAACACATTTGCACGGCTTGCTTCAAACGGTAGAGTGAACACTTCAGTCGAATGAAGAGTGTGTTTTGTGTGTTAGAACTATTTGCACCAGTCAATGTAAGTCCTTCAGGAACTTTCATATAGATTTCCATATCAAGATCCCCATAGAGATGCGTGGTTACCACGTCCATAAGCTGCATATCCTGTTTTTTAGAAACTACCAAACTGATAAGGTAACGAAAAGTAATCACATCCATAACGGGTGAATAAGTTTTTGTCATAGTCAATCCAAGGACTTTGAGAGAAACCTTCCGAAACAAGATGAGCTTTGTAACACACAATTTTGTTATTCTTATTATGCTTCTGAACCAAAACCCACTTGTAGCCAACAAGCTTCATATGTGGAGGAGTAGGAGCTATATGCCCAAACACCTTACGTTTCGCAAGCGAATCGAGTTTGATTGGGATTACTTGTTTCCAGTTTGACCAATCAGTTATATGTTGACATTTATCAACGGAACGAGGTTCAATGTCATTTCTCAACATAATCTTAGTAATTACTGCATATACTAATGCATCGTTGATTATCATCTCATTTCTACATCAAACATCATCCAAGCTAGCATAGTGGACCGAAATCTCACGATTCTCGGGAGGAAGATTCATTTTTTCCAGGACGCTTCCATAATCTAGAATTTCCTCATGTGTTGCATAGAATGAGTAGGCATTGGTTGGATTCACGGTAGGCTCAACATCCTATGTCGTGGGTTTCTTCTTCCGGAGTTGTGAATCCTTTGAACCAAGAGGTCTGTCATGTTTCTGGGTAAGAGCAAAGGATTAGCTAGCCGCCAATTACGTGGATTGGTCAAAGTGGCATCCTAGGCCTCTAAGAGGGAATTTCGTCATACATTTGGTACATCTATCTTTCCAAGCATAGGCACATTCGAGTTAGTATACGTGATCTCATAATTCTCGCTAAATCAGTGCTTTCTAGCATACTCTAAGCTATGCTCTGAACATCTAGTATGCGTCACACTTCAGTCTCAGACTGGGCAGTGCAGGGATCCAAATGAGACAAAGTGGGAGTTGTCCATGATGAATCGTGTCGTTCTTTAGGAACGTGTAAGTTTTTATCTCTTCTTAACGATAAGAAAACTGTCTCATATAAGTAACAATCTGTGAAACGAGCGGTAAATAGATCATATGTCAAAGGTTCTAAGTAACGAATATAGAAGGAGAACCATAAACAACATAGATTCTCATCCTTATCTGAGGATCCATTTTAGTATGTAAAGGAGACACAATCGGTACATAAATCGCACAACAAAAAATGCATAGATGTGATATGTCGGGTTCGTATCAGGTAACCAACTAAAGGGTGTTATATGGTTAGGACGCAATGGGCCTCAGGCGAACCAACATGGTTGCGTGCAACATTGCATGGCCCCAAGCAGCGATCAGGAGCTTGGTGACTAATGATTGAGCAATCATTTGTAAGTTCTTAATGAATGCCTTTGCCAAGCCATTCTGGGTATAAACATGGGGTACTGGATGTTCAACTTTAAACACAACTAACTTGAAATAGTCATCGAAAGTTTTTTATTATGAATTCTCCAGCATTATCCAATCGAATAGATTTGATCGGATAATCAGGGTGGTGAGTCCTAAGCTTGATAATCTGAGCCGAAAGTTTGGAGAAAGCAACGTTTGTTGTGGACAACAAGCATAGGTGTGACCAAATGTATGGAAGTGTCAACCAATACCATAAAGTATCTAAATGGTCTGCAGGGAGGTTGAATCGGTCCACTAAAATCCCCCTGAATCCTTTGTAGAAAAATAAGAGGATTTGAACGAATCTTATCATAAGAAGGCTTAATGATAAGCTTTCCCATGGAGCAAGTTTGGCATGCGATATCTTCTTGAATCGAACCTTAACTTCGGGTTAAGGATGCCTGTGTGAAGATTTGAGGATACAGTGCATCACTAATCGTTCAGGGTGTCCCAAACGATCATGCCAAAGTGTAATTTCGTGTGTAGCCCCTGAGGTAGGCCCACTACATAGTGGCTTTCTATGGGGCGTATAGTTGTTGTATACAGACCACTCGGAATATGTTTCATCTTCTCTAGAATACGCTTCTGGCCATATTCATAAGAAGTGATGTAAAAATTTAATTATGTTTTCTACATAGGTTTCAGCATGGTAGTTATTGTCTCGAATGTCTTAAAGCTCAACAACGTTCTTCTAGAACGTGAAGAATAAAGTGCATCTTGAATGGTCAAAATAATATCATTGGACAACATTATACGAGCCTTACCATATCCTTTGATCAGGCTAGATGAACCTAAGAGGATTGTCAGATGTGCATTCTTAAGTAAGAAGTTAATGAAATAGATAAGTTCACAAAAAACATTGTGTGTGGTTGCACTATGTACTAGACAACTAACTTTCCTACTAGTCATACCTAGAAACAAAATTAATTGAATTGTTCACATGCATAAAAGTTCTAAAAACATATATTCATTTAATTAACTAAGTATTTGACAAAAGGTAACTCATAAACTTAATATCCAAAATTAAAACAAATCACCAACAAATAATCCAATCATAAAGGAAAATTGTTCAATACTTAATCCAAAAAACAAAGGGGGTTCAGCCACTTAGTGGAATTCGACCTTAGGGGTCTAAAATTCAATGAAAAAAAATGGCAATGTCTAATATTCTAATTTTCCATAGAGGTAATGACTTCCTGAAAATCAAAAACCTCCATTTTTGTATCCCCCTGTTCCTCCACTTGAACAAAGTTTGATTCAAACTTCTTACGACAAGAATGATAATCAGCTACAACCTTCAAGAAGCGCGGCAAACATGGGACCAATGGTCCTTTGATCCACAGTTGTAATACCCTGAACATTTAAATATATGAATTAGATATTCATAATTATGAAAATGTGGAGAAAATCGAAAATAAATGGATATATAGTTATGAAAATTTAATTAAGAAATTTTTAAAATTTTGTTACTGGAAATTATTATAATTTACGTCGTAAAATTTATCGATAAGTGAAAAAGATGAAAATGCCCCTAGTTGGTCTAACGTAATTATATGAGGACGTATTTTATACTAATTTATTTGAATTTAGATTTTAATTAAACTAGTTACGATGTTTGAAGTGTGGAAACTAATTATCTAAAATCCATATACCATTCGATGTCACAATTTATATTTTTTTATAGAGCTCGATCTCAAGAACACATAGGCGTAAACCGAGGAGTTATTAACGTTTAAAATCAGGGATATTTTTATAATTTTAACCTTCTCTAGAAAGCTCTAGATTTTCTGGACTGAGATTATGCCACGTGTGTGGCTAGGATGAAAGGAAAATAAGAGAAAGGAGAGAGATGGATAGCTGAGATGGAAATGAGAGGAGAGAAAAGGAGAAATGGGGGGAACGAATAGGCCAATTAGAAGGGGGGAGAGAATAGAAGTGACAAATCAGAAAAGGAAGAAAGGAGGGAAAGGACGATAAAAAAAAGAGGGGGAAGAAACCGGGTCTCCCTTGATCCGTGTGGCCCGACCAGCGGGAAACATGGAAACCGGTGGTTTCTTGGCCACTTTCTGGTGAATTATGCCAAGACAACACTTGAGAAATACCAAACGGCTCCCCCTCTACCAATTCCACCAAAAAATTTAGGAAAATTGGCCTTGAAATTAGGAAAAACTGCATCGGTGGGTGCGAGGGTTATTTGCCAAAATCCACCATTTCTGAAGCATTCTCTTCCAATTCCCACCACCATTAGACTCCTTTTGAGGCCTGGAACAAAGCTCAAACAATAGTAGGTGCGGCGGAGCACCGGAGGTGACGGATCGAAGCCACCAATTTCTAAGGTTTCCAGTGGGTTTGAGACGAATTGGAGATTTTCCTAGCAAAATTTGCCATAGTCACATGTATAAAACTTTCTCCACTCACTTAGATCTACTTGCCTGTAAAATTCGGTAATTTTTGGAGTTCGTTGGAAAATTTGATTTTCTTTCGCCGAAAACCACCTCTTGCGGCGGCGCGTGGCCAGTGGGCCGATGCTACCTATTCATGAAAATTTTGATATTTTAAAATCCTTAATTGGTACCCATGTGAGGTGATTCGATTGTGAAAGCTAATGTTGAATATTTTCATTACTAGAATATTTTCGAAAATGGATAAAAGAATGAATGGTGAACTACAAAAGGTTTGATCCCGTTCAAGTGTACGTAGGCAGTCTAACGGGAGTTAGATGCAGCCTTGAAATAACCGAGATTAATCTTTTGTTGAAAATTGTCTAAGAAAAGGGATTGGGTGTTTAGTTTAAAGATTAACCTTATGTTTTTGGTAAATAAATTTAGCTATAGATTTTGTGAGAAATTAAGAATTTATTAAATAAATTGTGATCCTTAATTAAATAAACGAATTGTGATAAATGGTAGAAAATAAACAAGAGTTTAATTTGGGCCTATCATAGTAATTATCTTCCGAAATAATTTTTTCGGGTCGGGGCGTTACAAATGGTATCAGAGCAAATGATCTTACTTTACAATGTGAGTTATTATTGATGTTTATGGATGTGAAATTGTGAATTGCATTGATATTGCATTATTTTATAAGTTCTATGATTAATGAAGAATTTATGTGGAATGCCTCTATTGTGATTCACCATGAAGTGAATTGAATTGGATGGGAGTAGAAAATTTTTAAAATGTCATATTTAATGTCATAGCTTCAAAGAGGAGAGCTTGATTAAAGTCTCGAACTAATCTGGAATTAGGTTGATATTATGCTATGCGTTAGGAAAATTTTGAACGTTAACATGATTGTAAAATTGTGACAAGTAGATGGGAAAGTCGTATTATACTTGGGTAATTGAGGAATGTTGAATTGGGCGAAAAGGCCCGTGGATGTCGATTTGGGCAAAATGGACCGTGGAATGGGAGGAATGTTTGATTGCGCAAAATGGCCCGTGGATGTTGATTTGGGTGAAATGACCCGTGAAATGTGGAGAAATAATTGAATGGGCACAAAGACCCAGTGTTTCCGGGAGAAAAACTCCATGCGTGGGTTGTGAGAATGAGTTATCAATGTGATGTGTAGCGACTAGGTATATTATGATATTTTCCAGTTGCTGGTCACTTATTGGGGTAAAAGAAAAAGGTGATGAAATCATTGTTTTACTAATGATATTTATGGCTGAAAATTTTAATATTTACAAAAAAAAAATAGAAAGATGAAATTTATCGAACGGAAAAGAAATCATAAATCAAAGTTATGAATTGTTCATTATAATTAGAATGGTGGGAAAACCATGGAGATTTTTTTATTTATTGAATTCTTGGTGGACATGAATAATAGAATGAGAATTTGAGTTCATTTAATATAAATGGAAATTGCGAGTTGGTTTTAAATTCCTCACTTTTGTGTAGTGATTGTGATTAAAAGTTCCAATGATTTTCGGTGGAATTTCTGACATTTGGATTGCCAATTCCTGTTGGTAAGTAGTTTTACCCATGATTGTGGTTCTTATGCTAGCATTTATCTAGCCAATGGTAGATATGGTTGGATAATTTGGTATTTATTTAGCCAATGAGGATTGTGACTTGACGTTTGATATTTAATTTGCCATTGTGTATGGATAGAATTCCTTATATTTATTATGCCAATTAATGTGGCTGGAAATCTGAGTATATGTGTGAAAATCATGATAATTAATTCCGTTGAATTATTTATTTTCAGCTTGAATAAAATCGTAGATTGAGGTTATGATTTTATTCACTATAAATGGAATGGATTAGTTCTAAATCCCTTTTTGTTATTCGATGGTTGGAAATCTCGAGGACGAGATTTATTTTAATGGAGGTCGAATGTAATACCCTGAAAATTTAAATATATGAATTAGATATTCATAATTATGAATATGTGGAGAAAATCGAAAATAAATCTATTTATGGTTATGAAAATTTAATTGAGAAATTTTAAAAGGGGGAAACCGGGTCTCCCTTGACTCGTGTGGCCCGACAGGCGGGAAACATGGAAACCAATGGTTTCCTGGCCACTTTATGATGAATTATGCTGAGACAACACCTGAGAAATACCTCACGGCTCTCCCTCTACCAATTCCACCCAAAAATTTAGGAAAATTGGCCTTAAAATTGGGAAAACCCGCATCGGTCGGTGCGAGGGTTATTTGCCAAATTCCACCATTTCTGAAACATTCTCTTCCAATTCCCACCACCATTAGACTCCCTTTGAGGCCTGGAACAAACCCCAAACAATAGTAGGTGCGGCGGAGCACCGGAGGTGACGGATCGAAGCCACTAATTTTTAGGGTTTCTAGTGGGTTTGAGATGAATTAGAGCTTTTCCTGGCCAAATTGGACATAGTCACAGGTATGAAATGTGCTCCACTCACTGAGATCTACTTGCCTGTAAAATTTGGTAATTTTTGAAGTTCGTTTGAAAATTTGATTTTCGTTCGCCGGAAACCGCCCCTTGCGGCAGCGCGTGGCCAATGGGTCGACGCTGCCTTTTCATGCAAATTTTGATATTTTAAAATCTGTAATTGGTACCCATTTGAGGTGATTCAATTATGAAAGCTAATGTTGAATATTTTCATTAATAGAATATTTTCGGAAATGGATAAAAGAATGAATGGTGAACTACGAAAGGCTTGATCCCGTTCATGGGTACGTAGGTAGTCTAACGAGAGTTAGATGCACCCTTGAAATAACCGAGATTAATCTTTTGTTGAAAATTGTCTAAGAAAAGGGATTGGGTGTTTAGTTTAAAGATTAAACTTATGTTTTTGGTAAATAAATTTAGCTATAGATTTTGTGAGAAATTAAGAATTTATTAAATAAATTGTGATCCTTAATTAAATAAACGAATTGTGATAAATGGTAGAAAATAAACAAGAGTTTAATTTGGGCCTATCATAGTAATTATCTTTCGAAATAAATTTTTCGAGTCGAGGCGTTAGAACAGCAATAGCACATGTCCGCATCCATGGTGTCAGGTGCTTTGCCCTTATTCTTGAAGTTCGAAGACTTAGGCGCGAGGTTAGAATGCTTCTGGGCTCAGTTTCCTCCCTTAGATGGGCCTTGGTTCTATTAACCTTGATGGGGTGGCTTCTAGCCACCCCTATCATGCTTGAACGACGATTTAAGTGTTGATTCTCACTATGAAGTGCTTCAAGCACAACGGTCGCACCAGTAGGTCGAACTTGATGATTCTTCATCAATAGCTGATTCTGCTTTTCAACAAGAAGTGAAACATAAACCAAATCTGAATACTTAGTAAACTTTTGAGCCCTATATTGTTGCTTCGGTCAACTCCTCCTTACAGAAATTGAGAAATGATCAAATTCGACAAACTTCAGAATTGAATTCATTTCAACTCCTTGTTACAGAAATTGAGAAATGATCAAATTCGACAAACTTCATAATTGAATTCATTCACAGACTTAAAGTCCTAGAAGCATAAATGCAACTCGTCATGTCTTGCTTCATGCAAGAAGACGTCTTTTTTATGATTGAAACGATTAGCCAAAGCGACCTATAGTGCTCGTGGATCTTCCTCAGCAAGGTACTCGGTTTGTAGTGCATCGTGAATGTGTCTTCGGATGAAGATCATGGCAGTGACTTTTTCAGCTTCACCAACTGACTTATCTGTCTCAGCTTCAATGGCAGGTTGTAAATTCTTTGCAATGAGGTGGAGCTTCACAACTTTCTGAGACCTCTAAAACGGTGAAGTCGAGTTTGTTCAAATTCGACATGTCCCTGTTAAAAATAAATGGACGAGAATGTGGTTAGTGTAACGAAAACACATCAATCCATTCACATAGGAGTAGAACGTTTGGGTTCTAATAGACATTTATTGGTTTAAATTTACGTGAAAAGATTCGAATTTTCATGGGTGATGTTTAAGAAAACTTCGGATATAAACAAAGAAACATAGCATCACCTTTAGCTTTTGAAAAAGTGATATCTAGATTCAATATAGGTTTCAACATCTCATATGAATGATCCGAAACGAACAACTTCCAAGATGAGCATTGTCAATCCAAAGAAAGTGAGCACAATCACTTCATAATTTGATGAGTAAATTAAACCATCCTTGGCAATCCTGATGTCAGGTCTCCTAAACAGGGCTTGTGTCTGCTTGTCAATCAAAGAAATGGCTTCCTTTGATCTTATAGTAGCATATCTTTGAAGAGTATCTGCATTCAAGTACATCACATAGGATCTAAGTCGATATGACTTGCCTTTACCATTGTCCATAAAACCTCCTCCATCACTATCACTACCACCTTCGGGAGGTATCCGGATCAAAGGATTTGGATCCCACAACTAGTTTCTTGGTGCTGGATTTGGAGTGAAACCCTTAGGAAAAGTGTTTATGGTTCTCTCAAGTTTTATTTTACTAATCTCAACCATGGAAGAAAGGGGTCCCACAAGTTGTTCACTAAAAGCAAGGGATAAGTGGCTCTGTATCATCTCGTATGCTTCAGGAGAATGAATAGATTCTATTTTATTTTCTTGGTTTGGCCAAAAATCAACTGCCGTAAGGATATGTATAATGAAGCAAGGATTACTGTAAGAACTTATGAAGGACAAACCGAAAGCTTCCCCATAACTGTAGGGTTACATCAAGGCTCATCTTTAAGTCCTATCTTTTTGCATTGGTAATGGATGAGTTCATGAGACATATTCAAGATGATATTCCTTGGTATATGCTTTTCGCATACGATAAAGTGTTGATGAAACTTAAAAAGGAGTACATGCGAAGCTTAACCTTTGGAGAGAAGTGTTTGACTCTAAAGGTCTTCACCTAAGTCGGTCAAAGACAAAGTATATAGAGTGAAAATTCAGTGTAAATAGAGGCTCAAATGGGTTAGAGGTGATGATTGGAGACCAGGAAGTACCAAAGAGCGACCTTTTTCGCTACCTAAGATCTATCTTGCAAAAGAACGGAGAATTGGATGGAGACCTCAACCATAGAATACAAGTTGGATGGATGAAGTGGAAGAGTGCATTCGGCGTGTTATGTGACTGTTGTATGCCACTGAAGCTTAAGGGAAAATTTTATAGGACGACAATAAGGTCGACAATGCTTTAGGGCACGGAATGTTGGGTGGTGAAGCATCAACACATACATAAAATGGGTGTAGCGGAGATGAGAATGCTTCGTTGGATGTGTGGGCACACGAGAAAGGATAAGATTAGGAATAAGGATATCCGAGGTAAAGTAGGAGTAACCCGAAATTGAAGGAAAGATTTGAGAAAATAGGTTATAGTGGTTTGGACATGTGAAACGAATGTCTACTAATGCTTTGATTAGAAGATGCGATTACGGGACAGAGGTTCAAGGTCGAATGGGTAGATGAAGACCTAGGAAGACTTTGGAAGAGACTCTAAGAAAAGACTTAGAGTACTTGGATCTAACGGAAGACGTGACACAGTATCAAGTGCAATAGCATTCTAGGATTCATATAGCCAACACCACTGAGTGGGAAAAGACTTTGTTGTTGTTGTTGTTGGCCAGAAATCAACTCTGCCAGTGGGATCTGAAGTCTCTGATATCTTCGGGATCATTTGAAATTTCTTTGTCTAGGAATTTATGCATTATCAAGGAGTATATTATCTATTCCAATGCCATGCGCCTTTCTTTCTCCTTGACTTTAGCTATATGTCTGAAATTCATAATGTTATATAATTAGTTACTCATTTACCAGACACCAAAACAACTAACAAAAAAATTTGAAAAGAACAAATAAAAGGCAATGAACTTGTTGGATATGTTTAAAACTAGTTACAGTATGAAAGGAAATATGATAACAGCAACTTTTAGATACTTGATCATGTCTACTTCAAATTGGATTTTGAGAAAAGAAAAAAAAATTGTAGTTATTACCAGTATTTTCAAAATTTCATAAACTTACTTGTAGAGGAGATCTACAGATGAAGTAGTTTCTTCTCTTTGGGCACCTCTTTCCATTTGAAGGTTCTCAAGCTGCTGATCAATGGCTGCAAGTAGTAAATGTGGATGAGTTTGCAATATTTGTACCAAAATCTGGCCAACAGGTGATTCGAATTGTTGAATTTCTAGTTTAAATTGTAATGTATTTCATGAGTGTCAATGTACAAGAAACCAAGTATATAAAAGAGAAGAGAGAGGAAGGAGAGTTCGTTGCAAGCAACCAAAGGAAACCCTAGTGACCAGGTAAACCAAGGCCTAACCTAATCCTTAAATCAAGGAATTACACCAAACACTAGGTTAAGCCATTAATTAGTAAACTCCCTTAAATCAAGGGAAGATGGTTACTTTACAAGTTTAAGATATAATGATGGCATTGATAGCTAACCCTAAGGACCGAGAGTCTTTAAGTTTATATTTCAACACTTCAACACTCCCCCTCAAGTTGGATCAAAGAGGTTAATTGAGCCAAGCTTGCCTAAAAACGATGAAATTGCACGAATAACATTGCCTTGGTAAAGAGATCTGCTAGTTGATCATAGCTTTGAGTGAATATGATCCGGATGACTTGAGTTTAGACTTGAGCACAGATGAAATGGCAGTCCACTTTAATATGTTTTGTTCTTTCATGGAACACAAGGTTAGCAGCAATATGCATGGCTGCCCTAAGTCTGAAATGAGCCCCTTAAGCTAGGGGTGGGCACTTGGAACCGTAAATCAAAACCGAAACACGAATCAAATCGAACCGAACCGAAGAGTTCGGTTTTACGGTTTTGAAATGGTTGTGGTTTTGAAACCAAATCGCAATTAGGAAAATGGTTTGGTTTCGTTTTTGGGTTTCAAAATAGATTTGAAACAGAAACCAAAATCGCACCATATATTAAATGTCATATTTTAATTGATTCTTTATAAGAGTTCATACATTTATAGTATAGACTCAACTACACATTGTATGCCATAGTCCGGCAGCAATGTTTTTCACTTTAGTTTCGAACAATGATTTCACATAACTTGGTCTTAGCTGATATATTGTATTCCCTTGCTCGCACTGGATCAAAATAGGAAAAGAAGAGAAATGTAGCAGGTAAATAACAAGATCAAGAAAAGGCAAGTGCAATTCTAATTGAAAATCTAATCAATAGTACTCCTAATTATCAAAGTATACAAGAAGAGCAATCAATTCTCTCATTTCCGCTCAAATAGCATAAGACCTTGACTAGCATAGCAAGCTCACCTGTAAAGGCAAGCCCCCATTTAGCATAAGACCTTGACTAGCATAAGACCTTATGCTCATCCTAAACAACCAGCACAAATCTATAAAAGCAAGCCCCCTTTAGCTACCAGTTTTGGAATATGGTTGCTACTGTGACTAAAGAAAAAAAAACTCAACATTTTCCCTTCATTCTTAGACCAAAACCAGAAGAATCAGAAATCCAAGGAGGAAAAAAATCTCAAAAACCGAACTGAAACCGTTTGAAATCGCACCGAACCGAACTAAACGATTTGGTTTTATTTCGGTTTTGGCTTCAAAACCTCACCGCAAAATGTTTCCATTTCGGTTGCGGTTTCACTCGAAACCCCACCCCTACCTTAAGCCCTACCTTAAGCCAAATTAGTTCACAAGCAGTCACAAGCAGTAACTACCATGGCTCAATATTCTGCCTCTGCGTTGGATCGAGCAATGACCTATTGCTTCTTGCTCTTCCATGTGATGAGATTTCCACTAACAAATGTACAATAGCCTGTGGTATATTTTGAAGGGAAATCTATGAGATTCATGTATGGGATTTCTAAATGACTATCATGCATATCCAAAACAATTTTGATATACGAAAGCAGCAGAAGCATTTATAACATATTATCAAAGCTATAGTCATGCAAATCCCCTTTAAGGTTCATAGGTTTATATATAATGCATCAAATAAAATTTTAGAGAAAAGAACAAAGTGAAGGTTTAGTCTTATACCTCTTGATCTAGACTTGAGACCAAGGATGGACCACCTCCAAGCCCTTTGTTCCTTGAACTCCTTGAGCCTAGCTTCCTTCCTTGCCTCCTCCACTTTGTTACAATGAGTGCTCCTAGGTTCTCTTCAAGTTCCCAAAGTAGGAAACCTCTAAAGATCCTCACCCACTAGTGTAGTGAGAAGGATGAAGGAATAACCAAAAGGGTGAAAGATTGTTAGCTAAATCACCCTCTTTGGTGGCCGGCCTTTGTAGTGATTTTAGAGAGATATTCTTTTGCCTCTTTGTTGTTTTAACCACACAAAAACCCTAATGAACAATATCTCATAAAGTTCCTTATATATACAAAAGAAACCTAGTCAACACTTGACTAAATATCTCATCCTTTCCACCTTAAAGTGGCCGGCCTCTTTGTTGTTTGTTTGGGCTTTGGGCTTTTATTATTTCAAGTCATCTAATGCTTGAATAAAAGCCCAATGGGCCCAATTAAGCCCGAACGTTTCTTAAGCCCAAAACGATCTTTATCACTTTTATGATTTCTTTAGACTTTCTAAATTAATCACAACAATTAATTAATCCAATTAATTATTTCCATCATCCATTAGTTACTCACTACAATAGTGTATTGGTGAACAATCTTTTAGGTTCTAATTAGCAAGGCAGTGAGGTGATTGGCACCAATCCAATTTAATTCAATCACTTAGTGAATTGAAACTTCATTTCAATTCACCTTTCTTCTTTGATGAGTACATTTAATCATCTAGAAGAACTCACAAGCTATGAGTGACATCTAACCATATGTCATAGCTACCCAAGCTAATGTAGAAGTTTATTCGGAGAACCTATTCAGTTGGAATTACAATGTAATTCGATCCTTCTCTAATACAATACTCTCAATCACATCATTAGGGTATGGATATATTATGTCAAACCCCTAATGTGATTATTCCTTCTTATATGATTCAATTGAGTCGTATAGGAACGCTTTCCTTTATTACGCTCGATACTTCGGCCGAAGATTCCCGAATCATATCTTAGAGTATTCTTCCTCTCTTATCGAGGATTAGAGATTCCTTGTTGCGCATACACTTGCCTTCATGACTAAGTGGCTTAACCCCAATTATGCCGTGGACACCCTCGAATGGGGAGACTTTGACATAATCAAAGATTAAGTACTTAACCACAAGACAACGACGATGCCTCAGGTCTAAGGATTACTTACATCTTTCCAACCATTAGAGTTACTTGCTTGACATGTGAGTAGACCTCCATGCAAGTACTCTCGTTCGATTGTGTTCAGTGAACTCATTCCCCTAATGAGCACCTACATACTTGTCTTAGTGTCACAACACGAATGGGATGAGACTTTCCATCCTTCCAATTGAAGCAGACACAGTATGTACCGATCTACGCATTGTCAGTATCCCTCCGACAATCCAACGACCAGGAACCTTTTTGGACATTTGGTTATGTGAAGAAGGTCTCTGTAGTCTAACATCATTAGATTACTTCTTTAATCGATCCATTGTCCATGGATACACTATTTAGGACATATATCGTTTATTGAGATAATCCTAATTCGTGTCTTTGCCATTTGATGTATAAGAATCACCCATACATCGATTTATTTGTCCTGAAAGGTTTCTTCCAAAGATTGACTTTCAGGGCATATTTCCAACAGATTTCCTATCAATTGTATTTCCTGCCCAGTCTGCATCTGTGTAACCACTAATAGCAGTAGACTGAGTGTTGTGCATGATAATTCCTCACCCTATGGAACCTTTGAGGTACCACAATATTCTCTTGACAATGCTAAGGTGATCCACAGTGGGAGAGTGCATAAATTGACTAGCCAAGCTTAATGCATATGTGATATCTGGACGCATGATGGTGAGGTATATTAGCTTTCCCACCAAGCATTGATAATAGCTCACATCATGCATGGTTTCCATCGATGTTGAGCTTCAATTTACAATCAACGGGGGTGAGCATGTTTGCAGTCTACCATTTTGGCTTCCTGAAGTAGGTCCAATACATATTTTCATTGATGTAGAAACAATCTCTTTGAAGATGTTGCCATTTCGATGCCTAAACAAATACTTTAACCTTCCCAAATCTTTGATGGCAAAGGTTTGATGTAGGGAGAGCTTCAATGCTTCAATCTCAACGACACTATCTTCAGTGATGATAAGATAATCAACGTAGATAAGAACCACCAACTTCCCACTGGTGCCGATTCTTACAAATAATGAAGAATCAGCATTACTTCGCAGAAAACCAGCTTTCTCTAGTACAGAACTGAGCTTGGCATACCAAGCTCGTAGGGATTGTTTCAGTCCATATATTGCCTTATGCAATTTACAAACCATATTTCCTTCAATACGATTATACCCCAAGGGAGATTGCATATACACTTTTTCCTATAATTCTCCGTGAAGGAAAACATTCTTCACTTCCATTTGGTAAAGGGACCATCCACAATTGATTTCTAATGAGAGTAGAACCCTTATTGAGTTCATCTTGGCCACCGGTGCAAACGTTTCCTTATAAGCTACTCTAAAGGTTTAAGTGAAACCTCGAGCAACAAGCCTAGCCTTGTGTCTCTCAATTGAACCATCAGCTTTGAACTTGGTCTTGTAAATCCAACGGCTTCCAACAGCCTTTTTCCCTTGAGGTAATTGGACCAAGCTCCGGGTGTATTCTCTTCCAGTGCACGAAGCTCTTCTGCCATGGCTTGGTTTTATTGTGGGAGTAGAGATGTTTCTTGAAAATCTCTTGGCTCATAATGCTTATCAATTTCACAGAGAAAGGAAGCATGAGTTGTAGAGAGCCTATGAAGACTAATACTTTCAGTGATAAGATGTTGTGAGGCGTACGTCACATAGTCCTGCAACCTAGCTGGAGGTTTTCTGGTTCGAGGAGGATTTCTCTAACCCCTTGAGGCTCCGTAAAAGATTAGGAATAATCTGAGTGTGACTTCATGTCTCTCTCGCTGCCAATTTGATCCTTGAAAGTTATTAAGTCAATTTGTACTCCTTCGTGCTCTAAAATCATAATGGCTGGTCACTCTTCCAACACTAGATGATTGAAGTTTTGAGGAAGTGGAAACATGTCAACTAGTTCCTCCCCTTGACTTTTGTGAGTGAAATAAGGACAGTCTTCTTTGAATTTCACATCTCTTGATACTAGGCACTTCTTAGTGACTGGATTAAAGCACTTGTATCCCTTTTGGGTGGAAGAGTAACCTAAAAACACACACTTGGTTGCCCTGGCATCTAGTTTGTCACGATTCAAAGTTTGGATGTGAACAAATCAAACACAACCAAATACCTACAGGTGTGTCAAGTCATTTTGCTTACCCTTGAGTACTTCATAGAGGGATTTAACTAACACGTGACCTGGAAGTCAGTTAATGAGGTAAGTGGCAATGAGGATAGCAAACAACCAAATATTTTTAGGGACATTCATGTGTTTCATGAGAGCATGAGTCTTCTCCAAGAGATCTCTATTTTTTTTTTTCGGCTACTCCATTTTGTTAGGGAGGGGTCCCTACACAGTTGGTTTGATGGATGATACCCTGAGAACTTATGTATTGAAGCATATTGTTGGATAGAAATTCAGTGCTGTTATCTGATCTTAAAACCTTAAGGCCTGTTTGGTATCCTATTTGAAATTTTTTATCATTTCTCAAAACATTTCTTAAGAGCATTTCTTGAAATAATTTTCTTTAGGACTCAAAAACTTGATTGGTTTGCGATTTAAAATTTTTAAATCTTACAACTTAAACTAGATAAAGAGATCTAAAATGAGGGGAGTGCAAGAAAACAAGAAAGAGGAGGAAAGAAACTAAGAGATGATTGAAGAAAAGAGAAAGAAAAGAGAGGATTGGACGAGATAGAGAGGAAGGAGTGAAAGAAAGAACCGAGAGAATGAAGATAGCAAATTGAAAGAGAGACGAAAAAGGGAAAAAAAAGGGAGAAAGAAGAAAAGAGAGAGAGATTTGGAGTGAGAGGGGATGAGGGAGAGAAAAAAAAGAGTGAGTTTAAGTTTAAAAACTCTAAAAACTCACTTTTTATGTTTTTAGAGAATAGACTATATTTTTTAGTTTGGTCTTGAGTTCAGTTTTTTAAAATAGTCCTACCAAACAAGTTTTTAAGGCCTAAAACTTGAAAATTGTTTTTGAGTTTAAAAAGTTGGATTCAAGTAGAGTACCAAACATTCCCTTAATATTTGATTGAAATTGTGTTTTAACATGCATAATACTTGAAAATGGTTGGAACTTCACTTTTTGATTTCATAAGATATAAAAAACTCACTCGAGAGAAGTCATCAACAAATAAGACAAAGCACTTAAATCCTTCCATTGATTCAGTTGTTGGTCCCCATACATCGGTGTGCACCATTTCAAAATGTTTACTTGTTGTAGACACTGAATTGCCAAAAGGCTGTCTAGCAAATTTTGAAAAATGACAAGTATCATATGTAAGCTGTGATTTACAAAAGTTTGGGAACAATTTTGACAAGACGACCTCAGAGGGGTGAGCTAATCTCTTATGCCAAAGTTGGTTTTCATCTATGGACTTTGATTGAGCTTGAAGAGCCTGAGTAAAACAAGGATTCTTGCACAGGTAGTAAAGTCCATTTATGAAGACCCCTTCACCAATCATCTTCATGGTGAGAGCATCCTGAAACATCACATTATTTGGTGACAAAATGGCACGACAGTTTAGGGTGTTTGTGATCTTTCCAATTGAAAAAAGTTGGAAAGGAAAGGTTGGTACATATAAGGCAGTAGAAGGCTTTCTGTGTGAGAGTAAGTTGATTTCCCCTTTACCTAAAATTAAGACATTCTTTCCATTTGCAATAGACACATGTGAAGGACTTGAAAAAGGTTTAAAGTTATGCAACTTTGTGACTTTGTTTGTCATGTGATCAGTGGCACCTGAATCAATTATCCAACAATCTTTTTCAACACCAGTTAATAAGGCTATAGTGAAAGCTTTGAGTATACCTGGTGCTTCATCCCGTGGTACTCTCTCATCTCAGCGAGGAAGCCAGCAAACTGTCCCAACATAGCTATGTGATTTCCCTCTTCATTGCCTTGACCATGTGAGGCTCCTTTGTGTCCCTTACTTTGTAGGTAAGCTGCAAATCAATTCATTGATAAGTGACAATGGATTTGTAGTGAACTCCACAGATCCTTGTTGAGTGGTAAGAGGATGAGCATTAGCAAGTTGTGCCTTGTTGTGGGGTTGCTAAGAGGACCTTGGTATCATTTTTCCATCTTTATCTAAACTTAGTCTTGAGTTCAAGATGGAGTTCCCAATACTTCTCTTCCACATGCTCAACATCATTGCAATATTTGCATTTTAGGTGTGTATATCTACCCTTTTGCACTTTAACCTCTGAGTTCTTATAACTTGAACCATATGCACGAGTCTCAATCAATCTCGAGTTGTGCTCAAAGTTCATCACCTTCTTCCTCCCTTCTTCTCGTTGAATAGTGGCACAGATATTGTTGACGGTGGGCAGTTCTTAACTCATCAAGATGTGACTCCTTAGATCCTCGTACTCAGAGGTCAAACTCCCTAACAGCTGGTTAATTCTATCTTCCTCAGGTCGTTTTAAGATAATGGTAGGGTCTGTGATGTGTAGGAGATAGACATCTAACTCATTCCACATGGTTTTGAGGCTCCCAAGATGTTGAACAAACGCTTTCCCTTCTTGTGGAACACTAACAATGTCCTTATTCAGTTGGAAAACACATGCATAGTTGTTTTGATTTCCATACATATCCTTTAAGGCTTTCTAGAGATCATGTGAGGAATTGGAGTAGCTAAAAATCTCAGCAACATGTTTCTCCACGGTGTTGAGCAACAAGGACATGACAAGTTGGTCTTTGCACAGCTATGCATAGTATGTGGGAGAAGAACTATCTGGAGCTTCCACACTTCCATTTACAAACCCTAACTTTCTTTTGCCTCCAAGAGCTAGCAAAACAACTCGAGACCAAGAAAGGTAATTGAACTCGTTCAATAGAACTGAACACAGATGTTGATTGGTGTTAACCTCAACATCTATGAAATTTGAGGAGAGACTATTATGGGTCTCATCCTCACAGTTCACTGAACCTTCTTCATCCATGGTTCAGACTTTGAATAAAAATTGCAGCAATAAGAGTGAGGAGAGACAGTTTACCAAAGAACCTGCTCTGATACCATGTTGAATTTTTTGTTTAAATTGTAATGTATTTCATGAGTATCAATGTACAAGAGACCAAGTATATAAGAGAGAAGAGAGGAAGAAGAGTTGGCTGAAAGCAACCAAAGGAAACCCTAGTAACCGGGTAAACCAAGGCCTAATCTAATCCTTAAATCAAGGAATTACACCAAACACTAGGTTAAGCCACTAATCAGTCAACCCCTTTAAATCAAGGGAAGATGGCTGTTTTACAAGTTTAAGATATAATGATGGCCTTGATAGCTAACCGTAGGGACCGAGAGTCTTTAAGGTTATACTTCAACACGAATTGAAGAGGAGCAACTAGCACCAAATTATCACTTGAATCCTTTGATGCTCTCACAATCAACCCCCTTGCTCGGCAGTTATACAGTCCGTTTCCAAGCTTTGAGATGTAAAATGGATGTCGAGTTTTAGTTGTATATCTATATATATATGCCTGAGAAACCATGTTAGTTATAACAGGTGCTTTTGTGGGGCCTTAGGTGTAGGCCTTGAGGCTTCCTATCAATAACTAAACCAGTGCTCGAACACGTAATATTTGTTCCATTGATTGCAGGAGTCTTACAACTATTATACTTCTGATTACTCGAATCCGAGAGATAGAACGAATCCAAATAGGTGCCTTTGTGGGGCCTTAGGTGTAGGTCTTGAGGCTTCCCATCAGAATTCATTCTTTATACTCAAACGTTCTAGACCGCAGAACGGAATGAATCCAAATAGGTGCCTTTGTAGGGCCTTAGGTGTAGGCCTTGAGGCTTCCTATCAGAATCCATTCCATGCTTAAGCGTTCTATGATAATCACAATATAATATAAATAAAACTAAGGGGTATGTCGATTACTTGCACCCTAAGTAACTTCGGACTTCTTGTTTATCAAGGACTATCGTGGATGGGTTAAGTCCACATAAGGTTCTTTTTTATGCCTTGAGGCCAAGGACTTTCAACTTATCAGATTTACATGCCCGAGGGCTTAGAACTTAGATCTGGTTTGAACAATGAAGATATATTCAAATCGGATCCAAGTACTGAGAGATTCTTTTAATAGTCATCTTACTATAAATAACTTGAATACAGCTGGAAGTGTACAACATATTGCTAGGCTAATGAAGGAAAAGACAAAAACAAAGAAAGTCGAGCAAGGTTTAACCTTGTCGGGCAAGCCTGGTCGTCTTGCAGGTCCCTATCTTTGTGGCTTATCAAGGGTCTGAGAGCTTTAGAGAGAGGTAAGGATAGGAGTTTATAAAGAGAAATCGATACTACAGCAAGGTTGAACAGGGTAGCAGAGCTATTACAAAGGTTTGAGTGAAGGTTTGTCCCGAGAAGGATGGAGGCTTGGGCTGACTACAGCTTCATTTTGAAGGCAAATTTGGCTTTGAGCAGAGTTTGTGCTTGCATTTGTTTGTTTGATTGAGTGTCCCTATTCCTGATTTCTCTTTCTTCTTTTATAGACAACTCAGCTTGGCCTCTTGTGGCAGCAGCCTTGCCCGAATGCAACTTGAGAGGCAGTGACTCATCAGCTATTTTACTTGTTCTGCCATTATAAAGTACTTTATGGGCTGTATAACTGGTCAGTCTATACCACTTGGCCTTTAGGTGGGTGAGCAAGTGGTCTTCATGAGCTGCACCAAGTCAGAAAAGCCCTTTTCTGCTTTCTGGGTTTTGGCTGGGCTTAGGCCGACTCTTCCTTTAGGCATCCTTTTGGGCCAGCCCCTTTCCTGAGCCCAAAGTTCAAGTTTTGATCCAAACAGTGCCCCCTTCAATTGATATTTAGCCTGGAATTCCAGGCGCCAATATTGATTGAATAGCTGCATGCGGCTGCACCCTTGCCCTTGGAACTTGTATCTTCCACTTGAAATTAATGGCACCCGGAGTCTCTTGATCTTCTCACAACCCCTTGAAATACTCTCTGATATTCTTTATAAATGTCAGCTTTCTTAACAAACCATCCTCGAACTCAACTTTCATTCTCCCCAAGTGTTTCTTCTTTCTGAGTTTCCTCCCAAAACTGTGGAATGAGTTCTTCAAATTTTAAGTGGAGTTTCCTAAAATTCCCTTTCCGTGAGAAAAAGAGTTTTCATCAGATAATCGCTATCTCCAACACCTTTGGTCGAACACCCCGCTATCTCCAACACCCTTGGTCAGGCGGTTTCCTCACAAAGGCTTGATTTCCTGCTCGTTACCGTAATAAGTCAGGCTTCACCATCACACATGGTGATGGTCTTGATTGAGGATGCTCTACCAGGCGTGTCTTGGCCGCACAACCCGATCACCTGATCGGGTTCAATCCATGAAGACATCGGAAAATCAGCTGAAGATATCATTGCATCCAGAAGGAGAATTGATTGTAATACGTCGGCCTTGAATCCGTTGTAAATTTTACCAATTTGTCGAAATGAAATATACATTATTTCAGCAACTCTTGTCTTCCCGTCTTCTTGAATGATTGATAAATATACACTGCCCATTGATATCCTGAAGCTTGCTTTACCTTGCATCCTCTTCAATATAACAATCTCTAACATCCCACAACGTAGGACAATATTTCTTTAAGAATTTAACATTAATGGGATGTTTCTGCCTGTTTCCTTCAAGGTCCGCCAAGTAATATCATCCCCTATCCAAAACGCGACTAATAATGAAAGGACCTTCCCATGTCGGGCTCCATTTTCCAAAGCCCCTGAGCTGAGCTCCTAGAGGAAGGACTGTCTTCCAGACTAAATCCCCTTCCTTGAAAGACTTCATCTTTACCTTTTTGTTATAAGCTCGGGCAACGGCTTGCTTTCCTTCCTGAATCTGGTTCAAAGCTTCAATTCGGGCTACATCCAAGTCTTCAATTCCTTGACACATGGCTTCGATGTACTCTTCAATGTGTAATCCAAATCGATTTTGAATTCTGACAGAACTTACATTGATCTCCACGGGGAGCACTGCATCTTGCCCAAAAGTTAAAGCATAAGGAGTTGTCCCTATTCCTGCCCTCTTGGAAGTTCTGTATACCCACAAAGTGTTCCCCAGCTTTTCATGCCATTTTTCTGGACTATCTATCACCATTCTTTTGATAATGTTGACCAGGATCTTGTTGTTGGCCTCTGCCTGGCCATTTGATTGAGGGTAGTATGGACTGGACTGGATCATTTTTATTTTGTACTTGCTTGCAAACTCCTCAACTTCTTTTGAAATAAAAGATGGCCCACGATCCGTTACTATAGTTTTGGGCACCCCATATCTGTGTAGAATCTTGGTCTCAATAAAATTCTTGATTGCGACTGAAGTTATGGATTTTACTGCTGATGCTTCCACCCACTTGGTGAAATAATCCGTTGCTACAATTATGAAAGTATGCCCTCTACTAGAGGCTGGATAGATTTGCCCGATGAAGTCCATCGCCCATCCTCTGAAGGGCCAAGGCTTGACTACTGGATTTAAAGGTACTGAGGGCACATGCTGGAGAGGTCCGTGCCTTTGACATTCTTCACAACCTCGAGCATAAGACTTGCAATCTTTTTCCATGTCGGGCCAAAAATAACCATACCTTCTAAGCAACCATCTCATCTTCGTTCCAGCCTGATGTGCTCCAAATACTCCTTCATGTATTTCGGCCATTACCCTTATGGATTCTTCTTGGCCCAAGCATTTCAATAGTAACCCATCTGGAGTTTTCCTTAGCAAGTTCTTCGCCCATAAGACATACTTGGTTGCTTGTTGTCTATTCTTCTTGCTTGTAGGCGAAGAGGGATCCTTCAAATGATGAATGATAGGTGACCTCCAATCTTCTATCTCGGTTTCTAGAACCATTATATCCAGACTGAATCCCCTTTCTAAGATAGAAGGAAGGTTTCTTCTTTGGATCTGGACATCTACCCCATATATTCTCTCCTGTATTGGCACTCCCGAGGCTAGTTGTGCCATCTCGTTGGCCGCTAAGTTGGATCCCCTGGGAACATGATTGACTGATATCTCAGAATCCCAGAAACTCAGTAATTGCGTAGCCACCAAGTAATACCCCGCCATGGTGATATGTCTGCACTTGAACTCCTCATTTAACTGGTTTATTACTAACTCTGAATCTCTAAAGACCTCTACCTCTACTGCCCCCAGATCCATCAAGATTTCCAGACCAATTATTAAGGCCTCATACTCTGCCCGATTATTAGTATTTCCTTGGTAGTCCAGGAGAAATGAGTAATACTGATAAACCCCTTGAGGGTTTACAATCACAATTCCTGCTCCTGAAGCCTTCTGAGTGTGAGATCCATCAAAATACAGCTTCCAAGAAGTGATCCAGAGACCAGTCACTCTTCTTATCTCTTGCTGGATCCAATCTTCTCTGCCCGAGATATCTTTTCTTGGCGGGATCCAAATGCTAGTGACCTCCAGGCTTCCTGTGATATTGATTACCTCACTTTGAGATTCTTGATGCTCGACCAGGAAGTCAACAATTGCTTGGCCTTTGACTGCCCTTTGGGGTACATACTGAAAACTGAACTCTGATAATGCTAGAATCCACTTCCCAATCCTTCCTGTTAGCATTGGCTTTGACAACATGTACTTTATCACATCTGTCTTGGCGATGATGTGCACGTGACAAGGTAACATGTAATGTTTTAGCTTATTGGCAGTGAAATATAGAGCCAAGCATAATCTCTCTACTGGGGAATATCTTGTTTCTACCTCGGTCAGAATTCTACTGAGGTAGTACACTGCCTGCTCCTTCCCGCCTTCATTATTTTGGGCTAGCAAACTCCCGATTGACTTTTCTGAGGTAGAAATATACAGCTTTAAGGGTTTTCCCCTTTGAGGTGGCACCAACACTGGTGGAGAAGTTAAATAGGCCTTGATGCTGTCAAAGGCCTGTTGGTGTGGTGGTCCCCACTCGAAGTTTTTTTATCTTTCAATCTTAGTAAAGGAGTCAGCGGCTGGATCTTGCCTGCTAAATTGGCAATGAATCTCCTCAAGAAGTTAATTTTGCCCAGTAGCCTCTGGAGTTGCACCTTGTTGGTGGGTGAAGGTGACTCCATTATTGCCCGAGATTTGTTCTTGTCCACTTCTACACCTCTTTGATGCACCAGGAATCCCAAGAAGTTACCCGCTCTTACTTCAAAAGCGCACTTCTTTGGATTCATCTTTAATTTGTGGATCCTCATCCTTGTTAATGCTTGTCTGAGGTCTACCAGATGCTGCTTTTCTGTCTTAGATTTCACCACTATGTCATCGATGTATACTTCCATGCTCTGGCCAATCAGATCGTAAAAGATGGCATTCATTGCCCTTTGGTAGGTTGCACCAGCATTCTTGAGCCTGAATGGCATGACCAGATATTCATATGCCCCCACATGACCGGGACCCCTAAAAGTTGTTTTATGTATATCTTCTGGAGCCATCTTTATCTGATTATACCTGGCATTCCCATCCATAAAAGATAAGACTTTATGTTTTGCTACTGCATCTATGGATAAATCGGCCATGGGCATGGGATACTCATCTTTTGGTGTAGCGCCATTAATATTTCCGTAATCCACACAACATCATACTGCTTTTGTTATAGCTTTTAAAACGGGTACAATGTTGGCCAACCACTCCACATATTTGGCTGGTTTGATAAAAGCCAGCTTTTACTAGCCTTTCAATCTCTTCTTTGACCTTTTCTTCTATCTCCTTTGACATCCTTCGTGGTGCTTACTTAACAGGTTTATATCCCTCCTTGATGGGCATTCTATATTCCACCAAGGCTGAATCTAAACCTGGCATCTCAGTATAATGCCAAGCAAAACAGTCTTTGAATTCTTGCAAAAGGCAGATAATCTTTGCCCGATCATCAACCCCCAATAAACCACTAATTTGTATTGGTCTTGGATCCTCCTCTGTCCCTAGATCAATAACTTCCAAAGGATCTTGGACTTCTGTTGGTGGCGTATCTGGTTCTGCACACAAAAATTCGACTAGCTCCGAGCTTTCGGGCAAGTCGTCTGGCCCATCTAGGTCATAAATGCACTCGGCCATTTGAATGGCCCTTTCCAATTCTTCTTTGCAAGATTCCTCCTTTCTTTCATGCTGGCTGGTTGAAGCTCCCACCTGCCTTTCCTGCTCTTCTTTGTCCAAGAGCTCCCTTTCTTGCCTTCTTCCCTTCCCATATACCAACAGTCTTTTAATCAGGGATCTGACTGCCATTACCTGATCTTTCTTCTTTTGTTCAGTCATTAATGGTGTAGGGGATTTGGGATGATACAAGGTCTATCCCACTCCTCTCTAGTAAGGAGCATTCCTTGTTCCAAAAGCTTTTGGGCCGTCACCTTGGTAAGGCGGCCGTTCTCATCAGCTCCTGAACATTTCAAGATTCCTACGTTGGGGTTGTAGAAACTTGCTTCCGCAACATTAGCTGTGGGGAGAAATGGCCGTGATTCGGCCTCTACCATCTCCCAAAAGCCTGGTCCTTCTGTGCCCGCTTCATGATAAATAGCCACTTGTTGATGAAGAGTGGAGGGTATGGCTAGACTTTGATGGATCCAATCTCTTCCGAGTAAGGCTCCATAAGTGGAGGTGCAGTCCACCACAAAGAATGCCAGCATGATCTGTTTAGATCCCAAATCCACTTCTAAAGGCAATATCCCATGAGTTTTGGTGATAGCGCCCGAAAAGCTAGAGACCGTGAGGTATGTAGGAATAAGATCCTCCATGCCTCTTCCCATTTTCCTCATTTGCTTGGCTGGTAACACATTATGGGCTTCAAATGAGCTGTAACATATATGGGTTTCAGATGATTGGCCAACGAGATGTTCGGGCGGCTAAACACCATTTCATCTGTATAAATCCTGAAAGGACCATCTTTGGACGCTTCAGCGGATTCAGCCTTGCCCGATTCTCCTTCTTCGACTACCTCTACATTGACATGTGCCATCATTGGCTCAGTTGTCAAGTAATCACCGTCCATAGTAGCGGGCTGATCAGGTCTGGCACCAAACATGGCGGATAATACATACGCCATGTTGATATGAAAATTACTAGGCTCGGGCAGATCTTCTTTCTTACTCCCAATCTGGTCCATGAATTCATCCAACCAAGCCATCGCATCTGCTGGAAGTAGTGGTTCCAGTACCCTCTCTTGTCGATCCATGCCCGCATACAGCGTTTGCTTTAGAACTTCACCAAAAGGATCTACCAATGGCAGAGAAGGTGGTCTCCTTTCAGATGAAACAGTTCCATCCGACTTCCATCCAAGAGTTGGTACCATGATTAGATCTTCTTGAGCCCGCCTCAAAATCCTATACTTCCCAGGGTGTTGGTTCTGCGGCACGTGATTCCCCTCGCCTTCTGTCTTGTTACTGGCCTTTTCCACCTCTTTCTTACTTCTCCAGCGGAGCTGACTACTTCCCCCAGATGATGTCTTCTCCAATTTTTGATTTTGGGAGGCTTCAGATGTTACGGGGGTCTTCAGGGAATTCATGTAGGCTTTGTGATGCCTTTGAACTCTCCTGACCATGGAGGCTCCCATTTGTTTGGTAGGCTGTCCATTCTTTCCGACTACATACCATTTTCGCCCGAGGTGGGTAGGATTTCCTTTTCTGACAGGATTTGTTATCCCATCAATCCTCTTGATTTCCTTCCCCATATGGCCATATTGAGGATGATCTGCATCCCTCCGTGTTTTGGCCTCCATATCTTCTGCCTCTTCAGAAGCTTCATGGTTTCGAAATACTTCTGATAAAGCTTTGGGTTGGGAATCACCTCCTAATTGTTGAAAAACGCTTCGGGAAGTGTCTTTTCTTGTTGCCTGCTTGATCTTTTCGTGAGCTTCTCTCCTTTCATCTTCTTCTTTCCTCCTAATCAGTTCATGATCAATGAGGATTCCAGCTGGTGGAATTTCGAGCTCACACTCGCATTGGCACTTACTACACATAACCATCCCCTTGATTATGGCTGTTTTTTTATATTCGGGCGATTTGATTACACTTCCTGTAGGTTTTTTAGCCAGTCTTCCTTCCTCCACTTTCCTTGTGATTTTTTCTTTTCCCTTCTCAGCCCATGCCATACTGATCATATTTATATGGGCCTCTGAGAAGGGAACTGCAGGTTTGTCCACCACCACATCTTCTGGCTGGCTGGTTTTAAGTCTCTTTCCCTCAGGAGGAACCAAGTCTGTTTCTTTTCTGGAGCCTGTAGAGGCTTTCTCCAATCTTTGCAACATCTGCAGCAACGTGGTTTGTAAATCTTCTGGCATTTTTTACATATATCTTCTGATCAAATGTATCCCACCGGGCATGCCAAAACTATGTTCGCGTCAGGAATTTCCATCGGGGACGTTTCCTGGCCGACGAGCACACAGCTCCCCGGGAGGTTGGCGCCGGTTGAGGGTTGCTGTCGAGCTTCTGCTTCACTGTCGGGCTTTGTCGGGCAAGGCTCGTCGGGCAAGACTTATCGGGCAAGACTCGTCAGGCAAGGCTTGAAGAGAAGGACAGCGTTAACTTTGAGAGGTGCCTTTGTGGGGCCTTAGTTGTAGGCCTTGAGGCTCACAATCAAGATTAACTTCTAAGTACTCAGGCGTGCCACTGCCATCTTTAACATGGCAGATGTAAAATGGATTTCGAGTTTTAGTTGTATATATATATATATGCCTGAGAAACCATGTTAGTTATAACAGGTGCCTTTGTGGGGCCTTAGGTGTAGGCCTTGAGACTTCCCATCAATAACTAAACCAGTGCTCGAACACATAATATTTGTTCCATTGATTGCAGGAGTCTTACAACTATTATACTTCTGATTACTCGAATCCGAGAGATAGAACGAACCCAAATAGGTGCCTTTGTGGGGCCTTAGGTGTAGGCCTTGAGGCTTCCCATCAGAATTCGTTCTTTATACTCAAACGTTCTAGACCGCGGAATGGAATGAATCCAAATAGGTGCCTTTGTATGGCCTTAGGTGTAAGCCTTGAGGCTTCCTATCAGAATCCATTCCATGCTTAAGCGTTCTATGATAATCACAATATAATAGAAATAAAACTAAGGGGTATGTCGATTACTTGCGCCCCAAGTAACTTCGGACTTCTTGTTTATCAAGGACTATCGTGGATGGGTTAAGTCCACATAAGGTTCTTTTTTATGCCTTGAGGCCAATGACTTTCAACTTATCAGATTTACATGCCCGAAGGCTTAGAACTTAGATCTGGTTTGAACAATGAAGATATATTCAAATCGGATCCAAGTACTGAGAGATTCTTTTAATAGTCATCTTACTAGAAATAACTTAAATACAGCTGGAAGTGTACAACATATTGCTAGGCTAATGAAAGAAAAGACAAAAACAAAGAAGGTCGGGCAAGGTTTAACCTTGTCGGGCAAGCCTGGTCGTCTTGCAGGTCCCTATCTTTGTGGCTTATCAAGGGTCTGAGAGCTTTAGAGAGAGGTAAGGATAGGAGTTTATAAAGAGAAATCGATACTACAGCAAGGTTGAACAGGGTAGCAGAGCTATTACAAAGGTTTGAGTGAAGGCTTGTCCCGAGAGGGATGAAGGCTTGGGCTGACTACAGCTTCGTTTTGAAGGCAAATCTGGCTTTGAGCAGAGTTTGTGCTTGCATTTGTTTGTTTGATTGAGTGTCCCTATTCCTGATTTCTCTTTCTTCTTTTATAGACAACTCAGCTTGGCCTCTTGTGGCAGCAGCCTTGCCCGAATGCAACTTGAGAAGCAGTGACTCATCAGCTATTTTACTTGTTCTGCCATTATAAAGTATTTTATGGGCTGTATAACTGGTCAGTCTATACCACTTGGCCTTTGGGTAGGTGAGCAAGTGGTCTTCATGAGCTGCACCAAGTCAGAAAAGCCCTTTTCTACTTTCTGGGTTTTGGCTGGGCTTAGGCCGACTCTTCCTTTAGGCATCCTTTTGGGCCAGCCCCTTTCCTGAGCCCAAAGTTCAAGTTTTGATCCAAACAATATGGTCTCCAAGGTCGACGGGTGAGTGAAGGGGACTGGCTTCCATGTTCTATCGGGCGCGTCAACGTTCATGTAAAGTTTCAACTCTAGTTTCTTCTGCTCGAGCTCGACGGCGACAATGTGGATACGTTGTAAATAAGGCCGCAGAATCCGCCGCTTATCAGCTTTCCGAACCTTCAATATTAAGTTTCTACTTTCACCGGCGCCGCTACCTTCTATTTGCCACATGACCTTGGCACCGATGAAATCGTCCTCAATAGTCTGATTGGGGTCGAGCTGGAGGAAAATTTCATTGGGTTTTTTCCTGGTGACGAGGTTGGTGAAGTCTAATTCTTCAATGGAGGTGAGCGAGTTGAGATAGTCAATGACTCGTCCGTAGAGCTGATTCTCATGCATGCTGTCGTTGAATTTTGGGACTTTGAATTTGGGGATGGAGGGGTGGAGGGTGGGGAAGACAAAGGTGGTTTTGGGGTTTTTTTTTTTAATACTTTTATTTAATTAATTATTTTAATATTTTAAATTTGGGTGGGAAATTTTTTTTTTTTTTTTTTAATTTTTAATTTTCAAGTAAACCCTTAATGACACGTGGTGCTTAATTATTGTCTACATAGGCACCACATCATCAGTTAATGAGAGATTTAACAGCCAAACTAATGGATGTATAAAACTATCCCAAAATTAACACTTTAGGTATAAGTTTGGGACAAAAAAAACTTCACATACTAAATGTTGAAAACCACAAAACTTGATGATAATAAACTGAAATTTACCCTTGAATATAAGTCAAAAATGGAGTTCTCATATCCTAATTACAGAAAACAACATAAAACTTTTCTTTTTCTACACTTTCTACTTTGTAGGTAACCATACAGGGAAAAAGAAAGTTTCTGATCTGGGTTATATCCAATCTTTCCCGAAGAAACGAAAGGCTCTATTGAAACCAAAACTCAATACCATAATTATAAATTAAATTTCTTACACTTTCTTAGCAGCCAAACGCACAGCAGAACATGAATGAGTAAGTAGAGGACAGAGCTTACTCTGAAAAAAGCAGCTGGAAGAAATGACTTGGAATCAGTGAGTGGATGTGAATGGTTGTCGGCGTGGTCATGGAAGTGATCGAATACTGGCTACACCTGAGGGGGTCCAATAATAAAGATTAAAAAATTTATATATAAAAATAACATTAAAAAGTTAAATATAATACATTTCAATAAAAAATCATACGTAAAACAACATTACAGCTATAAAATCCTAATTCAAGCGTCTACAACGAGATTTCATAGTCTAAAAATGTTCCATGATAGCTTCATTACCAATACATGAAAAAACATATTTCTCAATGTAAACAACTAAGCTGTCACTCAATCATTGATCTCCCATTTTGTTGCGAAGTTAACCCGTAATGATATTCATATCTGAAAATGTCTTCTCCACTGAAGCGGTTGCAACCGGTAAAACCAAAGCTAACTGAACAAGCAAATATACATATGCAAATGTTCGATGCAACACCTTCTCCACCATTTTCTTAGCAAGATCATTAATCCCCTGCAATTGAAAAAAATCATTATCAGAATGCACAAAATGAATATAAATATTAAGTTGATTTTGAAATGCCAATTTATCTCGATCCATGAAATATTTAAGATACATCTGAGCAAATAGTGGTGGAGTGGAAAATTGAAACAAGTGGAGGTGTGATATTGGACTTATGTAATTATAATATGGGATTGGGATTGGGTCATGGGTGGTATTAGAAATTTAGGGTTTTGAAATGGGGGAAAGAGGGAACCAAATTATAGGGAATTGGGGGAAAAGCAACGGGGAAAAGAGAACACTGGGTAAAGATGTGGGCTCAGGGGCTGGGCTTTAAAATTAAAACAAAGGACAAATGATAGCGTTTTCTCCTTTTTTTTGTAACTTAAAAACAATTGGCCAAAACATTGCCGTTTTGGACCAATTGTTAAAAAGTCCTATTTCTTTCTTCTCCCTGCTGTCTTCTTCTCCGCAACTCCGCTGCAACCTGCAACCACAACCTGCACAGCGGCACAGACTTCGTGTTCAAGGGGTTCCTCGGAAAATTTCTAGCAGTGATTTAGGATCGCCGATGAGTCCTAGGACCTGCCAGGTCCCTCTATAGATCTGCCACTGCACCTAAGACCACCGCCGGAGGGAATTAGCAACAAAACGTTGCCAATGACATCTGAAACCTACATTTTTTCAAGCTTATATATGTCCCAGAGGGAGAGGGAGAGACAGGTACAAGTGTTAGTGGTTAAGGAAAAGGATCCGATGAGGATCCTTTTCTTGGGATTCTAGGGATTATATGATCGTGACCGTTCATTGTCTATCGTGCGGTCAATTTTCGTTAGGTACTATTTATATTTAATTTTAAATTTAAATTTTGAATGGTTTTTGACCGCATGATGTATGATGAACGTTCACGATCACGAGATCCTTAAAATTCGGCGAGGATCTTTTCCAGTGATTAAAAGCAGGTTGGTATTGTCTGCGTTTTCTTCTTTATTTTTCGTTTCCTAATTATATGGTTTGGTAATTTTCTGTTTTTCTTTTGGTGGTCAAAGTGGCCAAAGATATTTCAAGTGACAAGGTACGGCAATGAATGTGTCTCATTCATTAAAATCTCTAACTCCGTTTTTATAAAATTAACATGTAAAAGCTATTGATTGGAGATATTGTTTTTTAAAATAAACGAGATATTTTATTTTTATTAAATATTTTTTTATTGCTTAGCTTAGAGTGAAGCAGTTTTTGGTAAAAGAGAAAATGCAATACTAAATGGGACCTTAAACCTAGATCACCGCCACTATCAATGACATTGGTAAATTTCTCTTCACATGGTTGTATCATTTGCATGAGACTTTGCGGTTATAATTTGAACAAAATAGTGACATTATATAACTTGGGTTTAGGGGTGGGCTGAGTATGGTTCGACTCAGTTCTACCATCAAACCAAAATCGAAAATATCAAACAGTTCGGTATGGTGCGATTCTGCTTAAATTTATTACTAAAACTGTACTATTGGATTCTTGCTAATTTACTATTCCGAATACCAAATCAAAAAGGCATTCAAAGTTTACTTGTATTTTTTTTTTCCTTGTTTTTTTCATGCTTACATTCATATACGTCTTCTAAAATGGTTATACAAAGTTACAAGCAAAACAAATCATGATTGATTTGTCATCCCTAAAATAAAACAAACAACAAATCCCAAATTATGTGGAAAAACATCATCATACATAGCAACATATCAATATAAAAACACATTAATCTGGAAATCCCTAATCTGGAGAAGAAAAAAAACCATATTACTGTACTGTACTGATAACTTTTATTCTTTTGGTTTTTTCAAATGATAACTTTTGTGCTTGATATTAGTCGATTTCAACAATAGGTTCACTCTGGAAAATCCCTAATCCCAGAAATCGGTAATTCTACAAGAGTGATGCTATCTACATATTTATTTTTATTTTTTACATACTATCTCAATTTCTGATCGTCGGATGGAAAGAATAGACAAAAATTAACAAGAGTGTATAAAAAGTAAAAAAGAGTATGTAAATAGCATTACCCATCCCGCAATAGGCTCACTCCAACATCAGGGTCAACAATAGGCTCACTCTAGAAATAAAGCTTAATCTGAAAATCCCTAATTCCAGAAACCAAAACACATTAAAATTGAAAAATCTCAAAGAGGGATTACATGATTTTACTGGAGCATGGGTTCGCTCGACGAGGTGGAATCAAGGATGGCGGGCTGACGAGTGACGACGGACGAAGACTGAAGGCGGAAGACTCAAACTCCAAGTGAGGATTGAGGCCCACACACAATGATCTCGAGTCAGGAGGGAGGAGGAAGGATCCAAGGAGCATACTATACTGAATCAATCTCCCAAGTTACGGATTCATCGGCCATAATTCAATACAAATGAATTTTAAAGTGCGAATGCGACTACCCTTAAGAAACAAACAAGGGTATGACATTAATTTCATACTCTTTAAGACATATCATCTTCGGCCTTCAACTCTTAAAGGTAGGCCCAAGCTGAAATAAATACGATCTGCAACACGTAAACATCTCCTAAAATATAAAAGGTTAAAACTTGGACAAAGGTCAAACTACACGCTATGCAAAATAAACTCCCTGTTGCTAATAGGTTAGATTGTGCTCCTGCAAGAACGCAGCACAAAGCTCAGCTACTCATTCTCGAGGCCGCCATGCCGTTCTGTTTGTGCAATCTGTTTAGTGTCATTGCTCAAATGTGGTTCACTTCTGGCAGACCGTACATCTTCGTGACCAGGAATTTCTCCAAGCCTCTCCTGTACAAAGTAGCACGTCCGGTTTAACATGGGACTCCCTAATCAAAATTACATTTCCATTCAAGTTCCCACCAAGACAGCTATCTGCAGTCTGGATCCACATATTTCTATGGGAAATGAAAAACTAGAATCTGGATCAGACTGATAGTGCATCACTTACCCCCCGAGGCTTATCCAATCAATTATGTTATAAGGAGTTAGAATGTGACCAGACATTTTAAATGAAAATTTTAATTACTTGAGAGTTTACGTGAAAACATCTGTGTCGAATTGAATTGTTGCTTGCTACGCAATATGTGAAAAAACTATCACGATCACGAATGTTAGCAAACTCTGTTTTGGATCAAAGAAATCCTAAATCAAGGTTTGCTAGAACAATTTCTAGTAAGTGGGTAAGTGGATTGTATTGGTTGAAAACAAATAAAAAGGTAAAGGTCGTACCCAGTGCACAAGGCTCCCGCTTTACGCAGGGTCTGGGAGAGGTGAATGTCGGCTAGCCTTACCCCCATTTATGGAGAGGCTGCTCCCAAGTCTCGAACCCGAGACCTACCGCTCATAGGCGAAGGCACTTGCCATCGCACCAAGTGCGACCTCTGGTTGAAAACAAATAAATTCCAAAAAAAAAAAATATAGTGAAAATTCAACAGATCCTTTGTGCCCTAAGGCAGGATGGGAATTAGCTGGTAATATAATCTCTTTTTCTTTGAAATAATAGGTACTAAAACAAACCAAGTATTAAACGTTACCTTTAGAGAGGTATTCTCTGAGAGAAGCAGCTCATACTTCCTCCTGATCCGGTTAACTTCTGATCTAAGAGTGCCATTTTCCTCCTTTAAGGCTTCAGCACGCTGGGCCAGCTCATCGCATTCCGCCTAATTCAGAATCATGCATATACATCAGATGAGTCCATATGGTACAAACAGTGCCAAGTAGTGGGAGAAAATTAACAGAGGCAGAAAATTACCTGCTTGCGCAACCTAGATCGACGAGCGGATTCCCTATTTGACTGCTTTCTTTTCTGTCTTTTAAGCTCTCTCTCATCCTGAGTCAAAAAACAAGAGGTGAGGGTGCTTAAAAGTGTGGTGAAGTGAAAAACAAAGAGGAGCTTGAAAACGTGTTAGATAGTGTATTAAAGTATAGATTATGACACTCCATTAAGTCTGACACAGAATCTGAGAGAGAACATTGATATTAAACACATACCACAAAATTTCGCCCAAAAAGGGAATTCAGCATTCACTCAAAAATACATACAAGTTCACTGGAAACTAATAGAAACATTTACCATGCTAGTAATCATAATATCAATGAAATATCATACATGACACTTTCAACTCAAATATGTAATCCACCTGCACAACAAATTGGAGTCTAGATGCTCTATGGGGTAGGAATTATGTAGGTCAAAAATGACCACAACAACAACAACAAAGCCTTATTCCACTAAGTGCGGTCAGCTATATGAATCCTAGACCGCCACTGCACTCGGTTTTGTGCCATGTCTACCATTAGATCCAAAAGTCTTTTCTTAGAGTCTCTTTCCAAGTCTTCCTAGGTCTTCCTCTACCCCTTTGGCCCTAAGCCTCTGTCTCGTAATCACATCTTCTAACCGGAGCGTCTGTACATCTTCGTTTCACATGTCCAAATCACCCTAACCAATTTCTCTCATCTTATCTTCAATTTCAGCTACTCCCAATTTACCTCGGATATCCTCATACCTAATCTTGTCCTTTCTCGTGTGCCCACACATCCAACGAAGCATTCTCATCTCTGCTACACTCATTTTGTGTATGTGTTGGTGCTTCACCGCTCAACATTCGTGCCATAAAGCTTCGCTGGCCTTCTTGTCGTCCTATAAAATTTTCCCTTCAGCTTTAGTGGCATACGACGGTCGCACAACACACCTGATGCACTCTTCCACTTCATCATCAGCTTGTATTCTATGATTGACGTCTTCATCCAATTCTTTGTTCTTTTGCAAGATAGATCCAAGATAGCAAAAGCGTTTGCTCTTTGGTACTTCATGATCTCCAATCCTCACCCCTAACTCATTTGGACCTCCATTCCCACTGAACTTGCACTCCATATACTATCTTTAACCTACTTAGGCAAAGATCTTTATATTCCAACACTTCCCGCCAAAGGTTTAGCTTCGCATTTACTCCCTCTTGAGTTTCATCTATCAATACTATATCATATGCAAAAAGCATACACTAAGGAATATCATCTTGGATATGTCCTGTTAACTCATTCATTTCCAATGTAAAAAGGTAAGGACTTAAAGATGAGCCTCAATGTAACCTACAATTATGGGAAAGCTTTCGACTTGTCCTTCATGAGTTCTTACGGCAGTCCTTACTCCATCATACATATATGCTACTCGTACTCCTTGCTTCATCAACAAAAATGACCAAACCGCAAAAATAAATGAGGAAAAATGAAAAGATTGATATGGTGCAAATGATGTTGGTTGCACACATCAAACTTTCAAGGGCAATGTAAGGAAAATTTCCTGGTAATGTACTATAATGGGATTGATAATATTTGGACAGACCAGTCTTATTAGACTTTTATTGTTTTAGGCATTTTTGCAGTTGATGTATCACAGGTTTTTTTTCCTTTTTTTTGGTAATACTTCATACTAGCTTGTGGACTGATTTTAAATTAGTCCAGTTATGAACCTATATTATTTCTTGTTTCGGTGTTAAATAGTTCCTCTATTTGGTCAATTCTTATTTCAGACATGTCCTTCCAAGGATTGAATCAGACCCCTTTGGTCTCTCTACACTAGCATCCCAACTGTTCTCTCCACCTGTATTTCGTAATTGTTACCCTATGCCACAATGGCTCCCTTTCCAGAGGAAATCAGAAAAAGCCATTCATCAAGCAGCACCTTATTCTTCAACGTAACCCATCCCTAGGCTGCACTCACCAATTCCCAATCCAACTTAAAAGTCATATCCGACGAACTCTGACAGCACCAATCATCAAAATCGTCACAAAGTACAGAAAATAAACAAAACAGTGTTCTTAAATTACTGCTTCCCAGCCCAGAACACAAACAAGTATTTGTAGGCCATTAATGAGCTACCAACCCTTTACATTAGTACTTACTATACTGTTTTATACCGTACACCTTAAGATTAGACCCTAGCATCTACCGCCCCTCCAATTTCTGGTGATAGCCCAAAACAAGGGTGATCCTACATCATGTATCTGAGGAGAAACCTATGAAGGACACCAACCTTGCAACATGCAATTAACAAGTACGGTGCCTATTGACAAAACCACGTATGGGCATGCAAACAAGTAGTTGTCAAGCATCCATCTCTAATTACCTCGAATATGTATGAAGTAAGGGATTTCTTTAAAAATTACATAAATATTGCATCCCCTTACTATAGAGCACACATCCAGAATCAGAACATCGCGTTTATGTGTAGGTTATAGCCACAAAACAAGTCTAGTAGAATACTAAGTCATAATAGAGGAAATAGCAATCAGAAATAAAAACAAGTACTTGACAAAGTAAACACGTGGACTCACAATCACAACTAGTGGACTTGCTAATCTTAACATGGTTCATGTTAACAGCAATTCAGATGAGAAGAAAGCCATAATGCAATTCCAAATAGGATATTGCTATTCACACACCCATTTTTATCTCCCACACACCCTTGTTAACTTTTGGCCATTGGTCTTCTTCAATTCATTCGATCCAACGGCCGGAAATTGAGAAGGGTGTGTGAGAAGTAAAAATAGGTGTGAAAATAGCACTACGCTTCCAAATAAGCACGAAAATCAGAATAACTGCGGAAAAATAATTCATGCAGATGCCCTAGGTGGTTATAGCTTTCTTCAGAAGCAATGAAAAATTCGTTTTACCCATTAACTATAAACTCAAATGACTTAACTACACCATGTTTTCATATAACAACATCCATCTACAGTCCTACAGCCACAAGATATAACTGTTTCAAAATTCTATTGATAGCCTAAATGCTAAGAAAGCATGCACAAATACCAATTTTCACATGGAATGCAATTTATGCAACACAAAAATGTAACCATCACTTTGCATTCTCAAAGTGAATCTTCTTCCTCTTTTTAATAAGATCTATAAACTATCTCTTAACGGAAAGCAGACTAACTAAGAGCAGGTAAAAAAACTTGATAAGAAGAAAAGAAATTGAATTTAAAACACAGGGACAAATATTACTTGTAACCAAAGCTGTGACTGAACACTATCCCGAGACCCAGCAGTAACTATTCCTGCTGATACTGGAGTAGTTGGAACCTTCCCACGCATTGCAGGCATGGCGGCAGAAGGTGGAGCTCCCCAATAGTCCATCCCAATATTTAAGTTAGTTGCAGGACCAGGAACAACGCCAGGAGCACCAGCAGCCATTATTGGCATGACGGCCATCGTCTGATTCAACACGGTATGTGTGTTTGGTGCTCCATTTTGAGAACCATGTGCAGAACTGCCATTCTGAGATGCAGTACCTGCAATAAGGCCATATAAATTCTTAGTAAAATCTCTTAAGTAAAGATTGACAGCCTCAGAAAATAATATAATCAAACCTTCCAAAGAATCTTGCCTGACCCCAGACTTCAATTGTGAGTCCTACACAAGTAAGGATAATATGATGGAAAACAGAAGCAGCACGCATAAAAATTATTTCTTTGAAAAAAAAAATGTAAGGAAGAAAAAAAAATCAAGAGCCGTTCAATAAAGATATAAACCATTTAAGAAGAATTATAAAGAATTCCTCAAATAGACCAAACTTCTGTTACAAGCAATGCAACATCAACACCAGGCTTCCTACTTACAATAGGCTCGATATAAACGACATGGGCATGGAACTTACACTCTGAGAATTTGCATCACTTCCTTCACTTGTACCATCACTAGCACTCTCAGCACTGCATTTCCAAAGTATATTCAAGCATTACCAAAATTAACATGTGAAAACATGGTATAATAATGACAGATCCGAGGAAAGACACCATATTTGCCCTGAACTGCTCTGACCTAGATTTGATTTCATAATAAGGATCCAATCCTTACTAGACATTATGAGCTACGACAAGCATCTATGCAAAAATGATTTCCTTCACAATCACTTTCATAGAATAAAATTGGAATAGACAAAAGATACACACACAGTTGATCAAATAGAAGGCTTTGATCTCCCTATCTTTTTTTTTACCTTTCCATCCAAAGTGTTTTAAACCCAAATATTTCAGTAAGGGGGCAGCTGGAATCCCTGATATAAAGGCCAATAGGCACTAAACATGATCAGTTACCTTTTGGAATAAACTCCATTAGCAGAGGCTCCTGATGTTTTGCCAAGCTCGTTATTCTTCCCTGTAATCATATTCAAACTGCCCAAGCTTCCTTTTGATCGTTTTATTGGTAATTTGTCCTTGACCTCAGATGGGTTACCATCTGCTTCCATGCTTCCAGGTATGTTACCCTAAATGGAATTTTTTTAAATTCTATCTCATCTACTCAAATGAAAAAATACCTTATCTTAAGCAACAAATAGTATAGCAATAGAAACTTACAGAAACCTCTACAATACCATTTGGAGTAGGCATAGCAAACGGGCTAAAAGGATAAGATCCCTGTTTAAAATTAGAGCAAGGCATAAAGAGTTACCGCCATCTGGAAAATGAGGCTAGAGACTGGTAATTCAGCTGAAGCAAAATAGACAAAAACTTACAGGAGGCATAGACGGGTGAGCATATAAGCCGCCATGGGGATACATTGCAACATATGGGTGGGGAGGGGTACCATAGGGTGGCATAATATGCTGAAAAATTAGACATTGTTAATATAAATAAACCAGTTATCAGCCCGTTTGCAAGTTTGAAGCATCAAAAGAATTAAAATTGAGTCCCATTTTCAACAATACTTTCAATACCATTACCCACTTCCTTTTGTAACTTCAAGAGGAAAAAAAATCAAAATTGTAGACTGTTAGGAAATAGACATAAAAAAAAAAAAAACAAGTCACTTCATTTTTTGTGTTTTTTGTTTTTGTTTTGGAAAGAGAGAAAAGTAAGTTACTTCATCAAACTAAAGAAAAATCCTTTCTAAGTCTAATTCTCAAGAACCTATGGTTAAAGACAGTCAGTACACAGCCATAATGCTCCTACATCTGTATCCCATTCTTGCTAACGTGCTCAGTATCCCAGAAACTTGCAAAAAATCTTAAAGGAAAGGTCTTTCAGATGAACCAATGCTGTCTTCAGTTTATTAACACTTTCCAAATGATTTGTCAAAAAAGAACAGATGTTTAGTTAAGTTCCCACTATACTGCCTACAGCTCGCAACTCTAGATGTCCAAAAGCCACTGAGTAAAAAATAACATAAAAGTCAAATGTTTTACAAAGTGCAGTCCAAAAGTTGAATAATCAGGAATTTTTTTCGTTGATCATGAATCAAGATTAAACAAAAAAAAAAAAAAAGTCTTATAGGCACCAATATACCTGAACCCCCCACATATACGGGTGAGCTTGAGGACTTGAGGCCATAAATCCATGTGGAGGTATTGGTGAATATGCCTGTTGAACAAACATGTACCCGCAATAAATTCCAAAGATATCTTAAATGAAACAGAAATACCAAAAACTAAGGCTTTTCACATTGTAACCTGAAATCCCGACCACTCAGGATTAACAGTGCCAGCACTGGTAGTCACAGACTGCTCCTGCAAATTTGAATTTAAAAAATAAAAAATAAAAAACGTTAAAGCTCTTTGCTAACTGCCAATATGAGAGGGACTCAAATTATCATAACAGAAACAATAAAAGGACACACAAATGGACCTGCGTACTAGCAGGTGTTGTCTTTGCCTCCTTCTCTTTCTCTTTAGAGGGTTTGTCCATCTCACTGCTACCCATTACTCCAAATCAACGGCCTTCAGTTCTTCGAACCATCCTACAATGACTACAAGAAAATCACCCAAACGACACTGTTGGCAACAGCAGCCTTCAATGCCTTAGGCCACAGATGAACAATGCCCAAATATCAGATTAAGGTCATCAGGATGAAATAAAGCACGAAATCTCAATCTACCAATCAATCTCATCATGAACACTCAGAATTGGATAGTTTATTTACATTCTGTTAAAAACATCCAAAATCAAATCTTTAATAATTGAACTCAAAGAGGGCAAAACCCGAAGCACTGACATACAACAAAGACTTGCTTGTTATCCAACAATCAGCCGATAATTATATTCCTATTATTGTGCACTCCTATTCATTCAGAAAACTACAATAATTATATAAAGGTCGTACCCAGTGCACAAGGCTCCCGCTTTACGCAGGGTCTGGGAGAGGTGAATAATTATATCAGGTAACTACAATAATTATATCAGGTAACTAAATTATCATTTTTTTCTTTTCTGACAAAATCAGTTTCTAACATCAATCAAGAGCGTATAACAGAGAAACCAAGAACCTATAGTGGGAAACCAAAAACATCTTTTGTCAATAGAGGGCATACCAAATTCAGATACATCAAACTTGTAGACCTACTATCATTTTTTCTCACTAAGTTCGTTCCGGAACCAAGCATGACACCCAGATATGCGTATCATATGAAAATTACATGAATAAAAACTTACATGCTTAAACAACAACAAAAATGCGTGCCGTGTAACACTTTATGGATATAATAGACATTTACTAAGAAGACTATATCTACTATCAATTTAATTTTTCTCATCGTCAAAAACAATCCTTTCAACGTTCGGGCCAAAATATAAAAAATTCTAGCAAATCCTACATCAATTGATCCAAACCATGAATCCCAAAATTATAACAAATATACAAACCCTAAGATCAATTGAGGAACAGAGAAATTGATTAATTAAAACCTCATTAATCCTAACCTTCAATTTGTAATTCCATAACCATAATCCTATCAACGAAACAAATAGAGGAAAATATTCAGAGAAATCAGTTTCGATACTTACTCATCACCGTGAGGTGGAGGCAGAGGTGGCGGCAATGGAGCGAGCTGAAGAAATAAGAAGCAGAAATGGAGGTGGAGAAATTCGAAAGGAAAAACAAGAGAGTGGCTGACGGTGGCGGGCTGATGATGGAGGGAGCTTCTCTTCTTATTCAGTCTTCCTCGATTTGAGAGTGAAATATTGTCTTTCTTTCGGGTTGTTCCTCGTTCCCCCTTTTTTCTTTTTCTTTTTTTTTTGTCATTCAACTTATTTTTTTCCTTTACAATAAATTTTTTGTTATAAATTTCTAGTTTAAGTGTGATTGTGTAAATTGTACATTATATTTTATTCTAGTTACTATAAATAAAGACACTGTATAAAGGAAATAAGACATCATCTACACACGTTCCTCTACAATCCTACAAACACATCTCTCTCTATTTTCTTTCTCTGAGCCGCTGGACCCCCTTCCCCTATCAGTTAAATATAGTCCACAACACGTTATCAGCACGCTCATACCATTGTGCTTAGGAATTTGACGTGGAAACTTTCTGCATCAAACCAGTTAATCAATATCATCACGCAATCAGATTCTTCCAAAACAACAATTTTTATCTCGATATTTTTGCAGCCGTTATAGCATGAACATTCAACATAATGCATGACTCAACTTTACGTTTTTCGAATTTTAGATTCTACATAAATTGTGTATGCATTATATTCATAATTGTTGAATTATGTGAATTTGATATTTACCATGAATTGCATCAAATATATGTTCATTCATTAAAATTACTTGCCAATATGCATTGAATTATAATCTAAAAAATTAAAAAGAAGAAAAAATCGGAAACTCTTAGGGTTCTTCGAACCCATGACCTGTGACAGAACCTGAGCTCAAGCGAGCCTCTCTGGGCCGCGATGCACCAAAGCCAAACCCATGCTCCATCTAAGACAACACCGTTTTTAGCATTGAACCCACAACCCAGCACCGCCCGTAGTCGATCATAGCCTCACCACCATTTTCCCTGGGAAATCACGACCTGCAATCGTGCTTGGGACCAAACCATCGTCGGCAATGATGAGTTTTTCTCGGAAAAATCGATGGAAATCGTTGAATTTTTCAACGGTTTCTTCAAATCCCCAATGGTTTCTCAGACCCCTCCAACATTGTAACTTGATTTTCCGTCCAAACCTAGGGTTCCCAATTGAACTCCCATGCATCACCGTGTCGTGACCACCCAAGGAAAGTCGCCTGAAGTGATGCCGAAGCTTTTTTCGGTTAAAAACCAACACCCTGTGCCACTAGGGTGTTTTAGGTTTCCAGACCCAAGCCTAGTTGGCCTCGAACCCTCGGGCCTGCATCACATAACACCCTTTTGGGCTTGCTGTTTACTTTTGCTGCCACGGTCCAACTCCAAACAGCCCATTAGGCTGAATTGGACTTTTGGCACGCGAACGACACCATCCCATAACTATGGTGTTCTGCGATGAACTGAATTGTATCCATCGAGTTCATTTGTCTGAGCAGCACATGATCCCAGCCTGTAGCTGGTGCATCGGTGCACCTACACCGCGTTGCATTGGATCAGCACCCTCATCTGGGCCTATTTTGGGCCTTGTTTTTTCCTTGGTAGCCTGTTTCCTACTTTGGGCGTGAACCCCCTTAACCTGATCCACCCATTCCAGCCCAAGTTTGGGCATGGACCGCATGGTTCCAATTTGCTCAGCCTACCCATGGGCTTTGGCCCATGTTTTTGGGCCCCGAGCTTAGTTGTTTAATTTTTTAGACAATTTGGGTTTTATAATTTTCAAGGTTCTAAAAAACACTAGGCGCTAGTCGAGCGGCGGGTTAGCGTCTAGCGCCTAGGTGGCTAGGCAGAGTCTAGGCGACCTAGGCGGATTTAGGTAAATTCCTTGTATATCTTGTAAATAAGTGCATATTGACCTCAAATGTAAAAGAGTATCCAACAAGTCCAAAATTTAAAAACACATTAAGCATATATGCCATATAACCATAGTAAGGAGTATTGTAGGATGACACATGTACAATAAGTTCACAATTTTAAACCATTTAGACTTAGATAGGATTTTTTATTTTATTTTTTAATTTCATTAAAAAAAAAACACCTAGGCCGCCCAGGCCGCCTAAAGGCCATCCGATTTTTCCAACCGATTTGCAAGAAAACGGCTCAGCTCACCACCGCCTAGTGCCTAGGCCCTTTTTTAGAACATTGATAATTTTTCACCCACACTTTAAATTTGACCCGAATTCCAAATAATTAATTCAATTATGATTATAGACCTGAAATTCTATTTGCATATTTTCTTGTTGCATATTTTTGTATATATATTTGTACTTGTCTGCAAGAGCATATGAACCTGAAGTTCATACTTATTTCAAAACCTGAAGTTTCTTTAAACATGTCTTGTTTGAAAACTTGAAGTTTCCTTAAAAACATCACCCATGAAAACCCAAAGTTTTCATGCGAATTTAAACCAATACATGTCTATTGAAAGCTGAATGTTCTACTCATATGTGAATGGATTGATTTTTTCTCCATTACACTAACCACATCTTGTCCATCTATTTTGTGATAGGAACATGTCAAATTGAACAAACTTGACTTCACCGCTTTAGAGGTTTCTAGAAGAAACTACCTCAAATGGGTCCAAGATGTGAAGCTCCACCTCACTGCAAAGAATTTACATCCCGCCATTGAAGATGAAACGGACAACTCAGTTGGCGAAGCTAAGAAAGCCATTGCCACGATCTTCATCTGAAGACGTATTCATGACGCACTGCAAACCGAGTGTCTTGCTGAGGAGGATCCACGAGCACTATGGGTCGCTTTGTCTGATCGTTTTGATCACCAAAATGACATCTTTGTTGCCTGAAGCAAGACATGACTGGCAGCATCTGCGCCTCCACGACTTTAAGTTTGTGAATGAATATAATTCTGAAGTTTGTCGTATCTGATCACTTCTCAAGTTTTGTAACGAAACTTTGACCAAAAAAGATCTCCTAGAGAAGACCTATTCGACATTCTCTGCTACTAATATTGTCTTGCAACAACAATATAGAGCTCAGAAGTTCACTAAGTTTTCAGATTTGATCTCTGTTTTACTTATCGTTGAAAAGCAGAATCAGCTATTAATGAAAAATCATCAAGCTCGACCTACTAGGACGACTGATGTGCCTGAAGTACATTGTAGTAAAAAATGCCAAAAATGCATGGTAGGGGTGTCCAGAAGCCACCTCGACAAGGTCAGCAAAGTCAAGGCCCATTTAAGGAAGGAAACAAAGCCCAGAAACACCCTAACCTCGTTCCTAAGGCCCCAAACTTCAAGAATAAGGGTAAAGCACCCGAAACCATGGATGCGGATATGTGTTATTGTTGTGGTTCAAAGGACCATTAGATCCCATATTTTCCGAGCTCATCAAAAGGTTGTAGCTGAGTATCATTATCGTCGTAAGAAGTTTGAATCAAACTTTATACAAGTGGACGAATCGGAGAATACAAAGATAGAGGTTTCTAACTTTCAAGAGGCTGTTACCCTTATGGAAGATTAGAATCTTAGACATAAACTATTTTTCTAGTTGAAATTTAGACATTGGGGCCAAATTCCACCTAGTGGCTGAACCCCCCTTGTGTTTTTGGTTAAATTTTGAACAATTTTCCTTTATGTTTGGATTATTTGTTGGAGATTTGTTTTTTGGATATTAAGCTTTTATTAATTACCATCCTTGAATACTTAAAATTATTTTGAATGGATATTTGTTTTTTGAACTTTTATGCATCTAACCGATTCAAATTAATTTTTATTCTAGGTATGACTAGTGAGACAGTTAGTTGTCTGGCAAATAATGTAAGCATGCACATCATTTTGCATGAACGCATCTATTTCCCTAACTTATACCTAAGAAGGCACCTCTGACAACCCTCTCAGGCCCATCCAACCTGATCGAATGATATGGTAAAGCATGTCCAATGGTACAATTTTGACCATTGATGAGGCACTTTATTCTCCGCGTTCCAGAAGAACATTGTTGAGTTTCAAGGACATTAGAGATAATAATTACCACGCTGAAACCTATGTAGAAAACATAGTTGAATTTATGTGCATAACTTCCTATGAATATGGCCAGAAACGTATTCTAAAAAAAATAGAGCGTATTCTGAGTGGTCTGTATACTACGACCATACACCCTATAGAAAGCCACTATGTGGCCAACCCTACCTCTGGGACCGCGCACGAAATTACACTTTGGCATGATCGTTTGGGACACCCTAGACGAACAGCGATGCACCATATCCTTAAATCATCACACAGACATCCACTAACCTGAAGTTTAGGTTCGATTCAAGGAATCGCATGTTAAACTTGTTCTATGGGAAAACTTATTATTAAGCCTTCTTATGACAAGATTCATTCGAATCCTCCTATTTTCTACAAAAGATTCAGGAGGACATTTGTGAACCAATTCACTCTCCTTGCGGACCATTTAGATATTTTATGGTTTTAGTTTACGCTTTCACACGTTGATCACACGTGTGCTTATTGTCTACAAGGAAAGCTGCATTCTCCAAACTGTTGGCTCAGGTTATCAAGCTCAGGGCTCACCACCTTGATTAACCGATCAAATATATTCAATTGGATAATGCTGGAGAATTCACATATAAAACTTTTGATGACTATTGCATGTCGGTTGGGATTGAAGTTGAACATCCAGTACCCCATATTCATATCCAGAACAGTCTGGCAGAGGCATTCATTAAGCCCTTACAAATGATTGCTCGATTGTTGGTCATACGTACCAAGCTCCCAATCGATGCTTAGGGCCATGCAATGTTGCACGCAACCATGTTGGTCCGCTTAAGGCCTGTTGCAACATAATCATATAGCGCCCTTCAGTTGGTTACCGGATATGAACCCGACTATCGCATTTGCGCGTTTTTGGTTGTGTGGTCTATGTGCCGATTTCGCCACCCTTACGTACAAAAATGGGGCCTAAGTGAAAGATGGGAATCTATATCGGATATGATTTTCCTTCTATAATTCGTTACTTAGAACCTTTGACAGACGATCAGTTTGCTGCTCATTTTGTGGATTGTCATTCCTATGAGACACTCTTTCCGTCACTAAAGGGAGATAAGAACGTCAACGTTCCTGAAGAACAACGCAAAATATCTTGGACGACTCCCACTTTGTCTCATTTAGATCCCCACACCGCTCAGTCTGAAACTGAATTGTATCGCATATTAGATTTCCAGAGCATAGCTCAAAGCATGCTAGATGTTTTCACCGATCTAATGCAAGTCACAAGATCACATATTCCAGCTGGGAATGTGCCTGCAAAGGTGGATGTACCAAATGTATGACGAATTTCCCTCTTAGAGGTCCGGGATGCCAACTTTAGTGATCCACGTACATCAGCGGCTAGCCAATCATCTGCCCATACACAAAAGTATGGCAGACCACTTGGTTCAAAGGATTCACACCCCTGGAAGATGAAACCCATGGCACAATCACCTAAAAAACCTACCGTGAATCCTACTACCGCTTACTCATTTTAACCAACTCATGAGGAAATTCTAGATTACGGAAGCGTCCTTGAAAAGACCAATCTACCTTCTGGGAATCATGAGATTTCGGTCTATTATGCTAGCTTAGATGATGTTTGGTGTAGAAATGAGATGATCGTCAATTATGCATTAACATATGCAGTAACTACTAAGATCATGTTGAGCGATGACATTGAACCCCGTTCCATTGACGAATGTCGACGTATAACCGATTGGTCAAACTAAAAACAAGCAATCCAAGTCAAACTCGATTCGCTTGTGAAACATAAGGTGTTTGGACTTGTAGCTCATACTCCTCCACATGTGAAGCCTATTGGCTACAAGTGGTTTTCGTTCATAAGCGTAATGAAAAGAACAAAACTGTGCGTTACAAAGCTCGTCTTGTTGCACAAGGTTTCTCACAACACCCAGGGATTGGCTATGACGAAACTTACTCACCCGTTATGGATGTGATTACTTTTCACTACCTTATCAGTTTGGTAGTTTCCGAAAAACTGAGTATGCAGCTGATTGACGTAGTTACTACATATCTCTATGGGGATCTTGATACGAAAATTTATATAAAGTTCCTAAGGACTTACATTAACTAGATCAAATATTTCCAAACCTCGGAACGCGCTTTCAATTCGACTGAGGCGTTCACTCTACGGTTTAAAGCAATCCGTAAAAATGTGGTATAACCGTCTAAGTGAGTATTTGACTAGTCAGGGATATATAAACAACGAACTATGCCCTTATGTGTTCATTAAGAAGTCACATTCTGATTTTTGCAATAGTTGTAGTATATGTTGATGACGTGAATCTCATCGGAACTCCTAAAGAGCTCGCGAGAACTACCGTGCACCTGAAGTCAGAATTTGAGATGAAAGATCTAGGAAAGACTCGATACTGTCTCGGTCTTTAGATAAAGCAATGTTCGGATGGAATCTTAGTACATCAATTGAACGACACCCAGAAGGTGTTGCGCCGTTTTAACGAGAATAAAACGAAACCTTCGAGTACTTCTATGGTCGTTCAATTGCTAGATGCAAAACGAGATCCCTTTCATTCGAAGGAGAATGATGAAGAGATTTTGGAGCCTAAAGTTCCTTATCTAAGTGCGATAGGTGTTTTATTGTACTTAGCTTAATGCACTAGACCCGACATCTTATTCGCTGTTAATTTTTTGACAAGATACAGTAATGCACTAACACGCAGACACTAAACTAGTGTTAAAGACATCTTTCGTTACCTTAAGGGTACTAGGGATTTGGGCTTGTTCTATCCCTACGGATCCTCGAGTGATGTTGTACCCCCTTATCTCGAGTCAATTCTCCCTTTGTTGGTTGTGCCAACACATGATACTTATCTGATTCGCATAAGGCACGCTCTCAAACGGGTTATGTCTTTACCATTTGAGGCACCACAATCTCTTGGAGGTCAACTAAACAGACCTTAGTTGCCACTTCGTCTAACCATGCTGAAATTCTCGCCTTACATGAAGCAACTTGAGAATGCTTTTGGTTGAGAGTAGTTGTGGTCATATTCAAAGCTCCTATGATCTTCACCTTGTTGTTGACGTCTCGATGATGATCTATGAAGACAACGCAACATGCATCGAACAACTCAAGAAGGGTTACATCAAAGGAGACAACACCAAGCACATTGCGCCGAAGTTCTTCTTCTCACATCAACAACAAGAACATCAGAAGATTGAAGTCATGCAAATCCATTCATAAGACAATCTGGCCGACCTCTTCACCAAATCACTACCGAAGGTGATGTTTCAGAAGCTTGTTCAAGGAATTGGTATACGTAAACTTTCTGAGTTCTAACACTGCTAGCTCTCTTTGGAGTTGTGTTAAACTCAGAGGGGATATCCTTAAGTATACTTGCTTGAACAATATAATGTTAGAAAGACAACATACTGTTAGAGAGAGAAAGAAATGAATTCAAGGTTGTATTGCACTAAGTAAGGGACATCATTCTCTAAGTGCAAGCAATCTCGAATTCTTAAGGGAGCCATCTTCCTACAATCTTAGTGGTTCCTTCAAGGCTTCCTTTGATCTTTCTTAGTCAATAGAAGCTCTCTTAAAACCCTAGGAAACCCAGATCACCCAACTCTAAACATCATGTAATCATGCAAACTTCTTTTCCGCTAAACCGACAAGCTTTAAGCTTCCACGCCACGCTTTGCTTAAACAAGTCATTATTTGTGTAATCGTGCTATTTCGAGCCATTAATCTAACCAAGAGACTTCCTAAGACACAATAATTCTTTTGAGGTATCCTTGGTATTCAAATGAACTAGGGGAGTTAAATGGTGTCCTCCAAAGCTCAAGTCTAGTTCAACCTAAAAACCTGCAACAAATGGTAACGGTCTAAAGGAAAAACATATTGGACCATTGATAGGGATTTTACTATTCATGTGAACGGGCTAAAAACTCCTATAATACTTGCAAGAATGACAAGGTTATTGTAGTATAAACGGATCTTGCAAGGTCGTTCTCCATAGGGATTATTAAATAATTCGAAACTAATCAAATTTCAATTAATTATTGTAAAGTAGAAATTGAGGTGATTGATTTTATAACCTACTTAAATTAAAAACGAAATTAATTAATTAAAACAAACAATATGCAATATTAGAACTGGGGGAAAAAGAAAACAGTTTTGGAAGAATCAAATTAAGAAAGCACTAGGGTTCAACCATCACCTAGCAATCCTATGAACTTTTACCAATTACTTATGATCTACACATGCCACCTTGAAGGTTAGATTTTCCTAATTCATATTCTACTTGGAACCTCCAACATAGAATGTATATCTAACATGCAACCCGTCTGGACGTTTGGATCAAATCTGAACATGAAAGACTCATTATCCTTTATGAAAATCCTTTGAAAAACCATGCAATCCTTAAGACGTGGTCTTCACCCTAAATGAAATTACAATTATTAATCACAAGAAGCCAACGTCAATTTCAGGGAAACTTCCGACCAAAATTGCATCAAATTACTTTTCTAAAGATCATAATGGTGATCAGGCATTAAAACAATTAGATAGTTTTTATCCCGGTGATTAACAATTCAAAGTATGCATGCAATCAATCATAAGCAATTAAATAAAAATCACATATTCATGCTAAGGCTCAAGGCTTCGCCCTAGCAATAGAAATTAGTTACGCATATTTATAATTGAAATCATAGAAAATATTATTAAGAAAAGGATTGAAAACACCTTCAAGTAGAAAATCTCCAAAACCGTAGCACTTCTATCTGTCTCCAAAATTGCATAAAATAAAGCGTACCTCAAAACTGTAGACGGCCAAGCAATATATCTGCTAAGCCCCCACACAAACCCTAGGAAACTAAAATTAATAAAAAACCAATAAAAATGGAAACATAACCCTAAATTAAATGGTAAAATTCGCCTAAAATCTGAACAGCCACGTTTTGGACCCATATGCTACTCCAAAACTGGCCCAATATAGCTAGATTTAATGTTTGGAATATTCTGAACACTTCTCCAGAAGGCCACGAACCTATTCGAGGTCATCTTGGGCTCCAAAAACGCAATTTAAGCCCAAACACGTCATTTTCCAGTACTGCGCACTGCTTCTTTATTCCATCGCCAGAAAATAACCGCTTGGTGAAAAAATCCCAAATTTTGATACGATCAAGCTAAGTGACTCACGAACATCCTCCAACTAGAATTACTCCAAAATTCGTCCGTTTGATCCTGTTTTGCTCCAGAGGAATTCGAAAGTCCTATATTAAAAATACAATTCAAAGTATCAAAATTCTTCCAAAATATACTAAGATTAGGGTAAAATATATAATATAAAATCTACTCATCAAAATACCCCCAAACTTAGCTTTTTGCTTGTCCTCAAGCAAAACAGAATAATAATAAAAAACAACAATGAAACAATAGACCTTCCATAAATTAGCCTCAAAGCAATCTAGAGACGGTCACCAAACTCAAGAGAATTAAACATTTTTCAAAATACAATTACCCAAACCTTACACAACATTCTCAAGCGTAATGAGTGACATAACCAATATCAATACAACTTACTCAACCCGGATAGGTATATGCAAACCAAAGCTTCCACTTCAAATCCTCTACCATGAATATCACTCACAAAGGAATCACACATTAAAGGGTAGAGTGTTTCACTCAAATCGTGATAAGCAATATAAAACCCCATAAGCTTGCTCTTCATCTCATCTCTCCACTAATGTAAATCTATGCAACACCAAAGATCAAAGGTCTTTACAAGGGTTGTAACATTAGGCTAGGGTATGGGCTATCAAAGAAAGGATAGGGAAAAACTAAAACTTAAGAAATACCAAGATATCTTCATAATGTAATTCGGTCGGCCCTCTTTTGAAACTTGCATCTTCTATTATTGGCGTCCAGGACTCATGTCATAAAGATGGAACAATTTCGAACTCTTGTTTTCTAATTTTTTTTAATTGAAGAATAAAAATAATACTAGACATGGTACCTCGGTACACGCCACTTCTTATTGTAGAACCCAACCTTTATCTTCCTTGATGTCCACTTGGTATCCCTTAAGTTATAGGGTATGGCTAAAATAGGTTAAATGTGTAGGGATGAATGTGGGTGATGAAAGAAAAGGCTAAGTGTTTGGCTTCAAAAGGGTAACTAGGGAAAATGAAACATAAAAAGGTGGTTAGAAAGGCTCAAACAATCCAAACATGACCTTTATCATCTCTCTAGTGTTGCATGAATTAGGATTTTGCCTCGAGAGATATTGAAGCAAGTTCTAGTGAATGATAATGCTATCATGAAACTCACAAGAAAGAATATGCAAGAAGCTCAAAATCTCACAAGGGTTCAATAAGTTTTCACTTTAAATCCACATATAGTTCTCTAAGAGATAATCATATTGACATTGGTTATTGGTTTAAAATAAACTTGAGAATGATCATGTAAGAATCAAATTAACCACATATAAAACAATTGAATTTTCACAAAAGACGAACCAATTCAAATAAGTTTGTTGACCTAGAAGAAAGCGAATTGTTATCATTGACTTATGGAAGGTCTAACTAAACGACTCAAGAAAAAGTAAAGACCATGAAAAACTAAGATTTACTTTCCCACCCCCAAACGTATTTCACACTTTGTCCTCAAGGTGTGGAAACAAAAAGAAAACTAAAAAAAAAAAAACAATATAATATAAAAACAAAACCCTGATACTAAAAAACGACAAAACTATAATAAGAAAATAAAATAACAGAAAATAGGAAACACCTGGGCTTGTAATGGAAATCAGCATGGCAGCCAAACTGTGGGCCTTGAAAAACTACACACGGGCCGATTGATTGCCCTTTAGATTGAGCCCAACTTGCAAACCAAAAGTCCAATAGGAACATTGGATTCCTGGGATATTGTTCAATGGCATGCAGCTGGCATGATTGATGGCAGCCAATAAAAAAAACATTGGATCCCCTTACTGACCTCAAGCACCGAGCCGAACGGCTCATCTCTTTCTTTTCATTAACCCCAGAGCCAAACGGCTCTTTATTTCCCCATTTCAAAATAGCTTCCTTGGACAGACAAGAAAGGCTACAGATTTGTACACGTGTCATGCATCCGTTTCACCACTCCTTAGGATTCCAAATAAAAGGTTAAGATAAACCCATTTGCCGATCTCTCTCTAGAAAATCTAAAAATACTTTTAATCTCTCAATTTCACAGCAAGTCCTTCTTCCTCCCATTTTTCTCGCATTTCTCTCGGACCCCATTTCTCTGCTCTCTCTCCTTCATGGCTTCTTAGAAATGCAAGATCAGTCTTTCTTAGTAAACAAACCGAAGAGACTCTCTATGATCTCTTCCCATTTTCAAAACTCCCAAGTTCAACCATCCATTCAAACCTCCAGTTCACAGCTGCTCCCTCATCCTCGCTAAGCGCGACATCCATGCTGCAACCAATAGCTCAGCTATCTACACACCGCCGGGAGTACCTAGCTGTGATGGGAAATCTGAAAACTGAAATGCTTAAGGTAAATCATTTTTAATTCGTTTGATTTCCTGTTCAGATTTATTTGTGGGAGGAAATTGTAATAAGATCTAACACATGCATGTGGTGTTATCTGTGTGAGGACCCTCAATAATGTCAAATCCGAGACAAACAACACAAGGAAAATGCCCTGAGTTGCCATCTCTTCTCAACCAAACCATGTGTCTTCCAAGCCTCACGCCATCACGGATTCGAGATCTAAACATGTAGATCGAGACCATTTCGCACATGCAACGGTAATCATCTCCCACTTAGTTCAAGATACATGTCTCTCAGCTTGCGAAAAATCTCTGCAAGTTATATTTTCGTGATGAGTCTCTGTAGAAGCTTACACGGATGTTTTTCTGTATTAGGTGCCCAAGATACACAAAAAGACTGAAGAAACAGACTCAAAAAGCTCCCAAAATCACGGATTTACAAATTTTTAGGTAGAAACCGCAACCCTTTTGATTAATTGACTATGATCTGATACTTGAATAATAACCACTACTGTGACTGAAAAATGACACTCAAATCCAGCGTACAACTGAGAGACAACAACCTTGAGCTTCCGGTCTAGTGGTCCCTGAAGGCAGCAGAAACGACAAATGTCTCGGCCTCTGTAAATAAAGAAGGTAAAGATCTCGTTCTTCTGCTTCTGCTCGACTCAACATTTACATATTCAACTACATTTTTATTTATGATGCCATGTTTACCATGTATGTACTCCCAAAATGACACCATACGAACTGAAAACATACAATCACTCCGTGTATGTACTCCCAAAATGACACCATACGAACTGAAAACATACAATCACTTGAATAACTTGGATCTCTAAACTGATAACAATTGCGGACTAAAACACATGGGCTCCCAGAAAAGAATGAAGTACGCCCTAGATCTGACCTGAGAACATACATGTAGACCATATGAACAAGAACCGTTTAGAGGACATATTGAAGAACCCATCCCAGACTTGAATAATGACATACTATTCAAGTCCAATGCATGAGTAATAAAATTGAGGAAAAATAGTATGGGTACTAACTCATGAATCTGGTTAGTTCTGTATAGATGCTCGTTCTATGTCCTGCATGTATTCATATTGGTGCTCTTTGTGTAGGGGTATACGAATCCATAATAGAGCCGATGGAAAAAAAGAGTAAACACACAAGCTCAATGGACAAAAACAGCAAAGGCCTCAGGACCCAGATCTAAACATTTGGGAGGTAAAATTCGAATCCCTGCAAGTTTAATTGTTGTAGATCTGGTAATAATAGCTGTACTCAGTTCTGTGGTGTATGGATCTGTGATTTAACTGTGCTTCCTCCCTACATCGCAAAACTGAGCTGCAGAAAATTAACTGCTCAAAATTATGTTTCTGTGCTAGATCTGCAACAATCACCCCCAAACTTGCATCTGTGAATGACGTTATGTTGACTGCTTTAAATTTCCAGCATAAGTGTATATGTGGTTGATGTTAAGGTAGACTTGTTGCTGGGTGCAGGATTCCAGCATAGGACGCGCTTTATTTTCCACATTCGTAACCTGCAATTAACCAATACGCGTTAAAAAAATTAAATTAAATTAAATTAAATCAACCTGCAATTTTCCATTTTTGAATATTTCGTTTTTTTTTTTCATGTTTTATTATTATTTTATTATATATATATATATTTTTTTTTTCTTGTGTTTTTTTTAGTGAAAATCAAACGGAATTTAAAATTAGGAAAGAGTTTAGAAAAATTGGGTTGTCTCCCAATAAGCGCTTTATTTTAAGTCTGTAGCTAGACGTCGCGGAAGTCCGGTGCCTAGATCACTGGTTCCTTCAGAGTCAAAGACTCGTATACAATATCAAAGGGTGACTCCATGTATGGTTTCAGCATGTGACCATTCACCTTGAATGCGTTACCTTGGGCCTCATTAGTTATTTCAACTGCCCCATGAGAAAAGACTTTAGTAACCAGATATGGCCCAGTCCAGCGAGATTTCAATTTCCCTGGAAATAACTTTAGCCGTGAATTGAATAGCAACACCTTTTGCCCTGGCTGAAATTCTTTCCGTAAAATTTGACTATCATGAAACGCCTTAGTTCTTTCCTTGTAGATGCGAGAACTTTCATAAGCACCATGACGAATTTCCTTCAGCTCATTGAGCTGCAATTTACGTTGTTCCCCAGTTGAGTCATATGAAAATTTTAACTCTTTAATTGCCCAGTAAGCCTTATGCTCAAGCTCCATAGGTAGATGACATGCTTTTCCATAAACGAGTCGAAATGGTGACATCCCAATAGGAGTTTTATAAGCTGTTCTGTAGGCCCACAATGCATCATTTAATTTTAAACTTCAATCTTTATGTGTTGAACCAACTGTTTTCTCCAAAATGTGTTTTAATTCTCTGTTTGAAACTTCAACTTGACCAGATGTCTGTGGATGATAAGGTGTAGCCACACGATGATTAATCCCATATTTTGCAAACAAATTAGCAAATGGTTTATTAATAAAATGCTTCCCCCCATCACTAAGAATAACGCGTGGAATTCCAAAACGCAGAAATATAACCCCTTGGAGGAACTTCAGGACCACTGATCCCTGTTTAGTTGGTGCTACAATGGCCTCGACCCACTTAGAAACATATTCCACAGCAACTAAAATATAGTGGTTCCCATGGGAAGATGGAAATTGTCCCATGAAATCAATACCCCAAACATCAAATAATTCAACAATTAAAATACTTTGCTGGGGCATCTCATTCCTTTTGGACTGGTTGCCGACTCTTTGACATCTATCACAAGCCTTGCACCAATTATGTGCATCTTTAAAAAGTGTAGGCCAAAATAACCCACTCTACAAAATTTTGTCTGCTATTCTTTTTTCTGCCCAAAATGTCCCCCACAAGCAAAATGATGAGCAAACTTTAAAACACTTTCCTGTTTGGCTTCAGGAATACGCCTGCGAATAATCTGGTCTGGGCAATACTTAAATAGGTATGGCTCATCCTATAAATAATGCTTGACATCAGATAAAAACTTCTTTTTCTGCTGAAACGTTAAATCTGGATGCACTACACCTTTAACCAAGTAATTAACAATATCAGCAAACCACGGTGTACGGAATTGGACTGCAAATAGCTGTTCATCTGGAAAACTCTCACTTAATGGTAGGGAATCCTCTTCTGAAACTGTCGGAATAATTAATCTAGACAAGTGGTCAGCCACCACATTTTCACTACCCTTTTTATCTTTGATTTCTAAATCAAACTCTTGCAATAAAAGAATCCAACGAATCAATCGTGGCTTAGCATCTTTTTTAGATAACAAATACTTCAAAGCTGCATGATCTGTATAAACAATCACTTTAGCCCCAACTAAATACGAACAAAATTTTTCTAATGCAAAAACAACTTCTAACAATTCTTTCTCTGTGGTTGCATAGTTTAGTTGTGCATCATTGAGGGTTCGACTAGCATAATAAATAACTTAGGGAAGCCTATCTTTCCACTGTCCAAGAACTGCTCCCACTGCATAATCTGATGCGTCACACATCAATTTAAAATGTAAGCCCCAGTTAAGGGATGCAATAATGGGTACTGTAGTGAGGAGTGTCTTTAATTTCCTGAAGGCCTTCAAACAAGCCTCATCAAAAACAAAAGGTGCATCCTTAGCCAATAAATTACACAATGGTCGGCTGATCTTGGAGAAATCTTTGATGAACCGTCTATAAAACCTGGCATGACCAAGAAAAGATCGAACACTCTTAATAGTTGTCGGGGATGGCAATTTTTCAATTGCATTAATTTTAGCCTTATCAACCTCAATACCCCTGTTAGAAATCAAGTGGCCTAGGACAATTCCCTGCTTAACCATGAAATAACATTTTTCCCAATTTAAAACCAGGTTGGTCTTAATGCACCTTTCAAGAACTACAGATAAATTCTGCAAACATTGGTCAAAAGAATCCCCAAAAACAGAAAAGTCATCCATAAATACCTCAACTACATGTTCAACTAACCCGGTAAATATGCTCATCATGCAACGCTGAAACGTGGCAGGTGCATTGCACAAACCAAAAGGTATTCTTCTATATGCGAAAGTCCCAAAAGGACAAGTAAAGGTTGTCTTTTCTTGATCCTCAGTGGCAACTGGATCTAGTTATACCCTGAATAACCATCCAAGAAACAATAGAAAGCACGACCAACCAACCTTTCCAACATTTGATCAATGAATGGCAATGGAAAATGATCCTTTCTAGTACCTTCATTGATCTTTCTATAATCAACACACATACGCCACCCAGTAGTCAAGCGAGTGGGCACAAGTTCATTACTATCATTCTTCACAACTGTAATACCAGATCGCTTCGGCAGCACTTAAGTTGGACTAATCCACTTACTATCTGAAATGGGGTAGATCATCCCAGCATCTAAAAGCTTCATAACTTCATTACGAACAACTTCTTTCATAATTGGATTCAAACGACGTTGAGCGTCAATGGCAGGCTTTACTCCATCTTCCATCAAAATTTTGTGCATACAAATTGTAGGGCTGATCCCTTTAATGTCAGCTATAGTCCAACCAATTGCATCTTGATAACTCCTTAAAATGCGCAACAATTTATCTTCTTCTGTTGATGATAAATCAGCGGCTATAATAACTGACAGCGAAGAATCTGCACCCAAGTAAGCATACTTTAAGTGTTCTGGGAGCGCTTTTAACTCCAAATTAGGTGGCTGTACCTTGGAAGTCTGTAACAGTTTTTTGGGTTCCCCCAAACTCTCAAAAACGTGCCTCCAACATGGGGGTTGAAAAGGAACACTTTCCAAAGATGAAACATACTTAAAAACCTCTTCATCTTCTGTATTTTTATTCTCAAACCCATGCAACACATTTAACAATGGATCAGATGTCAAATGTGGCATAATTTCAGCATGTAATAAGCTATTAAGCACTTCAACACGCATACAATCTTGCACATCACCTGGCCTTTTAGCAGCTTCAAACAAACTGAACACAACAGATTGATCTTGCACTCTAAGTGTAAGTGTTCCAGCCTCTACATCAATTAACGTTCTAGCAGTTGCCATGAAGGGATGTCCCAAAATAATTGGTGTTTGCATATCTTCATCCATATTCAAAATCACAAAATCTGCAGGAAGATAGAGATTATTCATTTTAATAATTAGGTCTTCAATAATTCCCCTAGGATAAGCAACTGAACGGTCCGCTAGTTGTAGAATAACTGATGTAGGCTTGATTTCTCCTTATCCTAGTCTATGAAAAACAGAAAAATGCATTAAATTAATACTAGCGTCCAAATCAATTAAAGCACGTTTAAAATTAGAATCTCCAATTGTGCATGAAATTGTAAAACTCCCTGGATCTTGTTTCTTTGGGGGCAACTTGTGTAGTAGAACAGCGCTGCATTGTTCTGTAAGAATCATTTTTTCAAAATCAACAAGCTTCTTTTTCTTTGTGCAAACATCCTTAAAAAACTTGGCAAAAGACGGAATGTTCTTGATGGCATCAATTGACGGAAGATTAATCTGAACCTTAGACAACGTCTTCATAAAATCTGTCAGATGTTGGTCTTTAACTTTAGGCTTCAACCTTTCGGGATAAGGCATAGGTGGCTCATACTCACGATCCGCAACATTATCTGCACCATTTTCGGAACTGTTCAAGGGCTGTTCAGAATCTTTCTGATTGGCAGATTTTTCAACATTTCCCGAATCTGTTTTTGGCTGTGAAGCCATCTGCGAATTTTGAACACTATTTTCAACTATATTATCAAGACTTTTGCCAGAACGCAAAACTCTAACTGCCTTGCAATCTGCACCTCCCCTTGGATTTGGTTCGGTTTGGCTAGGAAATGTACCCGGTGCCCTTTTTGAAACCTACAAAACAATCTGCCCCATCTGTTTTTCCATGTTTTTCATTGCTGCCTGTAGGTTTTGGATTTCTTGTGTGGTAGTATTTGCCAATTTTTCAATTGCAACCTCCCAAGCAGCCTTAGGTGCAGCAGGTTGCTATACCTGCTGTTGAAATTGAGGCCTAGAGTGCTAATCTTTGTCCCACTTTAGATTAAGATGATCTCTCCAACCTGGGTTGTAGAAATTTGAATACGGGTCATATCGGGGACGCTGAAAATTGTTAAATGCATTAACCTGCTCTGCTGTAAAATCTGGACACACATCCTTATGTGGGCAACTCATAAAATCATAAGTTATCATGTTGCAAATGCTACAGGCAGCTTGTAAAGGCTGCTGTACAGTAACCTGTGAACTTGGTAGTCTCTGTAATAACAAGTCAAATTTTGCATCAAACCGTTTCTCCATTTTTTCAATTTGTGCTGTAACATATGGTGAACCATTAGACATCTAAAAAACTGACCTAGATTGTGGCTGCTCAACTGCCCACTGTTGTGTATCTGCTGCCATTTTTTCAAATAATAAACAAGTCTCTTGTGCATTTTTATCTTTGTACGAACCTTCGCATGAAGCGTTGACAAGAGTTTTTGTAGTCATATTCAACCCTCTGAAAAATATATGCATTTGATCAGTAGTGTTAATACCCGAATGTGGACATTTTCTAATCAACTCTTTGAACCGCTCCCACGCCTCATGAAACTCTTCATTTGGTTTTTGGGCAAAAGATAGAATCTGAGTTCTCATGTCAAGAGTTTTTTAAGCTGGATAATACTTGTTTAAGATTTTTTCACTAAGTTGGGCCCAAGTACTAATGCTACCAGATGGAAGTGTGAGGAGCCATCTCCTTACCTGATCTTTTAGAGTGTATGGAAACAAACGCAGCTTAATAGATTCGGCTGAAAATCCCCTTACCAAAATATTTTTGCATCCCATTAAAAATTCTGCAATATGCAGGTTTGGATCGTCAGATGATAACCCATGAAATGTAGGTAGAATATTCAACATGTGCTGCTTTATTTCAAATGTAGACCCCTCTTCCACTGCCGAATAAGTAATGCAACTTGGTATATTTGTGGTATGGGCTGTTAATGATTCACCCAAAGGCTGACTTGCCTCTGGAATAACGAATGCCAGTTTTTCTTTACTGTGCAGATCCCTAGAAATTGAGGACTGCTGAAACGTCACCTGCAAAGAAGGAACCCACTGCAAATTTTTCTCCTTGCGTCTTCTTAAAGTCTGCTCGAGTTCTGGATCAAAAGGAATCAATTTCTGCACTGTTGAACGAGTGCTGACCATGCACAGATTGTTGAAATCTGCACTGCTGTACTATTGTAATCTGTAAAAATAAAATAAAAACGAAAATTAAATTTTTTTATATGTATAAACAACAATAACTAATTGAAAATCTTATTAGTAGGGATTATTTTAAATAATCCCTGGCAACGGCGCCATTTTCTTGATAGGGATTTTACTATTCATGTGAACGGGCTAAAAACTCCTATAATACTTGCAAGAATCACAAGGTTATTGTAGTATAAATGGATCTCGCAAGGTCGTTCTCCACAGGGATTATTAAATAATTCGAAACTAATCAAATTTCAATTAATTATTGTAAAGTAGAAATTGAGGTGATTGATTTTATAACTTACTTAAATTAAAAACGAAATTAATTAATTAAAACAAACAATCTGCAATATTAGAACTGGGGGAAAAAAACAGTTTTGGAAGAATCAAATTAAGAAAGCATTAGGGTTCCACCATCACCTAGCAATCCTATGAACTTTTACCAATTACTTATGATCTACACATGCCACTTTGAAGGTTAGATTTTCCTAATTCATATTCTACTTGGAACCTCCAACATAGAATGTATATCTAACATGCAACCCGTCCAGACGTTCGGATCAAATCTGAACATGAAAGACTCATTATCCTTTATGAAAATCCTTTAAAAAACCATGCAATCCTTAAGACATGGTATTCACCTTAAATGAAATTACAATTATTAATCACAAGAAGCCAGCGTCAATTTCAGGGAACCTTCTGACCAAAATTGCATCAAATTACATTTCTAAAGATCCTAATGATGATCAGGCATTAAAACAATTAAATAGTTTTTATCCCGGTGATTAACAATTCAAAGTATGCATGCAATCAATCATAAGCAATTAAATAAGAATCACATTTTCATGCTAAGGCTCAAGGCTTCGCCCTAGCAATAGAAATTAGTTACGCATATTCATAATTGAAATCATAGAAAATATTATTAAGAAAAGGATTGAAAACACATTCAAGTAGAAAATCTCCAAAACCGTAGCACTTCTATCTGTCTCCAAAATTGTATAAAATAAAGCGTACCTCAAAACTGTAGACGGCCAAGCAATATATCTGCTAAGCCCCCACACAAACCCTAGGAAACTAAAATTAATAAAAAACCAATAAAAATGGAAACATAACCCTAAATTAAATGGTAAAATTCGCCTAAAATCTGAAAAGCCATGTTTTGGACCCATAAGCTGCTCCAAAACTGGCCCAATATAGCTGGATTTAACGTTTGGAATATTCTGAACACTTCTCCAAAAGGCCATGAACCCATCCGAGGTCATCTTGGGCTCCAAAAACGCAATTTAAGCCCAAAAACGTCATTTTCCAGCACTGCACACTGCTTCTTTATTCCATCGCCAGAAAATAACCGCTTGGTCAAAAAATCCCAAATTTTGATACGATCAAGCTAAGTGACTCACAAACGTCCTCCAATTAGAATTAATCCAAAATTCGTCCGTTGGTCCTGTTTTTCTCTAGAGGAAGTCGAAAGTCCTATATTGAAAATACAATTCAAAGTATCAAAATTCTTCCAAAATATACTAAGATTAGGGTAAAATATAAAATATAAAATCTACTCATCAACCATAATTTTAAAAAGTGGATTGCGGGCCAAAAATATGTTTTTTTGTTTGTTGAAATTATGGATTATTGGTCACTAAATTAGTTCGACAGGCCCGACCCCAAACAATGGTTGACACTAAATGTAAAAAAAATATAGTGGTTTACATGGGTTAATGTTGGTTGTAGGGTAATCAAAGAGTAGGCCCAAAAGAGGGCTTGTGTCAAGTGTGGCAACCACAACGTAAGCTAGGTTGTGGGCCGAAGCAAAGAGAAAGCCGAAATTGGGTTTGGGTTATGAAGAGAAGCACCCCAACAATAGTTGGGGTGGGGTTGAGTGGGTAGTGGGCACAACAAAAAGCGTAGGTGGCTTGAGAACATGCTCGAAGTCTAGGTCATGGTGGTGACAGGGTCCAAAACTATTGAGATTCAAGAGAATCTCAAGGAAATCATCGAGATTTTGACTGGAATCTCGAATTCTAGATATTAGGAATGACTTCCAATCATCGTGGATGGTTTGATTCCCCAAAAAATGACAAATCAACGGTGGTGGGTTCGACTTCAAGCAAGCCCAGAGGCTAGTGATAGGGATAACGTAAAACGACGATGTTTGTTGGTTTTGGGATAGATGAGGCTCAACTTTGTGTGTGGCTCAACTCAAGCTAGGGTTTTTTTTCCTAATTTTCTGAAGAAAAAAATTGAATTTTGTTGATGCCCAAAATCAGCGAGGACTTTGGTACAACAGAAAGTGTTAAGTTTGTGACCTTCGCTAGATTGCTCCGGTCACTAGTGTGAATACATATGTAAATGGATAGGGACAGGGAAGCAAATACCAGATGTACGTGGTTCACCCAGATTGGCTATGTCCACGGAGTAGAAGAGTTCTCATTAATTGTGAAGGGTTTACACAAGTACATAGGTTCAAACTCTCCTTTAGTGAGTACTAGTGAATGATATAGTACAAATGACATTAGGAAATCTTGTGAGAGAATGATCTCTATTTATAGAAGGGAGTTTCTACTTTCATTCTGACATTGACACGTGCCGTGTTGTGATTGGCTTCTGATGTCGACACGTGTTGCGCTATGATTGGCTTCTGATGTCGACACGTGTCGCGCTATGATTGGCCTCCTGGTTGGAGGGAAACTCTTTTGGGTCCTTGACAGTATAACGTTGACCGGTACTCAATAGTTTCGGGATTGGTCAAGTATGGTACAAACAAATTTTACTTCTATTTTCTTGTTTTTCTTTGTACTCACACAATTCATAATAATATCGGATAATTAAACGTAATATTGCATAGCAAAATCAACAAAATAAATATTGCGTATGAATGAACAATACATATATATTTATAAATAAAATTGAGCAATTTATGTAGCATGGGCCACATATAAAGCAACAATAAATTTGAGGTTCATGCATCATGGTGATTTTTTCATACAATCATGCTTATAAAGTATCAATTATGTGTTTTAGAAGAACTTGGATTGGATGGAAACAAAGAAAGCCTTTAAATGTTGGTTGTAAAAGATCATTCTTTAAAATCTGGATTTTCATCACTAATGCATTGTATCACGTCCAACATAGATATTGAAACAAAAAGAAATTGGATTAATAGTAAGTAGTTCACTGTTACTTAGTACTATGGTCTAATGGTATTCCTTTTTACTGGTAAGTGAGAGGTTTTAATTTCGATTCTTGCAGCTTAGCCCACACCTCTACCCCCTTAGTGTATATAATACCGTTTGTAGAAAAAAATAGTAAGTAGATGAGTTTACCGATAACATGTTGTAGGCCTATTTTACAAAGGGAAAAAAGAGGAAGAAAACCAGTGGTAGACAGAGAGAAGATAATGGATAGAAGGTGTTTGAAGAATTTTATGCGCCTTGTAGGGGTGCAACTCGGGCGGGTTGGAAAGTCAACCCAATCTTAACCCAACTTTTACAATTCAGGCTCAGGTTTGGGTTGTGTTTCATTCGGGTTCATTTGGGCTCGGGTTTAATTGGGTTAGGGTGTACTTGGGTTGGGTTAGGTTGCCTAACTTTTTCAAGTTTAATCTTGTAACAACTTAGTTTCTAAGAATTCCTAAAAAAATTAAGCCAAGTAGCATCAAGGCTAGCTTACTCTAATTTCATAAATCAATCTGCAATAAAGCTTTAGGATTTAAAGACTACGAATATGGGTTGGCTAATCAAAGCCTCTCATTCCTTAAAAGCTTAAGTAATTATAAAGGGTAATTTATTAAAAAAAATATTAGAAAGGGCATTGGTTTTTGGACTTGGCACACTTGGGTGTAGTATGAGCATTAATTGGTATGGGTTACAATCTGGTTAGATTGGGTTTGGTTAATCTGGTGAGGTTGGGTTGGGGATAGACGGGCAAATGAACAACCAAACTCAACCCAATCAATGAACGGGTTGAAATTGGGTTGGGTTCGAGCAGGTTATAACTAAAACAAAACCCGCTTGTTTGGGTTCAAAGATGGGTTGGACATGGACGGGTTCGGATTGGCCCAACCCAAGTTGCACCTCTAGCGCCTTGTATCTTTATTTTATACTAATAATATAAATTATAATTACAAGTGGAAAACTATCAGATATCGTAGTTATCTACACATAATCAACTATAATTTATACAATCACATTCCTAGTAAATATAGAATTGCAAAAAGAGATAATTATTTTTTTAAATATGATCGACCCAAGAAAAAAATGTCATTTCGTATTTCCAAACCCAAAGCAAATGACACCACCCACACTGTCGAGCTACCTCAACACATGAGAGATTTTTCAGTGTGACTAAAACACGGGAGCACGGGGTGGTACACCTAGACCTGGCTTTTTTCAACCCGAGCCGTTAACCCGATCTGACCCGACCTGTTAAAATTAGTATTCGGATGAGTGATAAACGGGTCGGGTGGTTAATGGGTCAACCCGTTAATCACCCGTTAAATAAAGGGTCATTTTGGGTGAACTCGTAAAACCCGTTAATCACTCGCTAACAACCGTTATTGAGGACTTTTGTGTAATTTCAATAGTTCTAATAGAAAACCGTTAGCCGAAATCTAACTTCAGTGAGATGCGCAAGTGCAGAAGAATAACAATACACCCTCAATTCAAGGAATACTCGACTCGGATCATCCTCTTCCTCTCTTTTTCTTCCTGCTTTTTATCCCTTTTTTTTCTTCCATGCGCAACTTTGCCCTCGGCGAACTGTAGTTGGACTTCCTACATTCTTCGATCCACCATCAAAACCTCTATGCTACTCTCTCTCCCTCCCCCCCCCCATCTAACCTGAATTTGGACCATGCAAAATTCAACCCCAAAAAAATGGGATCCGAAGGATTTGTCGGTGAGCTTTCCAAAAATCCTAGATTTTTTACGTGTTCTAGCTCATTTTACATTCGTCCAAGCTTATCCAAATTAATTGTTGTATGTTGATTTTGTTCCTGAATCAAAGTTTTGTTTTTGTTTGAGCTTAATTGCATTTTTTTAAGGGAACTTTAACGAAAAGCACCCGGTACTGTTCACTTTAACGAAAAACCACATTTTTACACTAAAAAGTCAATCTTGGTACTATTCACTTTATCCTTTATTTTGTCCTTATCATTAAAACTTAAAGTTTTCAAGCCCTTTTCATTAGTTTTCCTTTTTTTTAATTTGTTTGTTTGTTAACCTGGTAAAAAAAAATTGTTAACAGGTGAAATGGGTGAAACGGGTTGGGTTCGGATGATCCATTAAATTAACGGGTCGAATTAAACCCAACCCAAACCCAATAAACCCGACCCGTTTACAGGTCTAAATACACCACGTGTCATTGTACAAGTGATGTACCATCCGTGTTCCTATCACAATAAAAAATAGGAAATTTTATTTGGATCCAGTTATCTTATCTTTACACCCAACTAAAAAGTTTTATCCACTAAACTTTCAAGTTTAACAACACACCTTGATCGAAGTCGAGACGTGCTGGCCGTCACGTGAGAGTGACGTAGCCATGTGCACAAAGCGGAAGCGATAAGTGTAAGGGAATACTAACAACTTAAAACCAAGCAACTAACAATCCCAATTAAGAAAGAATGCTAGTGAGAGTTTAAGTGTATAAATACACTTTTAGAGCAATAAGAGAGTCTAGTTGCAGTCAAGTAGAACAATCACTAAAATACAACACCCGAAGGTGAATCTTACTTTTTCGGATTCTGTCAGAACACCGTTGGAGTCCTCGTGGCCACCAAACTCTGCTATCTAAGATCTGGAGGGGCGAAAAACAAAGTTGAGTGGGTCAGTAAAACACATTTACACGAAAACCTTATTTTCTTTTGAATATACTAACCCATCGCCGTAAAACAAGTATATGGTTATTTTCCCAGAAAATAGAATACATAAATATGTATATAAATATATCATTTCAAATCATGCTTTACATATTCATAATCATATGTATGTCATGCCAAGATATAACAAGGTAAGCAATTCAGGTAAGAATAAATTCATAGAAATATAACATATTAGCCGGAACCCCTGTGGTAGTCTGTACGGCTAAATTCATAGCTCAAAAGTCAATCTAGCCGGAGTCACTACAATGACCTATACGGCAATAAACTGCACATAAGTCGGAACCACTAATAAAAAGGGTCTATACGACAAGATTGGGTGTAATATAATTATGCTCAATTCTACTCTCTCATAATAGCCGGGCGATAAATCGCTAGTCACCTACAAGTCGGAACCATAAATAAGGTCTGTACGACAAGACTGTGCACTTAAATTAAATCCAATATGAGCATATAGTGCGGGGGTGACATAATAAACAGGCATGTACATCATATCTCTGGCTAAATCACAATCACCCTAGGTGCAGTTTTATGAGCTCAACAGCTCAACATTATTCAATCACATATCACATCATTGATGATTCACATAACCCAACACAACTTACCTGAGTGTCCTCAGCACCACATTTAAATATATAAAGCTTCACTTACCGATTCATGTACGAAATATAAATTCAAATGCATGGCATTTATGGCATGGCATTTAAATCGCATTTCCTTTAAATACGTTTTATGGGAAAAAAGTCAAGTATATATATATATACTGAAAATAACTGCCCACTCACAGATATATCGATGTGTCGTAGCCCCCGAGCCTCGATTGATTACGCTTATCCTAAGAATAGGCCTCACCTATAAGCGAAACAACTATATAAACGTCACTTTAATGCACATATACAAAACTATGTAATAACTTCTCATACATAGCTCAAATTGGGTATATCAATATACCACAGTGACCTACACAACCTCAGGATCATCCCTATATTTCTAGAATATTTTTTCGACCATCCACACACTGCCACGCGCCAGCCAAGGCAGGGCAATATGCGTTGCCCACCGCGCGGGCACATGCTAGGCACGTTGACGGCGTCAGTTAACGCCGTCAGGAATATTCCAGGAATATTTCTTCAACTTTTAACTGTTACTGTTAAATCTAACTAACGACATTGGAATATTCCGTCAGACTTGACGGAATATTCCATCGCCTTCAACCTTGGGACTCCAGCAACCGTCGCCGTCATCGAAAAACTGGGGATTTTTAGAACTTTGATTTCTCACTCGTTTCTTCACCATTTTTCACGAAATTCATACCAAAATGAAGCTCTTAACTTGTAGAACACAATCATACTAATTTAAAGCTCTAAAAGTCACGAGATCTCACTAGAGAATTCCAAGAAAAACCGACCAAACTTCGTCCACACTATCCCAACGTCCAAAACCTTTAAACGAAGCACTCCGAGCTTCCTTGGGACCTCACTAAGCTTCCTACAAGCTTCAAATTTCCAAAAACATCCATAATTATGTGTGCATGAACAGTGCACAAATCGGGGGTTATGAAAAACTAGGGTTTTCGAAGGTATCTTTACCTGAAATGGGTACCAATCGACTCATCTGAGCTTCACGAACACAATGGTGCCAACTTTGACCACGATCCGTGAAGTTTCAAGGGTTTTGGGTGTTTGTCTGTACGAGTTCGAAGGAGAGAGAGCGAAACCGAGAGAGAAAGAGTGTGCACAGGAGTGAGAGAGAGAAAATGAAGGAGTGATGTGTGGTCCAAAATAGTCAACAACCCACAATACACCAAACTCTAATCCTAATTGGTTCCAAACAATTAGGATTTAAGAATATTGGTCCAAAAACACAATTAAACCAATAATACAACTCAACGTCCATGGGTAATTCTGACTTTTCACACCTCCGATAAATAATTTCTGGGACGGGCTCACAACCTACCCTCCTTATAGAAATTTCGTCCTCGAAATTTACATAATCAATCCAATTCACTAGTAATCATAAAATAACCTTGGATACATCTCTCTCATCCGATCCTCTGTCTCCCACGCTGCTTCTTCTACTGAATGATTTCTCCATAAAACTTTTACCAAACTTATTACCTTATGTCTCAGAACTTTCTCTTTCCAAACCAAAATAGTCACTGGTTCCTCATCTTAAGTCAAGTCCGGATTAATCTCCAAAGGCTGAACTGAAATCACATGCGACAAATCTGCTGCATAGTAACGAAATATCGAAACATGAAATACATCATGCACTTCCGACAACTCTGGAGGCAACTTAAGCTTGTAAGCATTTCACCGATTCTTTTAATGATCAAAGACGGCCTGATGTACCTAGGACTTAACTTGTCTTCCATTTCGAACTGAACCACACCTTTCCAAGGTGATAATTTCAAAAACATCCAATCACCTACATTACACGCCCGGTCAGTGGCATGTTTGTCTGCTAAGCTCATCTGTCGATTCTGGGCCACTTTTAGGTTAGACTTAAGTACTTGAATATTCTGAGTAGTCTCCTTCACTAACTCGGGGTCTTACATTTTCAAACCGTTCGTGATTGAACCTTTGCTCCCTAAAATACCATCCGTCCACAAGTCCAAAAATTTCGAAACACATGACACAACTTTCCTGGGCCTTATGGTGTTACTTTCGAGAATCTGATGTGACCAACATGCCCAAGAAGTTCAACAGATCCGTAAGCCCAAATCTGGTTTCCATAAAACAGATAAATAATTGTTGCACTTCTGGAAAGGTTACTGCTCCCTCATTGAAGAATAATGCGCTGACTTAGTAAGCCAATCAACTATCACCTAAATTTTCCATCGTAACCATTTTGTGTACGAGGACGCTTGTACACGAAATTCATCGTAATATTTTCTCAATTCCACCGTGGAACGAAAAGTGGCTACATTAATCTAAAAATTTCTTCCTTTTAGCTTTAACTTGTTTACAATTGGTACACTTACTAACATAATCAGCAATTTCTCTTTTCATACCCGGCCAATAATAAAATGGACGAATGGTATAATACATTTTAGTACCTCTAGGATGTATCGCATAAGCTGAATTATGTGCTTCATCCAAAATTGCTTTCTTAATTCCACATCATTAGGCACATACATCCTGTTCTTTTGCATAAACATGTCATCTGATCCTCTAACTCTAAGGTCTTTCTTTTTCCCCATCGCTTCTTGCCTCGATTAATTCTTGAATTTCTTCATCAATCTTCTGGGTATCGAGTATACAATCCACTAAAATTGGCCTGACCTATAAATTAGTCACTAGAGCTTCTTCTCATTCTTTCACTTTAAGCTTCACTCCAGTAGATCTCAAATCCGTAAGAAGGGAAACATGGCAAGCATATCAAGCATTAATTCTCACTGCAGTCTTCATACTAAGTGCATCAGCAACAACCTTTGCACGATCACCCTGGTCGTGCAATCATAATCACTAAGCATCTCTATCCATCTTTGTTGCCGAGGATTAAGATCTTTCTGAATAATATATTGGAGACTCTTGTGATCCGTAAAAATCTTGCATTTCTCACCATAAATATAGTGTCTCCATAACTTCAAAGCAAAGATGATTGTTGTTAATTCCAAGTCATGAGTAGAGTAAATACTTTCATAAGGTTTCAATTGCCGTGAAGCATAGGCAATCACCCTACCATGTTGCATCAACACACATCCAAGACCATTCAACGAGGCGTCACTGCAGACCACAAAATCATCATTATCATATGAGGGTGCTTAAACAGACGTATGAGTAAGATAATACTTCAGTTGCTGACAACTTTGCTCATAATTTTCATCCCATTCAAACTTAACCTTTTCTTCGTCAATTCGTAAATAGCAAAGCAATGACTGAAAATTTCTTAACAATCGTCTATAGTAGCCTGCTAAGCCAAGAAAGCTCTGTACCTCAGTCAGAATTCGCGGTCATTCCAAATTCTCCACTGCTGCTACCTTTTACGTATCCACTTGAATATTTTAAGCAGATATCTCATGTCTCAGAAATGCCACTTGATTCATCCAACATTGGTATTTGCTAAACTTGGCCTACGACTGATGTTCTCTCAATTTCCTTAATACCAAGTTAAAATGTTGAACATGGTCCGCTTTCGACTTAGAATATACTCGAATATCGCCAATGAAAACAATAACAACCTGTTTAGATATTGCTGGAGTACTTGATCCATCAAACCCATAAAAGCAATAGGCACATTCGTAATCCCGAATGGCGTCACCAAAAACTCATATAGACCACGACGAGTCTTGAAATCAATCTTAGGAACATCCTCACTGCTAAATTTCAACTAATAATATCCAGACTTCAATCAATCTTTGAAAATACATAGGCACCTCGAAGTTGATTAAACAAACCATCCATGTGAGGTAACGGATAATAGTTCTCAATCGTTACCCGATTTAATAGCCCATAATCAATGCATTACCTTAATGTCCCGTCTTTCTTTTTCACAGAACAACTGGGGCTCCCCAAGGTGTCGTACTAGGTCAAATGGAACCTTTATCAACCAATTCCTGCAACTGAATTTTTAATTCCCTTAACTTAGCAGGAGCCATTCTTTAATATAAGATTTGTACCTAGAAACCAATCAATGGTGAACTCCACATCTCTGCCTGGCGGTAACCCAAGTAACTCATCCGGAAATATTACAGGAAAATGTCTAACCACCTTTACATCTTCCACACTACTCAGAGTAACATCATTTAGCACCATAAGAGCTAAGTATCCTTGGTAGCTTTTCAATAACACTCTCTTTGCTCTTACAACAGAATAATGGCATACCTCCTTCCACTTTGCTCACCCACAAAAGTAATCTCTGGTGATCCAGGACGATGGAAAGTAACTGATTTCCCATAGCACTCTATATTGGCACGATCATAATGCAACCAATTTGTGCCTAGAATAACATCGAAATCCATCATATCTAAAGGGATAGGATTCACTGGCATAACTATATCTTCCACCATCACCGGACACCCTGAAAACACAATACTATAATATATAATGAACTACCTGTTTACTTACTTAACAAATCCAACAAATAAGTTATTAATATTACAGTCTGCAGCCCGCAATACTGATAACCCACTGTTGTCTTGATAAGTAAGTAATAATTCTCGAGGGTGCAATATTACCATCTTGTCATTCATTGGGAAATACATATGCACGCTTCGATCGTGCTCATTAACTACTTTCTTTGACAACATCTTCCAAAACATAAAATTTCTACATCACGACCAATGAACTTTGTCAAAGTGACCAAAATGTTTAACATGCCCCTGATAAAATCCAAATGATTCTGAGCATCTTGTAGCGATATGTGATTAACAAGTCCTTGGGCTTGTTGTCGTCCCCCACGACCTCTATTAGCTTGAATACCTCGCCCCTGCACACCACGCCCTATCTGACCATAACTAATGGATCCAGGAACTTGCTGGATCGGCACTGGTGGTGGCAAAGAAGACTTCTGGGCATCTACTAATTTTGGGGACAATTTGCAGCTATATGTCCCATTTTTCCACATGTAAAGCAACCACCGCTTTCTTGCCTACCCTGTCCAAAGTGTCTATTATTGTACCTACGGTACAAAGTACATTTCCTTTACCAATATCTCCCTGCCTCTGGAATCTAGGACCAACAGTAATTCTACCACCTCTCATCTGACTAGTGGTACTAATTCCTCCGCTGGACAACCAGAACTAACCTCACTTCTTTTGAAGTTCTGAGTTTTTCGAAGTCATTGAGATGACTGACCTTTACCTTGGTCATCTTTCCTCTGATTTCCATCATTTTTCTCTTCTTCATCACTATTGTTGAACATATATTAAGAGTCTTCAACAAAATCTCATAAAACTCCGGGTAAGAAACACAATGGGTAGTGGTCGCCAAAGAACATTACATCTTCTTATAACTCAGCTTAAAATGACATAACATCTCAACCGGATTAGCAGCAACATCCGAATGGCGACGAGACAAATCAATAAACCTTCTATAGTGCTTATTCGTCGTCATCTTTCCTTATCTCAAATTTGTAAACTCTTGCTTCTTATCATTCATATATGTCGGAGGAATAAATCTTTTCTTAAACAATTCCTTAAACAACTCTAAATCAGCAATTTCCTCTGGCGTCAATTGCTAAGCCTCCTGTCTCCATCAGGATGCAGATTCAACACTCAGAACCCAAATAGTTGTCTTGATCCACCTTTCCCAAAAGAAGATTCCCTTGACTTTGCATAACGCAGAACGTCTTTTCCAAATGATTGAGTTATCGCTCTGCTCCCTCAGGTCCTTAATTTTCCATAAAGTGATTCAATTTTAACTTATAACCATTCTCAAGATGAGTCATTTGGGAAGGACAGATAACAAACTGAATCACATTAGCAATAGTTTCCCCTAACTGGGCTATATCAGGGAAACTAGACTCATCTGAACGACGTGGCTCTCTACGAGGCGGTATAGTTATGACAGAAGACACTAAGAAAATCCTCAAGATATACAGGACTGCAACCTAAGCTCTGATACCAAACTAACACACCCCGACCGAAGTTGAGACATGCTGGCCGTCATGTGAGAATGACGTAGCCATGTGCACAAAGCGGAAGCTATAAGAGTAAGGGAATACTAACAACTTAAAACCAAGCAACTAACAATCCCAATTAAGAAAGAATGCTAGTGAGAGTTTAAGTGTATAAATACACTTTCAGAGCAATAAGAGAGTCTAGTTGTAGTCAAGTAGAACAATCACTAAAATATAACACCCGAAGGTGAATCCTACTTTTTCAGATTCTGTCGAAACACCGTTGGAGTCCTCGTGGCCACCAAAATCTGCTATCTAAGACCTGGAGGGGCGAAAAACAAAGTTGAGTGGGTCAGTAAAACACATTTACACAAAAACCTTATTTTCTTTTAAATATACTAACCCCTCGCCGTAAAACAAGTATATGGTTATTTTCTCAGAAAATAGAATACATAAATATGTATATAAATATATCATTTCAAATCATGCTTTACATATTCATAATCATATGTATGCCATGCCAAGATAACAATGTAAGCAATTCAGGTAAGAATAAATTCATAGAAATATAACATATTAGCCGGAACCCCTATGGTAGTCTGTACGGCTGAATTCATAGCTCAAAAGTCAATCAAGCCGGAGTCACTACAATGACCTATACAACAATATATTTCACATAAGTCGAAACCACTAATAAAAAGGGTCTGTACGACAAGATTGGATGTAATATAATTATGCTCAATTTTACTCTCTCATAATAGCCGAGCGATAAATCGCTAGTCACCTACGAGTCGGAACCATAAATAAGGTCTATACGACAAGATTGTGCATTTAAATTGAATCCAATATGAGCATATAGTGCGGGGGTGACATAATAAACATGCATGTACTTCATATCTTTGGCTAAATCATAATCACCCTAAGTGCAGTTTTATGAGCTAAACATTATTCAATCACATATCACATCATCGATGATTCACATAACCCAACACAACTTACCTGAGCTTACCTGAGCTTACCTGAGCGTCCTCAGCACCACATTTAAATTCACATACCAATTCATGTATGAAATATAAATTCATATGCATGGCATTTATGGCATGGCATTTAAATCGCATTTCCTTTAAATACGTTTTATGGGAAAAACGTCAAGTGTATATATATACTGAAAATAATTGCCCACTCACAGATATATCAATCGGTCGTAGCCCCCGAGCCTCGATTGATTACGCTCGTCCTAAGAATAGGCCTCACCTATAAGCGAAACAACTATATAAACGTCACTTTAATGCACATATACCAAACTATGTAATAACTTCTCATACATAGCTCAAATTGGGTATATGAATATACCACAATGACCTACACAACTTCAGGATCATCCCCATACTTTAAGAATATTTTTCCGACCATCCACGTGCCGGCCAAGGCACGGCAATACGCGTTGCCCACGCGCAGACACATGCCAGGCACGTTGACGGCGTCAGTTAACGCTGTCAGGAATATTCTGTCAACTTCTAACTGTTACTGTTAAATCTAACTAACAGCGTTGGAATATTCCGTCGCCTTCAACCTTAGGACTCCGGCGACCATTGCCATCGTCGGAAAACTGGGGATTTTTAGAACTTTGATTTCTCACTTGTTTCTTCACCATTTTTCATGAAATTCATACCAAAATGAAGCTCTTAACTTGTAGAACACAATCATACTAATTTAAAGCTTTAAAAGTCACGGGATCTCATCAGAGAATTCCAAGAAAAACTGGCCAAACTTCGTCCACATGATCCTGACGTCCAAAACCTTCAAATGAAGCACTCCGAGCTTCCTTGGGACCTCACTAAGCTTCCTACAAGCTTCAAATTTCCAAAAACATCCATAATTATGTGTGCATGAACAGTGCACAAATCGGGGGTTATGAAAAACTAGGGTTTTCGAAGGTATCTTTACCTGAAATGGGTACCAATCTACTCGTCTGAGCTTCACGAACATAATGGTGCCAACTTTGACCACGATCCGTGAAGTTTCAAGGGTTTTGGGTGTTTGTCCATACGAGTTCGAAGGAGAGAGAGCAAAACCGAGAGAGAGAGTGTGCACGGGAGTGAGAGAGAGAGAATGGAGGAGTGATGTGTGGTCCAAAATAGTCAACAACCCACAATACACCAAACTCTAATCCTAATTGGTTCCAAACAATTAGGATTTAAGAATATTGGTCCAAAAACACAATTAAACCAATAATACAACTCAACATCCAGGGGTAATTTTGACTTTTCACACATCCGATAAATAATTTCTAGGACGAGCTATCACATTTAACCTCAAATAAATAAATAAATAAGAAAATAAAAAAAGATGTTTCTATCTCTACACCCAATGATCCAAAATCTAGCGCATCACTCCATCTCTCCATTATTTTCGGCAAAACAAACTGCTATCCCATTGGCATTCTCCTCCAACCTGAAAAGCACTTCCTGCAATGTCTCCTTCAAAACATCAATCAAGAAGCACCCAACAAACATACCAAATGGTATCACCAATTTATAGTTTCTGGAGATGGAAAATATGATGTTTGATAAGAAGCTGAGGGTGCCCAAAGTAACATATCATATGAAAGCTTTTTTACCAAGCAAAGCAGTTGCTCCAGTGCTGCATGTGCTGCTTTTCTCCACGGAAGGTCCTTCAGTGGGGCATGTATGGCTTCTCGTAACTTCTCCTTCACAAAAGTGGTTTTGATTTGTGGCTTCTGCTAATTATTATTATTTTTTGGATTCCCTAAATTGTGCCGTCGATGAAACCACTTTTACACGACTTGGATTTCGATTATATTACTGGATATGGTCTTGATAATTTACCCCTAAAATTTCCAATAAATAATCCCTATTGAAAATTTTGGAGCCCATGGTCATTTGTGATCTTGATAGAATTTTTTGTTGTCACTTGGGTGGGTTTCGTCGGAAATAATGGAGGAGTGCAGTGGTGTGCTAGGTTTTGAGTTATTGGGTGCAAAGATAAAAACACCAATGATTATTTTCTTATTGTTATTTATTTAAGGGTAAACTTGAAAGTTTAATAGAGAAAAAGTTTTAGTTGGGTGCAGAGATAAGACAACTGGTCCAAATAAAATTTTCTGTAACAAATTCCTCCTCAATCCACCCTTTTGAATCAGCCACGTGTCGGGATAGCTTCCCCTGGTGTCACTCTTCCCCCAATCCAAAGCCTCCTCCACCATTCTCCTTCTATTGGCGTTGTTGGAAAGCACGTGATCATAGCTTTTGCCCACCCCCGTCCACTCCCTCACTCTGCAGAAAACCAAAACTCACAGATCGATCATATCCTCCGTCTCTCTCTCTCTCTCTCTCTTGCTATGTTTACCCTCTCCGCGACGCCATCCACCACATTCCTCACGCCTAGGGTTTCGCCGTCGTCTCTTTCCTCCTCCTCCCCCTCCGCTGCTTCTTGTTCGTCACTGTCGTCGTCTTCTCGACTGTGCTTGGTCTCTGTGAGACGGCGGAGTTCTGCCTGTCCTTGCTTGTTTTCCTCCTTGAAGGTCAGTGCCATGGCGGAGCTGGTGAAGGACACGGAGTCGTTGTCTTTGTCGCCCATTCAGAGTGCAGAGAGGACGGAGACTGATCATTCTCGCACCTTTCTCAGTGCGACCACTGAACAAGGTGACAGCTCTTCGCCTTTTCTTTGTTTGTTTCTCAGAAAATGCAAGAAAGTGAATACTTTTTTCTTGAATTGAAATGTTGCCCTTCTTGAATTGAAATTGGTTCTCATTTTTGTTTTCATGGCTGACTTAAATTTCTAGGGTGAGAACTCTTCTGCATTTTCTCCGTTTGGTTCCTCAGAAAATGCAAGAAAGTGAATGCTCATATTTTTTTCTTGAATTGAAATGTTGCCTTTCTTGACTGTTAAAATGAAATTGGTTCTCAATTTGTTTTTTGGCTGATTTTAATTTTAGTTTTGATATTTACATGAATTATGACTTTAATTGAAATGTTCCATTTTTTGTTTGAAAGTTGATGTTCATGAGTCAGTTTTGCATGGTAGTTTATGCGAATCTTGATCTTCACGTTGCATTTCCTTTTTCTCAAAATGGAATCCTGAAAGGACTCCCCTTTTTATTACAAAGGGTCGGGTGGGAAGTTGGTCTCTTTTTTCCAGTCATTCATTTCATTTCCTTTTGTTTCCCAGAAAAGAATAGTATGAACGCTTTCCTTCTTAGTCAAAAGAATTTTCTTCTCTCAACTTGGAAGTGATGAAAGTTTCAAATTTGATTCATACTGCAGCCTTCCAATCTAGTAAAATGGTCGATACAGAAGTCCATATCGCTGCCCAATACTTGACCTTATCCTGCACCTTCTCCACTTCCGACCCCCCCCCCAGCATCTTCAAAAATCCGTTGATTTCTTTCTAGCCAACTCTAGCCTTAGATGAGTGGAATTCTTGATAGCTTGTTTTCAATTTGTAGGAAATGTTGAGAAAAAAGTTCATGTTGAAGTATTCCTATTTATGTTAAGAGAGCCGATTGTTGTCAGGCATGTATTTTTTCACAAGGATGTACAGTGTTCATTTTTTGAAATTTTGTTTTAAGCCTTCTCTTTAAAATATCATGTTTTAAGGAAAACTGTTTTATCTTGAAATGAGTAAAAAAATATTAACAAAATTGTCCATTTTCGAAAAGAAACCTACCTAGTGCATTCAAACAACAAACAAAAACAGAGAACAAATGAAGAACAATGAAAGTTATGACAAGTCTATGGAATCTGATTATGAACCTAAAAGTACACCATACTTTGAATACCTTATTTCTTTATACAAATTTATTAAAAGGTATGGGTTTTCATTAGGTATGAGTTGTCAACATCACGTCGAAGTTGTTCAATGGTTATTGCTCCTTGTTTTTGTGTTAAACACTGTTTTCAGTGTTGTTTTTTTTTTTTTTTTTTTTTTATAGTTTGTACACCTCATACCCATTGTTTCAAGTGTCTGCCTGTGGAAGCCAGATTTTTTTTTGGACTAGTTATTATGATAGGATCCACTTACTCAACAACTTCATCCGTTCCAAGTCCATGGTAGGTAGGCACCCGTCAATGCATGCAATAAACAAAATGGGTTCTGTACCTATATAAATTTGTAATAATTCAAAGAATCATGCAAGAAGGACTTAAAACTGAACTTGGATGCATCAAATGGTTGGCTTTCTCATCATGGGATTGCGTTTCATGCAGGTACAATTCTTGTGGGGTATGCATTATTAACTTTTGATAGTTTAAGAGCACTTTTTGCTTGGTTTATAAGACCTGTCTAGTTGCCCTACCTTTATTGTTGTTCACCCCCATTGTAAAATTCCTATATTTATTCCCCACCATGGAAACCAAAAGAGAAACAAAAAATGAAAGACAAGACAGATTACTATTAGACAAAGCATAGATAAATAGACAGAATATGGTACATAGTGGCGGATAGGACCAATGGTGCAAGAGGTGGTCAAGTTGAAGGACCACATGAACTAAAAAAGGGTTGGAGGACTAAATTGTAACTCATGGACAAGTTCAGGGACTGTTGCTCATAATAACCTTTATATTATAATAGCTATTTGATTGGATTGCTAATCTTTGTAGGTATGGACCTCTGAACCCTGTGGTTGGATAGTGTTTGAGTCCTTCCTATTAGTGGGACCATCAGGATACAGTTCCAACTCCTAATAGCCTAAGATTGTCCTCAAATTTACAGTGCAATATCACTGGGACTATGGTCCCAATTGACTGTTTTTTTTTTTTTTTTTTTATGTTTTTCCACTGCCCTCGTTATTTTTACTAACTGCTTTATAAACATAACCTCTGATGTCATTGATTGCATGCATATGTACTTCAAATGTTCTGTGTCTTCTTATTCAAGTTCCTTGAAGATTATATTTTTTGTTTTTCTTGCTTGTATCCTTGTATTGTAGTTGAATAATTCATCTATATTGTTTTCCTGTTCCGTTGAACAAAACTTAAAAATCTTTGTCAACATTGGGAAGGAAATTGCCACTAGACCTAGAGCTAGTTTGTCATTAACTGCAGCTTTCATAATGAAAAAACACACTATTTTTTACGCAGCTTTTCTTTACATTACTAATGTTCTGTTTATTGAAGCTAGTTTTCTTGACTTGTTTGAAATGTTCATCTGTAGAGCTGTTGTCTGTAATAAGGAAGGAAACAGAAGCTGGCAGGCTTCCCTCAACTATTGCATCAGGAATGGAAGAATTATATCAGAATTATAAAAATGCTGTAAACTTTTATTCCTAATCTCGTGTTCTACTATACATAGTTAGATCTACTTCTTATATTTCTATTTTGAATTTACTTGATATCCGTAAACGTTTTGGCTCAAATCTCATCTGAAAGTAATTTGTGTAAAAAGTGTGTGCATCTGTAAATTTAATTTTTTTAATGGTTTTAGCATTCAAAATTGCTAAAGGAAGAAGATTTAGTATTTTCTTCTCAAAATAGAATTTTTTTTTTTAGTATATATGGCTGTAGCCATATTATTTAGAGACGACAAAACTGGTAATAAAATTTCATAAATTCGTACAACCTTGAACTTCCTGTTCCTTATGAACTAGGAGTATCTTTCAACTTGCTAATATATTGTTATTTACATGTATCCTAATCTTGGCTTTGCTAATGAGTAGGAATTAAAAATCTGTGAGATAGACATTTTGTGGTTCAAGGCCTACATTTTTACTGGAAATGTTCGTACTAATTGAGTGGGACCCAATCTTTACTTACTACAACTTAACGTGACCATGGTACTTACAGATAGTGAGTAACTAAGAGAATAACAAAGAGTCAATCACTAGCTAGCACAAGATAAATGTGCCTTAGTTGTTTAAGGGCAAAAAGAAAACGTGACTTATTTTTTATCGGAAATCTGAACCATTTACATGTTGTGCTTACACGAACAAATAAGCCACAGTGTGACCATTGTGTATGGATCTAGAACTTGTGTCATGGTTAGTTTATTACAAGCTTCCATAATAACCATTGTAAACTTAAGTTTGAAACTTATATTTATTATGCTTCACTGGTTAAAACTCATCTAAAGGGTATTGATCCTCTTTGACTAAAGTGGATTATATATATACACACACACACTTGTGTGTGTGTGTGTGTGCGGGAGAAGGGGGGGGGGTCTCTATATATGGATGCCAATTTTGGAGAGGTGCCGTATTTTTCCTTAATTAGCGGACATGAAATTATGTGTTCATTAAAATGTCAATTGTCTGTCGGTAACGTGTAGCTGTAATTATATGGGTAGCTTCAGGAGAGCGACATCGCAATCAGCTTTAATTATTCAAGCACATGCCAATCTGCTTTGATTTTCTAGTGTTTTTGTATATCTGGATTTTATTTGCGTATAAAGGTCTGAGGACTTCTTGTTCAATTATTAGATCGTAAATGAATGGCTTGTATGCATTAGATGCCCTGGAAGTCATTTATTCTGTGATAAGAAACTCCTTTTCTTTTTTCTTAATCCTATGCTATCATTATTCAGATTCTTCAAAGCAGAAATCCCAAGGCAGATGAGACTGTGTTGTCAAATATGACTGCTGTATTGGATCGTGTATTCTTGGATATAGAGGTAATATTGGGTTTTATATGCATTATCACACTGCTGCCTTAGTTGCTGATGTGGGTTTTACACAGATAGGAAACCAAACTATCCGTTTGTTTTCTTGTATATTTGTTTTATTTTATTTTATTTTGCCTATATGATAGACCAATAATTTTTCAGGACCCATTTGTCTTCTCACCATATCACAAAGCAATGCGAGTGCCTTTTGATTACTACATGTTTGGTCAAAACTATATTCGTCCTTTAGTTGATTTCAGGTAACTTGACAACTTCTATCCTATTACCATCATCCGCTACTTTGATGTAAATAAAGTGACAGCAGATGCATTTATTCTTGTTTTCTATTTTTGCTAAATTTGAATGGACATACCATGTATTATTTCATGAAGTTCATTGGAACCTTAAAACTGACAGGGTCATGGGTTATTTGTCCATCCGACGTGCTATCATCGGATCATTTAGCATGAGATTAAAATCATTTATTTTGATTTATGAGAGAATCCTTTATATATTAGTTGTATTGTATTGGCAATTTTAAATATTCTGATTTTTAATTGTTGATACAAAAATGTAAAGATCTTTTTAACTGATGCATCTTTAAACCTTTTTGTATTGAACACTCTGGAAATGTGAATGGTTCATCAGTCCTCGAGTCCAACTAGCAGTTGGATGGATTGCAAATAAACATGAAAGTATTTGAGAAAGTAAAAAAATGTTATTTGTGGAACATTATAATATTTATATTGTAATTAGAGCATTGGATCAACTGGGCGTATGATTAGAGCATTGGATCAACTGGTTGCTAACAATATAAAAATGCATAAAGGAATAAGAACCTGTGTGTCCATCATTTTCAGAAACGGGTGTGTTAGATTCAGTTGCCTGTATAAATTACATTTGAACAAATAGAGAATGCAAAAGTTGGGATCATTGTTTCTAACACCTTGTAGTTGTGGCTGAAGAATCTTTAGAAATGTGAGCATGTAGCATGTTTATGTATTCAGTTTGGATACTTAGTTTTTCAGAAATCCAGTGTGGTTGATCAATGAACTGTCCTTACTTTCAATCCATTGTAATTGATTTGGAAGGATAAGGTACCATGTAAGGTACATGTGTGCCAATTTGGGTAATTGCTCAAGGGTGGGTGAGTACTAGTTATAATGCTCTGTATATGGGGTTGAGTGTTTTCCGCTAAGCGTATTATTTGTAAAAGCTTGCAAGGATATTGATTATCTATTCCTATGTTGCCCCATTGTAAATAGATCCAGCATACACTCTTTGAGGAACAAGATTGAGCTGACTATTCTGGCTTCTTCTGTACATGTTGAGAAGCATTGCACCCTTAGTGGGTTTAAGGAAAAAGTTTTGTAGAATTCTTTATGTTAAAATGGAGGACGAGGTGTTAGGAGTTTAGGAGAGAGGGCAGCTTTTGACTTCTCTGTGGGCATTGGTAAATACAGAGATAATTTTTTTCCCTTCATCATGGAGAATGGGGATCCATAGTTGGGTGATTATTGCTTGCATTATGATTGGGTAAGGGAAACGTGTAGTATGGTGAACTCTGATTTTATAGCTCTGGAGAGTGATATTTTTTTTTCTCTCTTTTTTGACAGTTGACTTCTAATCCGCTGCTGTTTTTATATCTTCCCTTTTCTGGCTTGTTTAATGAAGTAAATAAATGGAATTTATAACTTTTCATTTTGTATTTTTTTATGCTGAATTCTTTGTTGAGTTTTGAAATAAATTTACACCAAGTATTATAATGGACTAGAGAAATGCATTGTTACCATTAAACCAATACGGGTGTCCATTTATTAGAAAAAGATTTTTCAAAAACTTGTTAACAGAGAATACTCACATGAAGAAAGAAAAAAATTGCTGGCGACCCGTATTTTCTTTCTTCTGTGCTATTTCTTTATCCTAAATTCTGATGATTATTTGTGCAGAAACTCATATGTTGGCAATCTTTCCATTTTCTATGAAATTGAAGAGAAGCTTCAGCAGGTGCCTTTTCTCAGTATTCAGCTTATTTTCTTTGTGGGGTTAACAACTATACATTGCTGAATTGTGGAACACTTTCTTTCTAGAAGCAAAGTACACTGAACTTCCTCCCTGTTTCGTTGTTACAACTTACAAAGTTATATAGTGGCCTAAGATATGCATTCATGTAAATGCATGTTTGGCAGTCCAAGTTTAGGTTTGTACATATGTATGTTGAAGTATTTTAGAAAACTATGTCAGAGAGGACATGATAACTGATAAGAACTGATGGTCTGAAGGGTTCCTACAAGCCAGTTGCATGGACTATCAAAATAATGACTATTTTTTAGTAGAATGCAATACAAATGCTATAACTTTGTCTTGGTGCTGTATATCACAATTTCAGTCAACCAGAAGTTGTCTCAAGCTTTTTCGTATATGATTTTGGTGGTACTGTGGTAGTACTATACAGATGCTATATCATCTTGATTAGTTTACACTTGGAGATGACTTGTAATGTAATGCTTTTGGATTATGCATGCAGGGTCACAACATTTTTTTGATATCAAACCACCAAACTGAAGCAGATCCAGCTGTCATTGCCTTGTTGCTTGAATCAACAAACCCACATCTTGCTGAGAAAATGGTGAATTGCAATGTTCTGTCTTCATTCTAACCATACATTGGATGCATACATTATTTTGTGCACTTGTAACTGTTTGCATAACCAGTTTTTAGACTTGGTACTACAGACCTACATAGCAGGAGATAGGGTTGTGACAGATCCTCTTTGTAAGCCTTTCAGCATGGGGAGGTACTTGTGAATTCTTGAATAATGTTATGCAATTAGTATGCACCTCTATGCTTAAATGATGAAATCCTCACCATTTTTTCTTTTAATATTCTCACAGGAATCTGATATGTGTGTACTCCAAAAAGCACATGAATGATGATCCTGAGCTTGCTGATATGAAAAGAAAAGCAAACACCCGGAGTTTGAAGGAAATGGCATTGCTATTGAGGTACCACAATTATTTTATTTGTCTATGCATGGTCAAAGTTGGTTTGTTATTAATAGCAGCTCTTCTTATTTCTGCTCATCAAGGTCTGAGAGTGTTACTACCATGTCAGGTCCTGTGCAGAAAGCTTTTTTCCCCTCCTTTTTCTTTCTGCATTGTTTTTCTGTTCTTGGAAAACCCGGATCTCTTCCTCTTTCATATCTTTTTTCTGTTTTATTTGCTCTTACCTCTTGTTCTTTTCTTGTCTCATTGAACCCTATTAAGCACTACACATCTCAGAACTAACCAATTTGTTTAAAGTGAATTTTGTTTTTGTGAAATGTAGCTAGTAACAAACTGGGGATTGAGGAGCTATGCTGATTTTACTTGTTAAAATACAAAAATGCATAGCAAGTTAACCTCAAGGAAGCACTCACCCTTTTTTCTCCATTCATCATTCTTGTGCTAATGGACATGTAAATTGATTTTACTTGTTACATACAAAAATGCATAGCAATTCAAAGAAGTGCTCCTCCTTTTCTCCTTTCATTCATCCCTCTAGTACTTAATCAACACCTAACTCGGAATTTTATACTAGTATGTCAACTCAAAATGGAGTAGTTATCATACTTTAGGTCGAGGATACTACTAAAAGCGAGAAACAATTCATTTTAGGTGCTAGACCAAGAGAGAATGGCTTGTTGGTGCCTAGGATTGGAAATTTCACTAGATTCCATGTATGTTAAAGGAGGAAATGGATGCCAACTTCTAAAGCTTGTCGAAGTTGAAGGTAGAAGATGCATTGTCATGAAGGAAACTTGTTATTTCCAATTGTACCCTTTATGTGGGGATTTGAAGGGATACGTTTCCTTCTTTACTAATCCATCTTGTACCTTTGAACTTGAACAAAATATGTAAGTCGGCATCTATTTCTTCATTCAACATTCATGAATCTAGTGAGTTAGCCAATCCAGTCCAGTCCTAGAGACAAAATTAGGAGTGAAGGTTCAACATTGTAACAAATGCCTACCTTCAGGTCTCCGCTGGTGGTATATTTACTATTCAGGGGGGGGATGGTTTCTCTAATTTCAGTTGCTGGTAAAGGAATAATCTGCACTTAATCACAATATTAGTGGACTTTCCACTGTTTCTGTAATTTTATTATTTTCTGCAATCAAATTTGTTTCTCTTTAAGGAAAAAAAAAAGGGTCAAGTTGAATCTCTTATGTCTCTGTTTGTTCTTGTATTATTTTTTTTTCTAGGACACATCATGCATGTTTGTTGTGTTTTTGGTATTATTTTTTTTCTAGGACACATCATGCATGTTTCTTGTGTTTTTGCTAATCAAAATACCAAAGAGGTCGGCATAGGATTCAAAGAGAAAATCAGTGCGTGCTAGATTCGTACTAGAAGTAGGAAAGCAGTTTTTCTTCTGTATAATCCCAAGTGATTTCAATAGGTTTCTAGCCCACAACCTATTCTCTGTAAATAGTCTTGATAAGAGTTCTTAAACTGTAGCAAGCACACAAGGGGTAGAGAACTAAAGAGAGTGATAGAGAGTGATAGAGAGATCAAAAGCTAGGGTTTGGGGATTAGCATAGGGATTTCAGAAAGTTCTTGTAATCAATTGTTCTTCTTGATAGTGCTAGTGATTCTCTAAAGAGAGATCACACGGGGACGTAGGAAAAGTTAGCCATCTCGATAATAATTTTCTTGTGATTGTGTGAGGCAATGTTTAGTTTATTGTTTTCTCATACTCACATATCATCATCCAAGCTGTTTGCATAACATTATAGTCCATCGAAAAGCAAGATCAAGTAAGGGATTAAAATTTAACAATTTTCTTTTCTAAATAATACTCTTTTAATGTGATGAATTTGTTTATATATGTTTCTTAATACAGGCTTCTAATTGAACAAGTTTTATAGGGGCGGATCACAAATTGTATGGATTGCACCTAGTGGTGGAAGGGACCGGCCAGATCCTGCAACAGGAGAGTGGTACCCAGTAAGCTCTTTCAACTTCATCATGTATGAGATGATTGAAAAGGAAATCATGGATTTCATGATCAGTGTTTACTATTTTTTATTTTTTTTAGCTTTCTTTTTGTAAAATGTTTTGATCCGGATAGGACAGTCAATGTTCAGGTGATGATTTTTTTTTTTTTTTTTTGCAATTGTCCCTATAGTGTTGCCACATAAGGTTTTAAAGTTGCATCTATATGTTTCAGTTGTATTGTGAATTTAGGTTAAGCAAACCTGACAGCATAGATGTAAAATCAAAGGAGTTATTTGGTTCATCATGGATAGAATAGGGACTCGAGAGTTCTAGAGGAAAGCATAAATAGATTGAGGATGATTTTGAAATATAATCCAGCATTTTCTGTCTTTTGAAATAAATTACTGTTCTAATAATTTACTAAATTTGACATAAACTTAGTTGTATTTAATTGAGCAGTTGGGCTTCCCTAAAAACGAAGATAGTCTACAATTTGAGATCACGTTGACATACTGTTCCTATAACCAAGAATTGACCAATATAGGGAGGTGTATTCAATTGGGATTTTGAGGGATTTTAATTCTTTTAATGAATCTAGGCGTATTCAATCAGGATTTTAAGTGATTCTATGAAATTCAATGTGTATTCAAATTCAATGTGTATTCAATTAGGATTTTAAGATAGTTTATTAAAATCTTTAGAAATCTGGGTGTGTTCAATTAGAATTTTAAAGAAGTTTATAACATTTCAGGTGTATTCAATTAGAATTTAAATTTAAAGAATTTGGAAAAATTGAGGAATTAGAGGGAATTGGAGAGATTTTCTAGTGTATTTTAAGCATCCACAAATCTCACCTCTCCCCATGAGATTTCGAGGGAATTAAATCAAAATTTTACATGGAATCTCTACAAAACAATTAAACTCCATAAAAATTCCATGGATTTATAAATCCATTAAAATCTCTCAAATTCCCAATTGAATACACCCCCCATAGATACACACCCATTTATCTTGATAAGGATTTTGAGTTGGTGGTGCAATGACTTCATACCGACAACTAACAAGTCTAACACATAGACATAACATACATGCAAACACGTAGAGATAAGTACAAGTGTTGTCTTCATGATGCAATTAACTTCATACTGATATAAGTTGGTCAGGCACCTTTTGATAGAGATAAGTACAAGTTTTGTCTTCATACTGACATAAGTTGGTCAGGCACCTTTTGATGCTGCTTCACTGGACAATCTGAGAAGGCTTGGTGAACATTCTGCTGCTCCAGGGCATATATATCCCTTAGCATTATTGTGTCACAACATCATGCCTCCTCCAGCCCAGGTTCGTCGTCTCTGTTTTGGTGGTTCCTGTAGTGCTACTTTTCCGCCTTAGTGACAATTCTTTTTCAGGTAGAAAAAGAGATTGGAGAAAAGAGAATGATCTCCTTCCATGGTACTGGATTATCTGTTGCACCAGAAATCACCTTCTCTGATATTACTGCTTCCTGTCAAAATTCTGAAGAGGTTGGTGCCATATACAATGTCTTTCAACTTCCTGGTTGATTTGGATGGTTCCTGTTATATTCTTCGTGATCTTTAACATTATTCTGCAATGAAAGCTTGTGTGTAATTATGTTCTGGATCTGAGGATTGCTACTGCATTTTAAATCATGTCATGGTACCAACTGCTGAGTAGTGTGGAAAAACTTGTTCCGCCTATCTAGTTTGGTGATGAACATTAGCATTTAACTAATACTGTATTTTCCTTAGTCAACAATGATGTAACGACTAGTGCACATCTGGAATAGATTGGTGAACCGTATCCAAAAGTAGTTTAATGTAGGGGTATGCTATAATAAAAAAAAAAGTCGTACCCAGTGCACAAGGCTCCCGCTTTACGCAGGGTCTGGGAGTGGTAAATGTCGGCTAGCCTTACCCCCATTTATGGAGAGGCTGCTCCCAAGTCTCGAACCCGAGACCTACCGCTCATGGGCAAAGGCACTTGCCATCGCACCAAGTGCGACCTGTAGGGGTATGCTATAATATATATGTATAATGTTCATCCATATGACAAACTCTTGAAAGCTAATGTTCAAGGACCTTGAAAGTCATTTTCATTGATTTCTAATTGTTGGAGTAAAACACCTTTGTTCCCTGAATTTTGGGGTTTAGGTGACTATAGTTCCTGGAGTTCAAAACGTTTTTATAACTGGCTAACTGACACGGTTACTATGAGGACCAGACGTTTTGAAGTTCAGGGCCCAAGTGCCACAGTAGTCAAAGTTCTGGGTGCAGATTTGATATCTACTCTAAATGTTCTTTTAACTTCACCATTTTTCTCATAGATTGTTTCTAAGTATTCTGGCTGTTGTATGGTGCAGGCTAGGGAGGTATATGCACAAGCTCTGTATGATATTGTTACTGAACAGTACAATGTGCTCAAATCTGCTGTACATTATGAACAAGGACTAAACGCATCCACTCCAAATGTTTCTTTGTCACAACCATGGAGTTAGTCCGTCTTTAAGCAGATTGCCTTCCTACTTTGCTTTCATAATCAGGTATCTATTATGATTTTCTGTAGTTACCAGTTGTGTGACTACTTAAACGCGTCTAAAAAGCTTTTCATTCTTAAATGTGTAGATTAATTTAATACAGTGAAATAACATTGTGGCTGGTTTTTAAATGAAAAGAAAGGTTGACTGGCAGACGTGTTTTACAGGGTTCATCTTGTGCGTGAACATCCGAATAAAGAATCTAGAAAACGATAGAAGTGTTTTTGTTACCGTCTGAAAATGATATTTGCGCTCTTGGCACTGGCTATTGAATATATTCCTATGCACATTGATGATCGTTCTCTTTAGGTAACTAGATTTGATTGAATCGCGCAGGTTAGGACTTTACCTTAATTTTGCAACTCCTGACCGAAAGTTGACTGGAACTTCAACACAAGTATGCACTGTGCCAAGAAGATCTAATTGAAGCTGATGATCAATGTAAGCTCACCACCATCTGGAATTGATGGATTCTTTTTGTGCATATGGTTTTTCGGCAAGAGCTGAATTCTTCTGGAAACGAAGCTGTCTCGCAAGGGTTCAGTTTTAGGTGTATACTGTACAGATGAAGCCAGTTGTTGACTAGCCATGTAAATCGAATCTCAATTCGTTTCTAGTAATAGATGTTAAAATCAATTTCTTTTCTCTAACACCTGAGAAGTCTTAAATTTTACTAGAGAAACCTATGTAGCCGAGATGACTACCATAGAAGCAATCTGGGTTCCTACCGCAGAATGAAACAATCAATTTTTTCATAAGGAAATCCTCGACGCATGAAACTTTGTAACAGCATCCTAGATTCCTGAGTGAGCCCTCAACCATTGAATCATCAGGTTTTGTTTTATGGCAACTAGGGTTGCTCCTCTCCTAGCAGCCAAAGTATGAATCCTAAAATACCATTTTGCTCGCTTTTTGTTAAGTCTTTCATTAGATTCAAGTATTTTATGTCTAGAGGCTCTTTCCAATAGGGGTGGGCACGGTTTGGTTCGGTGCTCTTTGGAGTGAAACCGAAACCAAAATTTTTTGCGGTTTGGTTCAGTGTGGTTTTGAAGCCAAAACCGAAATGAAATCAAACCATTCGGTTCGGTTTGGTATGGTTTCGGTTCAATTTTTAAGAAAGGAATGTACATTTTAAAATATACATCTATCTATGCATAAAACAGTCTTATTTTCTACACAATACATTAATTAATGAACGCATGTTAACAATGAGTACATTGAGTGAGGATGTTTTGATAATCTATTTTCGTCTAAAATTAGGACAATATATGCACAAACAAACCTGCAGCAACTACATATGCAACAAGCAAACATGTAGCAAATGATGAATGATGATATTCTAGAGTGGTTGAGTAGATACTAAATGTTTATTAGTATTTGTTGTGTGGTTCGGTTTCGGTGGGTTTTTCAAAAGCCAAAATCGAAACCAAACCGTTCCCTACAATGCGGTTTGGTTTCAAAACTGCAAAACTAAACCGTTCAGTGCGGTCCGATTTGGTTCGTGTTTTGGTTTCGATTTTCGGTTCCAAGTGCCGACCCCTACTTTTCAAGTCTTCCTAGGTCTTTCTCTACCCCTTTTGCCTTGAGTCTGTTTCATAATCACATCTTCTCAAGAGGGAGTAAATGCGAAGCTTAACCTTTGGGGGACGTGTTGGAATCTAAAGGACTTCGCCTAAGTAGGTCAAAGATAGAGTAGATGGAGTGCAAGTTCAGTGGGAACATAGTATAAATGAGATAGGGTGATGATTGGAGATCAAGAAGTACCAAAGAGCGAACGTTTTTGCTATCTTGGATCTATATTGCAAAAGAATGGGGAATTGGATGGAGACCTCAGTCATATAATACAAGTTGGATGGATGAAGTGAAAGAGTGCATCAGGTGTGTTGTGCGACTGTCGTATGCCAAAGCTCAAGGAAATTTTTTATAGGATGACAATAAGGCTAGCAATGCTTTATGGCATGGAATGTTGGGCTATGAAGCATTAACACGTACACAAAATGAGTGTAGCAGAGATGAGAATGCTTCGTTAGATGTGTGGGTACACGAGAAAGGACAAGATTCATGTAACACCCGCCCCCTAATTATAAAGATTTATGTTTGTAATTACCCTAAATGTTTAAATATATCAATTTCATCCTTTTTGTCTACCAAATCAGGATCCAAAGCATTGGATCCCTTTCTTTCTAAACCTGCCACGTGGCAGCACCCCAAGCAAATTCTCCTTCTTCTCTCTCTGTCCCCCTCTGTGAACCTCTCCTTTCTTCCTTCTTTTTCGTTTTCTGTCTTCCTGTCTCTCCTTGTCGGCTCTCACTTCTCTCCCTTCTCTGCACCGCAAGCACACACGCACAGGCACACGAGTGTGCGAGGAAGAACCATCACCCTTCACCATCTCGTCCTGCTCTCTCTCTCTCTCTCTCTCTCTCTCTCCCTCTCGTTCCCGCGACCCCAGAAAACCGGAAAAGGGACTCCGGCGAGATTTTTCAATCTTCGATTAGGTAAGCCCCTAATTATCTCTATTTTGTCCTTGAATCTTGCTGGAATGACTTTTAAATTAGATTATTTCTTGATTTTGGAGGTTTTTAGGACGAAACCACCATGGGTGTAGGCACACCCATCTCCGGCGACTTTCGAGAGAATTTCCGGCCAAACCACGGCGAGTTGGCCGGCGTGCAAGGTATCAATCTCTTCGTCTCGTAGAGTACTATAACTTTCCTTTTTGTTTCACTCAATTTCATTGAGTATTGAAGAAGTTATACTCATTTGAAATCTTACCCAGTTTCCGGCGACCTCCGAGGCTTTCGAGGCAATTTCCGGCCAAACCACGGCGAGTTAGACGTCGTGTGAGGTATCATTCTCTTCGTCTCTTCCAGGGCTACAACTTTCATTTTTGTCTCGCTTGATTTCGTTGAATAGTGACAAAGTTATGGCCGTTTAAAGTGGGGTAGTTTTCCGGCCGAATTTCCGGCCTTCCCTCTCGACAAACCAAGGCCATCCGGCCTTCCCTTTCCCTTTCCCTTGGGCCTTAAGCCCGTTTGTTTTAGCCCAAAACCCTTTCCCTTTCAGTTTTTATTTTTATTCTTTTTGTTTTAAAACCCCAAAGGCCTCGGGCCTTATTAAATGGCCTTGGGCCGGTTTTGATTTAAAGGGGCTTAAAGCCCTGCCCTAGTGAGGCCTTAAGGCCTTGTGCCTTGTGTGCGTGTGTGTTTACCCGTGCATGTGTGTTTACCCGTGCATGTGTGTGTGTGTGTTTATGCATGCACATGCATGCCATGCATGTGTGTGTGTGTGTTTGGGCTAAAGCCCAAACCCCAATTTTTCCATCCTAAACCCTTTTAATCCAAAAACCCTAGGTTCCTAAAATCTATTAAGGCCTAACCCATCCAACCCAATTCCCTTATTTTATTTAGTTCAAAACCCAATAGGTCCTAACCCTATTTAACCTATACCCTAATCCGGGTTTCAAGTCTAAAACCCGTTTGACCTAATTTGACCGTTGATCCCCGGTCAACGTTGACTTTAGGGTTGACTTTTCGGGTTTTCGTCCGGGACCCTTTTTAGGGTAATTCGACGTTCTGAATCCGTTTCTGACGTCCGTTTTCCCAAATTCAATTTCTATTATATAGTTTTATTAATTGGACCATTTATGTGCTTATGGGCGATTATCTGTGGCGTTCCTTCTTCGATAGGTTGCGTGGCTCTTCGGCGGCTAAGTACTGTGAGTGGACCCCTTCTAAAATGCATGTTTTATAGTAGAAATGCATACATGAAAAACATGATTTGATGATTACGTTTTATGAAACGTTTTGTGACATAAAATGCTTACTGATGCTAGTTTGAATTATTACTATTTTTCCTATAACCCGTGTTCTTATAGAATATCTGATGGATGACGATATGATATTTAGAACATGTTTCGAACACCTCTTTATAGTATAGATGATGGATGACTTTATACTATGAAGTTGTTTTTCAATATATATATGTTCAATGGTTTTGTATTTACCTAGTGGTTCTTTTCGCTACGGGACGTAGGGATAGATTCCGGTCCGTCCCGAGCGACGATTTGGTGTTGGCATAGGGCTTGGAGGGTGTTTCCTCTGACATTTAAGACCAGGGACGGGGAGCCGGCATGGGGCCTGAAGTGTATTTTCCTCTGACTGTCTGCTCAGAGATGGGGAGCTGGCATGAGGCCTGGGGGTTATCGGACAATTCACTAGTGATTATTATATATGAGTTATGATTTGAGATACTGCACATCATTCTAGGTTTCGGAAAACCTATGTTTATCATTATATATGTGTTTTCATAAACCTGGGGGTTAGTACGTTGATAACTGTTTTATTATATATATATCAACTTGGTCCACTCATGTTTGTTTTGCGCCCCCTTCAGGGCTTAGAATCGAGGCATACAATCCTGGCATCCAGGCACTTCCGCATCGGCGTCTTCGAGTCCTCTTGGTGTGGGACTCATTCTTTTATTCATTCCATTTTATATTATTTCTTTTAGTATTCTAGTTAGTCGTATGCTCTAAACACGTTCCTTAAATGCATATTCTTTATTCTTTTATATTTATAAACCTTATATATTCTTTGTTTTCAGCAATTGCATCAATAAATGGCTTTCGTCACCCTCGGGTGTCGGCCAGCACGTGTCTTTCTTGGTATTCGGGGAATATCGGGATCGGGGCGTGTCAGATTGGTATCAGAGCGTGGTTTATTCAGAGCATACTTAGGATCCTCTTCTATTATCGTACAGTGTTGGTTTTGACATCATTTGGATGTCAGGGCTTCTAGATTTGGTGCCATTCGGCGCAGTCGTGCGAATCTTCCTCTGTTTGAATTGTCACATTCGGGTTGATATACAAGAATTCGTGTCGGGATTGTACCTCATTGGTGACGTGTTTGAATTGTTAGACGACTTTCAACTTCGGATCGATGCTCTGCGACGTGCATTCTCTGGGAATGACAGGCAAAGTCGATGTTACCTGGAAGCGGCGTGTTTTAGAAATCTCAGTTTGTGGAAGTCTGGTCAAGACCAGCTGTAAATCCGAAATGACGATGCCACTCTGCAACATGCGTTCCCTAGGAATTGCGAGCAGAGTCGGCTTTGCATTGAAATCTTGGGAAACGGAAAAATCTTGGTGGTACGAATTGGTTAAGACCAATTGGAGATCTGAAGCGATGATATCACTCTGCAACATGCGTTCCCTAGGAATGGCGGGCAGAGTCATATCTTTTGGAAATTGCTTGAAATATTCGAAGTGCATGCTAAAGAAGCGAGTAAGTGCTAGTGGTGACGACGGTTAGTAGGTGGTAGTTGGTGGGAGCAAATCAATGTTCTTGGACTCATTACCACCGAAGAAATTTGGGTGAATCTTTATAACAATCTCGGCGATTGTTCTATCGATTACCTTCTTGTTTACTTAATGACGAAGACAAGTTCACGAACCTTTGATCGTCGACTTCACATCAAATCCTTCGGGAGTTGACTTTGTCTAGAGATTACACTTTTCTTGGGAAACTCCTCGGTAGCAGATGCTGTTCCCATCAATTTCCCAAAATGGAGTTACGATTCTCGTTATTGTGGTAGTTGGACTTGGATGATGAAGATCTAGTTTTGTTTGGATAAACAAATTCCTTGAATTTCACCTGGGTCTGGTACTCTGTGGTAAAATGCCCCTTGTCCTTTTACTTTTCGGTAGAGGTAAACTTAACCTCTTGCTTGTAGCCCAACTGACCAGTGCTCTTATCCGTTAACTGTTTAGCCTTGTACTTTTCAATGTAATGGCTTGAGACTCTACCATATTCATCATTGTACGAAGATCGAGCTTTACTCTAAACTTCTCTGGACTCATTGAGCTTTGGTTTGCTTAGAGGCATCACTTTAAGGTAGCCAATCGTGTCACTGCATGCATACGCGGATTGCTTCGTATCTTTCTTCATCGTCATTCTGTTGATTCAGAGGTTCTATGTTTAATTTTTAAACTTTGAAACAGCTCTCACAAAGTATTGTGAATTTCGAAATGTCTTTGGCCTCGTCAAATCTTATAAGCAGTTGTTAACTATTCTTTGAGCTTAGACCTGTTTCCCTTTTGGCTAAGAAACCCGTCAACCTTATGGTGATGATTAGCCAAATAATCATAAACAGTGACTTCTATTTCTGCATCTTCATTTTCCTTCGCTTGTTTGTTTCTCAATGTAAACGGAATCATGCCGGAACAAAAAAAAAAAAAAAAAAAAAAAAAAGGTTTGTTCTCAGCATGGTTTCTGGTTTAAATCTCGATATCTTGTACTCCAGTTTTAATGGACTGTTTTGACTTTCAAATTCTTGATTGTTCTTTTAGCCTTCTCGACATGGTTTCTTGCTCAATCAGTGAGGAATTCACGATCGATCGATTCGGCGGAAGTGTGCACCCAATTCTTATCGTTTTGGACAGGAATGGTGGGAGTATAATATTTTGACAAGCTTACCAGACTTACCAGAAAGAGTTCCTCGTGGGTGTGAAGTTTGAGTCGTCTTTTGGTAAGAGACCGGTGAAAGATTGTGGTGCAGATGAGTAGCATATTGCATCACTATCTTCACGCTAATTGAATGGTCACCATTCATTATCTTGCTACAATTCATAATCATCATATCTTACTCTAGTAGACCTTTTTGATGATGTGATGTGTTCGCCTCAACGCAGCTTTCCACTACCTCTCACCAGGATCCTTCGGTTCGAGAGCACATGGGCGTGAGGTTTGAGCGGTCTTTTAGTAAGAGTTGGTTGAAGGTTTTAGTACAGAAGGTCAGCATATTGTATCACCATCTTACTAGAATTCATAGGCATCACATCGGTTATTTTCCAACAATATGTGTTCGTCTCAACGCATATTTCGACTGCTTCACTTCTGAACCTTATTGTGGTGAGTACGTGGTTGTTAAAACACTTCTAGCGGATCTGTTTGGTGCATTCTAGAAAGGCACTACAGAACGGTCGAGGCAAGAATCGGATAATCTTTGCACTTCTCTCGAAAGGTGTGTACTCTCTTTTGTTTTTAGGTTGACCATTTGCGAGTCGTTCTTCTTTCCACCAACTTTGACCTTGGTTGACTAGAAATATGCAACTAAGCAAAAATGGAGAGGTGGATTGAGCACTACAACAGTTCCCAAGAGATACTGCGTGTTGAGGAAGATGACTTCTTGTTTTCTGCTTGCTTGGTTCGAGCTTTTGGGTCTACTACTAGCATGGTAGCCGCTTTTCTTGAATCTCAAGGTACAGTTTTCAAATGGGTTCTTTACTGGTGAAACTTTGGAGTAGTTGGTCACATTTGGAAAAACTGAGGAGGATAAGATGCTTGGTGTTGGATAGAGTTTTACAACAACAGTTTATGTTTTGTTCGGTTTGGGGTATGGCACTCTTTGCGACTTGGTACGAAAATTTTCTACAGGTAACACTGGTTGGCAGAGGAGTTGTGCGAGCTTGTATTCGGAGGATCAAATTTTACGACGTGTGAAATTGAGCACTCTCAGGAAATTACTGCTTGCTTATCGAGACAACAAATGTGTGATTGATATCACGGGCGGCCGACTGTGGTATCAATAACTTATCTGTTGGGTTCGTTAAGCAAGTGGAAAAGAAGATTCGTCTACAGCAGCTGATGCAGATTCGGAATTGATATTCTTGGGACTCGACCCAAAGACTCATCTTTTCTCGGAGTACGTGAAGTTACCAATTTTTGGGCGAGACCCACTTCCATTTTCAGTTTTGGTTTTTAGTATAAGTATTTTAACTTCCTTTAATTTAGTTAATTGTTTTTGGTCGTTATAAATGTTTTGAGGAAAGTGTTTTCCATTTTCAATTTTAAGTTCAGCTCAAAATTTTGACCTATATGTTAGTACATATCTATTTTAATGTTATCGCATTTTATGTACTTACTTTTGACCTTAAGCTATTATATGTTTTCGACTTTATATCTTATTAAAGTATGTTTTCTACTTTTACACTGATGGGGAAGAAAGTAAGAGCTTGGAGGCATGATAAGAGGATTTTGCAACCCGCTCGCGACGGTGTGGCATATTCTCTTTGATGCACCCACTCTGACTTGATTTCTCTTTATACATATATTCTTCTTACTATTTTTGAATACTTTAGTTTAGTAAATGATTTTAAATTTCGGCGACGAAATTTTTATAAGGAGGGAAGATTGTAACACCCGCCCCCTAATTATAAAGATTTATGTTTGTAATTACCCCTAAATGTTTTAAATATATCAATTTCATCCTTTTTGTCTACCAAATCAGGATCCAAAGCATTGGATCCCTTTTTTTCTAAACCTACCACGTGGCAGCACCCCAAGCAAATTCTCCATCTTCTCTCTCTGTCCCCCTCTGTGAACCTCTCCTTTCTTCCTTCTTTTTCGTTTTTTGTCTTCCTGTCTCTCCTTGTCGGCTCTCACTTCTCTCCCTTCTCTGCACCGCAAGCACACACGCACAGGCACACGAGTGTGCGAGGAAGAACCATCACCCTTCACCATCTCGTCCTGCTCTCTCTCTCTCTCTCTCTCTCTCCCTCTCGTTCCCGCGACCCCAGAAAACCGGAAAAGGGACTCCGGCGAGATTTTTCAATCTTCGATTAGGTAAGCCCCTAATTATCTCTATTTTGTCCTTGAATCTTGCTGGAATGACTTTTAAATTAGATTATTTCTTGATTTTGGAGGTTTTTAGGACGAAACCACCATGGGTGTAGGCACACCCATCTCCGGCGACTTTCGAGAGAATTTCCGGCCAAACCACGGCGAGTTGGCCGGCGTGTAAGGTATCAATCTCTTCGTCTCGTAGAGTACTATAACTTTCCTTTTTGTTTCACTCAATTTCATTGAGTATTGAAGAAGTTATACTCATTTGAAATCTTACCCAGTTTCCGGCGACCTCCGAGGCTTTCGAGGCAATTTCCGGCCAAACCACGGCGAGTTAGACGTCGTGTGAGGTATCATTCTCTTCGTCTCTTCCAGGGCTACAACTTTCATTTTTGTCTCGCTTGATTTCGTTGAATAGTGACAAAGTTATGGCCGTTTAAAGTGGGGTAGTTTTCCGGCCGAATTTCCGGCCTTCCCTCTCGACAAACCAAGGCCATCCGGCCTTCCCTTTCCCTTTCCCTTGGGCCTTAAGCCCGTTTGTTTTAGCCCAAAACCCTTTCCCTTTCAGTTTTTATTTTTATTCTTTTTGTTTTAAAACCCCAAAGGCCTCGGGCCTTATTAAATGGCCTTGGGCCGGTTTTGATTTAAAGGGGCTTAAAGCCCTGCCCTAGTGAGGCCTTAAGGCCTTGTGCCTTGTGTGTGTGTGTGTTTACCCGTGCATGTGTGTGTTTATGCATGCACATGCATGCCATGCATGTGTGTGTGTGTGTTTACCCGTGCATGTGTGTGTGTGTGTTTATGCATGCACATGCATGCCATGCATGTGTGTGTGTGTGTTTACCCGTGCATGTGTGTTTACCCGTGCATGTGTGTGTGTGTGTTTATGCATGCACATGCATGCCATGCATGTGTGTGTGTGTGTTTGGGCTAAAGCCCAAACCCCAATTTTTCCATCCTAAACCCTTTTAACCCAAAAACCCTAGGTTCCTAAAATCTATTAGGGCCTAACCCATCCAACCCAATTCCCTTATTTTATTTAGTTCAAAACCCAATAGGTCCTAACCCTATTTAACCTATACCCTAATCCGGGTTTCAAGCCTAAAACCCGTTTGACCTAATTTGACCGTTGATCCCCGGTCAACGTTGACTTTAGGGTTGACTTTTCGGGTTTTCGTCCGGGACCCTTTTTAGGGTAATTTGACGTTCTGAATCCGTTTCTGACGTCCGTTTTCCCAAATTCAATTTCTATTATATAGTTTTATTAATTGGACCATTTATGTGCTTAGGGGCGATTATCTGTGGCGTTCCTTCTTCGATAGGTTGCGTGGCTCTTCGGCGGCTAAGTACTGTGAGTGGACCCCTTCTAAAATGCATGTTTTAGAGTAGAAATGCATACATGAAAAGCATGATTTGATGATTACGTTTTATGAAACGTTTTGTGACATAACATGCTTACTGAGGCTAGTTTGAATTATTACTATTTTTCCTATAACCCGTGTTCTTATAGAATATCTGATGGATGACGATATGATATTTAGAACATGTTTCGAACACCTCTTTATAGTATAGATGATGGATGACTGGGCGTTCCTTCTTCGATAGGTTGCGTGGCTCTTCGGCGGCTAAGTACTGTGAGTGGACCCCTTCTAAAATGCATGTTTTATAGTAGAAATGCATACATGAAAAGCATGATTTGATGATTACGTTTTATGAAACGTTTTGTGACATAACATGCTTACTGAGGCTAGTTTGAATTATTACTATTTTTCCTATAACCCGTGTTCTTATAGAATATCTGATGGATGACGATATGATATTTAGAACATGTTTCGAACACCTCTTTATAGTATAGATGATGGATGACTTTATACTATGAAGTTGTTTTTCAATATATATATGTTCAATGGTTTTGTATTTACCTAGTGGTTCTTTCCGCTACGGGACGTAGGGATAGATTCCGGTCCGTCCCGGGCGACGATTTGGTGTTGGCATAGGGCCTGGAGGGTGTTTCCTCTGGCATTTAAGACAAGGGACGGGGATCCGGCATGGGGCCTGAAGTGTATTTTCCTCTGACTGTCTGCTCAGAGACGGGGAGCTGGCATGGGGCCTGGGGGTTATCGGACAATTCACTAGTGATTATTATATATGAGTTATGATTTGAGATACTGCACATCATTCTAGGTTTCGGAAAACCTATGTTTATCATTATATATGTGTTTTCATAAACCTGGGGGTTAGTACGTTGATAACTGTTTTATTATATATATATCAACTTGGTCCACTCATGTTTGTTTTGCGCCCCCTTCAGGGCTTAGAATCGAGGCATACAATCCCGGCATCCAGGCACTTCCGCATCGGCGTCTTCGAGTCCTCTTGGTGTGGGACTCATTCTTTTATTCATTCCATTTTATATTATTTCTTTTAGTATTCTAGTTAGTTGTATGCTCTAAACACGTTCCTTAAATGCATATTCTTTATTCTTTTATATTTATAAACCTTATATATTCCTTGTTTTCAGCAATTGCATCAATAAATGGCTTTCGTCACCCTCGGGTGTCGGCCAGCACGTGTCTTTCTTGGTATTCGGGGAATATCGGGATCGGGGCGTGTCAATTCAGAATGAGGATATCCGAGGTAAGTTAGGAGTAGTCGAAATTGAATATAAGATGAGAGAGAATCAGTTAAGGTGGTTTGGCTATGTGAAACAAAGACCTACAGATGCTCTGGCTAGAAGATTTGATTATGAGACAAAGGCTCAGGGCCAAAAGGGTATGGGAAGACTTGGAAAGAGACTCTAAGAAAACACTTGGACTGCTTGGATCTAACAAAAGACATAACACAAAACTGAGCGCAATGGCCTTATAAGATTCATATAGTCGACCCCATTTGGTGGGATAATGCTGTGTTGTTATTTTTGTTCCTTTCAATTGCAACCACTCGTACTTTACCTTGAATATCCTCGTTCTTAATCATGTCCTTTCTCGTGTTCCCACACGTCCAACGAAGCATTCTCATCTTCACTACAATCATTTTTTGCATGTGTTTTTTATGCTTCACCGTCCAATATTATGTGCCATAAAGCATTAATGGTCTTGTTGTTGTCTTATAAAATTTTCTCTTAAGCTTTTGTGACATACGTCGATTGCATAGCACATCTTATGCACTCTTCCACTTCATCCATCTAGCTTGTATCCTATGGTTGAGATCTCCATCTAATTCTCCGTTCTTTTGCAATATAAATCCAAGATAATGAAAGAGCTCACTCTTTGGTACTTCCTGTTCTCCAATCCTCACACCTATCTCATTTGGATCTCCCTTTGAATTGCACTCAATATACTTTATCTTTGACCTATTTAAGTGAAGACCTTTAGATTCCAGTACATCCTGCCAAAGGTTAAATGCATTTACTCCTCTTGTGTTTCATCTCTTAACATTATATCATCTGCGAAAAGTATACACGGATATCATCTTGAATATAAGCCAATAACTCATCCATTACCAATGAGAGAAGGGAATGCCTTAAAACTAAGTCTTGGTGTAACCATATGGTGATGGAAAGCTTTCAATTTATCCTTAATGAGTTCTTACTGCAGTCCTTGTTCCATCATACATGTCCTTTATTGTTTGGATATATGTTGCTTGTACTCATTTCTTCTCTAAAATCTTCTGAAGAATTTCTCTTAGAACCCCATCATACATTTTTTTGAAATCCTTAAAGATCATATGCAAATCCTTTGGCATGTCTCTATATCGCTCCCTTGATCTCAATAAGAGATAGATTGCCTTGATAGTTGAGCGCCATAGCAGAATTCGAATTGATTGTCTGAGACCCTTATCTCTTGCCTTAGTTTATGCTTAGTTACTCTCTCTCAAAGGTTCATTGTATTGACTCATTAACTTAATACCCATATAGTTCTTGGAATTTTGTATATCGCCCTTATTCTTGTAGATAGGCACCAAAGTGCTATTTTGCCACTCATTTGGCATCTTCTTAGTTTTCAAAATCTTATTGAAAAGGTTTGTGAGCCAAGTTAAGCAGTCTTTCCCAAGCCCTTCCACACTTCGATCCATATATTGTCGGGACCTACTGCTTTTCTTTGCTTCATCTTTTTTAAAGCTACAACCACTTCCTCTTTCCTAATTTGGCGGTAGGAGTAATTTCTACACGGGTAATGCTAGGAAGACTAAATTTTGTAAACTAAATGGAAGTTGATAATTAGATATTGTTTAAGTTTTGGTTAATGTGTTTTTGCCTTATTAGTGACACATCAATTATTTGCAAATTTAGTCAACCTAGTATTACTCTTTTTACACTCTTTCAAGTTACTCAACTCACCCAAAGAAGTATTCTTTCGTGTCCTTCATTGAAAATATTATGAAAATAAGCTCGTCGCGTTCTCCATATCTATAACATTTCCATTCTCATGCTTGATGCACCTTACTTGGTTCAAGTCTCTCTATCTTCCTTTTCCTAGCTCTAGCAAATTTATAGATATCCATCTCCCTCCTTGCTATATGATGGAATGACCAAACAAAAACAAAACAAGAGTAAACTTGATATAGCTCCAATTTTGTAGGTGATTATTGCGTGTAAATGGGTACTGCATGGCCTTACACGTGTACATGGATATTGCTTGTGATGGACCTAACATGATTAACATAGTGGAGACAAAGCTTCAAAACTTTCATCTAGACATTCATGTTTTATCATTCGTTTGCGCGTATCCCCCTATACGACTTACAAGATTTGGATTACAATTACACTTAAAAAAAATGTCATTGTAAGTGTAGCCATATATTTGACAAGCCAATGACTCCCATGAGCATGTAGCATCTGTAACCGGCAAAATTGACCATCATATAAAATTAAAAAGGGCAATCCGAAAATCTCTTATTTGACAAAATACATCACACTTTGTATCAATCACTCTCTTCAGAGCGCCGCCGGAGGAATCTCTCCCTACTTCAATGTTGAAAATACATGGTTCTTTACTGCATTCTGATGAAAACTTGCTACATCGAAACACTCACATAAAATCATAGTCATCAAGCGGACCATAGCCATCAACAGCTATATCATCATTCGGCTTATCAACAAGTAGCTGCTTTTTCTTGGAGCCTGAAAACAAGGAAAGCAATTAACAAACACCAAGGAAAGCTACACCATCAACATACGTTCATACACCTCTCTATCTGAACCCTCTGATGTGGGACAATTTTCACACATAAAAGGATGGATTACCACTAGGTAAAGATAAGGGGCATAATTAGATTGCTCCACATAACTATCGAAATAGCACTAACAATATTCCTCAATTCTTTTCTTTTCTTTTTTCAGTTGGATTGATTTTTTATTAAAGGATACCTTTGAATGGGAAACGATAGGAATTGGTTGGTATCAGACTCTAAAATCTAAAGTGGATGGCATTGCCATACCTTCAACTCTGATTACATAAAACCTCAGCTATTTTAATTATCGGTGACACCTGCACCTAAAAAGGAAAGCACAGTGGCTGCTTTGACCAACACTCTAAACGAGTTTACTGAATCAAATGTGCAAGGCATTTTTTAACACGTTAGTTTCACTTATTGGTGACACCTACACCTAAACCAGAAAACACAGGCTGTTTTGACCAATACCCTAAACAAGTTTACTGAATCAGACATGCAAGGCATTTTTAACACATTAGTTTCAGTTATCTGTGACACCTACACCTAAACCGGAAACCACAGGGGCAGCTTTGACCAATACCATAAACAAGTTTTCTGAATCAAACGTGCAATGCATTTTTTAACACTTAAGTTTCCGAGTTCCACAATACTAAGAGCTTCTGGCTGACACTTCTCAAAACAAATATCAATATAATTCTTTTTTCTTTGCCTTTCTTCACATATAGGACACTATTTTGGTTTTCAAGAGAATGAGAAATCATAAATAAAACTCAAAATGAAGCATGAGGCATTCTATTCTTATCAAAGAATGAAATGGGCTTAAGAGACGCACCTGTTTTCTTTTTACCAGCATTTGCTTCCTTCTCTGCTTTTATTTTCTCATTTGCAATTGCTGTAATGGAAGATGAAACTTCTTTTGCATCTGCTCCTTTCAATGAAGTCATTGACAGTCTCATTACTGCCTTGATTAGACCAATATAATGGAAACTTTTCTGCAATTAAATTTCAAAAAATTATGTATCTGAAATTCTCGAAGCTTTGTTAAACGGATATGACAAATTAACACACCTCAAATGGACGAAGTTTATGTGAAATTAGTTCTGCATATTCCAGGAAGTCACTTTCAGATTTAGGAATGAAATTGTCTAGGGTTTTATAATTGCCTCCGCTGGAAAACAATTCTTTAGTGGACTTATAATCTGCTTCTTCCACCAGCCTGTGGCGTAGAGAAAAGCTTCAGTAAGAACCACTAATGACCAAAAGCTAACCAAATGTTTCGTACTATATATCTTTTTTGTAATATACTTACAGTTTAGTGCAGTCAATATGTAATTGTTAGTCAAATGTAACAAACCATGTTCTCATGGAGAAATAATTAACTCTGAATCAACTGGGTCTATCATCCAGAGGATAGGCATAGACAAAAATGAAGAAAAAAAACCTAATGAAGGCCAGTCCCCGCATATCACAATTCTAAAACTTCATCGAACACAGACATCAAGTGCAGCCCAGGTGCACCATTAACAGATAATATAGTGCATGGCAGACACAATGATAAACAACATTATAAACATCAGAAGTACTCAAAACAATGGTTTTACTCACATAGGCGCTATTCATATCAAGATATTAAAAGAATTCAAAACAAAAACCAAAGAAACAGAATTGCGGGGCTTAATTACATTAGAATGCATGACAACTCACCACATTTCAACCATTGGTAGCACCAATAAAACAATATAAAAAAAACCCTAAAGTTGTGTTGAGTGGGCTAATGAGGGCCATTCATCAAACACTTACAACAAAACACGAACTGTTTGCTATAAACCAAAGTCGAATACATTCTGTTTGAGAAATATTTATCAACCCATGACTATTTAATTTTACTTCCAAATCTCAGTGAAAAACTCGAAGCATTGAGTGATTACATATTACATAGCCACTACCTCCACCAAGCGGTCCCAACAAGTACAATTTAGGAAAAATAGTACTAAAAAAAACCTAGAACAAGGGTGTCGATTAACTGACACAATGAACTATATAGTGAAGATGAAATATTCACAACCTAGTTGAGTTCGAATTGGATCTTTCTATTGATGATTCATTTTGACTTATCTTTAATAATTTTACAAATTTCTGTAAATTTTTTGTTATTAAAAAGAGTGATCCTTTTTAAATATGAATTTTAAGTAACAGTAACACGTTTGTTTTGTTGACATAAAATTTGGTCCGGCTTCTTAATAGGAGGCAGCACCAAACGCCTGACTAAATTCTGTATAATAGTCAGTACTGTAAGACACAGATTAGTAATATCCAACCTAAATTAGTCAGTACCACATACTAAACAAGGCCTAAATGTTAAACTCTCACCTTTGTTGGCGAAGTTTCTCAGACACAGGATCCAGTGGCTCTTCCTTTTCTACTTGAACGGTTTTCCCTTTCTTTTCTGTAGCTTTTTCAGCAGGTTTTGTTGCAGGTTTCTTAGGTGCCTTCTCAGAAACAGGCTTTGTTACAGGTTCCTGCCCACCATAAAAAATAACTTATTATAAAGACTAATCATAATCATAAAATAAATACAGATTTTTTTCAGTAGAATAAGTGTAAAAACAAAACAGCCATCTATATGATGCATGCGGTTTGTGGACAAAGCCTCTAAGGTTAATGACTGCAAAACGGCTTGCTGTGGTTTGTGGACAAATTGAATATATGCACACAACAACAACCAAGGCCAACCCGATGGAAACCAAACCAAACCAATTGTAATGGATCCAGTGCGGTTTGATTCTGTTACAGCAGTTGTTTCTGAACCAACCGGTTCAGCTTCACCCCCCCCCCCCCCAGGCTCTCCCAAAAAAAAACCCAAAAGGGGACACGCATAAACGAAAACCCTTTGTATCATCTTGACCAGTCATAAATTTCTTTTGCCATTTGTATATAATTCATTGGAATACCAACCAGAGATTTAAACCTGACCATCTAACATGATGATCCAGAACCTATTCATCAAAAAGACTATCACTTGGTATAATATTGTCATATCAAACCATTTGATATGTCCTAAGTTAGTAAATCTCACTTTCAATAGTAAAGGAGAATGAATCCAATCACTGAAAGGAACCAACATTGTTGCAAAAATGAGGCCAGACTTCACAATAATGTGGAACCCTTTGTCTCAAAACTAGTCATCTCTATTTTCAATTAAGAGCAAGGAAGGAACTAGCGCGCAATGAACTATTTTTAATGTCTATTTTCAATTAATATGACTATTATACATAGACAAAACACAAGTGCAGTACAAAGTGACATTATATGGTGTACCAGTCAAAGACATCCCATAATACCCATATAATATTAAAAAGTCATCCCATGGTGTCAATGCATAAAATTCACCATTTATATGCATATATATTGCCATAAGATACAAAGTTGGGTTTTCACACCAAAAGAAAAATTAATGTTGGCCATGGTCATTTTAAAGATAAATAAGCATGAAACAATCCCTGGCCAAATTAGCTAGTAAGAAACGTTATCCATCAAACCGTGACAGGGATTCTAAATGACGCACAGGAAAAAAATTGCTTTCCGAAACTCAACAAAATAATAAGATCACAACTGCGTTACTGATCTTACCAAAGGAGCAGGTTCATCTAAATCCTCCCATGACTCGGTAATATCATTTTCATCCACATCTTCATCATCCCATTTATGTACTGGTTGGTCCTTAGAAAGGAGAGTTGGGGCTTTCTCATCTTCTGAAGCATCAAAAAAGAATGCTAGCTTTGTAAACAAAAAAACTCCACTTACAAAGAAAACAAATTGTTATTCAAAGGTTTAAGCAAGCAAGCAAGCTTTAGGTGGCAAATATGAAACATAATAATTAGTAAAAGAATATTAAAAGATCACTGTTCTACAAATCCCCGCCTAGTGCCATTAATCCCTAGGCATTTGAAAATTAAGAAATGACGCCTATACCTGCTTAGGCACCCTCCTAGGCTGCCTGGGCACCCGCCTAGGTCGCAACTCTTATTTAGACAGAAGATAGGTAACTTTCATTTTGCATTTTATTATTTTTAATAAATTGTAAGAAACTTGTTGAATACTTAGATTAACACCTCTTATAATCTATTTTGCAGTTTATGTATCCCAATTAAATTATATACTTTTTAATTATAACCAGACACTTATTTATACAATTCTGCCTAGTCCGCATAGGCCCGCCTATCTGCCTGGGCACTAGTCCCCAGCCCACCGCCCGACTTGCGTCTTTCAGAACTTTGAAAAATATTACAAAAATTGCAAGCATATCACCGCTCCTCAACAATAAAACAGTAATTATCTCCATCCTAAATCTTAAACTACCATTAGCAAGCAAAATTTGCACAAAATTTCACGGGCATAATTAAAATAGAATTAAACCAAGCACTATTACCCCAGTCCTCCATCTAATTTGGCGATTCTTTAATCAAATTACCGATTTTTCGACGAAATAAAGTATTAATCCTGCATATCAACACATGTAACCATCCATCATCAGACATTAGAAAAAAATTGGCAAATTAAGAACAGGGTACTGCTAGAGCATTCGAACCCAAAAAATAAATTTAAAAAAACAATTGACCAGAAACAGTTTTCGGGATTTTGCAGAAACTGTCAATATTTTTAGGGTTTGGAAGAGAAAATCCAGAACAAAATTTGGGTTTCGATAAATCGATCTGGAAAAGGGGGAATTACCTTAGCAATGGAAGAAGCGCAATTGATCGATCAGGTGCTGAGAAGCGTCTACGGCTCTTTCTCGGAAACCCTAATTCCCTCTCTATATTCTCAGTATTCTTCCTTCTCGGCTGACTGTCAGTGTGCCAAACTCGACAACGCTAAGGCCCGGTTTTTTACCTTTATATTCTTCACAAATTCTCTTGTGCGGACCGCGGACCAACGGTGCTGCGTTTTTTTAGCCGTTTGATTTGATCTGGACGGCTCCCAACTAGGGCTGGGCATTTTGAAAAACAAAAAACCGATTGAACCGCTCGAACTGTTCGAACCGCACCAGCAGCTTGGTTAGTTTTGTTTTGTTTTTGGTTTTTTTAATTTTCGATGGTTAAATTGAATGGCAGTGATCTTATTCGATTTGACAATAAGTTCCCAAAATTCTTACGATGCGATTAACCGAACTGACCCGCATATATTTAATTTTATTTTTTTAATCATAATTAATACGTGTAGTAATATAAATGGTTAGTTATTTATGAGTTACAGTGTTTTCATCACATGAAAACAAAACCTGATTAGTTTAAGTCTCTTTGGAGAAGAACGGGGGGACCACTTGGAGAAGGCAGCTGCTACTGCTTTGGTGCTTTCCTTTGGCTGCTTCATTTGTGTTTTTCTTTGAACAATCAATCGTTTTGGTGCTACATACTTGTTTGGACCCTAAATGATGTTTTTGGGCTGAGCCCATGATTGTTCTCGGTCCAATAAGAGGTGTTAGGAATATTCCCACCATGAGCCTGGCCTAGTGGAATTCGGCCAAATCCTATCAGGAAATGGTTTCATTTGGATAAAGGTGAGTGGCTGAATCCTAGTACAATAAGGAATCCTTAGGGGCTAGTTATGCTTTGAATCAGAAAAGGTGCCAATACTCAAGGGTTAAATTTTGGTGATAAAAGAGCTTGATTCAGAGTCCTACAAAAGTTAGAATTGGCCGAAACCTATTCAGATTGGGTTAAGGAATTCTAGTCTGAGTGAAACTCCACTTCGGCCATGAGGGAATTACTACTATAAATTGAGAGGGGTGTGTAAACATTTAAGCCCCTCCAAATCAACATACAAAACTGCCCTGCGCAAATTTTGCTCTATGTGAAACCTCTCAAACATCTTGAAATTTTTATTTTCCTTTTTCCTGCCAACATACCTTCAGTTTGGATAAACAACACTGTGTTGGCAACTGGCAACATCTTTAGTTTGGATAAACAGTATTGGAGCTGTAGAATCAGCCGATCGAGGAGCACCTTCAGTTTGGATAAACAACACTGCTTCGAGATCGATTGGTTATCTATTCAAGTCTTTGTCGATGAGGACTCTTTAGCCTTCTCATTGAAAGATGTCATCTCATCAGCCTTCTGGGCGAAGTCAAATGTTACCAGGTTACTTAATATTCGGCACAATGAAAACTAAATTCGATATTGAACTTCGCAGAATTAGCAGCCTTGTCTTCAGGCTCTAGAACCCGAAGGCTGATACATGTTCCTTCATCGGCTACAATTGCAAGATCAAGAAGTCATCAGCGCACCCAACCCTGCATCAACATTCATTCATTCCCCGGCCGAGCTCAACCGATGAGTTGGCACGCCCCGCATTCAATCGAATGACGTAGTTAGCTTATTAGCTATTCGGCTTGCATGCCACGTAAACTAAGTAGTTTTTATGGTCAACAATACTGTAGCTTTTGTGAGAGAAATTTGTTATGTATTTTCATCTTCACATAAAATCGAAAATCAATCCAAACCAACCCGGCACTGTCGGTTAACTGACCTGATCGGTTTTAGACCCAACTTTGTCGGTTTCAATTTGCAATTTTGGCCCAATCGACTAGGTCGGTTTGATTTTGGTTTTGGCCCAAAATCGACCTAAACCAACCCACGCCCACGCCCACGCCTACTCCTACCAAATGAGGCCAACCGAGTTGGTCAATGGAATCAAGTCATAAATGACTCTAAATTTAATTCTATTTTTGGAATAAACGATATTATCTACACTAAAAAGTAGAGGGGCCAAGCCTACAATGAGCTAGCAATAGTGTAGTTCAAATTCTCCTTTGGCCAAAATCAAATCTAAGACCTCTAACTAACAAGTGAAGAGGAATACTTTTTTTGGTCGAAGGAGAAACTTTCATAAAAAAGGCAAAGCGCTGCAAGGAAACGGTAAAAAAAGGCTACAAACAACACTTCAGGCCTAAGGATGGCAATTAAAACTGTTAAACCCTATTTCCGCAAGTAATCGATCCGAACGGTTTGGTTTTTGAGACTAAATTTATGGTATTTTACGGTTACGGGTAACCAGCGCGTAAATTTTTCGGTTTCGAGTTCGGTTATGGTCATTAGGTATCCGACCCCAACCCACCCAAAACTGAACCGTTTTCATTTCTAATAAAAAGTATAAATATATATATATATATATATATATATATATATATATTATATAGAGAAATGAGTTATCAATAATCATGCATTATTAAATACAGAAGTCCATGCTAGTAATTATATATGCATTATGTCATTAATAGTATAAATTATATGCTTAACAATTATCAATAGTATAAGTATTTTCTTAATAATATAAGTATCTAATATTATTTATTATATGCATTGTATCAGTTGTATTACTTATGCACTATTTAATATTATTTATTATATGCATTGTATTAGCAATAAATTTAATCTCAATTTCATTTAAAATCCACTCTTTAATTAATAATATAAACAAATATAAATTATATAAATATCATAATAGGGAAAACCATTACCAATGAGAAATTTGTTGCCTGACGGGTTTGGTTATGGAAACATTTGTTCGGGAATTCTACAGTTTCATATTCGGGGAAAATAAATGGGTTCGGGTATGGAAATGGCACATCCGAAATCGAAAAACCCTTTTTAGAAAGTATTTCAACAAACAAGATATTTAGCAACTGACCTAAACCCGATCAGCGCCGTTGCCTTCCCTATTCAGGCCCCAGAACATAGGCCACGTGAAAGGACAAAAACATAATTTTATTGTACACCCACTAAACCTACTCAATATACAATGCTTATCTTTGAAAATTGAGTATTCGTGTCAATTCACTTGAATACTAAGTTGTTTAAGGTTTCCACATCCATTGGTTAGAAAGACAGAGATTGTGGGGTTGTTTGCTGAGTTTAGCAACATGTCACACTTGATCCTCGAATTGAACCTATGTCTAGCCCACATGTTTGGATCCCTCTTTATCTACCAATCTCTATAGCCACCAAAAGCTAAGTCGGCAAACACATAATTTATGGAATTCTGACCAAATGAATGTTGAAACCTAAATTGCTTAGTATTCAAGTGAAAGGAAACAAATAGCCAATTTCTAAAGATAGGTATCGTATATTGCATAGGTTTAGTGGGTGTATAAAAAAAATACATTTTTTTCCTCACATGCCAATTTTAATGATCTTTTAACTGATTGTCTTGAATTGGCTAACTGATGTAAACACATGGCAATTTGGTGAAATTGAAAACACAGTGACTAAATTAGCCGATAAAGTAAAAAACAGAAACCATTTTGATATTAATTTTTTTTTGTTTTTGTATAAACCATTAGTTTCTTATTTTCCCAATTATTTGTTGATGTTGTCAGTTTAGACCAACCCTTCTTATCCAAGGCTGAAGGCTTTCCATTTTCCTTAACTAAAACTCAAATGGTGGTGACGGCCATTTTGACCATGAATTCCACCTTGGCTTTTAGTTTCTCACAAAACCCTGCCTACAACTTCCAGAAGCTCTACAAACCAAAATGGAGGAGGCCTGTTTCACTCACACTCCCCAACCTTTCCTTCCTAACTCCTAACAAAACTGGGCACCCTTTATACACATCCACTTCGGCCTCCTCCTCCTCCATCCCCACCACCGTTGAGAACTACCACTACATGAAAACATGGAATAGGTGACCAAATTTTATGTGGCGTCCAAAAATTCACCACATACTTTTTTCTATATGTGACGAATATTTAAAGGTGTCATGCATGACTAGTTTGTTAGTTAAGCACGAAATTTAAGAACACTTATGTGATGATAAATACGTCACATATTCTAGAATTAAGTGACGAATATCATAAGCGTCACCTGTTGTACTAAAGGCAAGAAAAAAAATGGTATTTATCAAAAACCCCCAAATCATATAAGCCATTTGCTAACCTTTCATCAATCTTTCTCTTAAACACACTCCTTCTCACTTCTCACTCAGACAATGAAGTTCCTCTCCCTTTCCAATCTCCCAGCCGCCGTCCGTATCCTCTCAAATCTCTCTTACCAACCATCGCTCTCTCCCAAGCTATTTTATCCAGTTTTCTCACTTCTCAGTCTCAAAGCTGAATTCGATCGAAAGTTTGAAACCCTAGAAAAAACCAGTCACGTTATCTCCTTCCTGTTAGCACCCAGAATCTAGGTTCAACCTTAACCCTTGGTAATGGAGGTAAAGAGAAAAAGCAAGAAGAACAAAAGGATTTTTGTATTAAATTTCAATCTAACCGTTGCCTCCACTATTGAGAGGTTATAACAACTTTTGCTAGCTCCCCACACATGTGAGTGCCATATCAACTATATAAGACAAAAACATAATAAAATATTCCCTCAACTTACTAAAATACTACTGAGTCCCACCTAATTACATTTAGTTGCAATTTTTTCCTCTTCCGTGTGATCAAGACAATCAACATAATTGGATCATAATAATGCCTTCCCCTTCAAGAACCTTGTCCACAATGTTTAAAGGTTAAAATCTGGAAACCTTGACTGGAAATCATTGAAATCCTCCCAAATAGCTTCAGTTGTTTCCTTGTCAAGCCATTGCACTAGCACTTGAACTCCAGCTGTAACAACTCGTCCCAATTTTGACGAATCGAAAAAGGTTAACTTCATAATTTCACTTTGGGTGGGATATTTTATTGTTGGTTTTACTTTTTGGGTCTTAATTGGTGAGCCATGTGGGGTTCATCCTATTATTTTGTCCCCATGCCTCTTTCTTCTTTGGCTGCCACGTGGCAGCTTTCCCTCACCTCATTTCTTTCTCTTCTTCTTCCCGAGCCCCCTTTCACTTCATCTCTCTCGCTCTCTCTATATCTCGAGCACGAACCACCCACATCAACACCCTTTCATGATGAAATTTAGATTAACCCCACCAAAGTTGAGTGCAACTCGATCATAGAAGTCGATTTATGGGCTTGTATGGACGATCAGATGGCGGGAAGAAATTGTACTTAATGAACCGTGAGTTCCAAATCTCTTTGTCGAGCTCTGGCGTGATTCATGTTCAAATTTTTGTAAATTTGGAAGGAGGTAAGCTTTATTAGATGATTTGAGATTTGGTCTATCTATTTAATGTTTGTGTGTGTTTTTCAAATTCCCAGTTTTTCAGACGAAACACGACGACCTTCGAGCTAAATTTTGACGAACTCCAACTGCAGTCAGCCCTCAAATTGGTAATTTCTTGTTCCCCACTTATTTAGCTTCATTGTGGTTAAAAAATCACCAGAAATGGTAAAGTTTTGACCCCAGATCGGAGCTGGGGAAGTTTCCCGGTGAAAACCTTGAATTTCCAGTGTTCTTCTTTGCGAGGTTCGGCAACCCGTGAGTGAAATCGGGTCGACCCGACCCACAACCCAACCAGTTGTTGGGCCAACCCAATGAACATGCCTAAACCCTTGGGCTGAGTAACTTTTTCATTGACTTTTTTGGTTTCGGTCAGGATCCCTTCTAAGCTAATTTCGATGTCCTGAATCTATTTCAGACGTTCATTTTCTCAAATTCAATCGTTTTAGTATAGTTTTATTAATTGGTACCTTTATGTACTTAAGTGCAATTGTTTATGACATTTCCGTCCACCCTTGTTTGCATGGCTCTTCGCCAACGGTGTAAGGTGAGTGGACCCCTTCTAAAATGCATGTTTTAATAGTAGGAATGCATACATGAAAAACATGATTTAATGGTTACGTTTTATCAGTAAATTAGATTTACACTTTATGATTATCATGCTTTACTAAGAATATTTTGGAATACCATACTTTATCGAATTTATGTTCTTTGTAGTATATACGATGGATGACTATATACTATGAAGATGTTTTGCGATATATGTACTTATGTTGGAAATGTTATATTCAATGTTTTTGAGCGTATTTAGTGGTCGTTGTCCTGCCTATGGGTGTATGTCCCACCTATGGGCGATTGTTCTGGCTACGGGCATATGTCCTACCTACGGGCGATGGTTTTGCCTACGGGGGCGTATGTTCTGCCTACGGGCGTATGGCCTGCCTACGAGTGCATGATGGAAAGCCTTCGGGCGATTTGATACCATTAGTTAGCACACTATATACGATATATGTTTTATGGCATGTTAGGGTTTTCGGAAAACCTATCACATATTATGCTATTAGTTTTCCTAAAATTTGGGGTTAGTATGTTGGTGAATAACTGTTTTAGTATTATATATATATATCAACTTGGTCCACTCATGTTTTGTTTTGTGACCCCTTAGGACTTAGAATCGAGGCGTACAATCTCGGCATTAAGGCATTCCTGTATTGGCATTTTCAAGTCCTCTCGGTGTATGACCCATCCTTTTGTTCATTCAATTTTATATTATTCCTTTTTAGTGTCTCATTTTAGTTGTATGCTCTGAACACGTTCCATAATTGCATCTTCATTATAATTAAATTTACAAGTTTTAGTTTTGTCGGTCAATTGTTTCTAGTTCTCTTGCATCTTTATATTGTTTCGTCATATTTGGGTGTCGGCCAGCACGTGCCTACCCTAGTGTTTGGAGAATATCAGGGTCAAGCATATCACCAGCTGAGTTCCCTTTCTTGTAAATCCTCCGAGCTAAAATCCCTTCAGGTACATGTTGTGCTAGACCATCATCCAATGGGTGGGGAAGCATGGATTGCATTGCAACATTAGGACCTAGTTGTTTCTTGTGGCAATTCACATGAAACACTGGGTGAATTTTGCTTCCTTCAAGTAGATTGAGCTTGTAAGCCATTGCCCAAATTTTATCCAGCACTTTATACGGAACATAGTACCTAGGTTGCAGCTTATGATAACTGTGGGGGTGCCAAAGACTATAGTTGATAAGGAACCATTTTTAAGTAAACAAGATCACCAACTCCAAACTCTCTCACTTCGTTTCTTTTCACCTTGTAGCTTCATTCAATTTTGAGCTAACTCCAGATTGACTCTTAGCACAGATAACATCTTGTCCCTTTCAATCAAGCTCTGCTCCATTGCATCCACTCTAGTAGTTCCCAGTTCATAGGCTGCCAAATGAGGATGAGGATACTCGTAAACTAGTTCAAATGAGGTAATTTTCGAAGTTATGTGATAGGAGGTGCTGAAATACCATTATGCCCAAGCAAGTCATTTAACCTAATTCCTAGGTTGGCCCTCTACAAAGCATCGAAGGTATGTCTCCAAGCACCTATTTAACACCTCAGTTTGACCATCACTTTGTGGGTGATACCTTGAGCTTATACACAGCTTAGAATTCTGCAACTTGAAAAATTCCTTCCAAAAAGCACTTATGAAGAAAAGATCCCTGTCACTCACTATAGACTGAGGCATGCCATGTAGTTTGAAGATGTTATCAACAAATAATTGAGCAACACTAGCGGTAGAGTAGGGGTGTGAGAGTGTTACAAAATGGGAATATTTGGACAATCAATCAATGACCACCATTATCACTGATTTTCCCTTGCATAAAGGTAACCCTACTATAAAATCCATGCTGATATTAGTCCATACCTTAGTTGGAATGGGTAGTGGCTGTAATAATCCTACAGGGGATGTTGTTTCATACTTATATTTTTGACAAATATGGCAGTTAGAAATGAATTGCTTGACATCTCTCTTCATGCCTTGCCAATATAATAGTTTCTTTAATCTGTGATAGCTCTTTATAACCCCTTGATGACCACCAACAAGAGTTGAATGATTTTTTTCCATAAGTTTATTCCTTCACTTAGAAGTAGGACTTAAAACAATTCGACCTTTATAGCATAAAAACCCATTCATGAAAAAGAATCTGGCAAGTGAAGAACTGCCAGTATCAAAGTGCAGATTGTTTAACACCTTTTCAGTTCTCTTAACAACCCATGTATCCTGTTCACTGTATCTCTGGATCTCATCCAACCAACCTCCATAGGAGTATGAAATGGAAGAGCACTCCAACAAAGAAAGAGCACAAGAACCCTCACTGGTAGATACCCTATGTACTCTAGATAAAGTATCTATTACAACATTATCTTGTCCAACTTTATAGTTAATCTCATAGTCAAATCCCAAGAGTTTAGAGACCCACTTCTGTTGAAAAGGGGTGGTAACCCTTTGATTCAAGAAGTATTTAAGACTATGATGATCAGTCTTGATCACAAAGTGCCTACCTTGCAGATAATTCTCCACTTTTTAACTGCATACACTATTGCAATTAATTCCCTCTCATAGGTTGACAAAGCTTGGTTTCTTGGGCCTAACATTTGACTAGTGAGTGTTATAGGTCTCTTACCCTGTTGTAACATTGCACCAATTCCACACCCTGAAGCATCATACTCAATTTCAAAGGTTTTAGTGAAATCTGGTAAGGCTAACACCTGTGGAGAAGCCATGGTAGCTTTGAGTTGTTTAAAAGTTGTAGTAGCTTCCTTGCTCTAATTAAAACCATCATTCTTAGTGAGCTGATACAATGGTGGATAGATCCCACTGTATCCAGGAATGAATTTCCAGTAATAATAAGTTAATCTTAAGAAACCCCTTAATTGCTTGACTGTTTTAGGTGTAGGCCACTCCTTTATAACTTGTAACTTGGATGGATTAGTCTTCACTTCTTCATTAGAGACTAGGTGTCCCAGATATTCTACCCTTTTTTGTCCTAGAGAGCACTTGGACTTCTTAAGCTAGAGTTGGTTGTGGTGCAGAATCTCAAAAGCAGTCTTGAGGTGCAATAAGTGGTCCTTCTAGCTTTTACTATATATTAACACATCATCAAAGAAAACCAACACAAACTTCCTGAGGTTAGGCTTAAAAAGATCATTCATTGCTTTGAAAGGTTGCTGGGGTATTAGTGAGACCAAAAGGCATCACTTAGAACTCATAGTGGCCTTCATGAGTTTTGAAGGTTGTCTTAGCTACAGCCTCAGGGTGCATTAAAATCTGGTGATAACCAGACCTCAGATCAAGTTTTGAAAAATAGGTAGAGCACTATGTAAGTCATCTAGCAAGTCATCAATCAAAGGAATGAGGTATTTATCCTTGATTGTCAGTGCATTGAGCTCTCTATAGTCAATGTACATCCTTTAGGTTCCTTCTTTCTTTTTAACTAGAAGCATAAGAAAGGAAAATAGGTTGTGACTTGGTTTAATGAACCTTGTAGCAAACAACTCTTGTATAGCCTTCTCTATTTCAGCATTCTGCAATGGGCCATAGTTGTGAGGTCGAATAATGGGAGGTATAGCCCCATGTACTAGTGGAATATGATGGTCATGCAACCTTGAAGGGGGTAACTGAGATGATAACACAAATAGTTCATCAAATGCTTCACTGAGATGTTGCAGATCCTGAAGTTGAACTGATGTTAAAGGATTTGGTTGCACTTTCTGGTCTGCTATGAAGTATAAAAATAAACCCAAATAAGAGTTGAGTAGTTCCTTGTCAATATGGTGAAGTGAGACTACTTGTATGAGTGGTTCTGCAGAAGGGTTGTGGCTCAATTTATACTTCTTTTGATTCTTGGTAAACTCCATGGTGAACAATTGGAAGTCCTACAAGACTAGACTAACTATAGAAAACCAATGAACTCCCAACACAACATCACAACCACTTAGTGGAAGGGAATAGAGGTTTACTTTGCAGTTATAACCCCCCAAGGAAAGAAAGGCAGACCTGTAACACCCAGAGCTTGTCATCCTGCCTCCATTAGCGATCATAACTTGGAATGATTGAGTAGATTAAGCATGTTATCCCCAGTGTTTCAAGAGCTTGGAATCTATGAAGTTGTGAGAACTGCTTGAATCTAGTAAGATTCGAACAGCTAGGCCATTTACTGAACCATTAACCTTCATAATATGAATGGTATACTTGGCATTAGTCCCATAAAATGCACACTCACTTAATTCCATAGATTGTAACTCAAGGTTAATGTCCTCAGTACATTCTTCAAGTATCTCTGGATCTAAGTCATCAATCATAAGTAACTGCTTAAGACCACATTTGTGACCCTTAATCCATTTGTCTGAACAAAACCAACATTCTTCTCTCTCCCTTTTCTGTTGAATCTCAATTGGACTCAATTTCTTAATAGGCAAGGTACCTGTGCTAGGCACTGTATGTGGATTAACGCCAATAGTTTGAGGCTTAGTGTTCATAGCTGGTCTAGGGAAACTGGATTTCATTTTAGTGATCTTAGTGTCCAATTGCACATCAATGGCTATGGCATCATGCATAGTTGCTGGTTTAAGCAATTTCACATCAAATTTAACTCACACTTAAGTCCCCCTAAGAAACAACTCTTGAGCAATATCGGACCCAAATCAGTGGTTGTATTAGCCAAACAGCAAAATTCAGCTATCTATTCACAAAAGAGTACTTGTTCGTCAGAGTTTTAATAATGATTCAGCACTGTAACTTTGATGGGCTGAATTCTCTGCAAAAAGCTCTAGTAAAATTCTCTTAGTATAGAGTGGTGTTAACGTTGTCAATCCATTTAAACCATTGCAAAGCTTCACCATCAAGATGGAAGGAGGTTGTAAGGACTCGCCAAGCGTCGGGTGTGTTGTAGAACTGGAAGAATTGGTCTGCCTTGTAGGTCCAAGCCAATGGATCTTCATTGTCAACAAAATGAAGGAAGTCCACTTGAGGAGTCTAGGATTGACGAGGAGTTTGACCTCCACAAGTCCAATTTGGGCTTCTCAGCAGTTGAATCGGGTCGAACTTACGCAGTGGTGGATGATCTGGGATCATTGGAGCTGAAGAGCTCTCACTCTCTCGGTGAACAACAATTTGTCGACGAAACTGTTCAAAATACCACTGCTACAAAAGTACCCAGTAGTGTCATTTTAAAAAGAGACAAGAAAAACCCATTCCTGTTGGATATTAAGGAAAAATCTGACAGAAACTCATGTAATGGCAGATAAAAGAACCGATAGTATTGCTAGCGTCACAAAAAAGCTTTCGTTGTCGGTTAGTTCCCTTAATCCGCCAAGAAAAAGGAAAGCGTTTAAAAATAAAAAAAGGATAGTAGTGTCGGATAAAAGTGTAATACCCCGTATTTTAATAAAAAGGTTATATATATGTGTGTGTGTGTGTGTGTGTGTGTGTGTATGTGAGTAATTATTTTTACGTAATGATTTTATTAGATTTATTTTATGCAAGAACCTACTTTCGATATGTAAAATAGTTTCAATGTAAAATCCTTTTTGCTACAAATTATTTCAAAAACTAGCTAGTAGTATTTCATGTTCATATGTAATTAGAGATATTTTTAGTTTGAATTGGAGAAGGGGATTATGATGAGTTTGGCTTTATTTTTCTCACAAAGGCTAAGTGGTGTTTTACCAACCATTAGAGAATAAAGAGGAGGGGTTAGTCACTACTCTAGATAGGTTGAGGTGGGATTCTATATCTTATAGAGTATGGATGTGGCCTTTGGGTATTTGTCCACTTTGTATGATAATTTTTGTTTATGACTAACTTAAAACATGTTGTTTTGTCATATGAACACATCCTATTGTCAATGATTAACTTCACATTTAGTGTGTTTCTATTAGAACACATAATAGGGCTACTGATTAGCTTAACATTTATTTTCTTTCCATTGGACCACATATCATAGTTAATAATTGGTGAGGATTCATCCCCCAAATTTGGTGTGGTGGGATTCTATATCCCTTAGTGTTTGGACGTGGCCTTTGATGCAAGGAACATCTTGCGTGATATTCATTAGTTCATGATTAATCTAACACTCGTTGTTTTTCCATTGGAATACACATCGTTCTTAATTATTAGGACAAAAATTGTTACTTTGTTATTGGTACACATTTTATATCTAATGATTGGCACAACACTTGGTTTCTTTCTATTGGCACACTGGTGGAGATTTTTTAGAGGAAGATGTCATGCAATCTTTATGAAGGAAGGAACAAGAACCAACAGAGGACAGGGAGAAAAGAGAGAGGAAGAAGAAAAAAAAAAAAAGAATAACTCCAAGAAGAAAGCCATTCTCCCCTTCATATTACCTCCTTATTTTTCTTTTACATGTTCTTAGGGCTTTAAGCCATCTTTCATTGTGTTTGTAAGTCTCTCATATATAGTGAAATACAATGAAAGCAAACCCCAATGGTGTAGTCAATTTGACGAACCACTTAAATCTTGTGTTGTTTATGCATTTACATTTTGAGATCATTGTTATGAGAGCACTCCCATTAAACCATCGAAAATCTCCATCTACTTCTCTTGATAATGCTGTAAAATAAGGGGAACAAATCCCAGAAAATGCATGAGAGCTTACCCAACAAAATTGCTCTATGCAACTCAAATGGGTTTATGCATATCACCTAGAGAGAGATGGAGTAAAATGGTAAAATAATATTTCTCAATTAGATTGTTGTGTGTTATCCACATTATATATTATTGATAATATAATACGATTTTGGCTACTAACAATTTGATCATTGTTGCAGATATAATACAATTTTGGCTACTAATAGTTTGATTAGTGTTGCAGATGTTTTAGAGCATGTGATTATTGATATCCTTGTTACATGGCATATATGTCATATCCCAGATCGACTTTGCTGTAGCACATTATTGTCCGCTCTGGGCCATGCCCTCATGGTTTAGTTTCTGGGAACTCACGAGCACTTCCCAGTGGGTCACACATCCCAGGAATGTTCTCGCCTAAACTCGCTTAACTTTGAAGTTTCGATGGAATCCGAAGCCAGTGAGTTCCTAAAAGGCCTCGTGCTATAGGAGGTGAGCATGTACATATAAGGCATATCACCCCCTCTTCGTTGGTCGATGTGGGATGTTACAATCCACCCTCTTTAGGGGCCTGACGTCCTTGTCGGCACACTCGCACCACATGGCAGAGTGGCTCTGATACCATTCTGTCACATCCCAGACCGGCTTCGCCGTAGCACGATATTGTTCACTTTGGGCCACGCCCTCACGGTTTTGTTTATGGGAACTCACAAGCACTTCCCAGTGGATCACACATCCCAGGAATGCTCTCGTCCAAACTCGCTTAACTTCGGAGTTTCGATGGAATCCGAAGCCAGTGAGTTCCCAAAAGGCCTCGTGCTATAGGAGGTGGGCATGTACATATAAGGCACATCACCCATTCTCCGTTGGTCGATGTGGGATATTACAATATACATAAGCATTCTTGTAAAGTAAGAAAAAGAGTTAAGTTGTGTTTAAGTGGTGAAGATATTCAAGGGCTGAAGTTTGCCTTAAATATAAAATAATGAACCTTGTATACGTCAAGAGTCGAGTGCTAGGGTTGAGTATACAACTGGTTGGTTATAAAATAATGAAATCTTGTATATGTCAGGCGTCGAGGGAAAGGCTTGAATATACAATTAGGCGTCGGGGGAAGTGCTTGTATGGTAAAGTGGAAAATGAGAATTTAATTACAAAAATTGGGTTTAAGGGATGAATGGGAGTTAACTCATATTCTAAGGTATTCAGAACCAAGTGGAATAAGCATGGTATGGGACGTCCAGGTTCGGGTGCCTTAGGTATGTGTTAGTGGGATTAGAAGGGAGTGAGTACATTCATCCATCTCATTTGCATATATTTCATGAATTCGAAAGAATTGTTACAATTCAATTATTATTTTGTTGGTACTTTTTGTTGTGAATTAATTTGTTCACTATAGTTATTCCGATGCGTATTCAATAAATTTTATGTAAGATTTTGTTGATGTATGGTGTAATTGTTATAATTTTATTTTATTTTCCACCATATCTTGGTTGTAGAATTTATTTCTATAGCTAAGATATGGCTCACACCCTAGCTTGTGAATAGTCTTTATTCGCGGGTTGGGGCGTGACAAAACGTTACATTGAAACACCCGTCTGATAATAAAAAAAGCAAATTTGTGTCCTTCATAACCGACATCATTAATCATTAATAATAATAAAAAAATATAAAAAGCCTATTCCAATTTTTTATTAAATAAAATAAATAATTAATGGAATCTTGAAACACAAACCAATTTAACAAATTTCAAAATTTTAGTAAATCATAGAATATAAACTGAAAACCAACTATCAAAGTCCAACTTCGCAATAAATTATGGATTCTAATATAAAAACCAACTAAGAAAATTCAAGACCAGTTAAGCGAATTTGCAGAAAACTATGGATTTTCAAGTAAAAAAAATTCACTTTTGCAGTAATTTTCAAATCAAAACAAAACACAATAGAAAAAAAAAATCATTTATGCATTGACTCTAAATCAAAATCTAATCTAAAAGAAAAAAACAAAGAAAAACAAAAGGGAACTGTTACTAACATTCCAAAAATCTTATTCTACACTCCTCACAAGTGTAATTTTCTTACTAATTATAGAAAATTTGGAGTGCAAAATGAGATTTTTGGAATGCCAATAATAATTTCCAAACAAAAGCTCAACTCTCAAATTTACTTGGTAGAGGCAGAGAAAGCAGAGGTTGGCATTAAGCCCATGTATCGATTTGTGAAGAAACCTAAAACAACCAAATTACCAGTCATTCAATCGAAATTAATCAAACCCAAGTATCGATTTCCATCAATAAAGAGACAGAGATACATACCTGCACGTTGACGTAATTTTCGAGATCGGAAAGGATGTTAGAGTTGTAAGGATTCTTGTCGAGCAGTTGCTCCACTGTGACGCCACCTGTTGCTGCTGTAGAACCAATCTCCAACTCGTTTGAAAGCCAAAACCTTTTTAAATTCGCAACTTGAGGACCAAACCCAGAAAGAAAATTTAAGGGATGGGCAAGAATTCCAGAGAAAAATTTAAACATTTTTTGCAAAGATGGTTTTTTGTTCTTCTGGCAAATAAATAGAGGAAAAAGAGATTGAAAGTTTTGAGGACTAGTGGAAAGAGAGCCACAGGGATGCTTCGAAGGTAGGGTGACGGGAGATGAAGAGAGAACGGTGCTATTTTGAAGGTAGGTGAAGGAGAAAGAAATAAGGAAGGAGAAGCAGCGCTCGAAGGAAATGGTGGAAGAGAAGGCTTTTATTTAAGGTAGAAAACTAGCGTTCGACAAAACCGACATCATATATTAATTCCATCGGTTAAAATTGACACCACTCTACGCCCACTGACATCACTCTGCCCAATTCCGCATGCAAAACTAGTGGGAAAATTCCCACCCAAATATTTCACGCCATTTCCGTCGGATAAAACCGACATTACGCTATCCGACTCAAGTTTGAAAATATTAAAAAAAACAAAAAGCAAGTCTTGTCAGTTATAAGCGACAATACTGCCAAGTTTGAAAATATTTAAAAACTAAAAGCAAGTCTTGTCGGTTATAAGCAATAGTAATGCCGACATTAAGCTATCCGATGCAAGTTTGCAAATATTTAAAAAACAAAAAGCAAGTCCTGTCGGTTATAAGTGACAGTACTTCTTTTTCATCCAACATCATCTATATAAGCTGTCGAAAATGTCTTATCCGATAGTACATTGTATAAAACTGCCACCATTCTATGACACAACAAGCCACTTTTGTAGTAGTGTACATTGGAAGACAAGCATCCAAATGTACCAGTAGTTTGGCTTCAAGGACCTCAGAAATGGTTGTGTGAACAGAAGCAAAAGAAGCTTCGAGGGATGATACACGGCCGTCTATGGCGCAACCGGAAGCGAGACGACAGGGCATACACAGAGGAAGGATACTAGGAAGATTGGGTGATAACATTGTTAGCACCCAAAATCTTGGTTCAACCTTAACCCTTGGTAATGGAGGTAGAGAGAAGAAGCAAGAAGAACAAAAAGGATTTTTGTATTAAATTTCAATCTGATCGTTGCCTTCACTATTGAGAGGTTATAACAACTTTTGCTAGCTCCCCACACATATGAGTGCCATATCAGCTATATAAGACAAAAACGTAATAAAATATTCCCTCAACTTACTAAAATACTACTAAGTCCCACCCATTTACATGTTTATTCTTAAAAACTACTTTTCTAGTTGCAATTTCGTCCTCTTCCTTGTAATCAAGACAATCACAGAATTGGATCATAACACTTCCCTTAGTTGCAATCGCTGCCACTCCAATCATAAATGGTAAGTCAATCTCTTGAATTTACTTGCATTTTATAAAATTAAGGTCTTGATTTTTAATTTTTATGTTCAAATTAGGATTGGGGGTTTACTGGAAATTGTTGTTCATTTAGAAATTGGGGGTTTAGGTGTACTGTAAATTAATTGGGGTTTACTGCTATCTCTGTATCTGTGTGTGTAATATGTGTATGTGCGTAATGTGCATAATCTCAGTATGTGTGTGTGTGTGTGTGATATGTGTGTGCGTAATCTCTGTGTGTAGCTTGCAGTTTAATGATTTTTTTTATGTGAATAATTTATGGATCTATCTGAACAATTTAGGCTTATTCAAAAGTTTGTTATATCAAACTCTTTAATAGATGTCAAAGTGTGCAGCTCAATACTAGTGTTGAAGTCATGGATAAACCTGAATCTTAATTCTTAGTCAGAATTGCCTTATTTTGGTATATAGATAAGCCTTTTTGGTACGTATTCTATACAATTCTTTCTTATTTAAGTTAGAGACCACTTTTGATGAGTTATTATACGACTACAAGTCTGAAGAACTCCCTTGCTGCTCATGAAAATAAGTTCTTTTATAATTAATATGTCTACTTTTGACAAATTTGTTGGCTCAAGTGTAATTTGCTTGATGTAAGATTTTTTTTTTTTTGGCATTTTGTTCTGTACTTGTGTCATACAATAGTAGATTGGCATTGTTAATTACTCTTAATCATTGTAAAGTAAGACGAATTATTAAATATATTCTTGATTATTGTTAATCATTCTAATTAAGTTCTAATAGAACTTAGAATAAGCAAGAAGACGCCGGATAAACAACTAGTTTAATTTCTTAATGAAACGACTAGCTAAACCAACTCTCCAGGTTTTCTACACTGCCAGTAAACGACTAGCTAAGCCACCCATCAAGTACAATTCTTTTGAATATATCTTTGGGGAACTAGATTTGAAGAATGAGTGATTTTATTTGATTTAAGAGGAGACTCCATTCTAATTCTAGTTTATGAGTTTATTAATGATTCATTTAGTATAAGGTTACTCTTCAAAAAACGGATCATGAATACTAAAATGTTCAAAAGCTCACCGTGTTCGCTAGACCACCTCCCGTAGAAAAAGGAAAATTTGCCATATATGTTCTTTCCAAATTACAACACTTATTTTAAGACAATTTAGATCGTATTGGTTGAAGCTGAAAGGGATTGAAAGTGACTAGTAGTGTTCTTTTCATCTTTTTCTTTTAGACTCATTAATCTCCCAAAAATTGAATTATGGAGTAGTAATAGACTTAATTAGTTGTGAGAAACTGAAATAAATTATTTGTTTATCTAGTATAACTTTTATAAGTTTAGAGCTCGCTAGTCTAGTGCTAGGTAATTCTTTCTCAATGCACCAATGCGCCTGCTATTGTAGGACAAAAACACAATAATGACTGCATGTTTCATTGCAACTTTGTTAATTGACAATGCTGGAGGCATTGAATTATGAATGATGCAACTTCTTTTATTGAATATAGTTGTTTTGGTGTGATGTGCTCATGTGTTTCTATTTTATCATATAAGGATAAGATGAAGAAAAAGAAGATGGGGAGTTAACAGATTAGATCAGGCTTCTGTCAATTGGTTTTCTCTAATTGCAAAAGGAGAATGAAGAATTGAGAGCGCGATTGGATTTGGCAAAGGAGAATGAAGTTCTAGCATCATATTTGAAGGTTTTTGTGACTGCAAGTCACGGCCAGACTAGTAGCAACTTTAGAGCTACCGATAATGATTTTTCAAAAGACAACAATGCTTATGTTGAATTGGAAGACCATAATATGAATGTATGATTGATTTATATTATGTCTTTTGTTGTTAGTTTCAAACATGCACATGGTAGACCTCTTTTGTTACCACCTCAATAAGTCAAGGGATATTTATGTTAGCTTTTGGGACATACATTTGGTGTATGTGCTGGAATGTACTTTGTTGATGCTTAAAATCAGTGAGGACTTTGGTACAACAGAAAGTGTTAAGTTTGTGACATTCGCTAGATTGCTCCGGTCACTAGTGTGGATAAGTATGTAAATGGATAGAGACAGGGAAGCAAACACAAGATGTACGTGGTTCACCCAGATTGGCTACGTCCACGGAGTAGAGGAGTTCTCATTAATTGTGAATGGTTTACACAAGTACATAGGTTCAAGTTCTCATTTAGTGAGTACAAGTGAATGATTTAGTACAAATGACATTAGGAAATATTTTGAGAGAATGATCTCTATTTATAGAAGAGAGTTTCTAGTTTCATTTTGACATTGACACGTGTCGTGTTGTGATTGGCTTCTGATGTCAACACGTGTCGCGCTGTGATTGGCCTCTTGGTTGGAGGGAAACTCTTCTGGGTCCTTGACGGTATAACGTTGACCGGTGCTCAGTAGTTTCGGGATTGGTCTTGTATGGTACAAACAGTACTCCCCTAAGTTCCCGAGTGAGGGAAGCTCCTTGGTTGGGGACTTGCAAGATCCAAGCCATTAAGTAATCACGAAACTTCTAAGTACCGAAGTGTGGTATCATTTTCACTTGCCTTATCTGTCTCATATGTAGATGTGGCATCTTCTTTGGAATTACTTTTCCTCCATCCAGGGGTGGTATCTTTAACTGATGAAGATGCACAAGGTAATGTATCAATTTCACTTGAAGCTTACTTGTACTTTCACCCTTGGTCAAGTGCGATACAAAACCCTATAGTAGGAGTCCCTTAAGTCGCCGAGCTAGGAGATTTGCTGAAAGAGGTAACAGACAAGGTAAGCAATCAGACTTCCAAGCAAGCAACCTGGATCGGAGGTTTGACTTCGGCTTCCGGTTGATTGTTCTCATTCTCCTTGTGTCGTAAACAGCAACAAGGATAAAGAGAAGCAAATGGAGAAGAGATGATATGAAATACCTTTGCTTTTGAAGAAGTAACTTTCCACAGGCTTATTCTTGAACTGAGCTGGAGGGTTTTCTGGTTTCCTCCAGAGTATAAGGCCAACTCAAGAATTTGAGGGTCAAAACAAGTCCATCAAATCAAAAGTGAGTTCGACCTTGATGATATGGGATACTTTTGCTGTTGACGAAGTAATAGATGAATCGGCACATGTTCTATTGTGTTTGTCTCCACATGCTTCCTTGTATCCTTCTCACTTGCCCTATCTGTTCCTCAGGCAGATATGGTATCTTTTCTTGAAGCATAAGAAGTTGAAGATGAGTACTCGAGAGCAATGCCAGGTAAGTAATCAGGCAAGGGGTTCCAGGCAGTCAGTTCCTGACTGGAAGCTTGATTCTAAGTGCTGACTGATTGCTCTCTTTCTCCTTGGCATGCAGGTAAGAATCAGGGCAAAGGAAAAGACAGGGAAAAAGCATGATATGGGATACTCTTGCTTTTGACCCTTATGATATGAGATACTCTTGCTCTGGTGTGGCTGGTTTGCATAGGTATTATTGGGGGGGGGGAAGAAAGCTGAGTATTTCGAGAGGCTTCGTTGGGAGTGCCCTCTCAAATATGAGGAAGGGTTGAGCATTTTTGCAGGTCTGCCTGTCTGTGGAGGATGGAGGTCGACATATATAAGAGCCTCTCTAACAACAAGTAGTAATGTTATTCCTTTACCCTTCTTGGTCGTAGCAATGTAGTGAGAGTTGCAAGCTTCACGTGTTTTAACTTTGTCAGAGCACTTTGAAGATTGCAGACAAGCTTTATCCAAGGAAATCTGGCTCTCGAAGTTCGGAGAGCGATACCTTCTCGATTTTTGAACAAGCAATCCTGTCGAGGATCTGGCTCTCGAGATTCGGAGAATGGTGCCTCTTCGATTTTTGAGAAAGCAATCCTGTTGGGAGTCTGGCTCTTGAGATTCGGAGAGCGGTGCCTCTTCGATTTTTGAGAAAGTAATCTTGTTGGGGATCCGGCTCTCGAGATTCAGAGAACGGTGCCTTTTCGATTTTTGAGAAAGCAATCCTATTGGGAGTCTGACTCTTGAGATTCGGAAAGCAGTGTCTCTTCGATTTTTGAGAAAGTAATCTTGTTGGGAGTCTGGCTCTCGAGATTCGAAGAGTGGTGCCTCTTCGATTTTTGAGCAAGCAATCTTGATGGGAATGTTTTCTCAAATATGAGTAAAGGTTAGGCATTTTTACCAGTCTGCCTTGCCACGGAGCACGGAGGTTGACACACATTGGGACTTTCTAGTTATCAAGCAGTGGTGATGTTCCTTTACCCTTGTGGGTAATAGTAGGGTAGCTGGATCTTCAAAATTTATGTGTCTAAACTTTGTCAGAGATCTTTGGCACGGTTATCTGTGGTACTCGAGGAGCTGATGTTGCGTGTGGAAAGTGGTGCCTCTTCGAAATCTGGAGAGTGGTGCCTCTTCGATTTTTGAACCAACGGCCCTGTTGCCCTTTCTTTTATAAGGGCACCAATTGTGTGCAAGAAGTACATTCAGAGAGTTATTGCTTGTAGGAATTTTCCCCTTACTTCAGAGATTTATTGCACCTCATTTCTCCTTCATCATTTCTGAGAATGTCTGGCCCATCCGACCGTCGTTTTTACTTGAACTTTAGCAAAGAGGCAACAATGCCTTCTCAAGACAACATATGGCGCCCATCCTTCTTATCTCCTACTGGTCCTCTTACCGTTAGGGACTCTGTGATTAAGAATGATATGACCGCTGCTGTGGTGGCTAAGAACCTTCTCATTCCCAAAGATAATAGACTACTTTCCAAACTGTCTGATGAGTTGGCTGTTAAGGATTATCTAGCTCTCAGTGTTCAGTGTGCAGGTTCTGTGTCTAATATGGCCCAACGCCTATTTGCTCAAACCCGCCAAGTTGAATCATTGGCGGTTGAAGTGATAAGTCTCAAACAGGAGATGAGAGGGCTCAAACATGAGAATAAACAGTTGCACATGCTCGCACATGACTATGCTATAAACATGAAGAGGAAGCTCGACCAGCTGTAGGAATCTGATGGTCAGATTTTACTTGATCATCAGAGGTTTGTGGGTTTGTTCCAAAGGCATTTATTGCCTTCGTCTTCTGGGGCTGTACCGCGTAATGAAGCTCCAAATGATCAACCTTCGGTGCCTCCTCCTTCTGGGGTTCTGCCTAGTATTGAGGCTCCGAATAATCACCCTCTGGTGCCTCCTCTTTCTGGGGCTCTGCCGACTGCTGAGACTTCTCATGAGCAACCTTTGTGAAGGCTCCCTCTTGTTTGTTTATTTTGATTCATGTATATGTACATATTTGTAACTTATTGGAGATATCAATAAACAAGTTTTGCTTCATTTCAACGTATTGTGTTAAATACACCAAGGCCTTCTTCACTAAGTTCTTTGAATTTTTCCTTTTGTTGAAGCTTGTATGTTGAAGTTTTATGAGTGAAGCATGTAGGTTGAGGTAGTGCTCCCTTAATTTCCCAAGTGAGGAAAACTTTTCGTTTGGAGACTTGAAAAATCCAAGTCACTGAGTGGTCGTGAGACTTCCGAGTATCAAGGTGCAGTAGCATATGGTAGGAGTCTTCCAAGTCTCTGGTCGATGGAGTTGACAAATGAGGCATTTCCTTTCTAAGTGGTAGCCCAAAACTCATTCTTCATATATATTTGTTATGAAAGTTGTTAGGCCCAAAGAAGAGGAGGCCTAGGCAAATTTTTATTTTTTTTTCGAAATTTTTTTTTTCGAATTGTTTTTTTTTTGAATTTTTGAATTTTTGAATTTCTAAAAAAAAAAAAAATAAATATATATATATTTTAAAGCTTTGTAGGTGAAGCTTTGGTGTTGAAGCTTTGTAGGTGAAGCTTTGAGGTTGAAGCTTTGTTGGGCACCATAAATTGATTTTGCTTCACACTATCTTGATCAAGATAGTGTGAAGCTTTTGTAGGTGAAGCCTTTGTGTTGAAGTTTTGTAGGTGAAGCTTTTGTGGGTGAAGCTTTTGTGGGTGAAGCTTTTGTAGGTCAAGCTTTTGCGGGTGAAGCTTTTGTGGGTGAAGCTTTTGTGGGTGAAGCTTTTGTAGGTCAAGCTTTTGTGGGTGAAGCTTTTGTGGGTCAAGCTTTTGTAGGTGAAGCTTTGGAGTTGAAGCTTTGTAGGTGAAGCTTTGGAGTTGAAGCTTTGTAGGTGAAGCTTTGGAGTTGAAGCTTTGTAGGTGAAGCTTTGGAATTGAAGCTTTTGTTGGGTACTATGAATTGATCTTTTGTGGGTGAAGCTTTTGTAGGTCAAGCTTTTGTGGGTCAAGCTTTTGTGGGTCAAGCTTTTGTGGGTCAAGCTTTTGTAGGTGAAGCTTTGGAGTTGAAGCTTTGTAGGTGAAGCTTTGGAATTGAAGCTTTTGTTGGGTACTATGAATTGATTTTGCTTCACACTATCTTGATCAAGATAGTGTGAAGCTTTTGAGAATTTGTAGTTATCCTTCATTGATGAAGATTTTATTGGTGAAGCTTTTGTGGGTGAAGCTTTTGTGTTGAAGCTTTTGTAGGTAAAGCTTTGGAGTTGAAGCTTTATAAGTGAAGCTTTGGAGTTGAAGCTTTTGTTGGGTACCATGAATTGATTTTGCTTCACACTATCTTGATCAAGATAGTGTGAAGCTTTTGAGAATTTGTAGTTATCCTCCATTGATGAAGATTTTATTGGTGAAACTTTTGTGTTGAAGCTTTTGTGGGTGAAGCTTTTGTGTTGAAGCTTTTGTAGGTGAAGTTTTGGAGTTGAAGCTTTGTAGGTGAAGCTTTGGAGTTGAAGCTTTCGTTGGGTACCATGAATTGATTTTGCTTCACACTATCTTGATCAAGATAGTGTGAAGCTTTTGAGAATTTGTAGTTGTCCTCCATTGATGAAGCTTTTGTTGGTGAAGCTTTTGTGTTGAAGCTTTGTAGGTGAAGCTTTGGAGTTGAAGCTTTTCTTGGGTACCATGAATTGATTTTGCTTCACACTATCTTGATCAAGATAGTGTGAAGCTTTTGAGAATTTGTAGTTGTCCTCCATTGATGAAGCTTTGTTGAATTTCCCCCCCCCCTTTTTTTTTTGGGAAATTAGAAATTTGAAAATGTAGGAGAGACAACATATACAAATATTGCTTCCACACTGTTGAGCAAGAGATTGTGATGCAAGCCACACCTTGTAGTAGTCGAAGTTTTGGATGAACCATATAAATTGAATTTGCTTCGAACAGTCTTGAATTTGCTTCGAAGGTTTGAGAATTGTAGTTGCCCTCCATTGATGAAGCTTTTGTTGACACCATAAATTGGTTTTGCTTCACACTGTCTTGATCAAAAGTGTGTGAAGCTTTTGAGAATTGTGGTTAAACTCATTTGATGAAGCTTTTGTTGGCACCATAAATTTGTTTTGCTCCACACTGTCTTGATCAAGAGTGTGTGAAGCTTTTGAGAATTATGGTTAACTTCCATTGATGAAGCTCTTGTTGGCACCATAAATTGGTTTTGCTTCACACTGTCTTGATCAAGAGTGTGTGAAACTTTTGAGAATTGTGGTTGAACTCCTTTGATGAAGCTCTTGTTGGCACCATAAATTGGTTTTGCTTCACACTGTCTTGATCAAGAGTGTGTGAAGCTTTTGAGAATTGTGGTTGCCCTCTATTGATGAAGCTCTTGTTGTTGGCACCATAAATTGGTTTTGCTTCACACTGTCTTGATTAAGAGTGTGTGAAGCTTTTGAGAATTGTGTTTGCTCTCTATTGATGAAGCTCTTGTTGGCACTATAAATTGGTTTTGCTTCACACTGTCTTGATCAAGAGTGTGTGAAGCTTTTGAGAATTGTGGTTGAACTCCTTTGATGAAGCTCTTGTTGGCACCATAAATTTGTTTTGCTTCACATTGTCTTGATCAAGAGTGTGTGAAGCTTTTGAGAATTGTGGTTGAACTCCTTTGATGAAGCTCTTGTTGGCACCATAAATTGGTTTAGCTTCACACTGTCTTGATCAAGAGTGTGTGAAGCTTTCTATGAGTTATAGTGTTTGCATTGTTACAGAGGGGAAATGTTTAAAGCAGATACAAAAGGGCTGAATAGCTTGATCTTCGTATGCCATGCACTAAAGTTGTTGTTGGCTTGCAATAAGACTTTGTTGGTGACTATAACTTTTGTTGGGCATAAGTGCTCCTCTAGTTGAGTTGTCAAGCTTGAGGGTTTTTGATTATTTATGAATGCTAGGAGTTCACATGTACACGTTGTACCACTCGTCTTCTGGTAAGTGGAATGAATGGTGAGTTGCTTTCATCACTTGGTTGGTGGTACGAAGGTGGGTTCCTTCTTCCCCTGGTTGGTGGCATGAATGGCAAGTTGCCAAATGATATTAGAGTACGGGTTGTACATTTCATCACCTGGTTGGTGGCATGAAGGAGAGTACAGGTTGTACATTTCATCACCTGGTTGGTGGCATGAAGATGAGTTCCTTCTTCACCTGGTTGATGGCATGAGTGACAAGTTGCCAAATGATATTAGAGTACGAGTTGTACATTTCATCACCTGGTTGGTGGCATGAAGGAGAGTACGGGTTGTACATTTCATCACCTGGTTGGTGGCATGAAGATGAGTTCCTTCTTCACATTTCATCACCTGGTTGGTGAGAATAAGGTAAGGTGTCTAGGCACATTGTAGCAAGTGTCGAATGACACAAAATATGTTGAACCCTTTCAAAGCACAGTTGGCTTATGCATGAATGTGTTGGAATGTATGATTGAACAAATATACTGTGAAGCTGTTTGTTTATTTGTATAGTCTTGTTGACATATACTTAGATTTTGTTTCATGTTGGAAGCATTCATGTTGAAGCTTTGAACCCGAATGTTTCATTGTTAGGAATGTAAGAGGATTATGATCGATTGTCTAAATCACCTCTTTATTGAATTCATGCCAAATAGTCTTTGTTACATAGGATGCCGAACGGTTGAAGCTTAACACTTGTACAATGTGAGTTTACTTGTAATAGTACTTCAAGTGATCAACATTCCATGGATGGCCAAGAGTCTTGCCATCGGAGCTTCTAAGCTTGTAGAAGACAGGGCGACTGATGCCAACAACTTCAAACGGTCCATCCCAGTTTGGACTAAGTGTTCTTTCATTTGGGACTCTGTCGCAGAGTAATCTTTTCTTCAATACCCAGTCCCCCACTTTGAAAGAACGAGGTTTGACCCTTGAGTCATAGTAGTTGGAGATGCGCTGCTTGTAGGCGAAATTCCTCAAGTGAGCCTGGTTTTTGTGTTCCTCGACTAGATCTAAGTTGAGGGTAAGTTGTTTGTCATTTTCATTTTGCACGTAGTTCTGGACTCGGAACGTTGCTTGCTCAAGCTCAACTGGGATAACTGCCTCTGTACCAAAGGCAAGTGAGAATGGGGTTTCTCCTGTTGATGTCCGATATGAAGTGCGGTATGACCAAAGAACTTGGGGTACAAATTCTAGCCAACAACCTTTAGCCTTGTCTAAGCTGGTTTTCAAAGTTCGCTTGATTATTTTGTTGATGGCTTCAACTTGTCCATTAGACTGGGGATGAGTTGGGGAGGCAAAACATAAGTTGATGTTGAACTTAAAGCAGAACATCCTGAACTTATTGTTGTCGAACTGTCACCTGTTGTCAGTGACTATCGCATTGGGAATGCCGAATCTGCAAAGGATGTTCTTCCATACGAAGTTTTCTATTTTTGCCTCAGTAATGGTTGCCAAGGGTTCTACTTCAGCCCACTTTGTGAAGTAGTCAACTGCAATGATTGCATAGCGAACCTTGCCCTTCCCTGCAGGCATTGGGCTGATCAAATCAAGTCCCCATTAGGCGAAGGGCCAAGGGCTGATCATAGGAGTGAGCGGCTCAGGAGGGGAGTGAGGAATAGTTGCGTAGCGTTGATACTTATCACATGAGCGAGATATTCTGATGGCATCTTGGTGTAGTGTTAGCCAGTAATATTCTTAGCGAAAAGCCTTGTGTGCTAGGGATCGAGATCCAGCATGATCTCCGCAGACTCCTTCATGTATTTCCTGAAGGACAGTTTCCGCCTCTGCGGGCATAAGGCATCTTAGGTATGGTAGGTTAAAACCCCGCTTGTAGAGTTGGTCATTAATGATCAAGTAACGGGTAGCCTTGTATTGAATCTGCTTAGCTTGGACTTTGTCATTTGGAAGGGTGCCATGAGTAAGGAATCTATAAATCGGGGTAATCCAACTATCTCCTTGTTGTAAGTTGAACACTTCCGCAGCTATGATGCTTGGTGCTGCCAACAATTCGACTTGAATTTTTCTCCCAATCTTGTCTTCCACTGCTGAGGTGAGGTGAGCCAAAGCATCTGCATGACTGTTTGCCGCTCGAGGAATTTGGGTGATCTAGTAGTGGAAGTGCTTGAGCAACAATTGTGTTTGTGCCAGATATGCTGCCATGGCACTATCCTTAGCGTCAAAGTTGTTGGTGACCTGGTTAACCACCAATTGAGAGTCACTGAAGATATTAATTCGTTTAACCCTAAGGTGTTTGGCCAAACGTAAGCCTGCTAAGAGGGCTTCATATTCGGCCTCATTGTTCGACACCTTGAATTTGAAACGAAGAGCATACTCCATCGCCAATTTGTCAGGGATCGTAAGGACTAGTCTTGCTCCACAACCCTGTTGGTTGGACGAGCCATCAACATATAGACTCCATGCTGGGGCTGTTGGTTCTATTTTCTGAGCTTCCGAGGATAATGAAACCACTTCTTTAGGCGTAGAAACAATGTCAACAGGATATGTGAAGTCGGTGATGAAGTCTGCCACTGCTTGGCCCTTCTTAGCTAACTTTGGTTGGTAGGAGATGTCAAACTCACCCAATGCTATCGCCCATTTAATCATTTACCTGGAAGTGTCAGAACTTTGGAGTATTTGTCGAAGAGGATGATTGGTAAGCACGATGATGGAGTGTGCTTGGAAGTAAGAGCGAAGTTTTCGAGTAGACATGACCAATGCTAGAGCCAATTTCTCAATGCTGGAGTACCGTGTCTCCGCATCTTGTAAGGCCTTGCTAGCATAGTAAACATGTGACATTACCATCTTTTCGAGTGTCACCAACCTCAGGTTTGGAAAGCATATGGGCTTTACTTATGTAGTCTTTGTGGTTCTTGAATGCCTCAGCACATTCATCAATCCATGTAATGTACTTTTTACTTCCCTTAAGTGCTTTGAAGAAAAGAGCACATCTGTCTGTGTCCTTAGAGATGAACCTAGTTAAGGTTGCCACCTTGCCAGTAAGGCTCTGTATGTCTTTTGAAGTTACCGGTTCCTTCATGTCGAGGATTGCTTTGATCTTCTTGGGATTAGCCTCAATGCCTCGTTGGCTTATCATGAAGCCTAAAAATTTGCCAGAGCCTACGCCGAAGGCACATTTGTTGGGGTTCAACCTTATTCGATACCTTTTCAGAATGGTGAAAGTTTCAGATAGGTTGGTGATGTGTTGGTCAGCATGTTTGCTCTTGACTAGCATATCATCAACGTAAACTTCCATGCTCTTCCCAATCTGTTCGGCGAACATTGAATTGACCAGTCTCTGATAAGTCGCTCCTGCATTCTTTAGGCCGAAGGCCATGACTTTATAGCAATATAGTCCCCTGTCAGTAGTGAAGGCTGTGTGTTTTTGGTCTGGAGGGTTCATGAGGATTTGGTTGTATCCTGAGTAAGCATCCATGAAGCTCAGGAGTTCACACCCTGCCGTAGAGTCTATAAGTCTGTCTATGAGAGGAAGAGGAAAGCTATCATTCGGGCATCCTTTGTTTAGGTCGGTGTAATCGACACATATTCTCCATAAGACCTTTTGGAGCATGAGACTTTCCTTGGTCGGATTCTTCTTAACAAGGACAACATTTGCTACACACGTTGGATAATTGACTTCGCGGACGAAGCCTATGCCTTTGAGTTTTTCAACTTCTGCCTTCATTACCTCATACCGTTCAGCGTCATAAGATCTTCGCTTCTGTCTCACTGGCTTGGTCTTGGGATCAATACTTAAGCGATGACAGATTATATCGGGAGAGATACCTAGCATGTCCTCGTATGACCAGGCAAAGACCTCAGTGTTCTCTTGCAAAAAAGAGATCAATGCCAACCGAATGGGTGGTGACAAGGTGGTACCAATCTTCACCATACGATTTGGATAATCTTTTGAGATAGAGACCTTCTCCAACTCTTCAGCGGGTTATGCTTGCTGGGTGAAAGAGTCATCTCGAGGATCGTCAGATTGATTGTTGCCACCGTGAAGATCCAAGTTGGCTTCGTCTGGGCTGGTCTTTATGACTTCGTCATGTATAAAAAGGATTTCCTTGGGCACATGCGGGTGATGTTGCTTGACCGAAGTGTTGTAACATGATTGTGCACTAAGTTGATCTCCTCTGATGTAACCATTGCCATAGGGGGTTGGAAATTTCATCAACAACATATGTGTGGATACCATGGCCTTGAGATCATTGATGCCTGTGTGTCCGAAGATGACATTGTATGCCGTTGAGCAATCAACCACCAGGAAGTTAGTGGTAATGGTAGCTGTGTAAGGGCCTGTACCAATGGTGAAAGGTAAGTGTATGTTCCTCAAAGGTTGCATGATATCACCGGAGAAGCTTATCAGAGGGGAAATCGAGCGGTCGAGCAAGTGTTCAGCTACATTAAGTGCCTTGAAAGCTTCAGCAAACATGATATTAACTGAAGCCCCCGTGTCTACCAGGATTTGTCGTACTTCAAAGTTGGCTATGTGAGCTTCCACGATCAGTGGGTCGTTGTGAGGGTAGATGATGCCTCTTTCTTCCTCAGGGTAGAAACATATTGGATCCCAGTTAGGTTTTTGATACTTACCTCCCCTGATGTCTTCCACGTGAAACACTTGGTGGCCAGACCTTAAAGCTCATTCACTATTTTTCATGGCCCTGTTAGAAGATTTAGATATGGATGTGCCACCACTTATGGAATATATCACATTTACCTGGCATTGGTTACGGTTACCCTTTAGAAGGTGAAGGAGGAATTGATCAATTTTTCCTTCACGTGCCAAAGCTTTAATATGATCACGAAGGGTGATACACTTTTCGCCGTCATGGTCGTTATGCTCGTGGTAGCAGCAAAACGTGCCCGTGTTCTTCGTGGGCTTGTAATTCGGGTGCCTCGACTTTGGCTTTGGTATCAAGTGTGCTATGCTGGGGTAAATGGCCACGCATGTGGTGTTCAAAGGTGTGTATGCTTCTGACCTCGGGGTAGGGGCTGTCCTGACACGTGCTTGACCCACTGTGTTGACTACCTGGGGTCGGGGATTATCATGGCGATACCCTTGGTTATTGCGGTAGTGTCCCTTACTCATTTTACTAAAATGAGACTAGTGAGGATGGAAATCTTTCCTTTTGCCCTGAGATTGATATGTCTGTTGACTTGGCAAAATATTAAGTAAGGCAGGGGGAGGCACCGCTGCCGTTTGGAAGGTCGAGGTCTTCTCATTTGGTTGGATCTGGCTTCCATTACCTACTTGCTGATAAGGGGTGGTTGTGGGGGGTTTCCCTTGATATGTCTTTGCCTCGGCGGAGGCATGGTTGTAAGCCTGTGCCATCACCTCAGAGTAAGTCTTCCAAGTGTTGGCATTGATCATGTACTTGAAGAAACAATCACGTAGGCCTGCCGTGAAGGCCTTGAGGGCGGTCTTATCATCTGCCTCAGCGCACCAAGAATACTCATGGTTGAAACGACTAGCATACTCTCGTAGTGACTTGTCTGGCTTCTGGCGAATAGTGTACAAGTCATCTGTAGAATGCAAGCGATAGGTCTGGAAGATGTGTTGAGAGACAAACAGTTTCCTCAGTTCCTCAAATGAGTCTACTGTCTCAGGTGGAAGACAGCAATACAAGGCAGGCCTGGATTGGTTCCAGTCAGGTATCTCGGCCTGACGTTCGGCCTTCAACTTGTTTACTTCCTCAAGGAGCTGTAGGACAAGAGGGTCTTGAGTGGAGTCATGTACCACTGGGATTTTCTTTCGTAAGTCTCCATCGCCTCTTAGAAGCAGGAAAGTTTGAGCAATGGTGTGTGATTTTTCCTTGGACTCGCCGTATTGACTTCTAGGGCGAGTCTGTCGGAATACCTCAGGGTCCCTTGTACCTTCATGTTCCTCTAAGACATGTCGTTCCTTCCCTAGATTGGCAGTTGGCCTGGGTCGTGGGAGGGGACCGAGTCTTTCAGAAACCTTTGGGTCATTGATCTTCGAGCATATGTGAAGGGGATTCTCTCGACGTTGCTTTAGGAAGTCTCGGCAGTCACGATAAACGGCTTTCGATCTTTCCAACCTTTCTGCAAGGAGGTATCTTCATCCACTTCTTCTGCTTCGGGTCGAAGCAGTTGGGTTGAGAGAAGTCTCATGTTGATTAATGTTTTGATGATTAACTCACTCCTCATCAGGGATACCCATGTCGAAGGAAGGTGACCCTCCATGTTGGGGGGCACCCAGATGATGGTTGATGTCCACAGGGGCAACAAGCTCGTGTGTTTGAGTACGCCTAGTTTTATGGAGCGTCTCAAAAAGCATCTCATACTGCTATTGGAGGACCTCATTCTTCATTGCTATCTTGTTGTTTTGAGCTTCTAGCTAATCGACTTTAGCTTGAAGAGCAACCCTCTTTCCTTCCTTCTTCGTTACTTCGCACTAGGTGCAAGAAGGGTGTCATTCTGTGTGTTGTGGCTTCCTTCGCTCCCCATGTTGGAGAGGGATGCCTGGTCAAAAGAGAGTGTACGAATGGTGGAAACCAGCTTGACAAAGCAGAAGAGAATGGGAATAAGTGTCGTTCCCACAGATGGCGCCAAATGTTAATGCACAAAATCAGTGAGAACTTTGGTACAATAGAAAGTGTTAAGTTTGTGACCTTCGCTAGATTGCTCCGGTCACTAGTGTGGATAAGTATGTAAATGGATATAGACAGGGAAGCAAACACAAGATGTACGTGGTTCACCCAGATTGGCTACGTCCACGGAGTAGAGGAGTTCTCATTAATTGTGAAGGGTTTACATAAGTACATAGGTTCAAACTCTCATTTAGTGAGTACAAGTGAATGATTTAGTACAAATGACATTAGGAAATATTGTGAGAGAATGATCTTTATTTATAGAAGAGAGTTTCTAGTTTCATTCTGACATTGACATGTGTCGTGTTGTGATTGGCTTCTGATGTTGACACTTGTCGCGCTATGATTGGCTTCTGATGTCGACACGTGTCGCGCTGTGATTGGCCTCTTGGTTGGAGGGAAACTCTTCTGGGTCCTTGACGGTATAACGTTGACCGGTGCTTAGTAGTTTCGGGATTGGTCAAGTATGGTACAAACATACTTAAATTGTTGATTAATGAAGTATTCCTTATATTTGTAATTAATTGTAATTTTAGAGTACGAAATAGGGAATGTGATAATTAGTTTGCCATATATTGTTCCTAATAAGCATTTGGTTTTGACATGTGACATAAGTTGTGCCACATATCAAAGGAATGGGTGATGATATTAATACCATTATCCTCAACCATTGCATCTGGATCATATTGGGTGACGATAAATTCATCACTTATACATCTGATATGTGACGAATTTATAGGTCATTGACCTCTGTGTTTTGTGACGCCTAATTCATCAAACATATAGTTATTAGGTGACGTTTGTGGTGTCACATTTTCTGAAAAAATGTGACGATTTTGAAATTTGTCACATAAACTATAGGTGAGCTGTATAGGTGACGCAACTAGTGACGCTGAAAATGCGTCACATATAGTCAAATGTGACGAATTTCCATATTTATGTGACAAATGTTTGTTGTCACATAATCCATGTTTTCTTGTAGTGTACGAGGTACTCACTCCTATCCCTTGCTTCTCTTCCATCGGTTAGATCTTGTTTCGAATTGTGAAAATTACAATGCAGTTTGTTGATGCTTCTTCTGAGGTCGAATTAAGATTACAACTCAAAGGTCGAAATTTCGAAAGCTCGAGAGATGTATTTGTGGATGCAGATGGCACCTCATTGACAATAAAAGAAGAGCATTATGGGTCTCTTATCATACTTGTGGAAAATAATCATCTGTTTGGTAAAATAAAGCCTTCTTAAACAATATGGTTTGTGAAACTATATGCAATGTGAAATTATATAAAAAACTGTGCAGTCTATTGGTCATATGTTTAGGTGGACAATTCTTGTCTTTCGCAGGTACATCGATGATGATCTGTTAGTCATAAACTGAAAAGAAACACGATCCTGAATTGAAATGGCCTGATATTATGTAGTCTTGGGAGTCTCTGTCAGTGGGATACGTGCAACTTTTGAAAGAAGCATCAATTTACATTGTTGGGGATTCAACTGAAATTAACCAAAAAGTAGCTCAAGAACTTGCAGTTGGTCTCGAGTATTTCTTTACTACCATTTTCTAGTTGCATGTTCATAACGATTAACTAGCTGCTAGTAATGGACAATAGTTGTTTCTAACGGGAACTGAGATTCAATTGCTTGGTTAAAGACTCTACCCATATCTCAAATGCTTTTAAATTTTGATTGTTTTGATTTTTCGAGTCTTCCTACACTCAGTTGTTATCTTTGGTTGATATGGTTATAGATATACACCACTAGATACAAAGGAGTTTATGGAATCATTTGCAAAGCAGACCATTGAATCATGCGAGTATTTTGCTGGAAACTTGTGAGTGTTTATTGAGCCTCTACTCGCTGTGCCTTCTTCTTCCTTCTGTAATCTCATGATGTGCATATTATTGAAACTTGAACTCGCTACGATCAGTGTTAGTGTAAACATAGTCATCTTTCTTTCTGAAGTGTTCAATAGATGAATCATTGAAGTTTTAGATTATGGACATTACAAAATTAACTTAGATGGAAACGTGAAACAGTGCTATTGTGAGTGATGATGGTGATGGCTGACCAAACATTAACATAGTACAAATACGTGACCAACTTATGTTACTGAGATTTTAAATTCTTGTGGAGGGGCAATGTAGCCCTAATGGTTGAGAGCCTTCAACACCCTTACTCCCATCCCTCACACACGATCTCTGGTGCTGACCAAATTTATTTCCTTTTCCTTTTCTCGAAAATAATTAATTAATCCTTTTCTGCTTTATGATTGTTTTCTTTTCTGTACTCATAAATTGACTGTTATAAGTTAAAACAAAAGAATGAATTATGGAGGAATCTCTTTTGGTGCTTGTTTCTAATATGGGTAAATTACATAGTAGTCATTCAGGTTTAAGGTCTATTACAACCCTCTACAACATCTTTAAAACATTTCACTTTCATGCCTCACGTAATATTTTATTTCAAAATAATACTGTAGACATCGAAATTTCGGTAAATAAATGTTGACCGATAAATCAAAGTTTCAACGCTCATGTATTACATAAATTTTACACGTAGCATGTGTCTAAACAAAAAATCGAAATAAGTTGGAAAAGTCATCAAACAGGACACGTGTCAACGTCCGGTAGAAATTATTTATTTCATCTGATTATTTAATCCCAAAAATCAAGTTTTGGAATTCTATAAATAGAAGCCAATTTCATTCATTTCAAATGACCAATTCATTTTACACCTTGAAGCTTTGAAGCTCTGAAACTCCGAAGCTCTCAAGCATCCAAGTTCCCGAAGAATCAAGAAAGCCTTCTTCGTTTTTCGTTCATCGTTCTTCCAAGATCAAGCCCCGACGGCCCTTGGATCAATAATCATCCACCAATTCAAGATCAAGCCCCAAAAGCCCTTGAAGAACTTCCACTAATTCAAGATCAAGCCCCGACGGCCCTTGAAGAAAGTATTCATCGTTCATCATCCGTTTATCCCAAAGAATCAAGAAAGCCTTCTTCGTTCTTCGTTCATCGTTCTTCCAAGATCAAGCCCCAACGACCCTTTGATCAACAATCATCCACCTTCAAGATCAAGCCCCGACGGCCCCTTTGAAGAACTTCCACCAATTCAAGATCAAGCCCCAAAGGCCCTTGAAGAACTTCCACAAATTCAAGATCAAACCCCAAAAGCCCTTGAAGATCCGTTCATCACTGTTCTTCAAAGATCTAGCTCAAAAGCCCTTTGAAGATCCGTTCATCACCGTTATTCAAGATCAAGCCTCAACGACCCTTGAAGAAACGCTCATCCTCAAGATCAAGCCCAAACGGCTCCTTGAAGATCTGCTCAAATCCATTTTCAAGATCAAGCCCACGGCCCTTGAAGAACGTTCTTCCAAAATTAAGCCCCGACGACCCTTGGATCAATCACACATCCAAAAATCAACATCTTACGGAGATCGAACCAAATGATCAAATTTGAGAGAGATTGTAACCCAAAATCATCAAATACAAATATTATTTTGTGCACATTGTTCTTGTCTCTTTCCTTTTAGGAAATTTTCGTGTTCACAAATTTGGCACGCTCGGTGGGACTATCTTTACCTCTTATCTCTTTCTCCGTTCAAGAATTTAAGCACACTTCCAAAATTAATGGCATCAAGGAAGGCTCAAACTGTTCCCGCAACCGGCGTAAAGAACAAGAGCATCCTCGTCACTTTGGGCATCACGACTCAAAGCAAGACAAGAGCTACTTCTGCCGCCTCTTTCACCTCTGCATTAACTCTGCCAAGGGAACAAGAGTACCCAAGGCACGAGCTTATGATCACCTTAGCCTCACTAAGGGCACCAAGGGGGGAAAGCCCAAGGAAATACTCCGAATCCATGATATCCGATGTCGATTCAAGCGGCAATTCAGCCATGCAAGTCATGACCACTAGAGCAACTTCAATCGATGAGTAGTTGGCTCAAATGAATGAAGCAATCGCAAGGCTAACCCGAACTGTGGAAGAAAAAGACTTGCAAATTGTAGCACTAGTCAACCGATTGGAGGCGCAGGACGGTGAGAAACCCGACCCAGAGGATGATCCACTAAAGGGAGGAGCTGGCGGAGAAGAGGAGCCTCCGGTGAAGAAAATTGATGTGAAGCCAGAGCCAGACCAAGCAGCGGCACTCATAGGATTTCTTTCTATCCAGCAGCTGCAAGAGATGATCACCAACACCATCAAGGCACAGTACGAAGGGAGCTCTCATGCTTCCACGTTGTATTCGAAGCCTTACTCCAGGAAGATCGACGTCTTTAGGATGCCGATGGGCTATCCATCGCCGAAGTTTATGCAATTTGACGGAAAGGGAAACCCGAAGCAACATGTCGCACATTTCGTCGAAACCTACAACAATGCAGGGACGGAGGGAGATTACCTCGCCAAGCAGTTTGTGCGCTCGTTAAAAGGAAACGCCTTTGAGTGGTACACGGACCTGGAGCCCGAGTCTATCAACAGCTGGGAACAGTTGGAAAGGGAATTCCTCAACCACTTCTATAGTACCCGCCGCACTGTGAGCATGCTAGAGCTGACGAGCACGAAGCAATGGAAGGAAGAACCAGTCATGGACTACATCAACTGATGGCGTAATCTAAGCCTCAACTGTAAGGACAAACTCTCCGAGATTTCTTCAATCGAGATGTGCATCCAGGGCATGCAATGGGGTTTACAATACATCCTTCAAGGTATCAAACCATGAACTTTTGAAGAATTAGCCACCCATGCCCACGACATGGAGCTGAGCATCGCCCACCATGGAAAGAAGGAGCCAATCACTGATTTCAAAAGGGATAAGGTGTTTACTTCAAGAGCAGACAATCATGGGAAAAAGCCCGCCAAGGAAGCTTTTACCACCAATACCACCCCTATCAAGACCTCGTCCGCACCCGATAAAATCTCCTTCAATAACAAAGCAAATGAGATAAAAAGAAGTGAGCCTTCCCACACCCAAGATAGGTACAAAAACACTTTAAGGGAACTGGAGCAGATGGTATACCCTTTTCCGGACTCCGACATGGACGCAATGCTGGACGACTTGCTAGAGAAGAAGGTGATTGAGTTGCCTGAATACAAACGCCCTGAAGAGATGAATCGTATCAATGATCCCAAGTACTGCAAGTACCATCGCATCGTGGGTCATCATGTGGGCAAGTGTTTCATCCTAAAAGAACTCATCATGAAGTTGGCACAACAAAGGCAGATTGAGCTCGACTTAGAAGACACAGCTGCAACGCACACCACTACGGTCGTGTTCGAATCATTTGATCCCGTGCCTTTTCAAGAAATGCCTGACCATGCTCGGTAATACTCAAACCACATTGCACCTTCTGCACCACCGTCACTGAGGGCAAGCAACCAAGATGCATTTACTGACGATGACAAATGATGGACATTGGTGACCTATAAGAGGACGAGGAAACCGAGATCGCAAACTATAAAGCCAAAGGAGGAACAAGGGAGAAAGCACCGCCGCCGCAGCAATAGGAAGCCTAAAAGAAACATAAGAGTTGCTAAGCCAATATATGCTGGGGAACCTGCGGAGCAAAAGCCACGCATTTCCGTCTCCTTGCACGAGTACTTCCTGGAGGACTTCTTCCAACATTGCACTATCGTTGCATGTCATATGGTCGAAGTAGAAATGGAAGAACCCTCAAAAGGCAAAGTTGTCGCCACTGAGGGAGAAAATACTTTTACACCTGAAGAAGGTCTGCCAAGACACTTTAGCATCGAGGAAGCGCTACAATTGCCAAAGAAGATACGAAGGGCACTGGCAGCGGTTTTAGCAAGTCCAAACGACCACGAAGTGCAAGAAAGTAAGAACGAAGGCTTGAGGCTTCGGCCACACGAGTGTGCCACATGTTGTGTTGCCGAGGACACAATCCACTTCACCGACGAAGACTTGCTGCTAGGATCCAAGCCTCACAACCGTCATCTTTTCGTCTCTGGGTAAGTAAAGGAGCACAAAGTCGACTGCATGCTTGTGGATGAAGGATCAGCCATAAATATCATGCCAAAGTCAACAATGACCACAATCGGCATCAAGGTGGATGAACTATCCCTAAGTCGTCTACTAATCCAAGGTTTTAACCAAGGAGGACAAAGAGTGATGGGCATGATCCGAGTAGAGATGACCATTGGTGAACTCAAGTCAAGCACAATATTTCACGTGATTGATGCAAGAACTTCCTACGGTTTGCTCTTAGGAAGGCCTTGGATCCATGCGAATGAAGTAGTACCGTCCACCCTTCACCAATGCTTAAAATTTTACCGAGAATGAGTGAAGGTGATCTATGGCGACACCAAACCATTCACCGAAGCTGAATCACATTTCGCAGACGCCAAGTTCTACATGGATGAAGACATGGTGCCCGAAACTTTTCCAAAAGAGATCAAATCCATGGGCAAAGCAACACCTAAAAAGCAGGAGTGGCAAGCTGTGCCCAAGAAGCAAGAAGAAGAAGCTATGCCATCTTCAAGCAAAAATGACGATGAGCTTGCTAAACCTGCAACAACCAGAGAGAGTAGGATACCTTCAAATGGACCAAACATACCTGTTTTTTGATACATCCAGATGTCGAGAAGAAAGAATGGTCAATCCCCGTTTGAAACTGCAGCAAGTAAAGCCGATGCACAGCGGCACATGGATAATGTAAAGTTGCTCAAAACGAATGCAATTTTGCCTCTGACACAGCTAGGCGACACTAAGGTTGCAAGACCATCACAAGGCTTCATAAAAGGCCTGCCAAAAGGGGGGTAGAACCAAGCTTTCTCCCAACCAAGAGGACCTAAAAAGGTTTTGATCCAAACACCTACAAACTCATGTCGAAAGCTGGGTACAACTTCACCTCCTCTGCAAATTTGGGAAATAAGGATTTGAACACCGTCAAAGACAACAAACGTGATCTCACTAAAACTCAGAAGAAGTTAGAGGAGCATGGTTACGGGGTTAACAATAAGAAAGCGGGACTTGGCTTCACACCAAATGCACCGGTGAAGATCTCCAGCAAGGCAAAAAATGCTAGCGCTCAACACATCAGCGTGAGCATTATACAAGATAAATATGAGCCTCAACCTGCCCCTCAGACGTCAGTATTCGATAGAATAAATCATTCAAGGCCTAGAGTTTCGGCACTTAAACTCATTGGCGGTCAAAATAGAACTTCCGTCTTTAAAAGGCTTAACACGTCAGCATCTCGAAACTCTGTTTTCAAAAGGTTGTCGAAACCTAAGAAGCAAAGCAATACGACTAACTTTCCTCCACGACAATTAGTTATGGAAAGACTTGAAGAAGCCAAAGAGCCTTCCAGAAGGAGAAAGACGACACCAGAAGTGGAAAAGATCGATCGTCTGGCAGAAAAGGATGACGTTCGAAGTTCCATTCCTTCAAGAATGAAGCGCCAAGCAATTTTGGAGGTTAACACAATTGGATCACTGAAAGTAAAAAGGCACACCATCATCCACACTGGACAATCTTCATGCCAACAAGCTCGAGAGGTCAACACTGAAGAAGAGGCCCAAGACGTCTTCCACATCACAATCCAAGAAGGTGAAGAAGATGAAATCCTCGAGGAAGATGTCATTGTAGCACCGTCACAACTCGAAGATGGGGGGCAAGCCACAGTTGACGATCTCAAAGAACTCAACTTAGGCACAAGTGAGGAACCGAAGCCTATCTTCGTGAGTGCATTACTAAGTGCAGACGAGATAGATAAGTATTACCAGCTGCTATTAGAGTACAAGGACGTCTTTGCTTGGACCTACAAGGAAATGCCCGGCCTCGACCCTATCATTGCTGTGCATCATCTTGCAATCAAGCCTGGAACACGACCAATAAAGCAAACTCAAAGACGTTATCGATCCGAGCTCATCCCACAAATCGAGGCCGAGATTGACAAGTTGATCGAAGCAAGCTTCATTCGAGAGGTGCAATACCCCAAGTGGATCTCCAACATCGTCATAGTCCTTAAGAAATTTGGACAAATATGTGTTTGCGTAGACTTCCAAGACCTCAATGATGCTTGCCCAAAGGATGACTTCCCCTTGCCAACCATTGAAATCATGGTGGACGCGACCACTGGCCATGAGGCACTATCATTCATGGACGGCTTTTCTGGATACAATCAAATTCGTATGGCTCTTGAAGATGAGGAACTAACATCCTTCCGCACTCCAAAAGGTATCTACTGCTACAAGGTGATGCCATTTGGTCTGAAGAATGCTGGAGCTACATATCAACGCTCAATGCAGAAGATCTTCAATGACATGCTACACAAGAACGTAGAATGCTATGTAGACGATGTGGTGGTCAAGATAAAGAAAATATCAGATCACTTGAAGGATTTGCGAGTAGTGTTCGAAAGGTTACGAAAATACAACACCAAGATGAACCCGTTAAAGTGTGCATTTGGCGTCACATTTGGAAAGTTCCTCGGCTTCATTGTCAAGCATCGTGGCATTGAAGTGGATCAATCAAAGATCAAGGCCATTCAAAGCATGCCCGAGCCAAGAAACCTGCACGAGTTGAAAAGTCTACAAGGATGACTAGCCTTCATCAGACGCTTCATCTCCAACCTTGCAGGGCGTTGTCAACCGTTCAGTTGACTCATGAAGAAAGATGTTCCGTTCGTATGGGACAACGCATGTAACAATGCTTTTGAAAGCATAAAGAAGTATTTATCAAGTCCACCTGTCCTGGAGGCACCTGTACCAGGGAAACTGCTCATATTATACATTGTTGCTCAGGAAAGTTTAGTTGGAGCACTCTTGGCACAGGAAAACGAATCCCAGAAAGAAAGAGCGCTCTACTACCTCAGTCGAACGCTCACTGGCGTTGAGTTGAACTACTCCCCAATAGAAAAAATGTGCCTTGCCTTAATGTTTGCCATCCAGAAGCTCAGATATTACATGCATGCTTACACCATCCACTTGGTTGCTAAAGCTGACCCGGTCAAATACATCATGTCTAAGCCAGTTTTGACAGGGCGACTAGCTAAATGGGCATTGCTTCTCAATCAATACGAGATCATCTACGTCCTAACTAAAGCCGTCAAGGGACAAGCGCTAGCAGACTTCCTTGCCGACCATCCAATCCCAGTCGATTGGAAAATCTCAGACGACTTGCTTGACGAGGAGGTGTTCTACATCGACATATTCTCGACATGGACGATGTTCTTCGACGGATCTGCACGAGCAGACGGAGCGGGGGCAAGAGTAGTATTCATGTCGCCACAAAGGCAAATACTACCTTATTCATTCCAACTAAGCGAATTATGCTCCAACAACGTCGCTGAGTACCAAGCACTGATCATCGGGCTCCAAATGGCAATCAACATGGAAATCGCAGCCCTTGAGATATATGGAGACTCCAAGCTCATAATCAATCAACTTCTGATTGAATATAAGGTGAGGAAAGATGATCTCGTCCCATATTTCCAGCTGGCAACGCAATTGCTACAAAGGTTTGAGGCCGTAACACTAGAACACGTGACAAGAAAAGAGAATCAAATGGCAGACACTCTCGCCAACCTAGCCTCGAGCATGACATTAGAAGAAGACGAAGCTGCAAACGTGCCAATCTGCCAAAGATGGGTAATCCTGCTTGTTACTGAAATGGTACTAAGCGATACAAATGTTATTTTAATACTTCCGGTCAACGTTGAAGAATGGAGACAGCCTCTGATCAGCTACTTAGAGCATGGAATACTTCCAGATGATCCAAAACACCGCTATGAAGTACGTCGACGAGCACATTGCTTCTTCTATTACAAAGGGACACTCTACCGGCGATCTTTTGAAGGAGTACTTCTGAGATGCCTAGGCGAGGAAGAAGCCAATCAAGCCATGGAAGAAGCACACTTAGGAATATGTGGGGCGCATCAGTCCGAACCGAAGCTTCATTTCCAGCTCAAAAGAATGGGTTACTACTGGCCAAGCATGGTAAAGGATTGCCTAGAACACGCCAAAAGGTGCCAAGCCTGCCAATTTCACGCCAACTTCATACATCAACCGCCTGAACCATTACAACCCACAGCTACTTCATGGCCATTCGATGCATGAGGATTAGACGTCGTAGGACTAATTGCGCGAAAGTCATCTGCAGGAGAAGCTTACATCCTGGTTGCAACATATTACTTTTCCAAGTGGGCTGAAGCCATACCCCTGAAGGAAGTCAAGAAGGAAACTGTCGTCCGTTTCATCAAGGAACATATCATCCACCGATATGGTGTGCCTCGCTACATTGTCACTGACAATGGAAAACAGTTCTCCAACCGACTCGTGGACGAGCTCTGCGAGAAATACAAGTTCAAGCAGCACAAATCCTCCATGTATCATGCTCCGGCTAATGGTCTCGCATAAGCATTCAACAAGACATTGTGCAACCTCCTGAAGAAGGTAGTCGGTAGAACAAAGAAAGACTGGCATGAAAGAATAGGCGAAGCACTTTGGGCATACAGGACGACATATAGAACGCCTACCCAACCTACACCTTATTCTCTCGTATATGGCGTGGAAGCTGTTCTACCGCTCGAAAGTCAAATCCCCTCGCTAAGGATGGCTATACAAGAAGGCTTGACTGATGAAGAGAATGCAAAGTTGCACCTTCAAGAGTTGGAAGCGCTGGATGAGAAAAGACTCGAAGCCCAGCAACACTTGGAGTGTTATCAAGCACGACTCTCCAAGGCCTTCAACAAGAAAGTTCTCCCTCGTTCTTTTCAAATGGGAGATCTCGTCCTTTCATTGCGTAGGCCTATCATCACAACTCACAAGACAAAGAGCAAGTTCACGTCAAAGTGGGATGGACCATACGTAATACAAGAAGTCTACACCAATGACGCCTACTTAATCATGGTGGAAGACGGCTTGAAGATCGGCCCTATCAATGGCAGATTCTTGAAGCGCTACTACCCCTAAAAAAAAAAGGCAACAGCTCCTGCTCTTTATTCACACGAGCCTAAACTGCATGAACCAAAGCTCCTGGCCCGCAAGAGCATAAACTGTGTACGGCAAAATCATCATCAAAATCATTGTTAAACCCATCGTTCATTTGAACTACGTCATGACTTGATCCCTCCTCAACCGAGGGTACGTAGGCAACTTGAAACTTCAAAACTTCAAGTACAGTCACATCATCAATAAAAGAAAACAATTTGAAGAATAAAGAGCAAATTCAAAATACGAATACTTTATTTCTTTAAAGGAATGAGTTGGCAGGCGACATGGTCGGTGTGCACGGCGACGTCAACTCTGAGGAAAGTTGTAACAAAAGGCACTACACAGCAAATCCCCGCTGCAGTATTTTTGCACAACCCCACAAGGTAAAAGTGACGTACTGGAACGAGCTCCAAGCAACAAACCGCAGTGCATTCTGGCCACCATGATCAAAATCGACGAAGAACTTCAATAATCGCCATTAAACGACTAGCTGATCATGAAGCTCGACGTCTTACATTCTGCCTCAAGCTCCAATGACTCCGCCATCTCTGCAGCGAATCCCCGCTGTAGTCTCTATCACAGCACCACACGGCAAAGGCACCACTGAGGGAAAACTGTGATCAAAGGCACTACATAGCAAATCCCCACTGCAGTCTCTTGCACAGCACCACACGGCGATGTCACCACCAAAGGAAAGTTGTGACCAAAAGGCATTACACAGCGAAGCCCCACTGCAGTCTCTTGCACAGCACTACACGGCAGCGCACCAACGAGGGAAAATTGTGATCAAAAGGCACTACACAGTGAAACCCCGTTGCAGTCTCTTGCACAAACCCTAGGCAGCAGAAAGCACAGATATGCCCAAGTCCTGCTCACTCCAAATACCATGTCTCTGAAAGCTTTGTGAGGGTTCTAGCATCATGCTCTGCCTTCTCCAAAATTAAAGATTCCTAGCATCACATCAAAATAAGGAATAAAGATTTTACTAAAAGTTTGATGTTATTACAATTTCTTTGTACAAAAAAATAAATAAATAAAAAAAATATAAATATATATATTAAAATAGGGTATTTCTGGCCGGTCCAAAACTCATTTCTTTCCAAAACCAGCAAGCCCAGGTACGAATCTACCCAAGCATATTCGTAGGCCCACCATACGGTCACTAATCTATGAGCCCATCTACACACAGGTATTAGCAGCTGAGGAACACAACCCACATTCCACGGCCCAGCCCAGTGCCGTCATCAATTCCTTATCGTCATCATCTCTATCTCTTTCTCTTCATCAAGGGCAGCGACGATTCGATTAACTCGGGCGACACTCACAATCAACTCGTCCAGACAGTCGTGGAGCTTAAATTGCAGAACAAATTCCTCAAATCTCAGTTCGAATGATTCTAGAATCTTTAACTGCCAAAGCACGAAAGCAACAACAATGGGATCTCAAGCAGGAGAATGGCGACATGGAAGTTCCTAGACCTCGATGGCGGGCAAAGGCGGTAGAGCTCGCATAAAAGAAGAAGTTTGGGAAGATGAGTCAATGCTCTGCTGTATGCGAATGACTACTGGGGATGTACAAGAAGCTGTAGAGGCTGATTCGGAACATGTCCCGAGACCTCATGCGTGCACCACAATTCAACCTGTACTTGACCTGTAGCCTTAAGCGCTTCTGCTGATAGCAGCCCAGAAAGCACCACCACGTTTAGGCATGCTGAGCAACAAATCCATGCAACCTGCCCACTCTTCTCTTGTTTCGACACTGCCCACTACAGTTCGCTTCTCCCCTCGTCTCGAACTTCATCGAGTGGATTAAACCATTTAAAAAATAAAAATTCATGGCAGCCCATGTGCAGCAAGCACAGCAAACAGCAATAGTAGGGCAACAAGCAAGGCAATGGCTGTGCAAAGGTTGCAGTTGCTGCTATCCCATATATATATATATATATATATATATATATATATATATATATAATGGCCTCCAGAGAGGCACATGAATGAAGGGCTGTGCATAGCACAGGGAATCAGAAACAAAATATTAAAAAACACTGATGGTGCGGTGGAAGTAACGGTGGGGTGCGGAAGGTAAGTGTCAAAAAAATAAATAAAAGAAGGATGATGGCCATCATTTTGTGAGTTAGGGGTGGGTTCGAAAAACCAAAAATCGAAAAAAACCGAACCGAATACCGAACCGAGATCGAAAAAAATCAAACCGAACCGAAAGTGTAAAACCGGACCAAATCGAAACTGGTTCAGTTCAGTTCGGTTTTTGGGGTTCAGAAACCGGACCGAACCGAACCGAACCAAAGTAAGGAAAAACGACGTCGTTTTTCTCTTGAACGGTGTCGTTCGTTCGTTCAGTCCAATTTGTAGCGCGCCGCGTCTGCCTTCCTTCAATCCTTCTTCAGTCTCAGAACTCTGAAACCTTAAACACTAAACAGAACCGAACCCATTCCCATTTCCTTTCTCTTGAACGGTGTCGTACGTACTCTCTCACCATCTTAGCGACCTGTCTCTCACTTGCCGTCGCCGTCTCTCAGCGACCTTTCTCTTATCCCTCTCACTCGCCGTCGCCGTTTCACTCTCAATTTGTCACCCCTGCGACCCACGACTTTCTCTCGCCGGTTCAAGGCTCAAGTGTCGACCCACAAATTCCCTCATTTGCAAGGTTAGTCTCTCACCCCATGATGCGTTTTGCAGATTTTTTTTTTCAATTTCGTTGGTTCTGATGAATTTGATCTGTAGCTTTTCCATTTCATGGTTTTGCAATTTGTTTTGGGTATGCTGGATTTGGTAAGGTAACTTCATTTATGAACACTATTAGACTATTAGTTGAGGTTTGATTAATTTGTGAGAGTACATACGGTTTGATTAATTTGTTTTGGGTATGCTGCTGCTGAAGCCTAGATTTGGATCTGCAAGTGTAGCTTTATGACTATTAGATTTAGACTATGAGTTGCTGCAGATTACTTGTTGTTTGTTGTGTCTGAGATTGTGAATAACTAGTTTAATCCATCTGGTAGTAAATTTAAAGTGGAAGTGGAGAGGAAGATTTTGGAGGTGAGGGATGGACAAAATAATGAAATAGCTTGTGAAAATTTAAGTGGGAAAATTGATGTGAATAAACAAACTAAAGGGTCAGAAACATGGTTAATATATAACAAACATGGTTGTTTGATGTGCTTCTGAACGAGCAGCAGAAATATGGTTACTTGTTTTACTCAATAGCACAGATTCTTTGTGACGTGTTTAGCACAGATTCTTCAATTGGTTTTAAGTTTTAACCTGAATATGGTTACTTATTTTACCATTTCCAAAGCAATCTAGATGGCTAATAACTACATTTTTGCATAGAGGGAAAGAACAAGAAAAACAGCGAGCTAAACAAAATGAAATAAGGCGTTTCTAGTTCTAGTTTTGAATGAGCTTCTCTCAGTTATGTATGGTAGTGTTTCATCCATTTTAGGTTCTATTGATTTTCTAGGAGTCAAGAGAGGTTGAGAGTACCAAGCCTTCTAAAAGTAATATGGCGTGTTGAGGTGCGAGGTATAAACTGTTTCTTAAAATTTAGTTAAGTTGTTTTCCTTACTTTTCTTGTTTTCCCACTTTAATGCAAAATTGTTTTGTATCATATTGATAGGTTGTAAATAGGATAATTATGTTCATTTGCTGGATTAACTGTTCTCGTGCATAGGTCAAATGATAACTACATTTGTGCATAGGTTCTACTTTAATGCAAAATTGTTTTGTCTCATCTTTGTGTGTGTAGCACAGATTCTACTCAATAGCACAGTAAGCCTTAGCCTATGATATTTCTCCCAACAAATAAATACAGGATATGTTTTCTTTTCGTTTTGTTCTTAATCAATGATGTATCCAGATGGCTGATAACTACATTTGTGCATATAGTTTGTGTTTTGTATCTTACCTTTGCTTCTTAGTCAATGATGTATCCGTAAGGACCGTAAATTTTCCAAAGTAATCCGTATCTTACCTTTGCTTATTAATTAGATGAAGTCAAGTGCATCAAAGGCCTCGAGCTCAAGCTCAAACTCAATGAGATCATCAAATAGCTCCTGTGAAAAAATAAACTCATCTACGTCTACTCCATCACAAGTAAGTTGTCATCTCTATACTTTCTCTATGGTTCTTATGTCTCTAGTTTATTTAATAATTAATTGTAATGATTCTTTCTATTATTTTTGAAGGACATTGTTGGTGAATCAACTCCACCTCAACTCCCCATGGTGGCAACTCAACACACTCCTCTTACTCATGGTGGATCCAAAAAATCCTCCGATGCAACTCCAAAAGAGGGTTGCTCAAGTGATCAAGTAAGTAAAGAAGATACTCTCTTGGATTCACTAAAAAGTCATGAAAGGTCTACAATTTGGGAGCACTTTGATAGGACAATTGAGGGAGGTAGAGTTAAAGGGGTGTGCAAGTATTGCAACAAATCTTATATGGCCGACACGGATAAAAATGGTACAACTAGTATAAGAAATCACTTAGCTAGATGTAGGAGCTACGGTCCTAATAAGGAAATATTTGCTGCAAATAGGCAAAAGATCTTAACCTTTGCCGGCACAAAAGATAAGTTGGAAGCTATAGGTTTTTCTCAAGTGGAAGTTACTAAGGCTTGCGTTGAGATGATAATTATAGACGAGTTACCTTTTTCTTTCGTCGAGGGAGAGGGTTTTCGTCATTTTTGCATGCATGCATGTCCTTTATGGAGAGTACCTAGTCGTAAGACAATAGCTAAAGATGTACTTGGCTTGTTTTACTCCGAAAAGGAGAAATTGAAAAGTCAGTTGAAGACATTTAGGGTGTGTCTAACAACGGATACATGGACTTTTATTCAACAAACAAATTACATGGTTCTCACTGCTCATTTTATTGATGATGATTGGATGTTGCATAAAAAGATTTTGAACTTTTGTGTCATTCCAAATCATAAAGGAGAATCCATTGCTCAACTTTTAGAGGAGTGTTTGGTGGAGTGGGGCATAGAGAAGGTGTTAACTATTACGGTTGACAATGCTTCGGCAAATGATTCAAGCTTAAGGGATTTGGTGCATCGAATAAGTGAGTGGGGGATTCCTAATGCACTTTTGCATGATGGAAAATATTTGCACATGAGGTGTGTTGCTCATATTCTTAATTTGGTGGTGAATGATGGGATAAAAATGTTGAATACCGCCATACAAAGCATTCGTAATGCGATTAGGTATGTAAGATCTTCCCCTCAAAGGTTGGAGAGCTTTAAAAGGTGTGTTGAGAAAGTGAGAATAGAAAGCAAAGGGCTTGTGATTTTAGATGTCCCTACTAGGTGGAATTCCACATTTTTAATGTTGGAATCGGCTTTGAAGTTCAAGATGGCTTTTGATAGGTTGAAAGTAGATGATGGTCATTACCTTCCTTACTTTACTAAAGAAAATCATGATAATATAAGGGAGGGGCCACCTTCGACTTATGATTGGAGTGAGGCAGGAATATTTGCATCCTTTTTTAGACCTTTCTATGAAGTCACTTTAAAAGTGTGTTGTTCTAATACTCCAACAATTCATACTACTTTTGGTGATTTGTTTAAGATCAAAAGTCTCATTCTTGAAAACAAAGATAATGAATTCTTGTCTATGATTTCCATGTTGATGCAAGAAAAATATGACAAATATTGGGGTTCAATTGAGGATATGAATCAATATGTTTTTGTGGCACTTGTGCTTGATCCTCGCCATAAATTGGAGAAGGTGGTTGATTATTATGAGATACTATATGGCAAGGACGAGGAAAAAGTTGAAATTGCAACTAAAAAGATTTGTTGTTTGATCTTTACAAGATTCATGAAGAGTTATCTTTTGATACACAACAAAGCACAAGTAGTTGTGGTAGTTCTCAATCGGCAACTACAAGTGGAGATCATTTATCAAGCATGACAGAGATTGAAAGAAAGTTGAAAGAGAAAAGTGAAATGAGAAAAGCAAAGAGAGCTCGTATTGTGCATAATGATTTGGATAGGTATCTTTTGGATCCTAATGAAGGGGAAGAAGAGGCAAACTTTGATATCTTGAATTGGTGGAGGGTGAATGGGCTTTCTAAGTATCCTATTGTGGCACAAGTTGCAAAAGAAATTTTAGCTATTCCCGTATCAACCATTGCTTCAGAATCCTCCTTTAGCACAAGTGGACGAATAATTGATTCATATCGTAGTTCTTTGAGTCCAAAAATGGTGGCGGCTTTGATATGTACACAAAATTGGCTTAGGTCAATTCATGTAGCATTACATCATGAGCCAACCATTGAGGAGATTGAGTTTTGTGAAGAAGTTGAGAAAGGTAATTTTACTTATTGCATTTGGTTTGTTAGACTATTTTAATTAGATGCTATGTTGCACGCTTGCTTTACATCATGTTCTTTTTTTTTTAATTTGTATGTAGAAATGGCAAGTGGAAGCTCAAAGAAAGATGCTATGTTGCCTCCTAGGCCGCCTATGCATTGAGCTTGAGCTTGAAGACTTGGAAGATTTATTTGTGCAAGACAGGAAGTGATGAAACTTTGAAGGTTTATTTGACTTGTGTGATGTTTATATTTGGACTTTTTGAAGACCTAAACTTTGATGTTTAAATTTGAACTTTTTTAGGACTTAAACTTTGATGTTCAAATTTGAACTTTTTGAAGACTTAAACTTGATTGATGATTCTATTTCTAGTTGGACTTTAAATGTTTATTTTCATTGTCTTTGATTCTATTCTAGTTGGAATTCTTATATTATGATTGTTGGAACTTGGAAATGTTAAAATTTCATATTTCAAAATTTTTCATTTTTTGACTTTTAGTTTTATGAGACTTTATGTTTTTAGATTAATTAGTAACTTCTTCCCTCATATTGAAAAACCGTCCCGGAGAGATGGAAACATATCATATTTTGTATCTTATGTTATGGTTGTTTTGCATTTTTTGGAGGAAAAAAAAAAAAACCGAAAAAAACCCGAAACCGAACCGAAAAAAAACCGAAAAAATTTGAACCGAACCGAACCGAAATTTCGGTTCGATTTCGGTTTTGGCAAAAAACCTAACCAATAAGAACCGAACCCAGCCCTATTGTGAGTAGTGGTGCATGCACCGAATATATATATATTAAAAAAAATTATAAAGGTTTCAAGAATGATGGTGGACGGCACCAAGAAAAAAAATATACATATATATCAATTATAAAGGCTTCAGGCACCATGTGAAGGTAAAGAATAATAAAAAAAAAAGGAGGCAGCAATGATGATGTTGGGAAGCATCTTTCAAAGGCAGCACCAACAGCCAATTGTTTAAATTAGCAGATTGGAGGGATGAAAGGGAAACGCACGCTGACAACTTCATTTGAGAGCTGCTGCATTTGTGTTTTTTTTAGACGTCACCCATTGTTAGTACTACTTTTACAGCTTTTGGAAATGAAAGCATGAAGAAGCACTCAAGGAGGGGCATTCGGCTCTCACAATGCCAAAACCACACACAAAAAGAAGGTGCATACTACTGTTGGCAAGTCAAGAAAGAAAGAGGAAAAGAGTAGTGGAGACAGAATGATTGAGAGGAAAAAAAAAACAAAAAACAAAAAAACAAAAAAAAAAAAAAAAAAAATGCATTGAGAGAAGTAAAGTCCATTTTATTTATTTCTCTGGAAAAATTACATAAAATTGCATTCTACATGCAAACAAAAAAAATTTCAAATGTGCAAGCAGCAAATATAAGGGAGCCTTCATTGATCAGGTGGCGCCTCATCACTCGGCGGAACTCCGGGAAGAAGAGGAGCCGGAGGTTGATCATTTGGAGCTTCATTACACGGTACAGCCCCAGAAGACGAAGACAAATGTTGTTGAAACAAACCCACAAACCTTTTATGATCAAGTAAAATCTGACCATCAGATTCCTGCATCTGGTCAATCTTCCTCTTCATGTTTGTAGCATAGTTATGTGCGAGCTTGTGCAACCGTTTATTCTCATGCTTGAGCCCTCTAATCTCATGTTTGAGACTCATCACTTCAGCCGCTAATGATTCAACTTGACGGGTTCGAGCAAATAGACGTTGGGCCATATTAGACACAGAACCTGCATACTGCACACTGAGAGCCAGAGAATCCTTAACAGCCAACTCATCAGACCGTTTGGAAACTAGTCTGTTATCTTTAGGAGTGACAAGGTTCCGGGCCACCACCGCAACAGTCATATCATTCTTAATCACTAAGTCCCCAACGGTAAGAGGACCAGTAGGGGATGTGAAGGATAGGCGCCATATGTTGTCTGGAGAAGGTGAGACTGCCTCTTCACCAAGGTTCAAGTCAAGACGACGGTCGGAGGGGCCAAACATTTTCAAAAGTGTTGAAAGAAAGAAGAGGTCGAACAAGTCAAGATCGTAGAAGTGCAAGAAGGGAGTTTCTACAGACAGAAATTCAAGTGTGCTTTGAAACGTCCTGGGTACCTCTATAAAAATCGGCACTCAACGGGATTTCAGAGATCAAAGAGGCGAGCTCAGAATTCAAAGAGGCCAATTCAAAAATCGAAGAGGTGCTAGCTTTCTCAAAAGCTAGGCTTACTCAGAAACCACGGGCCAATCTTCCTTTCCAGACTTGTCCGCACTTGTCATATGCAACCTCTGCACTTGACGGAGCTCAAAAATCGAAGAGGCCAATTCCAAAATCGAAGAGGCAAGCTAAAAAATCGGAGAGGCATCTGTTTTTTCAGACGTGTCAGCATCTGTCACATACAGACTCAGCTTTACAGAAATCACGGGCAATTTGTCGAAGCGCCGATCCCAGAAATCGAAGAGGCGCCAATCTTTTTCAACCTTGTCAACACCTATCACATGCACACTCAGCTTGGCGAAAATTACAGACAATTTGTCGAAAAGTTATGATGAAGAAGAGAGCACGTGAAGCCATATGAAGCCATACTAATCAATCACTCAATAGTTGCCGACACGAGTGAAAGAATAGTACCTCTACAAGTATTAAAGAACTTCCTATAACTGTTCACCTTCACCGTCCATAGCAAAGCATACCTGCAAAAATGCCCCAACCTTTCCTCATTTCCGAGAGTACACACCCAGCAGAGCCTCTCGAAATACCCAGTTTTCTTCTTCTCCTGGAATACCTCTACAAACAAATGACACCAAAGCAAAAGTATCTCATCTCACCAGGGTAGAAAGCAAGAGTATCTCATCTCACCAGGGTAGAAAGCAAGAGTATCTCATATCATGCTTTCTCCTTGTCCTTTCCTTTGTCCTTGTTCTTACCTGCAAAGACAAGGATAAAGAAAGCAATATGCCGGAACCTCCACTCAAACTCAGGTAAGGAATCGACTACTTGGAACCTTTGCCTGGTTGCTTACCTGGCATTGCTTTTGAGTACTCGTCTTCAGCTGCTGATATACTTCCGAAGAAGATGCCACATTTGCCTGGAGAACAGATAAGGCAAGTGAAAATGATACCTTGCAGCATGTGGTGACAACGTGCAGAAGAAACAAGCAGAGAAGAATGCAGCCCGCACAGTCAACTCGCAGAAGGAGTCTGAATTGAGGAACTCAAGAAGTTGCCACATCTGCCTGGAACCCCATCCTAATTGCTTACCTAGCCAGGTTCTCGAATACTCATCTTTAACATCTTATGCTTCCTCTTCGTCCACTACATCTGCCTGGGGAATAGATAAGGGAAGTGAAAATGATACATTGAAGCATGTGGAGACAAGCACAACAAAGCACGTGCCGATTCATCCGCTACTTCTTCAAAATCAAAAGTATCTCATATCATCAGGGTTGCAATCACTCTGGGTGGAGGACTCGTTTTGACCCTCAAATTCTTAGGTCGACTCGCTAGGCGTTGTAGGCTGTACGGGCCGATTCACCACCCTTGAATCAAATCCTTAAAGATCAAGTCACCAATTGGAAGAAGAGCCCATCAATCTTGAAGATCATACCGTTAACCAAACTGCTCAGGTGTGAATTAGAAAGATTGAACAAAGCAACAAGTTGTCACCTTCACCTCATGCCTGCTTGCCATGTGTTCGAGTCAACCTTCAAAGAATCAAGCCTCAACGGCCCTTGAAGAAGTTTCCAGCCAAATTCAAGATCAAGCTTCGACGACCTTTGAGGAAATCACAAGTCCGATTCAAGATCAAGTGTCTACCACCCTTGAATCAAATCCAGTTCAAGAATAAGCTGTGGAAAGTCAACAATTAGAGGAAACCAGAAAATCCTCCAACCTAGTTCAAGAATAAGCCTGTGGAAAGTCAACAATTGGAGGAATCCAGAAAATCCTCTAACCCAGTTCAAGATCAAAGCTGTGGAAAGTCAAACAAGCGCAACAAAACACGTGTCGATTCATCCACTACCAAAGCCAAAGATCATTTAGCACATGAAGCTCCTTGTGGTCCAATTTCAACCTTCAAGATCAAGCCTCGACGGCCCTTGAAGAAATTTCAAACAAAGTTCAAGCACAAGCCTCGACGGCCCTTGAAGACATTTTCAGCTCAATTCAAGGTCAAGCCTCAACGACCCTTAAAGAAATCTCAAGCCCAATTCAAGATCAAGTCTCAACGGCCCTTGAAGAAATCTCCTGCCCAATTCAAGATCAAGCCTTGATGGCCCTTGGATCGACATCTACAATGAGGGACTTCAAAACACATCTCCTACACATGACAAGCACATGTATACGACACGCCTTGAAGTGGGGGCATTTGTAGACATCGAAATTTCGGTAAATAAATGTTGATCGATAAATCAAAGTTTCAACGCTTATGTATTACATAAATTTTACACGTAGCGTGTGTCTAAACAAAAAATCGAAATAAGTTGGAAAAGTCATCAAACAGGACACGTGTCAACGCCCGGTAGAAATGATTTATTTCATCTGACTATTTAATCCCAAAAATCAAGTTTTGGAATTCTATAAATAGAAGCCAATTTCATTCATTTCAAATGACCAATTCATATTACACCTTGACGCTCTGAAGCTCTGAAACTCCGAAGCTCTCTAGCATCCAAGTTCCCAAAGAATTAAGAAAGCCTTCTTCGTTCTTCGTTCATCGTTCTTCCAAGATCAAGCCCCGACGGCCCTTGGATCAACAATCATCCACCAATTCAAGATCAAGCCCCGACGGCCCTTGAAGAAAGTATTCATCGTTCATCATCCGTTCATCCCAAAGAATCAAGAAAGCCTTCTTCGTTCATCGTTCTTCCAAGATCAAGCCCCGACGGCCCTTGGATCAACAATCATCCACCTTCAAGATCAAGCCCCGACGGCCCCTTTGAAGAACTTTCACCAATTCAAGATCAAGCCCCAAAGGCCCTTGAAGAACTTCCACCAATTCAAGATCAAACACCAAAAGCCCTTGAAGATCCGTTCATCACTGTTCTTCAAAGATCTAGCTCAAAAGCCCCTTGAATATCCATTCATGACCATTATTCAAGATCAAGCCTCAACGGCCCTTGAAGAAACGCTCATCCTCAAGATCAAGCCCCAACGGCTCCTTGAAGATCCGTTCAAATCCACTTTCAAGATCAAGCCCCAACGGCCCTTGGATCAATCGCACATGCAAAAATCAACACCTTACGGAGATCGAATCAGAGGATCAAATTTGAGAGAGATTGTAACCCAAAATCATCAAATACAAATATTATTTTGTGCACGTTGTTCTTGTCTCTTTCCTTTTAGGAAATTTTCGTGTTCACAAATACATCTGTTACATTTTCCATCAATTCATCCGTTAAGCGCTACCGTGGCTGCCAAATGTGTGTCACGTGGCAAAAATAATAATTTTTTAATAAAAAAAACCTAAATCTTCTAAACTAAAAAAAAAAAATCCAAAAGCTGAACAAAACCCCCACCCCCGTGAACCCCTCTCCCCCATGACTCACCTCACCCAGGAAACCCTCCCGGGACCTTCCTTACCTAGGCGGGCGACCCACTTCACCCACCCTCTTCCCTCCTCTATACACCCACAACTCCTTAAATCCACACATATTCCTCCCATCTCATGAACCCGATGATGACGGGGTATGGAATTTTTTTTTTCCTAGGTTGCAGGTAAGGGGAAGAAGTTGAAGATGGGGGAGAAGACAGGAGGAGGAGGAGGAGGGGTGGGGAAGACGAACTAAAGGGCTTTTTTTTCTCTCTCCTGGGTTGCAGGGAAAAAGATGAAGATGGTGGGGGTTGCGGGGAGAAGAGAGGAGGAAGAGGAGGGATAAAGTTTCAGTTTATTTATTTTCTTTCTTTCTCTCTCTCTCTCTCTCTCTCTCTCTCTCTCCTGGGTTGCAGGGAAGAAGATAAAGATGGTGGGGGTTGCGGGGAGAAGAGAGGAGGAAGATGAGGGATAAAGTTTCATTTTTTTTTTTTTTGCATGGAAGAAGATGAAGATGGTGGGGGTTGCGGGGATAAGAGGGGAGGAAGAGGAGGGATAAAGTTTTAGTTTTTTTTTCTCTCTCTCTCTCTCTCTCTCTCTCTCTCTCTCTCTCTCTCTCTCTCTCTCTCAGGTTGTAGGGAAGAAGATGAAGATGGTGGGGGTTGCAGGGAGAAGAGAGGAGGAAGAGGAGGGATAAAGTTTGAGTTTTTATTTTATTTTTATTTATAAATTTAGAAGATTTAGGTTTTTTTTTTTAAACATAAAAAATTATTATTTTTGCCACGTGGCACACATTTGGCAGCCATGTGGCACAAATGCGACAACCACATCAGCACTTAACGGATTAATGGATGGAAAATGTAACGGAGGTATTATTTTGAAATAAAATAGTACATAAGGTATGAAAGTGAAATGTTTTAAATATGATGTATGGAGTTGTAATAGACCTTAAACTCGATGAGTTAGTATGTAATTTACCCTTCTAATATTCTCTAAGCTTTTTAATATGTGTTTTTCACATCTGCTCGTAGTTACATTCATTTATTTGTAAATCACTAATTCCCTTGCCTACAATTGTCCTTCGAACTTTATCTAGTTGCTATTAGCTACCCCGTATTCATTATTTTATCAATTCCAGGGTTGCTAAAGGTTCCAACTCTGTAGCAGAAGCAGAAGTGATGTATTACAAAGTTTACGTAGGTACTATATGTCAATGATTTTTTATGTTTCCTTTTGGGGATGGGGTGGGGGCAGGGGATTGAAAAGATTGAATCTTTTAATGGGCATTGTTGGTGATCTTACTCTGGAGCAAAAAATAATCAAGAAAATTATGGAGGTGATATGTAGACTTTTGGGTAAAAATGACAAAATTACTCTTAAGGCACATACACACATGCAACAGACAATAACGACTCAATCAAGGAAAAGTCAAAGGTGATCAAAATTGTATTTATTTAAATCCCTCTCATCACTCTTTATCAAATCCTTATTCAAAAGGTAACTCTCAAAATCCTATTTAATTTGGGATTAATTACCATGTTAATTGCAAGATATTATTTCACGTAACATCTTGCAATTATTGTCCAATTACACCATGTTTGTACCATACTTAGGGCTTCCGTATTTAGATCTCGTATAAATACTCGGGGGACTTAAATGGAATTATGTAATAAAGGAAGGGGCAAATATGTAAAAAGGGGAAGAGCCCTTAGTCTATAAAAGGGCCACCTCACCCTCACAATTCTAGAGCCTCCTCACCCTTTCAAGCCTCTCAGATTGAGAAGAGCTCTCTCACCCTCAGAAGCTCTCACTCTCCCTCTTCAACATCTCAGAGAAATACAATATCAGTGTGGACATAGCCCAAACATTGGGGTGAACCACGATACATCTTGTGTTATTTACATTTCTTGTAGATTCACGGTCGGATTTACGTTGTTCCAAGACCCTTCCAGTTTTGTGCATCAACATTTAGTGACATATGTGGGAAGCGATACGAAAAGTTGTGTCGGTTCTCTTTCATTTTTTCATCTCACCACCGTGAGACTTCATCCCTGACCACCGTGAACCTGCAAAACACACACACACACACACGCACACACACACACTCCCTTCACATTTCACACCCAAAACCTAGAAACGAAACCCAGCAAAGCAAATTATACAAACCCAGCAAACCAAAAGCAGAAAAGCAGAGAAGAAGAAAAAAGGAGCATCAAAAAGGGACTCCGTCAAGTCCTTCAAGGGCTACAGCAAAGTCGACGAGCTCGAAGAGCAGGCCTTTAAACGCAAGACCGAGAAGCGTCTCATCATCCTCTTAGTCTCCACAGTGGTTCTGTTGGCGGTGATTATTCGGAGATGGGATCCATACTCCGATTCGGACGCCTCGTGCTCTGGCTTCCAACCGTACCCAATATATTCGGAGTTAGGCTCATCAGCTTCGGGCCTTCGTTGATACCCAGACCCATATTCCAAACCGGAGTGTCTATATTCGGGCTTCCGACCATAACCCGATTCAGGCCTCTCGGATCCGAACTCGAGTCTCTCCTCCCCACCAGGCTAGAACCCATAGGCCGTCTGAGGTCTGCCTTTGTACTCTCCCTCTGGATGTCCCCGACCAGGATTGAACCCGACAGCTGGTCTGGGTCGGTGTGCTGGTCGGGTGTAGTGTGTGTACTCGTCTTCAAAAGCCTCGTCGACGTAGGCGGAGGGCTCAGAGTATGACGAGACCTGGGGGCGTTTGTAATCGAAATCATCAGACGGCGATGAGTTAAGGTAGCAAGTCTTGTTGGACGGGTCGAGAGATCGGCCGAAGGTCAGGTAAATGTCGTATCCCCTGCCATAAGGTGTCGGATCATACTCATCAAAGTCAGTGGCTTCATTCCCGGCGTGCGTGTAGTACGGCATCCTTTAGACCTTGGAAATGCGACCGTTAAAATTGACGATGAAGCGAGATCTCGGGGATGTGTATTTTTAGTCGTCGACGATTTTCACGTCAGGGTTATTTTTGTCTTGGTCAGTCACACACGGACGGTTCGGAGATAGGAAGACGAAGAATGGTGGTTTTCGGCAACTTGAGCTTTGTGGACGGCACCCCCACCTTCTCCACCGCCACTTTTCAAAAAGAAAAAGGGAAGAAATGAGTAGAAAGGAGCAGCAACAGAACAATAAAAGTAGAAAGCAAAAGAGGGAGGTGCAAGTTGTCACCAATGAGTCATATATGTCAATTTAAGCGAGGCAAGCTTCAAAGTTGCAGAAAAAACAAAAGCAAAAGAAAAGTGCGCTTCAAAGTTGCAGAGAAAACACAAAAGCAAAAGAAAGGCGCGGTGGAAAAGAGAAAAGCAAAAGCAAGAATAAACACCCACACTGCAAAAGCAAGGAATAAACACCCCACCAGAATGATGTGATTTACTTTTCTTGTTTTTGAATGATGTGATTTATTTTTCTTATCTTTCGGAGACATCTGTATAAACCCCATCAGAGGGTAATAATAATAAAAAAAAAAAGGCAAGCCCAAAATAATGGGCTGGAATGTTATGTGGAGGGCGAAGGCCCATATGCCCAAAAGAGCCAGGCCCTCTATTATCACCAACCAGGTAATCAAAAGTACGTCCAGTACTACAAAAAATTATTCGGCAACCTGCCGCTATTACCACCAACCAGGTGATCAAAAGTACGCCCAGTACTCCAAAATTATTCGGCAGCCTGCCGCTATTATCACCAACTAGGTGATCAAAAGTACACCCAGTACTCTAAAATTATTCGGCAGCCTGCCGCTATTATCACCAACCAGGTGATCAAAAGTACGTCTAGTACTCCAAAATTATTCATGAGCATCACTCATGTCAATCATACATAAACATTCATGAGCATCACTCATGGCAATCATACATAAACATTCATGATCATCATTCATGTCAACATTCATGAGCATCACTCATGTCAATCTAGCTTCAAAAGCTTCATTTACAGAGCTTTAGCTTCGAAAGCTTCATTTACGGAGTTCTAGCTTCGAAAGCTCATTTACAGAGCTCTAGCTTCAAAAGCTTCATTTACAAATGCTCTAGCTTCAAAAGCTTCATTTACAGAGCTCTAGCTTCAAAGCTTCACTTGCAAAGCTTCACCTACAAAGCTTTAGTGCAAGGTATACAAATACCGCCTCCAAACAACCGCCATTTCGGCCCATACATGGATTCAATTTTAAGTCTCCAGCCAACATACCCTATTGATTGAAGACTTGGGGGACTACACTATGTACCATATATTGAGCCTCATAAAAAATACTTAGGGGACTTAGCCCATTATTTATGTATTGAGGAGCGAACCCTTATTTTATAAAAGGGACTCCCTTACTATCATTAAAGAGCACCCATCATTCATGTACTAAGGAGAGAGCTCTTATTTTATAAAAGGGACTCCCTCACTTTCATTAAAGAGCATCGCTGCCAGCTGAGCAACCGCCTCGCCGCGAGCATCACTCCTAACCCATCACTTATGTATTGAGGAGCGAGCCCTTATTCTATAAAAGGGACTCCCTCATAATCATTAAAGAGCATCAACTCTAGCCCATCATTCATGTATTGAGGAGCGAACCCTTATTCTATAAAAGGGATTCCCTTACCTTCAACACCACAAGTCGAGCCAACCAAGGCAACATAAGCCACAAGCCGAGTAGCCTCGCAATATGTGCTACTTCTAGTTGAGCATCATTTCAGATTAAGCACTGCCTCATATTGAGAATTAGTTCAAAACGATATCTAGTTACTTCGGCCAACACATGGACTAAATTTCAAGTTTCCAGCCAAAAGACTATCTTGACTGAAGACTTGGAAGACTATTATTTGTACCATACTTAAGGCCTTCGTATTTAGATCTCGTATAAATACTTAGGGGACTTAAATGCAATTATGTAATAAAAGAAGGGGCAAATATGTAAAAAGGGGAGGAGCCCTTAGTCTATAAAAATGCCTCATCACCCTCACAATTCTAGAGCCTCCTTACCCCATCAAGCCTTTCAGATTGAGAAGAGCTCTCTTACCCTTATAAGCTTTTTCTCTCCCTCTTCAACATCTTAGAGAAATACAACAACAGTGTGGACGTAGCCCAAACATTGGGGTGAACCACAATACATCTTGTGTTATTTACATTTCTTGCAGATTTACGGTCAGATTTACGTTGTTCCAAGACCCCTATAGTTTTGTGCATCAACACACCATTTATGGCCGGCCACTCCCCTATAAATAGCCTTATTATCCCACTAAAAAGCTAAGTCATTTGCTACCCACAAACTCCTAAGCACATTCTTTTCAAAATTCTAACTTTTGGCCTTAATCTTAAGTGTTATTATTTTGTAGGTGCATTTTCGTCAAAAAAGAAGATGGCGGAAATTTACATCCATAAATTAGTGCTTTCATTGAGAGATTGATTCACATGCGTAAAGAAGACTCTCGCATTCAAAGTTTCTCATTTCTCGTTCATTTGTCAATTTTCACATGTTCTTATTCCTCGAATTTGATGGAGATTGTGATGTAGCCTTACCACGACGATCCATGAGGCTTAACACGACTGCAAAATGAGTGACTTTGCCACTATGGAGTACCACCACCACGATAGCCACGCAATCACCATAACAGTGGGGAGTAGGATAGCTCAATGGCAGCAAGGCCACGAAGCAACAACAGCTGCCACTTTGCAAAAACGAGCCCAGACCCTTGCCACAAGGCAACCAACACAGCATGAGGTAGCTTATAACCAGTAGACCCACGGCGCTGCCATAGCAGTTGAGGCCTAAAGCATGGCTTAAGCAGCTACAACTGTGGCAAATGGAGTTACCTAACATTCATGGCCCAAGGCCAACGCAAACCCAATACACCCTCGTCCTAATGCTAAGCAGGCTAGATCGCACTGTGCCCGCGCACCCTGTATATGGCTCGGTTTACTTTCGTGGCCCAACCTACTATTGCAATCCACCTAATGATCCCAACCAGTCCAAGGGTAGTTCAACAATCCCACCTTCATATTTCTGGATCAATGATTGAATTTAAGGTATTTTCACCCATAATTTCTACAGATTTGACACATCTTAACTTAAATCACTCACTTGGAGTCCATTGCACTTCCATTACTCAAGGAGACACATATCGTCAAAGCTCTTCCATCCCAACTTACGAACATCACTTGTCTCGACAAGTCATAAAGTTAACAAGCGCCCTTACGTAGCAAATGACCTTGGTGAATCAACTTTTGCAGTGCACTGAGATGCAGGATGCCCTAAACAAGGTGTCCTAAAGCAGGATAAGGGTAGACGATGAACCTCTCCAGCAACATCCCAGCAAGCAACCTCTTGACCAACCACGAATCGAGCGTTCTGGCAATATACACTCCTGTCTGGGCCCCCGAGATAACGTGTACTCTCATCTTAGTGCGCGAAAGAACGTGTACTCCCAGGTAAGCCCATGGACGAGCATACATTCACGGTTAGGACCACACTCCAATATCAACATGGACAACTTTCCAGATGAAGTTTTCAATTGCGGCTAGACCCGCAATGAGCATCATTCACCTTACATCAGAGTATGTAGCATAATAGATGGAGAGAAGCAGTCACTCAATCCGGCTCAAGTTTAATCGACAGCTTACTAGTAACCCACTCGCCTGCTAATAACGTACCATATGCACCGTAGCCGCAACATAGATGAACCGATCATAAAGATGAGCAGCCTAGACCAACAGTAGCTGAGAAATTAAACTCAAGCAGTTTTCTCTTTCTTGGCAAGCAGCACAGATGTGGCAGCCCAAACCGTGGCAAAATGCTACGCCACTTCCTCGTCCCATACTGAGCCAACCTTTGGGTCCAGCCAAGCTAAGTAACCCAAGCCATGGCCCCATCCACACCAACTCCTCGGCCCATGCTAAGCTGACTTTTGGCCTATGCCAGCCGACATGCCACACTACCTCGACGATTACCCCGCGGCAACACCACCCAAGAATAAGACAAAGAAAATTAAGTTTTTCTTACCTTGGTATGGTGTGGAGAAGACAAAGAAATCAACGAAAGACGATTTTTTGCACTGGCAAGCGAAAAAGAATGCCAAGGGAGAGGGAACAAATATCCTCTAGTTTTCTCTCTTTCTTGTAGGGATAAATAATTTCCCTCCCCTACTTAAGGTAGACTTAAATAGGTTTTGGAGGTGATTTATTTCCCTTTCCTAGAAGAATCTAATTCTAAGTCTAAGTGGGAATCTGCATCAAAGTTGAAGATCTCTACACTTGGTGCCCTTTCTTGCGAGTAACCCAGCAGATGTGGGGCATTTGTGGAGTGAAATATTATCAAGAAAATTATGGAGGTGACACGTGGAATTTTGGGTAAAAAGGACAAAGTTACCCTCCAGACATACCGGGATTCCTATGCGCATACAACGGACGATAACGACTCGATCAAGGAAGAGTCAAAGATAATCAAAATGGTATTTATTCAAATCCCTCTCATCACTCCTCATCAACTCCTTATTCAAAAGGTAACTCCTAAAATCCTATTTAATTTGGGATTAATTACCATGTTAATTGCAAGATATTATTTTACATAACATCTTGCAATTATTCTCCAATTACACCATATATGGCTGGCCACTCCCCTATAAATAGCTCTATTATCCCACTAAAATGTTAAGTCATTTGCTACCCACAAACTCTTAAACACATTCTTTTAGAATTCTAACTTTGGCATCAGGGATTCTTTGGCCAAAGACCCCCCCCATTCATTGTGGGCACATGAGGCTTTTGGCCTTAATCTTAGGTGTTATTATTTTGCAAGGTGCATTTTCGTCAAAGAAGAAGATGGCGAAAATTTGCATCCACACTTACGGCCATGTTCGGGTAGTAGTTGCAACATTATGAGGACAACATGGAGCTGCAGGAAGGGATAATAATTGGTGCCATCTTTGTGAAAGTTTCACTATCTAGGTATCCCAAACTGAAGATAACTTGTCTTTGATCCTTTGTTTAATTGCTTTGCTTTGAGACAAGAAACTCATTCACTACCAGTGTCTATCATGCTTAATGCAATTGGTGTTTTGTTGTTTACTAGTATCATTACAAACCTATGTACATTGATTAAAATTGGTAATAAGTTGATAGACATTGTTTACCATTGTTCTCAATAGCATAATTCAATATAACCAGAAAGAGAGAAAACAAAGCCAATGAAACTGAAAACAAAAGCTTAAGTCATTGTAACAAAAAACAAAATTCACAAGTCATTTGGGACATGGATCAACACGAGAGACTACATAAATTTGTGACGTTATGGTTGCATGAATTTGAAGTCAGGATCTTCTGCTCTAGTATAGTGATAAATTTTACAATTTGCCATTTTTTTTAGAAGTTTAAGTCTTCGCAGTGTGAGGCCCAACTTTTTCATAGTTAAGCACAATTGAAGTATGATAGGATTAAAAGCACGACAAAGTAGCACATAAATGTCCTGTTGATTTTCCTTATTAACCCTAAGATTTGTCAATTGTAGTATATGAAAATAAGGGTCTGTCTGGCAGAAGATTGAAACCTAACTACTTAAAATATCACAAAAACTGGGCTGTTGTTCATACGGACCAGCCACCGAAAACTAATTATTAGGCTGACTTACACATATCTAAATTCAACAAAATTTTATATGCAGATACTAGACACATAGAGGCACACTCACACAAACTTTTCGGATTTTTGGAGTTGATTTTGTATTTTATTTAAATCCAACAAAAACATGATAGAAATAAAAAGAAAAAAAGGAAAGCCGATTTGAGTTCACAAATTAAAATGTTGATGCAAGGTGATCAGATGTATGTGCCGAATGTAGAAGAACTGAAGAAAGAAATTCTCGATGAAGCGCATATTTCAGCTTATGCAATGCATCCCGGGAATACCAAGATGTATCATGCCATCCGACCTTTCTACTATTGGCCTGGAATGAAAAGAGAAATTGTAGAGTATGTGAGTCATTGTTTAGTTTGTCAGTAGGTTAATGTTGACAGAAAGAAACCATTTGGGTTACTATAGCCACTTCCGGTACCTTAGTGGAAATGGGAAGATATCACAATGGAGAAGTACAAGCTGCCTCGCACGTGAAATGGCTATGACGGTATCTAGGTGATTGTAGATCGGCTTACCAAGTTAGCACACTTCTTACCTGTTCGGGAGAACTACTCGTTGATTCGGTTCACATAACTTTTCATCTCTAAAATCGTCAAGTATCATGGTGTTCCAGTTAGTATCATTTATGATCTAGACCCTAGATTTACTTCGAAATTATGGGTGGCTTTCCAAGAAGCTCTAGGATCAAGATTACTCTACAGCATCGCCTATCACTCTCAAACCGATAGGCAGATCCAGACACTGAAGGATATGCTAAGATCTTCAGTCCTGCAATTTGGAGACGCATGGCACAAACGCTTGCCATTGATAGAATTAGCCTACAATAACAGCTTCTATTCCAGCATTGGTATGTCGCCTTTTAAGGCGTTGTATGGGAAACCATGTCGTACTCCACTGTGTTGGTCCGAAGTTGACAAAAGAGTTTTGGTGGGCCTTGAGATCATGGATGAGACGACATAGAATGTTCAGGTGATAAAGGCTAACCTAAAAGCAGCACAAGATCGACAAAAGAGTATAGCCGACGGACATTCGACCTATAAGGTATACAAGTTTGGAGACTGGGTATTCTTAAAGCTATCACCGTGCAAAGACGTTGTACGATTCAGGAAGAAAGGGAAGCTAAGCCCTCGTTACATCGGGCTACACTATATAATCGAGCGAGTTGGTGAAGTTACTTACCCACTTGATCTACCTTTAGAGTTATCAAGGGTGCATAATGTTTTCCACATGTCGATGCTACAGAGATACGTCTATGATCCATCACATGTGATTCCTCCTCAGCCGTTAGAGATTAATTCAGATTTGACGTATGACGAGGTTTTAGTGATGATTCTTGACTGGAAAGACAAAGTTCTCAGAAATAAGATCATTCGTATGGTGAAAGTCATGTGGAGGAACCACTCAGTTGAGGAAGCTACTTAGGAGACAGAGCAGCGCATACGAGAATTGTACACATGTTTGTTCGTTGATTGATTTCTAGTAGTATTGAAATTTCGAGGATGAAATTTTCTTAAGGGGGTAGGTTGTGACAACCAGACCTTAATTTTCTATGTAATTTCTCCCCGAGTGTGTAAATTGATATCTATGCCCTTGTTGGCAAAGTGACGTGGACGTGATTATGCAACTTTAAATTATCTCCACCCGAGTCAGTAACAAAAAAGTTACGCTACGTTAAAGTACATTAACAACGGATGGAGTGGTGCACACGTGTGTTGAATTTATCAGTGTTTTTTTGTACAATTTACTGTGCCAAAATTTGAAAAACCTTATCACTTTTCCTTTTTAAAATTGGTCCAGTGTACCCATCTCCCTCACCAATCAATTTTCACTCCTCAATTCTCTCACCCAACCAAACAACTTCCCTCACTTTTCCACCAATCAGAAAAGTTGTCATTCTCTCTCTCTCATCTTCTTCTTCTCTCCCTCACCTGTACCTCCCTCTTCTTTGCAACTATAAGGACCTTCATCAAACACTCACAGATCAAACTTAAAAATATCACCATCATGATCATCTCATCCTCACGAACCCAATCGTACAAACCGATCTTGAAGTAGCTGAGTTTTGACTCGCCAACTCGGAAGCTCCGACTCGGTCGAGTTACAATGTTTTGAAGGTTGTGGGAGCATCCACACAACTCCCTGGAATCCCTAGGCTAAGTTTAGAGTAAAGACAACGTCGAGAAGCACGATTTCAAGGAGTCGAGTTTTAGGCTTAGACTTGTGAGGCTTTGTTAGGCCATTTTCCGTCCATTTTTGGTCCTTTGAAAGGTATTATCTTGTTCTTCGCCTTAAAAGCTTCATTTCCATATAAAGTTGGTAAAAAATGGTTAAGAAATGAAGAAGTTATGTGAGTTTGAAAATTTTCCAGAAACCGGCCACTTTTTCTAGAATCCGGCGAAAATAGATAGTGGCGGCGGACGGCGAGGATCACCAGAGAAAAAGAAGAATATTTCATCAAAGTTGACGAAATATTCTAATGGTGTTAGGTAACGACGTTAGGTTCTGTTACTATTTAACAGAATATTCCGTCAACTTTGATAAAGTATTCCTTGTCTTTTGTCAGTCTTTGCCAGACGCTTGGCCACATGTGTGACTGTGGGTTGGGTGGCGTGTGAGGGCACGTCCGGCCTTTGGCCGGCGAGTGGTTGACATGTGCGGATCCGTGACTTTGAGTTGAACATTTTCGTATATTCAAACCTTCTGTTTAAGCAAGCTATGGGGAGTTTTTCTTAGCTTTTTCGTATATGTGTTAATTAAGTAATTATTATTAGTTGTTTCACATATAGGGAAGACTTATCTGAGGATGTATGAGGACAAGCGAGGCTATGAGGCTATGATCCATCGACATATCAGTGAGTGGCCATTTTGTTTTAGTATATATATATATGTGGACAAGCGAGGCTATGAGGCTATGATCAATCGACATATCCGTGAGTGGCCATTTTGTTTTAGTGTGTGTGTCTATATATATATATATGTGTGTGTGGTTGTGAATTATCTATTGTCATGGCATATACATATTACCTGCTCATTAATGTTGTACTATGGTTAAATGCTAAATAATCCTACAGAATGAGCCGGTAAGTTCAGGTAAGTTTATATTGGTGATTGGAATTATTGAATCACTATGGCATGCATATATTCATTTAGTCTGCTCATCATTGCTGCTCCCCAGTGTTAGTGCTCGCCCCGGGCCAAGGCCAGTCCTTCACGTGTATGTTCACCTCTCGCATCGCAAATTTGCCTTGCATCCAAGTAGGTGTCAGTCCTGTCGTATAGATCGTATTACGCAACTCCGACTCGTAGGTGACCGTGATTATCGCCAGTCTTCACGTGATCGTACCACTAAAGCGTATATTATTACACCAAGTCTTATCATACAAGTCGCATTAGGTGACTCCGACTCATGTGCTAGCATAGATTGATGAGCAGGCCAGTCGTACAGGTTGCATTAGGTGACTCCGACTTGCGTGCTAGTATAGATTAATTAAACACCTGATTTTATTTATATTACTGTTGAGATATTGTGGTGTAGCATACTACCTGATTTACTGTTGATTTCCCATTTGATTTCATACCTATACATAGTATGTTTTTTGGAAACTATACATGTTTTACAGCAAGGGATTAGTATGTTCAGAAAATAAAAGGATTTTATAATTTTTTATTTTTGTGCCCACTCACCCTTCTGTTTTTCGCCCCTCCAGGTGCTAGATAGCTGACCTACTCTGTGGTACACGAGGATCACCTGACGATTTTGACATATCTGTATTTAATGTAGGAACTGTTTCCAATTGTGTACTAAGTACTTTTCTAGTTTCGACTGCACTATTTGTTATTCTTTGGACATTTGTATTCTATGGGTTCTACCCACTATTGTGCACTCACTTTAGTAGTTTAAATAAGTTCTAGTTTCGGTTTTAATGTATCCACATTTTTTACATCATTCACACTTTGGTTACATCACCTTTGGGTGACGGCCAACATGCCTCGACTCCGGTTGGGGTGTGTCACTTTAGGGAAATAAATGACATTAATCGGATGACAAACGAAAAGTTTGATTTTATTACAAAATTTAAAATATAGTTTTGGAAGCTTAATTCTGACACCAGAATATTTCTTGGTGTCTTTTTTGTCACTATATTGATTGAACCCAATATTTTCCAGTTTTAATTCTTCTTTTTCCGGAACTTCAAACATTTTTTCATAATTCTTCGTGAGAGTGGTAGTGGTGATTGCAACAGTGAAGGTCGTGACTTGTGAGAGTGGTAGTGATGATTGCAGCAACAATGGTAGCATTAATAGTGGTGGAATTTAGAAATGGTTGGCTTTTTTTTTTTTAATTCACACTCATAAGAATTCTTAAATGACAACTATTTTGAATCTAAACAAATTTCTGCATGTCAATTTATAAAATTCGTCTCAATTTCAAGTTTAGTTTCCCTATCTAATGAAGGCTTAGTGATATTTGCTAAAGAAAAAAGTTTAATATAATGATAATAATAGTTTATCTCATCTTGAGAATGACCTAAACCAGAGTGTCCAAGTAACGTAGACAATTTTTGGTTTTTTGATATAAGTGAAGACAAAGAGTAAAAGAATTGAATGTGAAACCTCGTATATTAGCGATGAATTGTCTTAATCAACTAAACTACAAAACTTTCCGTAGAGTTTCTAAAACTTAAAAGTTTAGATTGAAGGTTTTGGTGATTCTTTTTGTGTATGAGTTGGTTACCTACTAATGCAACCAACTTGTACAAAATCTTTCACATATTGGTATTAAAAATAGCTTTGGTTGAGTTTTATAAAAAAAAAACGGTTTTGGTTGAGAGTTGAGGCAAGAGAGATTTATTTCCTCTTATTAGTAAGAGCAGGCCCCCGCCTCGAAAGCCAGGCAGACAACGATGGGACGGCCATGAATGATCAGGGCAACAAGGAGGTAAGGTTGTCATCACTTCACTACTCTTCTCTCTCTCTCTTCTCCCTGCCCGATCTGCCCGTAACATGTGAGAGGGCAAAGCTGCAGCACTTCTGCCAAAACGACCACCCGTTCAGCAGCAGCAGCAAGAGAGAGGATCAATCATAGAACAATAGATTGCTAAATGATTTAGGCGAAATTAGGTTCTAATCCTTTCTTTTGTTACTTCATTTATTAAAATTTTATTCATTTTCAATTTTTTATCAAGGTCATTGGATATTAATAACATCATAAATTATTCCAATAATAAAATATTTTTTATTTCTAAATATATTCATTTAATATTAAAAATGTTACAATTAGTATATTTATATTTATGACTAAATTCTTTATCATATATTTTTAATTTTAGTTTTTAAATGTAGTTCTTTTTTAATTTGTACCAATTTTCTTTTTAGTTTTAATTTGTACCCGTATATTAATTTATTTTTGTGCCCATATTTTTTAAAGTTTATTTGTATTTGTACCCATACATGTTTTTTTATTTGTACTTTTTGTTTTGTTAAATGTACCCATGCTAATTGTATGTACCCATTCATGTAAAACTTTTTAATCTTAAAATGTACTCATTCTTAAATATACCAATTTGTTATATGTAAAATGTACCACTTTTTTATATAAATTCTATTCAATTTTATTCTAATCCATTTTTAAACTTATATGGATACATTCTTTTTTCTTTGATTTTAAAATGTATCCATGTCAAGTTTAATTGAAGAAATTTTCTAATGTTATTAAGCCTAATATCTTTCTTTTTATTGATTTTGAAAAAAGTACCCATGTTTTGATACGATAATTTTTTTGGTTAATTTTGATGAATGTACCCATGTTTATATACACACACACACACACACACTATAGTATATTTATATTTTAATATTTTTAATCCCACAAATCATAGTTTTTTATTTAAAATGTCATTTATATAAACAACTAAAATTTCTAATTTTTAATTTAAAAAATATAGTGTCACAGTCCGTCCCGAATTATTATTATCGGTGATGTAAAATGACGGTTTTATCCTTGGATGTTGAAATTTTAGTGTGTGTGACTTATTTTAGAGACTTAGATGGTATTTCCTTGGTTGGGTGGTGACCACATGGAGCACACATACAACACACATCCTCTCTCTTCCTTCCCGTGCTCTCTCTCTCTTCTTTCTTGTACGGACGACACCCAAAACCCTTTGAAACGTGACAGATCGAAGGACTGAAGCACACCATTGTGTTCTGAAGCTCAGACAAATCGATTGGTACCATTTATAAGTAAGGAATCCTCCGATTTCAAGTCGAACCATGAACCACTGATTTTGTCATTGTTCATGCATACGTGAAATATTGTTTTTCATGGAATTTGAAGCTTATAGGAAGCTTAAGGAGGTCCTCACGAGGCTCGGGGTATTTCGTTGGCAGGAAATGGACGTCAGAGGGCTGAGATCGACGTGTATCTAGGTAAGTCGAACTATCGAGCTTTCTCAAGGAAAATTTAGTAAAAGTTAAGCCTTGAAACTTATATAACGTGATTCTACATGTTATTAGCTTCATTTTGGTACCAATTTTGTGGAAAATGGTGAAGAAACGAAGGAGAATAAGCGTTTTAAAGTTTTACCCACAAACCGGCAAAGTCGCCGGAGAAGAAAGGAGTATCTTCCGTCAAGGTTGACGAAATATGCTAGCGCCGTGAGTCATCTTTAATAGTTTCTGTTGGATTTTAATGGAATATTCCATGGAATATTCCTAACGGCAGTTAGAGAATCCGTCAGGATTCCCTGCGCGTGGCCGCATGTGTTGCCGTGCACTCGCCGGCGCGTGAGGGGTCATAAAATATCCTAAAAATTTAGGAATGATCCTGAGGTTGTGTAGGTCACTGTGGTATATTCAAATACCAAAATTGAGCATTGTATAAGAAGTTATTAGCTAGTTTTGCCTATGTGCTTTAAATAACGATTTTATAGTTAATTGGCATATAGGTGAGACTTATCTCGAGGATGAGCGTGTTCAAGGGTGACTCGGGGGCTATGACCCTTCGACATACCAGTGAGTAGGCTTTTGGTTTTCAGTATATATTTATATACTTGATATTTTCCCAGAAATATGTGTTTAAATGAAAGTATGCCTTAAATGCCATGCATATTAATTTATATTTCGTATATGAATTGGTATATGATGCATTATATATAATTGTGGTGCTGTGGATGCTCAGGTAAGCTCAGGTAAGTTATGTTTGGTTATGTAAATCATCGATGATGTGATATGTGATTGAATAACGTTGAGCTCATAAAACTGCACCTAGGGTGATTGTGATTTAGCCAAAGATATGGCACATGCCAGTATATAATGTCACCTCCCGCACCATATGCTCAGATTGGATCCAATTTAGGTGCACAGTCTTGTCGCATAGACCATTTTAGGTGGTTCCGACTCATAGGTGACTAGCGATTTATAGTCCAGCTATTATGTGTGAATAGTATTGAGCATGATTATATTACACCCATTATTGGTGTACAGACCTTTTCATTTGGTTCTGACTCTTATGCAGTATAATGTCGTATAGGTCATTGTAGTGACTCCAGCTAGATTGACTTTCGAGCTATGAATTCAGTCGTACAAACTACCACAGGGGTTCCAGCTAACATGTTATATTTATATGAAATTATTCTTTCCTGAACTGCTTACTCTGTTATATCTTGGCATGGCATACATATGAATATGATTATGTGAAGCATAATTTGAATTGATATAATTACATATATATTTATGAATACGCATATATCTTGATTCTGGGAAAAATTATACATGTTTTACAGCGAAGGGTTAGATATGTTGATAAATGAAAGGGTTTCGTAAAACATTTGTTTTTGTCCACTCACGTTTCATGTTTTACGCCCCTCCAAGTTTTAGGTAAGTTTGTTATCGGTGGCCTTGAGGATTTCGACGGTTTTGACATATCTAAATAATAGTAGGCCATTCCTGGTACTGTATAACTAGTACTTATCCTACTGGACTGCACCTAGACTTATTATGCTCTGATTAGGAGTATTTACTTTTGTAATTGACTCCTAACACTTCTTGTTCTCTAGTGCACTCTAGTAGTTTCATTTTTTTTAATATTCGTATATTTCTTATCTTAATTGTTTTTGCACTGTGCATATGGCTACGTCACCCTTATGTGACGGCCATCATGCCTTGATCTTGCTCGGGGTGTGTCAGTTTAGTATTAGAGCCTAGGTTTAGCAATCTTGTATAGTTCTAGAATATTATAATTCTTGTGATGTCTTTTGTCAGAACTATGTTGCCTCGTAGAAAGCCCCGTCACTCAGCAGAGCCTAGTTTCCCCGATATTTCTCTGTTAGGGGAAGCTATAGTTACTGCCATTAAGTCTGCATTTCGTCTTCCTCAAAGGATACCTCTTAAGAATGTGTATAATCTGAAGCTAAATCACGTCATAGGAAATGAAGGTTATGAGGGAGCGGAAAAATGGCTTAATCATATCGAGAAAACCTTTCTTGTGATGCAGAGTCAAGGGAATCTTCCTCCTAATAGGTGGGTCGAGATGACTACCTGGTTTTTGGGAGAGCAGCCTACATCCTAGTGGAGACAGGAGTCTTACCAGTTGACCCCAGCGGAGATTGCAGACTGGGGAGTGTTTAAAGAGTTGTTTCGAAAAAGGTTCATTCATCCTGAATGCATTGATCGTAAGAAACAAGAGTTTACTCATCTAAAGCTAGGCAAAATGTCAGCTAATGAGTATTATAGGATGTTCACTAATTTGTCGAGTTATGATCCGGAAGTTGCTGCTAATCCGGTTGAGATACTTCGTCGCTTCAAGTTGGGTACTAAAAAGAAATGGTGTTGTATAGTGGCATCGACTTCCTGTGTCACTTACCAAGAGTTTTATGAGATTTTACTACGGATTGAGGACTCAGAGAACATGCCTAGTGAATGTGAGGATGAGGAAGAAAAGAATGAGAATCAGAGGCGAGATGATAAGGGAAAAGGGCAAGCATCTCAAGGACCTCGTAAGACCCAAAATATTAAGAGAAGCGGTGGCAGTTCCAGTTCTTCTAGCGAAGGATTGAGTTCTAATATGCGGATGAGAGTTGGTAGATTTACTGGAGGCCCTAGATTTTAGAGACAGAGGGAATTTGGTGGTTCAGGTGCTCATTTATCCCGTAGGTGTAATAATAGGCATTTTGGGGAGTGTAGGAGAGGCAGCGGTGGATGCTACACTTGTGGACAGATAGGTCATAGGCTGCTTAATGCCCTCAGAATCAGCAGAGACCCCGGCAGTCTTCTTTCCCACCACTTGTACTGACCCAGCAAGTTTCAGGATGTAGTGGTTATGCCCAGAATGGTCATGGATGTGCCTATTATTATCAGGGTGATGCCACTCCATATACTTCAGGGCAGCATATGTACTCTCAGGACTTTCAGTATCAAGAAGGTTCCATGTCGTATCAGCCACGTTCAGCCAGTGGATCACAGTGGTACTAAGGGGGGACAGTCTCAGCAGGTTGAGATTACTGCTGGCAATACAGGATTAACGAGGTAGTCTGGTCAGCCGAGACAGTGATGTGGTGTTCATGCTAACAGAGGTCGTGGTGGACGACAGCAGAATCAGGGACGTATTCATAATATGTCACTGCAAGATGCTCAGAACAATCCTGATTTAATCATGGGTACGTTAAATATTCTTGGTCCTTTTGCTAGAGTATTGATTGATTATGGTGTTACGCATTTTGTTGTTTCTCATACATTTGCTCAAGTAACACAACCTCATCCTACACCTCTAGGATATGATTTAGAGTTTTCTATGCCGAGAGGGGATAGATGTTTTATGGACCGAGTATATCCATGATGTCCAGTGATAGTAGAGGATGTTGTTATGCCAGCTAATCTTATGCCCTTGGATATTATGGATTTTTAAGTGATTTTGGGCACTGATTGGTTGCACTATAATCATGCCAAGATAGATTATTATAGAAAGACAGTCATGTTTCCTTATCCTGGATTACCTGAAGTTACATTTGTAGGAGAGCCTAGTGGAGTGAGGCATGGTGTTATTTCAGCCATAAGAGCCAAAAGATTGTTGTCGAAAGGTTTTCTGGGATATTTGGCTCATGTGGTGTTGAATGATGATGCTCCTAGCAGTGTGGAGGATGTACGTGTGGTCAGATATTTTCTGGATGTATTCCTTGAGGATTTACCTAGGTTGTCGCCAAATAGAGATGTGGAGTTTGTTATTTATTTGCTTCTAGGTAGGAATCCTATATCTTTTACTCCTTATATAATGGCTCCTGCTGAATTAAGGGAATTGAAAGTTCAGTTGCAAGAATTAGTGGATAAAGATTACTCAGCCTAGTACTTCACCTTGGGGAGCTCCAGTCTTATTTGTGAGGAAGAAAGACGGAACTTTGAGGTTGTGCGTTGATTACAGGCAATTGAATCGGGTTACCATTAAGAACCATTATCCGTTACCTCGTATAGATGATTTGTTTGATCAACTCAGAGGTGCCTGTGTATTTTCTAAGATTGACTTGAGGTCGGGTTACTACCAATTGCAGATTAAAAATGAAGATATCCCTAAAACCGCATTCAGGACTCGATATGGTCATTACAAGTTTCTTGTGATGCCATTCGGGTTAACTAATACACCAACAGCTTTTATGGATTTGATGAATCTAGTATTCCAGCCATATTTGGAGAGGCTTGTTATTGTCTTCATTGACGATATTCTGGTATACTCTAAGTTTAAAGCTGAGCATGCTAGACATATGAAATTGGTGTTGAGCAGTTTGAGGGAACACCAGTTATATTCCACATTTAGCAAATGTGAATTTTGGTTGAATCGAGTGGTATTTTTAGGACATGTTATTTTTGCTCAAGGCATTCAAGTGGATTCTCAGAAAGTGGCAGCTGTGGAGAATTGGGAAAAACCTCGACTTGTCACCGAGGTACGGAGTTTTTCAGAGATTTCTTTTCAATTGACAAGGTTGACTCGAAAGAATGTTAAGTTTGAGTGGGATAATAATTGTGAGCAAAGTTTTCAGTAATTGAAGTATTATCTCACTCATGCACCTGTTCTAACACTCCCAGATGATAGCGGAATTATAGTGATGCTTCTTTGAATGGTTTGGGTTGTGTATTGATGCAATATGGTTGGCTAATTGCTTATGCATCGAGACAATTGAAACGTCATGAAAAGAATTAGCCTACTTATGATTTGGAGTTAACAGCTATCATCTTCATTTTGAAGATTTGGAGACATTATCTTAATGACGAGAAATGTAAGATCTTCACAGATCATAAAAGTCTTCAGTATTTCTTTATTCAGAGATATCTTAATTTTCGGCAGCGGAGGTGCATTGAGTTACTTAGTGACTATGATTGCACGATTGAGTATTATCCTGGTCATGCAAATGTCGTCGCGGATGCACTTAGTAGGAAGACTCCAGCTAGACTTAATGCCATCTATGATTGTCATGTTCCTTTCCTAGCGGATTTGAGGTCCACTGGAGTGGAGTTGGGAGTGGAAGATCGAGAAGAATCCTTGCTTGCTAATTTTCAAGTTAGGCCAATTTTAATTGATTGTGTGCTTGAAGCTCAGATGAATGATGAAGAGACCCTAGAAATAATTAAAGCAAGGAATCAAGGCAAAAAGAAAGATTTCAGGATTTGAGAAATTGATGGTATGATTATGCAGGAAAGCAGAATGTATGTGCTGAATAATGCAGAGTTAAAGAAAAAAATTTTGGATGAAACACATATTTCGACATATGCGATACATCCAAGAGGCACTAAGATGTATCACACCATTAGACCATTTTATTATTGGCCGGGTATGAAAAGAGAAATTGCTGAATATGTGAGTAAGTGTGCCATTTGCCAACAGGTTAAAGCTGAAAGGAAGAAACTGTTTGGGTTGATGCAGCCATTTCCCGTTCCACAGTGGAAATGGGAAAATATTACTATCGATTTTGTGTACAAGGTTCCTCGTACATAGAATGGTTATGACGGTAGTTGGGTGATAGTTGACCGGCTTATTAAGTCAGCACATTTTACTCTAGTGAAAGAAAAGTATTCATTAAGCTGATTAGCTAAGTTGTTCATATCATAGATTGTGAAGTATCATGGCGTTCCAGTTAATATTATCTCGGATCGAGATCCTAGATTTACTTCCAAGTTCTGGGTAGCATTTCAGGAAGATCTTGGTATGAGATTACTTTATAGTACAGCATATCATCCTTAGATAGATGGACAATCTGAGAGGACTATTCAGACATTAGAAGATATGTTGAGATCTTCAGTGCTGCAGTTTGGAGATAGTTGACATGATCGTTATCATTCAAGTATTGGTATGGCACCATTTGAGGCGCTTTATGGGAAATCTTGTCGTACGCCTCTATGTTGGTCAGAGGTTGGGGAAAGAGTTTTTGTGGGCCCTTAGATTGTAGACGAGACTACTCAAAATGTTCAGGTAATTAAGTCTAACCTGAAAGCAGCCCAGGATCGACAAAAGAACTTAGCGGACAAGCATGCCACTGATTGGAAGTATAATGTAGGTGATTGGGAATTTCTGAAGCTGTCACCTTAGAAAGGTGTTGTACGATTTGGAAAGAAAGGAAAGTTGAGTCCTAGGTACATTGGACCATATATGATCACCGAACGCGTTGGTGAGGTTGCTTACAGGCTTGAGTTGCCTTCAAAGTTGTCCAAGGTACACGATGCGTTTCATGTTTCGATGCTTCGACATTATGTTTCAGATCCTTCACATGTGATTCCTCCTCAACCTTTGGAAATTAATTCGGATTTGACTTATGATGAGGAACCAGTGACTCTACTGGATTGGAAGGATAAGGAGCTAAGGAATAGACAGTGCGTTTGGTGAAATTGTTACGGAGAAATCATTCAGTGGAAGAAGCTAAATAGGAAACAAAGGATCGGATAAGAGAGATGTATCCACGCTTGTTTTATGATTATTAGTGGATGTAATGGCTGTATATAATTTCGAGGATGAAATTTTATAGGGTAGGGAGATTGTCATAACCCGTCCTGAATTATTATTATCGGTGATGTAAAATGACGATTTTACCTTTTGATGTTGAAATTTTAGGGTGTGTGACTTATTTTGGAGACTTAGATGTTATTTCCTTGGTTGGGTGGCACACACAACACACATCTTCTTTCTTCCTTCCCGTGCTCTCTCTCTCTCTCAAACTCACTTTCTCTCTCTTCTCTCTTGTACGGACAACACCCAAAACCATTTGAAACATGACAGATCAAGGGGCTGAAGTAGACCATTGTGTTCGTTAAGCTCAGACGAATTGATTGGTACCATTTATAAGTAAGGAATCTTATGATTTCACATCGAACCATGAACCAACGATTTTGTTACTGTTCATGCATACATTAAATATTGTTTTTCAAGGAATTTGAAGCGTATAGGAAGCTTAAGGAGGTCCTCATGAGTCTCAGGGTATTTCATTGGAAGGAAATGGACGTCGGAGGGCTGAGATCAACGTGTATCTAGGTAAGCCAAACTATCAAGCTTTCTTGGAGAAAATCTAGTAAAAGTTAAGCCTTGAAACTTATATAACGTGATTCTACATGTTATTAGCTTCATTTTGGTACCAATTTTGTGGAAAATGGTGAAGAAATGAAGGAGAATAAGCGTTTTAAAGTTTTACCCAGAAACCGGCGACTCGCTGGAAAAGAAAAGAGTATCTTCCGTCAAGGTTGACGGAATATGTTAGCGTCGTCAGTCATCTTTAACAGTTATCATTAGGTTTTAACGAAATATTCCATGGAATATTCCAAACGGCAGTTAGAGAATCCGTCAAAATTCCCTGCGCGTGGTCGCGCGTGTTGCCGTGCACTCACCGGCGCGTGAGAGGTCAGAAAAATATTCTAAAAATTTGGGAATGATCCTAAGGTTGTGTAGGTCACTGTGGTATATTCAAATACCAAAATTGAGCATTGTATGAAAAGTTATTAGCTAGTTTTGCCTATGTGCTTTAAATAACATTTTTATAGTTAATTCACATATAGGTGAGACTTATCCCGAGGACGAGCGTGTTCAAGGGTGACTCGGGGGCTACGACCTTTCAACATACCAGTGAGTGGCTTTTGGTTTTCAGTATATATTTATATACTTGATATTTTCCCAGAAATATGTTTTTAAATGAAAGTATGCCTTAAATGCCATGCATATTAATTTATATTTCGTATATGAATTGGTATATGATGCATTATATATAATTGTAGTGCTGTGGACGCTCAGGTAAGCTCATGTAAGTTATGTTTGGTTATGTAAATCATCGATGATGTGATATGTGATTGAATAACATTGAGCTCATAAAACTGCACCTAGGGTGATTGTGATTTAGCCAAAGATATGGCACAGGCCTGTATATAATGTCAACTCCCGCACCATATGCTCAGATTGGATCCAATTTAAGTCCACAGTCTAGTCGTATAGACCATCTTAGGTGGTTCTAACTCGTATGTGACTAGCAATTTATATTATATTACACCCATTATTGTCGTACAGACCTTTTCATTTGGTTCCAACTCTTGTGTAGTATAATGCCGTATAGGTCATTGTAGTGACTCCGGCTAGATTGACTTTCGAGCTATGAATTCGGCCGTACAGACTACCACAAGGGTTCCAGCTAACATGGTATATTTATATGAAATTATTCTTACTTGAGCTGCTTGCTCTGTTATATCTTGTGTTGGAAATGTGCCCTAAAACCAATCATATGATGATACTTTACGAACATTTCACAAGTTAAACTAATGTAGTTTAAATATAAAGGGCAAAGATTATTGTTTTAAGCCATCTCATATAAATGTTATATGCTTAAACGATAAGTCCAAGGAATATGTGATTGGGAGAATGCAATCTAAAGAAGTTAGATTCATGAGACCATTCTTTCGTATACATATCCTAAACGTTCCTGATCATACGATTGCCAATTGGGCATTGACAGTCCGTTAAGATCAGTACGTGCTGTGTCTTCTCTCAGGGAGAGTGACTAGTCTCGAGTCATTGGTGTGTGTGACATCAAGACAAGTACGTAGGTGCTCAATAGAGAATGAGTTCATTGAACACGATCAACGAAGAGTTCTCATATTCATGTCACATGAGAACTCATGGTTGGGATAATGCAAAGTAGTCATTTGACCTGAGGCATCATAGTTGTCTTGTGGTTAAGTCCTTGATCTTTGATTATGTCAAAAGTCACTCCAAAAGGAGGGTGTCCACGGCATAGTTGGGGTTAAGCCACTTAGCCATGGAGGCAAGTGAATGCGCAACAAGGGATCTCTAACCTTCAAACTGTTTGAGGGAGAATACTCTATGATATGATTAAGAATCTCTGGCCAGAGTATGAATGAGATTTAGGAAGTCGTTCCAAATCACATTCAAGGTAATCATATAAGCACACGAATCACATTAGATAGTAGACATGAATAAACTATCAAACCAAACAATGTGGTCAAGAGTATTGTATTAGAGAAAGACCGTATTGCATTTGTAATCCTAAACTGAATAGGTTCTCCACCTCTTCTGATTAGCTTGGGTAACCATGATATGCTGCTAGGTGTCACTCATGGTTTGTGGAAGCCCTAAACGTGTATAATCACTAAAGGGAGAATTGAAAGTAAGTTTCAATTCACAATCGATTTGAAATGGTTTTAATCGCCCACTGCCTCGCTGAAAGGAACCTAATGGATCGTACACCGTGTAAGGTGGAGATTGAAGAAACAATGGAGATAAGTAAGAATAATTAAATGGTTTTATTGTTTATGGCAAGGATTAATTAATATGTTAATTAATCAAACGAACAAGTTCGTTAAAGACCTCGGGATAGTTTTGGACCTTAAGGCCCAATGGGCTTCAAACGTCAAGCCCATTGACTTAAGTTGTATGACAATTTAATGAATAAAGATTCACAAGGGCCCAAAAGCCCAAATCCCTTTTGTGGCCGGCCATTTGATATGAATTAGGGTTTTTGGTTCTTTAGGTCACTTAAAGAAGTGACTATATAAAGAACTTTATAGCCAAAATTCATAAAGGGTTTCTTTTGGAGAAAATTGGAGAGAACATGTCTCTCCCTTTCTCTCTAAAGAGGTCGGCCCCCTTGGAGGGATTAGCTAGTAATCTTTCTCCTCCAAGGTCACTCATTTCTTCATCAATCTTACCTTGGTGTGGAGACTTAGAGGTTCTCAATTTTGGGAACTTGGAGAACCTTTTCATCCATCCAAATCCACAAATCTAAGATGTAAGGAATGAAAGCCCTCTCTTTGGGTGATTAGCCTTTGCTTATGCAAAGAGAAATCTACAAAGGTATAATTTCTCAACTCACTTTGATTTGAGTTGAGTCTTGGTTCACCAATCTACTAGGCTTTGAATTTCATGGTTAATGTTTTGTTTTTAAGTGCATGCAAGCATGATTCCACCTTTAATTGTTAATTGCATGCTTATAGATGTTGCTTAAATGAACATGTTTTTCACAAATCTTCCTTCATCTTGGCATGGCATACATATGAATATGATTATGTGAAGTATGATTTGAATTGATATAATTACATATATATTTATGTATACACATATATCTTGATTCTGGGAAAAATTATACATGTTTTACAATGAGGGATTAGATATGTTGATAAATGAAAGGGTTTTGTAAAACATTTGTTTTTACCCACTCACGTTTCCTGTTTAGGCCCCTTTGGGTTTTAGGTAAGCTTGTTGTTGGTGGCCTTGAGGATTTCAGCGGTTCTGACATATCTAAATAATAGTAGGACATTCCTGGTACTGTATAACTAGTACTTGTCCTACTGGACTGCTCCTAGAGTTATTATGCTCTGATTAGGAGTATTTACTTTTGTAATTGACTCCTAACACTTCCTGTTCTCTAGTCCACTCTAGTAGTTTCATTTTTTAAAATATTCGTATATTTCTTATCTTAATTGCTTCTGCACTGTGCACATGGCTATGTCACCCTCATGTGACGGCCAGCATGCCTTGATCTTGGTTGAGGTGTGTCAGTTTGGTACCAGAGCCTAGGTTTAGCATTGTTGTATAGTTCTATAATATTATAATCCTTATGATGTCTTTTGTCAGAACTATGCTGCCTCGTAGAGAGCCCCGTCACTCAGCAGAGCCTAGTTTCCCCGATATTGCTCAGTTAGGGGAAGCTATAGTTACTGCCATTCAGTCTGCATTCCGTCGTCCTCAAAGGACATATCTTAAGACTATGTATAATCTGAAGCTGAATCACTTCATAGGAAATGAAGGTCATGTGGGAACGGAAAAATGGCTTCATCATATCGAGAAGACCTTTCTTGTGATGCAGAGTCAGGGGAATCTTCCTCCTGATAGGTGGGTCGAGACAACTACCTAGTTTTTGGGAGAGCAGCCTGCATCCTGGTGGAGACAAGAGTCTTACTAATTGACCCCAGCGGAGATTGTGGACTGGGGAGTGTTTAAAGAGTTATTTCGAAAAAGGTTCATTCCTCCTGAGTACATTGATCGTAAGAAACAAGAGTTTACTCATCTGAAGCAAAGAAAGATGCAAGCTAATAAGTATTATAGGTTGTTCACTGATTTGTCGCGTTATGTTCTGTAAGTTGATGCTAATCTGGTTTAGATGTTTTGTCGCTTCAGGTTGGGTACTAAGAAGAAATGGCGTTCTATAACGACATCGACTTCCTGTGTCACTTACCAGAAGTTTTATGAGATTTTCCTGCGGATTGAGGACTCATAGAACATGCCCAGTGAAAGTGAGGATGAGGAAGGAAAGAATGGGAATCAGAGGCGAGATGATAAGGGAAAAGGGCAAGCATCTCAGGGACCTCGTAAGACCCAAAATTTTAAGAGAAACAATGGCAATTCCAGTTCTTTTATCGGAGGATTGAGTTCTAATATGCAGATGAGAGGTGGTAGATTTACTAGAGGCCCTAGATTTTAGAGACAGAGAGACTTTGGTGGTTCAGGTGCTCTTTTATGTCGCATGTGTAATAATAGGCATTTTGGGGAGTGTAGGAGAGGCAGCGATGGATGCTACACTTGTGGACAGATGGGTCATAGGGCTACTTAATGCCTTCAGAATTAGCAGAGACCCCAGCAGTCTTCTTTCCCACCACATGTACCAACCCAGCAAGCTTCAGAATCTAGTGGTTATGCCCAGACTGGTCGTGGAGGTGCCTATCATTATCAAGGCAATGTCACTCCATATACTTCAAAGAAGCATCAGTATTCTCAGGATCCACAGTATCAAGAAGGTTCTATGTCGTATCAGCCACGTTAAACCAGTGGATCACAGTGGTACCAAGGGGGACAGTCTCAGCAGGTTGAGATTACTGCTGGCACTACATGATCTTCATGGCAATTTGGTTAGCCGAGATAGGGACATGGTGTTCATGCTAACAGAGGTCGTGGTGGACGACAGCAGAATCAGGGACGTATTCATAACATGTTACTGCAAGATGCTCAAAACAATCCTGATTTAATCATGGGTACGTTAAATATTCTTGGTCATTTTGCTAGAGTATTGATTGATTATGGTGCTACACATTCTGTTATTTCTCATACATTTGCTCAAGTAACACAACCCCATCCTACACCTCTAGGATATGATTTAAAGTTTTCTATGCCTAGAGGGGATAGATGTTTTGTGGACCGAGTATATCCAAGATGTCTAGTGATAGTAGAGGATGTTGTTATGCTAGCTAATCTTATGCCATTGGATATTATGGATTTTGATATGATTTTGGGCACTGATTGGTTGCATTATAATCATGCCAAGATAGATTGTTATGGAAAGACAGTCACGTTTCATTGTCCTAGATTACCTGAAGTTACATTTGTAGGAGAGCCTAGTGGGGTGATGCATGGTGTTATTTCTGCCATGAAAGCCAAAAGATTGTTGTCGAAAGGTTGTCAGGGATATTTGGCTCATGTGGTATTGAATAATGATGCTCCTAGTAATGTGGAGGATGTACGTGTGGTCAAATATTTTCCGGATGTATTCCCTGAGGATTTACCTGGGTTGCCGCCAAATAAGGATGTGGAGTTTGTTATTGATTTGCTTCCAGTTACGAATCCTATATCTTTGACTCCTTATAGAATGGCTCCTGCTGAATTAAGGGAATTGAAAGTTCAGTTACAAGAATTAGTGGATAAAGGTTTTATTCAACCTAGTACTTCATCTTGGGGAGCTCCAGTCTTATTTGTGAGGAAGAAAGACGGAACTTTGAGGTTGTGCATTGATTATAGACAATTGAATCGGGTAACCATTAAGAACCGTTATCCGTTACCTCGTATAGATGATTTGTTTGATCAACTCAGAGGTGCCTTTGTATTTTCTAAGATTGAGTTGAGGTCGGGTTACTACCAATTGAAGATTAAAAATGAAGATGTCCCTAAAACCGTATTCAGGACTCGATATGGTCATTACAAGTTTCTTGTGATGCCATACGGGTTAACTAATGCACCAACAGCTTTTATGGATTTGATGAATCGAGTATTCCAGCCATATTTGGATAGGTTTGTTATTGTCTTCATTGACGATATTCTGGTGTACTCTAAGTCTAAGGCTGAGCATGCTAGACATCTAAAATTGGTGTTAAGCAGTTTGAGAGAACACCAGTTATATGCCAAATTTAGTAAATGTGAATTATGGTTGAATCAAGTAGCATTTTTTGGACATGTCATTTCTGCTCAAGGCATTCAAGTGGATTCTCATAAAGTGGCAGCTGTTAATTGGGAGCAACCTCGAATTGTTACTGAGATACGGAGTTTTCTTGTCCTAGTTGGCTATTATAGACGGTTCGTTAAGGATTTTTCAAAGATTGTTTTGCCATTGACAAGGTTAACTCGAAAGGATGTTAAGTTTAAGTGGGATAATAATTGTGAGCAAAGTTTTCAGCAATTGAAGTATTATCTCACTTATACCCCTGTTCTAACACGCCCAAATGATAGCGGAAATTTTGAAGATTATAGTGATGCTTCTTTGAATGGTTTAGGTTGTGTATTGATGCAACATGGTAAGGTAATTGCTTATGCTTCGAGACAGTTGAAACCTCATGAAAAGAATTACCCTACTCATGATTTGGAGTCAGTAGCTATCATCTTCGCTTTGAAGATTTGGAGACATTATCTTTATGGCGAGAAATGTAAGATCTTCACAGATCTTAAGAGCCTTCAATATCTGTTTACTCAGAGATATCTTAATCTTCGGCAACGGAGGTGGATTGAGTTACGTAGTGACTATGATTGCACGAATGAGTACCATCCTGGTCGTGCAAATGCCATGGCGGATGCATTTAGTAGGAAGACTCCAGCTAGACTTAATGCCATCTATGATCGCCATGTTCCTCACCTAATGGATTTGAGGTCCACTAGAGTGGAGTTGGGAGTGGAAGATCGTGAAGAAGCCTTGCTTGCTAATTTTTAAGTTAGGCCAATTTTAATTGATCGTGTGCTTGAGGCTTAGATGAATCATAAGGAGACCCAGGAAATAATTCAAGCAAGGAATCAAGGCAAAAAGAAAGATTTTGGGATTCAAGAAATTGATGGTATGCTTATGCAGGAAAGCAGAATGTATGTGCCGAATAATGCAGAGTTAAAGAAAGAAATTTTGGATGAAGCATATATTTCGGCATATGTGATGCATCCAGGAGGCACTAAGATGTATCATACCATTAGACCATTTTATTATTGGCTAGGTATGAAAAGAGAAATTGATGAATATGTGAGTAGGTGTGCCATTTACCAACAGGTTAAAGCTGAAAGGAATAAGCCATTTGGGTATATGCAGCCACTTCCCATTCCACAGTGGAAATGGGAAAATATTACTATGGATTTTGTGTACAAGCTTCCTCGTACACAGAATGGTTTTGACGGCATTTGGGTGATAGTTGATCGACTTACTAAATCAGCACATTTTGTTCCACTGAGAGAAAAGTATTCATTAAGCTGATTAGCTAAGTTGTTCATATCACAGATTGTGAAGTATCATGGTGTTCCAGTTAATATTATCTCAGATCGGGATCTTAGATTTATTTCCAAGTGCTAGGTAGCATTTCAGGAAGCTCTTGGTACGAGATTACTTTATAGTACGGCATATCATCCTTAGACAGATGGACAATCTGAGAGGACTATTCAGACATTAGAAGATATGTTGAGATCTTCAGTGCTGCAGTTTGGAGATAGTTGACATGATTGTTTGGATTTGATGGAGTTCGCCTACAACAATAGTTATCATTCAAGTATTGGTATGGCATCATTTGAGGTGCGCATTATGGGAAATGTATCCACACACTTGTTTTATGATTATTAGTGGATGTAGTGGTTGTATATAATTTCGAGGACGAAATTTTATAAGGTGGGGAAATTGTCATAACCCGTCCCGAATAATTATTATCGGTGATGTAAAATGACGGTTTTATCTTTAGATGTTGAAATTTTAGGGTGTGTTACTTATTTTGGAGACTTAGATGTTATTTCCTTGGTTGGGTGGTGACCACGTGGAACACACACACAACACACATCCTCTCTCTTTCTTCCCGTGCTCTCTCTCTCTCTCAAACTCACTCTCTCTCTCTCTTCTCTCTTGTACGGACGACACCCAAAACCCTCCGATTTCACGTCATTGTGTTCGTAGAGCTCAGACGAATTGATTGGTACCATTTATAGGTAAGGAATCCTCCGATTTCACGTCGAGCCATGAACCACCGATTTTGTCACTATTCATGCATACAAGAAATATTGTTTTTCTGGGAATTTGAAGCTTATAGAAAGCTTAAAGAGGTCCTCACGAGTCTTGAGGTATTTCGTTGGAAGGAAATGGATGTTGAAGGGCTGAGATCGACGTGTATCTAGGTAAGCCGAACCATCGAGCTTTCTTGGGGAAAATATAGTAAAAGTTAAGCCTTGAAACTTATATAACGTGATTCTACATGTTATTAGCTTCATTTTGGTACCAATTTTGTGGAAAATGGTGAAGAAACGAAGAAGAATAAGCGTTTTAAAGTTTTACCCAGAAACCGGCGATGTTGTCGGCGACTAGCGACTCGCCGAAGAAGAAAGGAGTATCTTCCATCAAGGTTGACGGAATATGCTAGCGCCGTCAGTCATCTTTAACAGTTATCGTTGGATTTTAACGGAATATTCCATGGAATATTCCTAACGACAGTTAGAGAATCCGTCAGGATTCCCTGCGTGTGGCCCCGCGTCTTGCCGTGCACTCGCCGGCGCGTGGAGGCACTCGAGGGGTCAGAAAAATATTCTAAAAATTTGGGAATGATCCTGAGGTTTTGTAGGTCACTGTGGTTTATTCAAATACCAAAATTGAGCATTGTATGAGTAGTTATTAGCTAGTTTTGCCTAAGTGCTTCAAATAATGTTTTTATAGTTAATTAGCATATAGGTGAGACTTATCCCGAGGACGAGCATGTTCAAGGACGACTCGGGGGCTACGACCCTTCAACATACCAGTGAATGGGGTTTTGGTTTTCAGTATATATTTATATACTTGATATTTCCCCATAAATATGTGTTTAAATGAAAGGATGCCTTAAATGCCATATATATGAATTTATATTTCGTATATGAATTGGTATATGATGCATTATATATAATTATGGTGCTGTGGACGCTCAGGTAAGTTATGTTTGGTTATTTAAATCATCGATGATGTGATATGTGATTGAATAACATTGAGCTCATAAAACTGCACCTAAGGTGATTGTGATTTAGCCAGAGATATGGCACAGGCCTATATATAATGTCACATCCCGCACCATATGCTCTAATTGGATCCAATTTAGGTGCACAGTCTTGTCGCAGAGACTATCTTAGGTGGTTCGGACTCGTAGGTGACTAGCGATTTATCGCCCAGCTATTAAGTGTGAGTAGTATTGAGCATGATTATATTACACCCATTATTGTCGTACAGACCTTTTCATTTGGTTCCGACTCTTGTGCAGTATAATGTTGTATAGGTCATTGTAGTGACTCCGGCTAGATTGACTTTCGAGCTATGAATTCAGTCGTACAGACTACCACAGGGTTCCGGCTAACATGTTATATTTATATGAAATTATTCTTTCCTGAACTGCTTACTCTATTATATCTTGGCATGACATACATATGAATATGATTATGTGAAGCATGATTTGAATTGATATAATTACATATATATTTATGTATACGCATATATCTTGATTCTGGGAAAAATTATACATGTTTTACAACGAGGGGTTAGATATGTTGATAAATGAAAGGGTTTTGTAAAACATTTGTTTTTGCCCACTCACGTTTCCTGTTTTGCGCCCCTCCAGGTTTTAGGTAAGCTTGTTGTCGGTGGCCTTGAGGATTTCTGCGGTTCTGACATATCTAAATAATAGTAGGACATTCCTGGTACTGTATAACTAATACTTGTCCTACTGGACTGCACCTAGACTTATTATGCTCTGATTAGGAGTATTTACTTTTGTAAGTTACTCCTAACACTTCTTGTTCTCTAGTGCACTCTAGTAGTTTCGTTTTTTTTTTAAATATTCGTATATTTCTTATCTTAATTGCTTCCGCACTGTGCACATGGCTACGTCACCCTCATCTCGGTCGGGGTGTGTCATATAATAATGTACATAGAAATAAATTATCACATTTATTTCAGGAACCTCAATCAAAAATTAAAAATCAACAAGGTTTCAATCAAAGAAAATTCATAACTAAGGACCGCATCGAAAATCTCCCAATAATTTATTTACCTCGCCCTGCGCACCTGGGTCGTATTCAAACCCATGACGTCACGTCCACGGGGGCACGTGTGAAGGATTTCAAAAGCATTTGTGGTGGTTTATAATTTGCTGTCCGTCTAAGTAAATAGAAAAAGGCAGAAGAAAAAGACTACAATTGTGTTTCAAACTTGTAAGAGCATATATAGGGGTTTCGGAATCCTCTCTTTTATAGTTTCTTCCCATTTCCCTTTTTCTTGATTATTTTGTCTCAATTTGATTTGGAATTTATTTGAGAAACACACTATAGGGCCAACTCTAATTTTTTTATAACAAAAAATATTATCTATACGAAGGGAGGTGAGGGTGAGCTTAGTCTTACAATAGGTTAGCAATAATGTGATTCGAATTCGTCTTTGATGAAAATCGAACCTTAGACCTCCCACTTAGAAGTGAAGAAGAATACCATTAGACCGTAGTAATAAATGGCAGGGCAACTCCACATTAAATCTTTTAGGTTTTCTTTCAAATATTTCTTTTACAAAAAATCATCTAAATCAGAAACCATAGTCATTTTAGTGTTTCTTTGAAGTACCCCTTAGTCTATTTTCTTTTCCAAAATTTGATGTCTATAATTTTGAATTTGTCTATGTTTTACAAATATGATCTATGAATGATAAATTAAAATATAATTGATTTGGATCAATAAGAAAAAATTATGGAGTGAGCCTCACAAAGTGTCCCTCAAAGATGCTTCAATAGAAGAGGACTTCATATATAGTAGTTTATTGCTAAAATGATTATTGTATATGAATTTACGACAATCTACTAAAATATCATATATAGTAGTTTTGCTAAATTGATGATTGTGTGTGAGTTTACGATAATCTACTAAAATGATCATATATACGAGCAGCTTCTTAGAAGAACTCTCGACCGTATTCTAGAGCAAGAATCATTGATACAAAAATATTAATTTTTTTCAAAGAAAATAAAAGAACTTAAAAAAAAAAGTTCACATGTTCCTCAATAGGCAATAATTCAACCACCAGTTTATTCGGTGGAGCAAAAAATAATCGAGAAAAATATGGAGGCGACACATGGATTCTATGGTATAAAAAAACAAAATTACCCTCGAGGCACACCAAAGCTTCTACGCGCAAGCAGTGGCAAAGCTACAGAGGGACTGGGCTGGAAATTAAGCTCTGGAGTGTGCCTCCGCCCTTCTTGTCTCGTCGGAATTAATGGTTGCACCTACATTGCAGATCAGTTTCTGGGTTTCTGCTTGAGTTTCTGTTGCTACACACCAGCAGCTTATGTTATTTTTTTTTTCAAATCCCTTAAATGAAACAATGCCATTTCATTTTGTATTAAAAAAAAATACCTCCTTAATCAGACGACGCCGTTTCGTTTAATTGATTAAAAAAATATAAAAAAATTAAAGGGGACCACTATCCCTGTACCTTCCATTATTCAAATGAGCCTTCACTTTTTGAAACCAATCCCCTTTTTTAAAACCAATCAGAAGACCCATGCGTGCCCCCCTAAATCCCAGCAGCAGTTTTCACATTTCAACGCCCTCCTCCCGACTCCGTCCCGTTCCATTGTCCCTTATTTATCCTTCAAGCCGAGCCAGCTTGTAGCAGCCAACTGTTGGTTGGTTTTCCACTTCTCTCTCAATTTTAGGTATTTTTTTTAACTTTCTAATTTATATTATCCCTAACCCAAATTAATTAATACTAAATTTTAGTTAATTAATATAGAGTCATAGAGTAATACACTAAAATTGAATCCTATGAGTGATTATTGATCAATGAAATTATTGTCTAGAGTAAAAATTGAATTATTGATTATTGATATTAATTTATGAATTGAATTTTTGTGTATTAAATCATTTATATGAATATTGGTATTGATTAATTGAATTGTTGGTTTAATTAGCTAGTACTCATATTGACTATAGTATAGTTTACTCTAAGATTAAGAGTCTTAGGACTTTTTTTTCTTTTCCATATACAATTACATAATCGAACGATACTATAAGAAACAGTGCTTAAATCTCCTTCAAATATTCTGGCTAGTCCTTCTTCGAATATTCCGAGTAGTCATCCTTTGAATATTCCAAATATTCATTCTTTGAGTATTCCGAGTAGTTTCCAACAAAGTGAGGTCACTGAGTTGGATGAAATACTGGCTAATCTTCCTACAGACCTTGGACATAGACGTCGAATGCTTATTATCCACCTAATTATCGTGAAGCAATTCGTCGACACTATCTCCAAAATAATCCTTGTCAACCTAAAGACCACATCATGCCCAGAAAAGTTAGCAACAATTGATGTTTTGTCACCTGTTGATTTGATCATTTTAAGTGGTTGGAGTATAGTATAGTAAAAGATGCTGCATTTTGTCGTTATTGCTATCCATTCAAGTGTGATTTTGATAAAAAGGGAAATGCCAGAAGTGATGTCTTCATTGAGATTGGGTATACAAATTGGAGGAAAAGACTTGAAAATTTTTGAGAGCATGAGGGAGGTGTTGGAAGTCTTCATAATAAAGCTTTACAACAAGCTATAGATTTGATGACACAAAAGCAACATATTGAAACATTTATGATTAAGCAAACCGATGAAGCTCGCATTAATTATCACACTTTATTGCGCGGCGCAGTTGATTGCACAAGTTGGTTGTTGCAACTTGCAACAAGGTTTGCCTTTTCATGGCCATGATGAATCATTCAAATCAAGCAACAAGGGTAATTATTTGGAGCTTATGCAATTTCTTGCCGATCATAATGATAAAATTAGGAAGGTTGTGTTTGAGAATGCTCCCAAGATTCTCAAGTATACTTCTTCCGATATTCAAAAAGATCCTGTCCGTGCTTGTGCCATTGAAACTATTGGTGCAATTACTAAAGCTATGGAAGATACATTTTTTTTCTCTTTTGGTTGATGGATCATGTGATTCTTCAACTAAAGAGCAAATGGTGATGGTATTGCATTATGTGAACAAGGAAGGAGAAGTAATTGAAAGGTTTTTGGGTGTTCAACATGTCTCCTCTACAACTAGTAGCTCGCTTGAAAAGGCCATTGAGAGATTATTTGCTTTAACAAATTTGAGTATGTCCAAGTTATGGGGACAAGGCTACAATGGAGCTAGTAATATGAAAGGAGAACTAAATGGCCTTAAAGCAAAGATTTTGAACAAGTATCCTCAAGCATTTTATGTTCATTGTTTTGCACACCAACTTCAAGTAACTCTTGTAGTCGTTGCAAAGGGAATTGAGAGTGTCGCCATTTTCTTCAACAATGCTAGTATTTTGGTCAATACTATTGGATCATCGTGTAAGCGTTGTGATGCATTTAGAGAGAAACAACTAGAACAAATTAAGAAAGCTCTTGATATTGGTGATCTTGAAACAAGTAGAGGGTTAAATCAAGACATTAATTAGTCTCATCCGTCCTTGTGATACACATTGGAACTCACATTATGGTACTATAGTTAGTCTTATTGTCATGTTTGAAGCCTTGGTGGAGGTGCTTGAATGGATTAAGGATGATACCAACCAAGACAATTTCGGTGAAGTAAGTTATTCCACGACATACAAACTTTTGATTTTGTGTTTCACCTTTTTTTTATGAGACTCATATTGGGAATTACAAATGAGTTATCACAAGCATTACAAAAGAAAGATCAAGATATTGTGAATGCGATGACATTAGTGGAAGTATGCAAGCAAAGACTACAATCCTTGAGAGATAATGACTTTGCGGACTTGCTTGATGATGTACAAAAGTTTTGTCAAGATCATGATATTGTCGTTCCTAACATGGAGGATTTGCGTTTTGTACCCTGAAAATCAAGGCGTAAAGCTCCAAGACTCACAAACTTCCATTACTATCATGTGGACCTCTATTTTCAAGTCCTTGATACACAATTAAAGGAATTGAATGATCGCTTCAATAAGGTAAACACCGAATTGCTTCTTTGTATGGCATGTTTGAATATGGTGAAATTTTTTGCATATTTTGACAAAACAAAAATTGTTTGTCTAGCTTAACTTTATCCTCAAGATTTTGATTGTATGGACCTCATGAATATTCCAATTCAACTTGACAATTGCATTCACAATATGAAGATGCATAGTGAGTTTTCATCAATGAGAGGAATTGGTGATCTTGCAAAGGAGTTGGTGAAGACCGGGAGGTGTGCAAGCTATATGTTAGTGTATAAGCTTCTTACATTGGCTTTGGTGTTATTGGTTGCAACCACTTTGGTGGATAGAGCTTTTTCTGCTATGAAGATTGTGAAAACACCATTGCGTAACAAAATGGGAGATCAATGGTTGAGTGATAACATGCTTGTTTACATTGGGAGATATTGATAATGAGCCTATTATGCAGCGTTTTCATGATATGAAACCTCGTCGGCAACAATTGTAATTTGTTTGTATTGATAAATTATGGAAGACATTACTATATAAAAGGATTTTGTTGTTGCTATTCTTTTGAACCTTGCATTCTTTTAACTTCGGCCCTCCCCCAACCAATTCCTGGCTTCGCCACTGCACACAAGCAGTGGATAATCAATGTCAAAAGTGATCAAAATAGGTATTTATTCAAAACCTATTCCATCCATCCTCATCAAATCTCCCTCACAAGGTAACTCCCAAATTATTTCTCCTAAATTATATTAATAAGCTAATTAATTAATTTATTAATTAGCTAATTAATTGTAAATTACACCCAAAAAACCACTAAAGTGGCCGGTTCCCATCTCTCCCAAAAGGGTTGGCCACACCATACCACCCTATTTTCTCCAAAATCCTAAGTTCAACACTCTTGCAAAATTCTCCAAATTCTCTAAACACTTTTCGCTCAAATTCATCGGAGGTTCTTCGGCCAAAGTCCCCCCCAATCATCGTGGGTGCATGAGGCTCTTGGCATTGACCAAAGGTGTTAATTGTTTTGTAGGTGTAATTTGTCCAAGAAGAAAAAGGTGAAAATTTGCATCCGCAAATTGGTGCTTCCATTGAGAGTCTTAATCAAATGCTCGTAGAAGACTCTCACATTCAAGGTTTTTCGTTTTCTTGTTCATTTGTAGATTTTTCGTACCTTCTTATTCTTGGATTTTTTTTCTAAAATTTCTTTGATAAAACGTAAAAGAAAAGTACAATGGCAAGAGATTCAACGAACATAAATTCCAACATTCGAGGATTAAGACCACGGAGATCTACAAAGTTCAACACAACGATAAGTGGAGCGGTACCACCCCTACAGGGCACCACGATGGCCACCACGACAACCATCCTCGGCAAGGCTCACGGCACCACAACCATGGCTTAAGTCGTGCCATTCAAACCCACATGAGCCCAAGCCCAAGGCGAGACGACCCAAGCCACTCAAGCCTGACACGAACCCAACATGTTGCCAAGCTGAGCCTTAGCCTTGCACCCACATGCGCCACACGCCGAGCAGCCTACTCCCACGACCCAACTTACTCCCGTGGCCTTCCAAGCTGCCCAAATTGGTCTAAGATTAGTTCAACCGTCCTGGCTTCAAATTTCTGGACCTATGATTGAACCAGGTGTATTTTCACAACATTTCTCTGAGGATTTGACATTTCCCAACTCAAATCTCGCGCTCGGAGTCTACCACACTTCCACTGCTTAAGGAGACACATTCCTTCTAAGCTCTTCCAACCCAAATAGAGAACCACACTTGTCTCGACAAATCATAGAATTGACAAGCGCCCTCGCACAACAGACGACCTTGGTGAATCATCTTTTGTAGCGCACCGAAATGCAATGTACCCTAGACGAGGTGTCCCGAAGCATGACAAAGACAGATGATGAACCTCTCCAATAGTGTCCTAGTAAGCAGCCCCTCAACTAGCCATAATCTAAGTGTTCTAGTAGTTTATGCTCCCACCTAAGTCCTCGGGATAGCGTATACCCTCGTCTTAACGCACGGATGAGTGTGCACTCTCAATCAACCTCACGGACGAGCATACGTTCACGGTTAAGGCCATACTCTGATTATCAACATGGACAACCTTCCAGGCAAAATGTTCATTCATAACTAGGCTCACAAAGAGTATTCTCCACCTCACATCGAAGTAGGCAGCATAACGAATAGAGAAAAACAGTCACTCAATCCCGTTTAAGTTCAACCGACAGCTTGTAAAACAACCCGCTCGCTTACCATGAACGTGCCACATGCACCACAACCATGGCATAGAAAAGTAGAGCATAGGGAAGAGCGGCCTAGACCAATAGGTCATGACTAGGTCATGACCGGGCGCAGCCAAAAGTTCCACTACCTCAATAGAGGCAAATTCAAGAAGAAGTTGACAGGCTCCTGACTGAATGATTGCGCAATTTCTAGCACAACGAGGCTACTGACAATGCACTTCGACGATACATGACCAACATAAGCATGTCACCATTCATGGATGCGATCGAGCGAACAGATCCACCTTACGGGTTCACTATGCCTCACTTCACTCCGTACAAGGGAGACGAAGATCCGTCTCAACATTTTAAGCATTATTGCAGTACCATGATCCTCTTCAGGAATGACGACGCGCTTATGTGCAAAATTTTTGCCACAACTCTATAAGGCGAAGCGCAAGACTCGTTTCACACCCTACTGCCACAATCGATCCAGAATTTCAACGAACTTTCCTTAGTTTTCACTAAGAAGTATTCGTCTAACCGTTCAATCAAAATGACATCCAACCATCTCTTTAGCATCGTAAAAGACCATTGGGAGACAATTCGTGACTATGTCAAGAGGTTTAAAACGGAGAAGGCTAAGGTTGTTGGCTGCAACGACAGCATTCAGAAATGGGCTTCCCACCGAACACCCTTTATTCAAAAAACTAATCATGGGAGAAGAACAAACCCTAGTAGTTTCGTATGCTTTGGCAAAAAAGCACACATTATGGGACGAGGCAAACCAGTCTAACAAAAACGAGTTGGAAAAGAAGCGCATAGAACGTTCCCCAACCAGAGAATACTCAGCGCCCAAAACATTCACCAAGTTCATAGTTCCAATCGGCCAAATTCTCCGCAAGCTCAAGAACAAACCTTGGTTCAAACTGCCACCACCCATGAAAGGCGATCTTACCAGGCTGGATCATACAAAGTATTACGCATTCCATTAAGGGCCAAGCCACACTACCAACGGCTGCCTAAAGAGGAAGCAGTACCTTGAGAAACTGACAAATGAGGGCCGATGCGATGAGTATCTTGACAGGTCAACAATATGGCCTGCACAAGTAGGGGAAGTCTCCATCACCCTTGAACCCCGTTAGGGCTTCTCCAAATAAGTTTGAAGTCTCAAGCAACTTGACGAACAAAGCCTCACAAGCCGAAGATTATCCAGTTTGTTATGCAGTTTCTACCTTCCATCACAGTTGATTCATTTCTTTATTCTCAATGGAGATTCAAAAAGTTATTCATAAGCCTGGCTCAATTGTTGTCTACGACAACTGCTCAAACCCCTATCTGGGTATGTTCTTCAGTGCGAGAGGATAAACTAATTACTCTCCAGTGCGAGAAGGTAAACCAATTCCTCGACACCGATATGGGTAAGCTCTTCAGTGCAAGAGGGTAAACTAATTGCTCTTCAGTGCAAAAGGCTATACTAATTGATCTCTAGTGCGATAGGGTAAACTAATTCCCTGACACCCATCTGGGTAAGCTCTCCAGTGCAAGAAGGCCACATAGCTAAAAAGATCAAATGCTTGAAAACTAACTAAGCAACAAATGGTCAGGGGGCAGCAGCCACTTTGCACCCAACAGTTCGCTCATTCAACACTTCATCTTCAGCAGCTTCGATCTTGGCAGCTCCATCCTTAACTGCTCCATCTACGACAGTTAAGAAATCAAACTCAAACAGTTTCCTCATTTTTGGTAAGCAGCCCAGACGTGGCAGCCCAAACCATGGCCCCTGCCACACCTCCTCTTTGGCCCATGCCAAGCTGACTCTTGGCCCCTGCCAACCGACGTGCCGCACCACCCAAGAAGAAGACAAGGAAAATTAAGTTTTTCTTACATCGTTGCGGCGCGGAGAAGACAAAGAAATCAACGAAAGACGATTATTTGCACGAGCAAGCAAAAAAGAGTGCTAAGGGAGGAGGAACAAATATCCTTTAGCTTTCTCTCTTTCTTGTAGGCCTAAATAATTGCCCTCTGAAGTTGATTTAATCCCCTACTTAAGGTAGGCCTAAATAGGCTTTAGAGGCGATTTATTTCCCTTTCCTAGAAGAATCTAATTCCAAGTCCAAGTGGAAATCTGCATCAAAGTTGAAGATCTCTACACCTGCTGCCATTTCCTGCAAGCAGCCCAACAGGTGTGGGGGCAATTGTGGAGCCAAAAATAATCGAGAAAAATATGGAGGCGACACGTGGATTCTAGGGTAAACAAAAAAACAAAATTACCCTCGAGGCACACCGAAGCTTCTACGCACAAGCAACAGACAATCAAGGTCAAAAGTGATCAAAATAGGTATTTATTCAAAACCTATTTCATCCATCCTCATCAAATCTCCCTAACAAGGTAACTCCCAAATTATTTCTTGTAAATTATATTAATTAGCTTATTTATTTATTTATCACTCAATTAATTTATTAATTAGCTAATTAATTGTAAATTACACCCAAAAAACCACTAAAGTGGTCAGTTCCCATCTCTCCCAAAAGGGCCGGCCACACCCCTATAAATACCACCCCTTTCTCCAAAAACCTAAGTTCAACACTCTTGCAAAATTTTCCAAATTCTCTAAACACTTTTCCCTCAAATTCTAACTTTGGTATCAGAGGTTCTTCAGCCAAAGCCCCCCCCTCCCAAATTCATCGTGGGCGCATGAGGCTCTTGCCCTTGACCAAAGATGCTAATTATTTTGTAGGTACAATTTTGTCCAAGAAGAAGAAGGTGGAAATTTGCATCCACACATTCCCTGGTTCTCTTGTGTCCTACTCTCAAAGCTATGCCTTAAGTAAAGACATTGGTAGTGAATTCCCCCATACATTTCATCATGTGCATCACATCTATCCTCTTTTTTTTTTTTTTTTTTTTTTTACGTATACATATAAGAAAATGAAACGTGTACTGTAGGATTATAAGTTGCAGAAACTTTACACATGTCAAAGGAAATCCAAAGAGACTTGTTGCGGTTCCTAAAATGGATGAGACATACATAATTGGAGGGAGGTCAAGACGTAATGTACCAACAAAGACTAACCACCATCATTTTCCTGTGGAGTAATTTATTTATGTCATGGATGAGCAACTTGTGGAATTAGATGGATGTTTTGATAAGTTAAATACTAAGTTGTTTATTTGTTTCACATTTTGAGTTCGAATGTTAGTTTAACTTTATCTTTCTCAATTTTTTTTTTAAATTAAATATTTTCTCAATTACATGGGATTATTACTTTCGTGAAGAAGATTGTGGAGAAAGGGTTTATCATGTATATTTTCTTGTTGCATTGACTTTAGTTTTACTTGCTACAACTGCTTTAAGGGTATATAATCTCTTAATTGGAGGGAGGTCATTGTTAAAGCTGGGACATTTTTCCACCCCTCAAAATAGTATAGGCCAAGAAAAAGACTTAGAAAAGTCCAAGAAAGATCAAGGCCCAAAAAAGGAAAAGAAGTCCAATGTCCAATGGAATTAGAAAGGAGCATTTCCAAGCGCTATAGCCGACCACTCACCAGTCAAGTTTGACTAAATAACATAGAGAACTTTCCGACCGACATGAGCACATGGGTAAACTAACAATTTTATGACACAAGGCTCCAAGAACAGGCCTAACACCAACCTAGGCCACGTGTCAATCACCATTGAAGATAGAAACCTTGGATGAGATGTAAAGGCTGCTGGACCTGAATATTTTTAACATTATCTCACCCCCCTTTTCTATCGAAACTCTATCTCCGTCAGATTTCAGCCACTTCGACTTGGACTAAGACTCTGAACCTAGTCCCCTTAGGCGCCTAATTCATTCCTTATTTGATCAACCACAGGTTTTGATTCTTGGAAAAATTCGATTTTTATCAAAACCCATTCTAATCCTTTAACAATTCTAACTCAATTAGGACTCGTCCAAACCATTATCACAATCTGACCCTTTAACAATCCCATTCCACTTGGATTCAGTCAAATCGTTAGCATTCCATTTCCGAGCTGAGAAAGTCACAAGGACTAAATATTTATTATTGGGCCGAGATTGAGCCGAGATTCACTTCTTGGTTTATTTCCTCTCGGCCCAAATCCCATATTCTAGGCCCAAATAATAACGCAACATTTTCAAAATATAAAAATTCGTCTTGGATAATAATAACTTTTAATGTTGTAAATAAGGTGACATCCCGAATTGGTGAGAACTTATCAACCAATGCTACCACAATAACTAGATTACAATTTTTTCGCACCAGTTGCATACCTTCCTCATTTGCAATCAACAATAACAGATTATCTGAAACAATTAATTCGAAGCTCATGAGAATAAATCTTGCCCTAGAGTAACCAAAGAAGGTTGAAGAATTTGGTACATCTCATACTCACAGTAACACGGGATAAGGTTAAAAATAAAAAGTTGCAAGTCCATTGATTGAGACTCGCCTTTAGGTACGCGACAGGTCCAGTTGAAGCTAATATAAAGAAGACAAACTTACAGCATGCATGCAATCTTCTTGCTGTAAATGTTTCTTTCATTAATGCTTTAATGTTTTACTATGTGGTTAACATTTGATTAATGATCCATAGAATGAAATATTTTCATATCTTTTTCTTTTAAGTTTTAACACATAAATAATAAAAGTGTAGATAATATAGTCTGTATTAAAAAAAAATTAGTATAAGTGTTTTGATGTTAAAAGGAGAAAATCTCTAGTCGAAATTTTATCTTTTCCATTTTCCTTGTGTGTTTGCATTTTCGTATTTCTTTGCTTCAGAAATTTTAGTATGAAGTCTTTGAGAAAAAGAGAAATTTAGTATAAGTTTATATTCTCAAATTCTTTATTTCCCTTTGTCGTGAAGTGTAAAGCATGTGATAGTACTGCTTAAATTTTCTTTCTTTTTCGGTAAATGATGGTGCTGCTTTTTTTGGTCAGACAAATGATGGTGCTGCTTAAGAATGAAAGAACCCTATCACCTACGGTAATATATAGAATTGCATATAGCAAGGATCACCTCATACTTTTGGTTAAAGTTTTAGGATTTTATAATCTATATGTCATTTTATATTTTATTTTCTAGTTTATGTATTCTAATAAAATTATGTATTTTAAGTATAAACATACACTTATTTATATGATGTATAATAAATTTATATAAATCCGTCTCATCCGCCTAAGTCCCGCCTAACCATCTTGATGCCAGGCTCTAACCTACTGCCCAATTAAGGGCTAATGTCTTTTAAAATCTTGGCAAAAACATTGAGAAACAAAATTGGCTTTCCGTTGATATATATAAGTAGGAATAATATATTTGATCAGAATCTTGGAGATTGATAGGAAGGAGGGACATGCTTTTTTTGTTGCTTTCTTTTGTGTCTTTCTTGTCTCCTTGTCTTTCTTTAGCTCTGCCTTTACTCTTCTTTTTCTTTTTTTTCTTTGTCCCTCTGATTTCATGAGCGCGGTACCTGATTCTCATCTCTCCCATGGCAGCCCCCATTCATCCAGACACCAGAGACATAACACACACATATATATTGATTTTAAAAACATGGAAATTGAATTAGGTTTAATTTGATTTAATTATTTCCCTATTCAATTTCAATGTGACCTGCCCAAAGTGAACTCCAAATTGGGCTTCCTGGGGCTTAAGCTTGTCCCTCCTGCTGAAATGTTTGTTGAGGAGCTGCTTACATCTGATATTCTCTCATAGCTTAATCCTTTCGGATCCATCATGTTCAGGTCCTCCCTCTGAAACAAAAGATTTATAAAAAATTATAAATAAATACACAAAAAGGATAAAAAGCCAAACAAAAGATCTGTGTGAACTGTGAAGGCGGGAATCAAAGGACATTTGACTACTCTCACAGGGAATAATTGAATACTAATTTATCAAGGGGAAGTGAAACTTTGAAAGACTACACTAGAAAGTAGAAAGCCTGCACAAACTGAGCAACTCCCATAACATTATTCTCTCTATAGCTATAGCACCTTAAATCTTCATCAATTATCATATGTATATATATTTATTTATTTATTGGAAACTTCATGTGATATCTTTTGACAATGCTATCATTGTTATTATATATAATTCATCTCGTGACACTAGCTAGTCTCCAATTTCATGCATGATCAACCTATGGGGCTCGTGAGTCAATTGGATTAGGTTTTTGGTCTAGGGCTAGGAGTTTATAAATTGTTGTGATGAATGAGAGAGTTTGCTGTAATTTTATGCAAATAAATGGGGGAATAGGCTTCACCTTTTACTTATTTATATATTTACCTTTTTTCACTAGTGGAAAGGAGATTTACATGGAAAATATATATACTGAGAATAATGAACAAGCTTTTACATATCACAAGGACTCTATCTTTTTAACTGGGACATGTGAAATATGACAGATTAACCCTTCAATTTTTAAGGGAACCAGCTTTTGGAAAGCCTATGTATCCCTTTTATCCTCTCTATGAGTAATCTGCACGACTTGATGGAGAACAATGAAAAGAACTACCTTTAATCTGTTCATTGATTCCCATGGCATGACATCTATACACATACGTATAATTGATATATACATGAAAAGCGTAAAATATTGCAAGGTAAATCTTAACATACATATGCTTGGAAATAGGTACATAAATGCAAAAAGTATTGAATTGGTACCTCCTGATCATGGAGAGACGTTATAATATTTGCAGATGCAGAATCATTTGGGTTTGCATGCAACCAAGCTTCTCTGCTGCAAACCAACAGATTGAAAGAATATTATCTATCAGTGGAAGCCATGCATGCAGATGAAAAAGCAAACTGAGAGAGAGAAAAAAAAGGCAATCTTTTACTGCTGTCTTGTTTATAGTTATAGATCCTCTCTCCCCGCTCGCACTTTAGTCTTTGCATTTGTGCTGATTGAAATAAAGTTGAATTCCCATGTGACATGCATTCACTAACAAATGAATACATGAATGTAGCTACCAATTCACAGACTACAAGAAACTTTCAAAGGGGGTACAGCTTTGGCACAAAGATTTCGGCTAGGGTTTACCTTTGGCCCTAAGTTTTCCGCCACTTTTGATAATATATGCATGCATATCTCTCTCTCTCTCTCTCTCTCTCTCTCTCTCTCTCTCTCTCTCTCTCTCTCTCTCTCTCTCTCTCTCTCTCTCTACATACATACATATATACATAGCTCTATATCCAAGCCCCACAAAATCAAGGAAAGAGATATCTCAATCGATTTTTGATAGTCAAATGAGAGCCCCAAATCTTGGAAATTGGAAACCCTAGCTAGGAGGTTTCTTTGGGTCAAGATCACTCAAGTGTGGGTGGGTTTCTTTTTAATTTCTTTTTACCATGCACCCACAGCCCACTTGATGAAAGAGGTTATAATTACCCCATCATGATCTTTGATATGAAGTTTCAGTCAATTTTCAAGCATGTCTCTGCGGTGGACTGAGACTGAAAAAAATGAAATCATCATCATTACTTGTTCTTTTTGTGATTTCTTTCTTGCATGCCACAATATATGAGCGCCATGCATGCATATTTAATTAATGTTTAAACAATTACACAAGGCAACCTAGACAACAACAAAACATGTATACATTGAAATATTTTTTCTCTTTTATGCACTCGGGTTTATTTTTATCCCTTAATTATTCTTTTATTGACTCAAACCAAAGGCTAAAAATTATATAGTGATGTGTAAGTGGACAAAAAAGCGCACGAAATGACTTTATTAATGTTTTTGAAGGATAAACTGTATCATTTGAGTAATGGTCAAGTCTGAAATTGGTTATTAATTATGGACTTGCAAATCAGGATTTATCGTTCCAGCTGGCCATTCTATGAATTATCATCAACAAACAACTAGTAAATGAATAAGGTAAATTAAAATAGAGAAAAGCGACATGCAGCGCTCCCTTTTGTAGGTCTCTGTGGAAAAATTGCTCCAGAGGCCGTATGCAGTACTAATAAGCAATTTAATTAGCTTTTAATTAGAGTGCTACCTTGAAGAATTGCTCCAGAGGCCGTAGTACTCCTTATTATCTTGAACAGTAGTCGATCTTGAACCCTGCTGAGGTGATGGTAGCTGCTCACAAGACCTTCTTGGGTTCTGAAGTTCATACATTATGTCTTCAGTGGTGTCCCCAGATGAAGCATTTTCATATACATCACTTTGTCCTGTACCACAAAACAATCAAATTAATTCATGCTAAGAATCCCTTAAGATAATTTTAATGTGCCACATTTAAATTTTCTGGAAAAAGTAGAGACATTATTAACCTGAAGAGGCCGCTGCTTTATCAGTGGTTTTCACCGTCCGGTACATCTGCAATGTTTGGAACTCATATTAATAAATAAATAATCATTTACATTAGCATAGGCAATGCATCATTACACTAATAATTTGGGACATAATTTGACCAACTAAAAAACTAATTTATAACAGATATGTATACATGTCCGAACACAATGCAAGTACATACAGAAACATTGATATGGATGATGTTGCAAAATTCCATTATTCATGTGTGAATGTATGTCTATGTATGTATGTATATTGAATATGTGGGTCAAATAACTTGTTGGAGCAGTATTAGAAAATATGAAAATAACACAAGAATTCCAATAATAATAATCATAATGAAATTTACAACATCAATTATATATGAGAGTAATATAAACAACTAGAGAGAAAGTTAGAAATACTAACAAACTTAGAGATTGAGGCTTGCATAAATACAATGTCCTAAAGACAGAATTTCGTCCATACTCTTGTGCTTGTAGTTCGGTAGGCCCAGAATTCAACAATCTATAATCCGAAGTCAAAGCACTTCAATATTCAGACTCTGGTGAACTTTATATATTCCGTACCATCAAGACATGACTCAGAAGACAAATGAAGAATGAGAGAAATAGAGTGGGGAAACCCTATTTCTCAAGAGTAATTAATTATGTTATTTTCTATATTTAATGATAATGGTTTCATAAGTTTATATAGAACCCAAGTACTTCTTGTTAAAGAGATGTAACTTTTCCTCTATAAGTTTACATCATTTGACAAGGGAATGCACCTAAATAACATAACATTTCTAAGAAATATGGTTAACACTATTTTTCATTTAATTATTAAAATTATAAAGTAAGAAAGACTAACAGACTTGGAGATTGAGGCTTGCATAAATGCAATGTCCTAAAGACAGAATTTCGCCCCTACTCTTGTGCTTGTAGTTCAGTAGGCGTTCGTCTCCCAGAATTCAACAATCTATAATCCGAAGTCAAAGAACTTCAATCTTCGGACTCTAGCGAACTTCATATATTTTGTACTCTTAAAACATAACTCGGAGTTTGACTAACAAAAAATAAAAGACATTGGAGAACACTCTTCTTTTTTTCTTTCCGATTCATTAGACATGTGGGATGTTTAAGTTTATATAGAACTCAAGCCACCTATTTTAAAACATTGTGACTGTTGCCTAAAGTTCCAATAAATAGACACAACTCATGAATTTGAATTTAACTATAACACTTTACCCTTATTTTTCATTTATACAGAAATTAAATATTATAAATTAATGTTATAATATATAATTTCCAACATAACTATGGTTAGAAATGCAGGACAGGTGTGGTTAGAATGGAACCCATATATGGATCTGATCTGCAGAAGATATCATTGAGAAATGATGATGTTTCTGTACTTGTCTATTTGTTTCTTTTTCTTTATATATATTTGTTTAATAATAATATATCCTAATAAATACAAAAGATAGATTGATGGATGGAGTGTTTTAAGCTTGACTTCATTTTGAATTTCTTGGGCTTTGTCTTACTCGATTTCTGAAATCGATGCATACATCTCACATCTCAGAAGTCAGTAGCATACTCTTTCTCTCTTTCTCTCCTATTCTTTCTCTCTCTGCAGAGGAGAGAGAGATAAAGCATTGATTATTTATCTCTCTAACTTGGGATGGACGGTTCATTCTTCCAAGTAAACAGCCGTTCATTATGAGCTTGCAGAAGAAGCAGAACCATCAGATCTAATCTATCTATCGTTAATCTATCGCAAGTAGAAAGAAAACAGTCTCTTCTGCACTGCACAAAAACAACACCATTGGAGTTTGGCGCGAGCACACACACATTTATATTTTAATTCAATAATAAATAACACATAGCTAGCACCTTCTTAATGTATAATATTAACTAACAAATGTAGTTTTTTAACATTTCAAACTAAGAGAGGGACCTGCAATCAAGTTAATTGAGAGATGACACATCTTCAAGAACTAATTAATTAAGATGGAAGCTAGAACAAAAGCCAAACATGCATGCTAGCTAGCTATATACACAAATGCAGTTAAAGGTTCCATAGCTACCTATTTCACAAAATTAGAAGAAGAAGACAGGTATAATAAAAGAATTAAAGATAGGTTGTTACCTGTAAGTGAGATTTAACATGTGCCAAGGTGAGATCTTTGACATCCATTAGCTCAAGAACTGACTTTGGTGTTGCCCCTTATCATAATTAAATTAAAACCCACTAAATTAATAATTGAATTTGACAGAAGAAAAAAAAAGAAGAAAATAATTAGTGAGTGAGTGAGGGGAGTGAGAGAGTGAGTACTGACTCTCATGGCCACCCAAAAGCTCAACGGCGTGAACAAAGCGGGAATGAAGAGTAGTAGTCCAACGCATCCGAGGGGCTCTCATGCTTCGTTTGGCCGGAAACCGAGAGAAAATCCGGGATCTTAGAAGACCACCATGATGACCTTGACGATGATGATGATAAGCAGCTGCTTGAAATAGTGGGGTTGAACTAGAAATTGTAGAGGTAGAGGTTGCGGAATTATTATCGAAATTAACCGGCTTTTGTGAAGAAGAAAATGGGAAGAAATTATTAGGAGGAGGAGGAGGATGAGGGTTTTGATAGAGTGGAATTCCTCTAATGGGTCTCAAACACCCAAGCAGCTCTTCCGATTGTTGTAATTGTTGTTGCACATCTGCTTGGGGAACTTGTGGAAAGTAATGGCTTTGCTGAAACTGAAAGGGATGGAAAAGATTGCCATTACCACCATTACAACTAGTACTGGCTGTAATATTACTGCAGTGGTGGGGACGATGATTGGTGTTCGAAAGCTCATCGGAGGTGGAGTTTCGGGATTCCAAGGCTCTCTTCCAAAACCCCAAATCCATCTTCTCCTGATGACTATGATGACTGCTTCTCCTCCAACTAGTTGATGAGGAGGAGGACGAGGGTTTGCTGTTTGGAGGGCTAATTTGTAGAGATAAGTCCGGTCGTGCAAGGAACAGCTCCATCAATAATTGATCTCCCCACCTCATTCTCTAAATTTCCTTCTCCCAAGCCCTATGTAGATATGTGTGTGTGTGTGTGTGTGTGTATAGCTTGTTTATGATTCCCTCCTGTATGTCTATGAGCACTTTCTTCTTCCTTGTGCTGGGAAATAACAGTGTGTGTTTGTATATATGTATTGTGTGAGCTAGTCAGCTAGCTTCCTTGGTGATCTGATTAGGGTTAGGGATTTTCAGGTGTTGGAGGGATTTCTGGGTATTTTTAGTAGATGGGTTTTGATCAATTTGTGTGGGGGTAGTTGCAGAGAGATTTCACATTAAGATGAGAGAGAGAGAGAGGGTGGGGGGGAAGAAATGACAAGTTATGAAGTGAATGGATGTTTCTTTTGTGTGAAGTATATGTGAGAAAATGACCCTTGAGGGGCTCTATAGAAAGAGAAATTAAGAGAGAGAGAGAGAGAGAGAGAGAGAGAGAGAGAGAGAGAGAGAGAGAGAAGGGAAGGTGTTTGATTATTTTGTGGACGTGGGGTTAGGGTACTATTACTAGGGTAAGAAAGTAAGATAAAGAGAAATAGTAAATAAAGTTTGAGACATTTTTTCTTTCTAATCACTTTTGAGACATTTTTTCTTTCTAATCACTTGATTCCTTTATCGCTATGCCTCTTTCTATTCCTTTTTTTTTTTTTTTTTTTTTTTTGTAAATAAAAGAAGGGGTGGTTTGGATTTGGATTTGGGGTACTGTGTATAAAAGTAGTTTTACCTCTTTTCTTTAGAGGAGAAAGTAAAAAAGGAAAAAGGAAGCCAAAAAAGAAAATTTGAGTGTAAATGAACTTTAACGTATGCATATGGCCCTTCCTCAACAACTCATACTTGTAAAACTTTTTCTAACCCCCACGCGCAAACAGAGTCTTTGAGCAGAAACCTTTGGTTTGTTTGTGCTCTTTTTGCAAACCCTAAATTGAACACGCCCACACGCATCATGATTGTACACTGATTTCCACATCTTATGGTGTAGAATAATTGTCTCCAATTTTCTCCAAATTCAGTCTTTATTTGTTTCGTTCAGTCACCAAAGAGTCATGATCATTTAACTATAAAAATTAAGGATAATGTTAGGAAGACCAAATTTTTAAACCAAAATATGTAAACCAAATGATGTGGATGTTGATAATTGGATTATTACTTAAGTGTTGATAACATGCTTATTTCCTATTGGTGACACATCATTTGGTTTAAAATTTTGGTCTCTAGCATTATCCAAATATTAAACACCCAACATTATCATTTAGTCTCCCTAGCATTACTCTTCAGTATTGGATAATATTTAGCTACTTTTTTTTTCTAGAATTTGAAGTCTTATTATACCTTCTTTTTTTCATGGTATGTACCGGTCCAGAAAACCAATAGTTGGATTTTCATATAAGGATCTAATGGACCTTTGCAAAGTTAATTAGATCTTTGAATAAAACTCATGTCATTGAGTGATAAGGTACCATTGCAGCCAGACTTCCAATTAATTTTCATGGTACGTACCACTAAGAGTCCAAAAGACTAATAGCTAGATCATGCACATAGGGATTTAATAGATCGTGGCCTCTTGGGTTGTCGCTAAGGAGAGGTGGGAAACAAACAAAACCCAAAATTTGGGTCTAGTTCTTCTCCAAGAGGTGAATTTTGGGGTGGCAATTTTGGGATTTTGGGCTTAGGTGTGGGAATTTAAGATTGGTACCTACCCCAGAAGGATAAGGTTGTAAGTGGAGAGAAGCCCACGTGAAGATAAGCAGCAAACGCCAGCCCATGCAACTTCATGCGAGTCAGCAACCTAGGGTGGTGGGATTGGTTGCGGGCAAGCTCACCAATAACAAACTTTCTACGACTCAGATGTGCGCACGGTCAGATCCAGTGGCTGATGCGCCTTCTAGGTTCTGTTGAGATTACCCTAAATTCAAAATTACATGTCCACATGCTATAAAGAATCCCTGGGAGAATGGCTTTTGCTGTTGTTAGGATCAGTCTTAGATTTTTTTTATGGCTGAATCATCTGGGAGAATGGCCATAAATACATCATCATATTGGGACATCGTGTTTGAATGTCCAACGGCCGAATTTAAAATGGTCATTTTGTCTGTTAAGCTTTATTTGATCTTGCCAATTGCTTGAGCCTTCTTATATTCTTGGCGTTGAAAAAAAAATTATAGCCGTCCGGGTGTCTAAGTACACATATAGGAGATTGACCTGTGCATTCTCCTCTTTAGTAAGGCCAAACAAAGAGACAACCAAAAATACCTGAAATGACCGCGTAAATACCGCATATCATCCAAAGAAAAGTGTAACTCTGCTAGATCAATGTCGGAATATGGTTCGACTTCAAAACCCAAAGCGCCATCTTTGCGAATATGCTTGAACCTCGTTTTCATGGCTGGATCTGACCGTCTTTGAATGATATGTTCGGTAGCTGGACTTATTAAAGCCAAGTCAATAGATTTCTGGCATTCTATGGGAAGACCATATAAGGCATTAGCAGAATATCTTTTGTGAAACTTCCGCATATAGGCCAATGCCTCACCGGAAAAGGTGGATTTCAGTTGCGCCGAACCTTGATCAATGGATCTTGTGGCGTTGGTATATGAACTTTCTCTTCAGCTTCCTTTCTTAAGTGCTTAATGCGAGCTTTCATCTCTCCAAGCCAAAGCAATAGTTTGATTTGTTTCTTAAATTCCTCAATCTTCGCTTCAAAAGTCATCGTCTCTGGTTTCTTCACTTCGGCGATTTCCGTCTAAATTGTAAGGATAAGATCAGCATGATCTTCCTATTTGTTCGCCTTGGGTTTCCAAGTAGGCGTGGCTCGAGCATTTTGGGCTGCCTGAGCACGACACCAAGCATTACAACCATTACGTTGTTGCCTTCACTTCTGGGATATATACGTTGTTGCCTTCTAAGTCTGGATGGCATCTCTGAACATCATAATTATTGGTCGCATTTTTGCCAGAGTTGGGATACTTGCAATATACTTTGCCTTTCAGGTCTTCGACTTTCGGTATATTATGCATGGGTTGAAGCTTAATTATCTTGGTTGCCAAGAGCTGGTTGAAAATCGCATCAACCTTAGTAATATTAAAAGTATAAACCTTTGGCGTCTTTATCACAGCTTCGGCCGAAGCAGTATGAGTTATTGTATCCTTAATGTTAGCATGAGTTAATGCCTTGTACACAAATGGTTTGTCGATCACAATTTTGGTTGCATCAACACTAGCATACTGAGCCTTAGTATCGTTAGTCGAAGCATAACTCACACTTGGATTTTTGTACATAATCCCCTATGATGAGGTCTTTGTATTGTTTTCTTTCCTGAGCAAAGAGTCATATTGTTCCAGATGTTCGACCAACTCATACATATCCCGAAAGTTCATGCCGAGGAACTTTTTCTATAACTCCATATTCAGGCTGTTCTAAGCTACCCACACATACTAAGCCTCAGGAAAGCGTACTCGGCACCAATTATTAGCTACTTTGAATCTATATAGGTATTGGGCCGAAGATTCATTGGATACCTGGGCCATCCTGGTTAATGAAGAGGTTGAAACCTCCATTCCAAGTCTATGAAACTGTTCGTGGAGCTTTCTTGCCAAGTTATCCCAAGTCTGCATCGAATTTGGTGACAAATTGATGTTCCAAGAGAACGATGTTGCCGTCAAAGAATAGTTAAACAAAAATAACCTACGATAGTCATGGTTGATTAGGCTTGACTCGTCGTCGAAGAGGCTATAATCAAGAATCTTGAATCCTCAGGATACTCGAACTTCTCAACATACGGCAGATACGAGTGAATGTACTTGGGGATCTTCAGCCCTCTTTTCGTGGCTGAGTTTATCATCTACTAGACTTCTTCTAAGTCGACGGTTGGGGATTCTCCTTTGTAGCCAGTGGTGAGTCTTCCTCGATTAGAGGTGGGTTATGAGTAGGTTTAGGATTAGCCCTGTCACTGTTGAGGTTGATCTGGATAGGTAAAAACTTAGGTATCTCCTTTCTTGGGAGAATTTTCTTTTTCTACAGAAGAAAATTATGTGTTTATCTTTCGGTAGTAGTTCTGCTTTCCCAAAACCCTTTTACAAACAATTCTAGCCAACGATTGGCCCGTTGGTGGCAAGAATTTTCCTGTTCTTGTTTGAGACTCAAGTTGCCAATCTCACGCTTAAGGATGATCTCAAGATGTCGAGTATGTTCTTGAAGTTTACGCCGAAAAAATGTTTTTTGGCAGAACATCTGATGTGTCATCATTATCGTTGGCACATTCCTCAAGTATTCCTTCTGGAAGGCCGACGTCGGCAGGCTAAGTGATTTGAGTGATAACTGTAGCCAAATGTCTCTGCTCGTCAAGATTAATTTCCACTTCTCGGCGTGTACAATTTCAGCAGTGACGACAACAGGTAGATCTTGTGTCGTTTTTGTAATTATGGGTATTACCGTTTGGTTCACGGATGTTTGATTTCCGATTACTTTTCCCATCATTGGCTTTTTCTTGATGTTGCGTGTTTCGATGGTCATGAACTTTGTAGTTATTTAGGATTAAGTCCCACTAAGAGTACCAAAATGTTGACCTTAAAAACTATTTAGCCTACGTGGCATGTAGGCTGAATAACTAATTAGCTAACTACGTCTTTTGTTTGAATGCAGGGCGTACTAACTCGACGACCGAGCTCGGTTGGTGAGTGAATGAATGTGGTGGTGGTGATGTCGAATGCACTGCGACTACAGTCAAGGAAGGAACTCACCTCAACTTATAGGTTCTAGAGCCTAAAGACAAGGCTGCTAATTTCTTCGAAGTTCTTGAATCGTCAGCACCGAGCTCGTTCGCTGTGATTATATTTGTGCTAATATAAATGCAATAAATCGGTACCAGACTGTAGACATAAATACTCAAAAGAGATAAGTGTCTTGGTTGTAAATATGGTTCGACCGTCGAAATGTCGAACTTTGAAATGTAGTTGTGAATATCCAATCATAAAATAGGTTTGGCTTTCAAAGTGTCAAACAATGTAACCTGGTAACACTTCACTTTGTCGAAAAAGCTAATAAAGTGACCTCTCCCAGCAAGGACTCAAAGATTCTTTGTTGACTGAGACTTGGATCAATAACAAGTCGGTCTCAAAGCAGTGCTGTTAAACCTAACTGAAGATGTTCTTTGGTCGCCTGATTTTACAGCTCCGGTGCTGTTAATCCTAACTAAGGGTGTCTTCGATTGCCAACCACAATGCTATTAAGCATAACTAAAGATATGTTTGACAAAGTTAAAAAGGTCAGTGTTTTCTCAAAGATGAGAGGGTTTTCTTAAAGCCAGATTTTGTGCAAGGCGGATTTGTATGTTGATTTGAAGAGGCTTTGAACATTACACATCCTCTTCAATTTATAGTGGCAACTTTTACCTGGTGCCGAGGTAGTCCCATTCGGATTAAATCTCCTCGACATATCCTCAACGAATTGTTTTCTTGTTTGGATTACTCAATTACTCTACCAGACTTGGTATTCTTAACCCATCCATCTTTTGGTATCCAATTCATCCCTTAGAATATTATGAATATTCTTATGCCAGTTTACATCATTTCATTTGAAAATTTGGTCTCTAATAGTACCCTCTTTGGCTAATCAAAGTTTGACATGTCATAAAAAACAAAACAAATTATTGCACACTTGTCAATCTGTGATAAGCTAAAAGCTATCTCCAAGCCAAGGGGCTAAAATATAAAAATTTAGTCTCATATTTCAACTATTCATCTTTACGTATGAGGTTAGATAGTTTTTTCCTCCAATGATAAGGGACCTATAGTTTCACCCCAACTTTTTATTTTGTTAAACTTTTGTATTTCATTGAATTTTTTTTTTTGCTAATAATTTTGTAATTAGTTATTTTTTAATCTATCTTGTTTTATTTTTACAAACATTTTGATGTAAAAAATTCAAATTCTAGACAAAAAAAATGCTGAGAAAATTGAATTCTTTAATGCAATAATGAACAAATGGATGTGTATTTATAGAGTTTTGGAGGAGCTTTGGTGTAGGTGCATAAGAAGACTAGGAAAAAAATTTGTGTCGACGGTGGTACATGAAGGTAAGATGGCCATTGTTATAATTTTATTGTTTTAAAGATGGGTACAATTTACAGATTGGTGGCCAAGGCATATGAAAAAAAAATTCACTCTATAAATGTAAGGGTTTTGCAACGTAGAGAGGACCTTCAACTCAACACACAAACAAACACTCTAGGAACCCTCGTTCTACACAAAACATTCTCATACCCTAACAAAATACTAACTGCTTCACTAACCTTTCCATCAACACACATTCGACTCAGTTGAACATCATTGTGTTGACAAACAGGCAACATATTCTGCTCAGGTGAACATTATTGGAGCCATAGAATCATTCAGTCTAGGAGTACAGCACTGCTTCTAGTTCGATTGGTTACTTATCCAAATCTCAACTGGTTAACAGTGTACGATTCTTTTGACAAACAAGGTCACTTCACCAGCTTTCCCGACGAAGTAAAGTGTTCTATGACTGGTTACTCACAATTGCACTTCCAAGTTCAACATTTAGATGGACGGACCACATTTACAGTAAAGACACTCATCTCGTTTGAGTATCTTTGTCCCTACAACCTCATACCAATTCGACCCACCAATATTTTCACAAATATAGTTGCAGCGGCTGAACCTAAGATTGAATTTCGTAGAAAGCATAACCTTGTCTTCAGATTTTAGGTAGCAAATTGGCATGCCCACATCATCATCACATCCTTGGCCGCTTCAAGGTTTTAATCTAGAGTTGGCACGCCCACATTGACATAAGGACGTAGTGAACTTAGTAGTTACTCGGCCTACGCACCACATAGGCATTATAATTTCTAAAAGTCAACTGTCAGCCATCTATGCCTCTCCTTAGACAAATTTGGGACCCTACCCCTTTTCTTTAAAACCTTTTTTTGCTTTTTCTTCCTTCTCTTTTCGGTGGGCAAGTACCTCCTCTTTCATTAACAGACTGTCAAAACTCTCAAACCAACCAACACCTTGGGACCTTGACGCCATGACCCATAAAACCTAACAACGACTATAAGGGATTCGGGGTCCATAGTCTTGGTAATAATCCAGAATATGCTTAGAAATGCACTCTGGACTAAATATCTTACATTATAAGAGAGCATCCTTGTGAGTTGGATCTTCATTGTCTTAGCCTGATGTAGTGTTTTCAATTTGCTTTATATATCCCACTATTTGGAATTAAAGAAATAAATGGCACATCTTTCAACTTTTCTTAATAGAAAAGTTCATCGCTGCTTCTTGGAAAATTTAGAATCAATTAATTAAGGCTTTGTTTGAGCAAAACATACCTAATGCAATGAAGATATTAATATATACATTAAGAAATATTTAGTCCACTTTTGGCAAGCCAACTATATTCGCAATAGATGCATTAAACAGAAAAGCTAGCTACTAGGGAAATTGGTTGGTCCCTTCCCTATTGAATTTATAAGAAATATGTACGGTCAAGAATAGCTGTAGGAGCAAGTCCCTCAGGTTGTGCTTCACTTTCGCGTAGTAGCTGCATGTCTTAAACAGAGCATTCTCTAGGCATCAAAACTGGGTACGTATCACTCGTGTTCAGGTGAAAGGTGATTCACAGGTCCATCATCAACATTATATCAATGGCAAAGACCAGCTTCATTGGAGAATTAAGTTAATTATTGAAGACAGCATTCATCTCAGGTTCAAATTTTCACAAATATGATTATGCATCGGTAATGCTAAGGAAACTAAATTTGTAAACTAAATCTGTAAATTGAATGATGTGTCACTAATAAGAAATAAATACGTTTGTTGATGCACAAAATCAGCGAAGACTTTGGTACAACAGAAAGTGTCAGGTTTTGTGACCTTCGCTTGGTTGCTTCGGTCACTAGTGAGGATAAGTACGTAAATGAATAGAGACAGAGAAGCAAACACAGGATGTACGTGGTTCACCCAGATTGGCTACGTCCACGGAGTAGAGGAGTTTTTATTAGTAGTGAAGGGCTTATACAAGTACAAAGGATCAAGCTCTCAATTTAGTGAGTTCTTATGAATGATTTAACACAAATGGCATTAGGCAATATTGTGGGGGAATGACCCCTATTTATAGAAAAACTTGTAGCTTTGTCACATTGACATGTGTCATGTTATGATTGGTTCTTGATGTCGACACGTGCTGCGCTCTGATTGGCTTCTAATCTTGACACCTGTCGAGTAGTGATTGGCCTCCTGGTCGGAGGGGAACTCTTCTGGGTCCTTGACAGTATAGCGTTGGCCGGTGCTCAGTAGTTTCGGGATTGGTCAAGTATGGTACAAACAGTGCTCCCCTAAGTTCCCGAGTGAGGGAAACTCCTCGGTTGGGGACTTGCAAGATCCAATCCCTTGAGTAATCACGAAACTTCTAAGTACCGAAGTGTGGTCTGATCTTCATCTGCCCTTCTCTGGAAGTACCTTTCCTCCATCCGGGAATGGTGTACTTAGCTGATGTTGACGCACAAGGTAATGTATCAATTTCACTTAAAGCTTAGTTGTAGTTTCGGGCTTAGTCAAGTGTGATACAAACCTTATAGTAGGAGTCCCCCAAGTCACCGAGCTAGGAGATCTGCCGAAAGAGGTGACAGACAAGGTAAGCAGTCAAACTTCCAAGTAAACAACCCAGGATCAGAGGTTTGACTTCGGCTTCCGGTTGATTGTTCTCCTTCTCCTTGTCTCTCATTCAACTGCCAGGATAAGGAGAAGCAAATGGATAAGAGATGATATGAGATACTTTTGCTTTTGAAGAAGTAACTTTCCACAGGCTTATTCTTGAACTGTGCTTGAGGGTTTTCTGGTGCCCTTGAGAGTATAAGGCCGACTCAAAAATTTGAGGGTCAAAACAAGTCCATCAAATCTAGAGTACGTTCGACCTTGATGATATGGGATACTTTTGCTGTTGACGGAATAATGAATGTGGTATGGAAAGGTGTCGTGCTGTAGTGATCTGTTTCAGCTCATCGTTGAACCTTCTGCTTCAATCTTTTGCATGGCAGAAGTGGTGTGCAACCTTTGCATTTAAATGGTCCTTCAGAACATTCCTTCATAGTGACTCATCCACGCTTGGCAGCTTCAGTGTAAAGAGCCAATATCTGATCAACTGTCATGAGGTATTTGCTGGTGGAATTCGTGACCTTGACAGCAGTTGAGGATGAGTACTCGAGAGCAATGCTAAGTAAGCAACCAGGCAAAGGCTCCAGGCAGTCAGTTCCAAATTGGAGGTTTGATTTCAGGTTCCGACTGACTGCTCTCTTTCTCCTTGTCCTGCAGGTGTGGACAAGGACAAAGACAAAGATAGGGAGAAAGCATGATATGGGATACTCTTGCTTTCGACCCTGATGATATGAGATACTCTTGTTCTTGGTGTGGCTTATTTGCTGAGGTATTATCGGGGGGAAATAAAGCTGAGTATTTCGAGAGGTTATGTTGAGGGTGCCTTTTCGAATGCGAGAAAGGGTTGAGCATTTTTGCAGGTTTGCCTGTCCGTTGAGGAGGGGGGTCAATGTATATAGGGATTTCCCAATAACAAGTAGTAATGATATTCCTTTACCCTTCTTGGTCACAGCAATGTAGTGGGAGCTGCCAGCTTCACGTGTTTTAATTTTGTCAGAGCACTTTGAAAAAGTGGTATGTGGTATCTGGAAAGCTGATGTTACGTGTGAAGATTACAGACAAGCTCTATCTAAGGAAATCTGGCTCTCGAAGTTCTGAGAGTTGTGCCTCTTCGGTTTTCGAACAAGCAATCCCGTCGAGGATCTGACTCTCGAGATTCGGAAAGCGGTGCTACTCCGGTTTTTGAGAAAGTAATTATGTTGGGAGTCTTTTCTCGAATGTGAGTAAAGGTTGGACGTTCTTGCCAACCTGTCTTGCCGCAAAACACGGAGGTCGACACACATAGGGACTTTCCAGTTGTCAAGCAGTGGTGCTGTTCCTTTACCCTTATGGGTAATAGTAGGGTAGCTGGAACTTCGAAATTCTCGTGCCTAAACTTTGTCAGAGATCTTTGACAAAGTTATATGTGGTACCCGAGGAGTTGATGGTGCATATGGAGAGCGGTGATTGAACAGTAAGATTCACGTGCTTTCTACTTCACCAGAAATCTTCGACAGAGTGCCCGTAATTTCCGCAAAGCTGATTGTGCATGTGACAGGTGCTGACGAGGCTGAAAAAGCAGGTGCTTCTTCGATTTCTGAGATCGGCCCTCGTGGTCTCTGAGCAGCCCAGCTTTTGAGAAAGCAAACGCCTCTTCGATTTCTGAGATCGGCCCTCGTGGTCTCTGAGCAGCCCAGCTTTTGAGAAAGCAAACGCCTCTTCGATTTCTGAAGCTCCGTCGAGTGCAGATTTTTATAGAGGCTGGCATTAAGTTCCACAGCACACTTGAATCTCTACCAGTAGAAGCTCATTTCTTGCACTTCTAAGATCTTGATTTGTCTGACCTCTTCCTTCTTCAACACATTTGAAAATGTCTGGACCCTCCGACCGTCGTTTTGACTTGAACCTTGGAGAAGAGACAGCCACGCCTTCTCCAGACAACATATGGCGCCCATCCTTCATATCCCCTACTGGTCCTCTTACCGTTGGGGATTCTGTGATGAAGAATGATATGACCGCTGCAGTGGTGGCCAGGAACCTTCTCACTCCCAAAGATAACAGGCTACTTTCCAAACGGTCTGATGAGTTGGATGTTAAGGACTCTCTGGCTCTTAGTGTTCAGTGTGCAGGTTCTGTGTCTAATATGGCCCAACGCCTATTTGCTAGAACCCGCCAAGTTGAATCATTGGCTGCTGAAGTGATGAGTCTCAAACAGGAGATTAGAGGGCTCAAGCATGAGAATAAGCAGTTGCACCGGCTCGCCCATGACTATGCTACAAACATGAAGAGGAAGCTTGACCAGATGAAGGAATCTGATGGTAAGGTTTTACTTGATCATCAGCGGTTTGTGGGTTTGTTCCAAAGGCATTTATTGCCTTCGTCCTCTGGGGCTGTACCTGGTAATGAAGCTTCAAATAATGAACCTCCAATGCCTCCTCCTTCTGGGGTTTTGTCAAGTACTGAGGCTCCGGATAACCACCCTCCGGTGCTTTCTCTTTCTGGGGCTCTACCGACTGCTGAGACTTCCCCTAAGCAACCTTTGTGAAGGCTCCCTTTTGTTTGTTTATTTTGACTCATGTATATGTACATATTTGTGGCTTATCGAAAATATTAATAAATAAGCTTTGCTTCATTTCAACATATTGTGTTAAATACACCAAAGCCTTCTTCATAAAGTTCTTTGAATTTTTGCTTTTGTTGAAACCTGTATTGTTGAAGCTTTGTGAGTGAAGCATGTAGTTTGAGGTAGTGTTCCCTTAATTTCCCGAGTGAGGAAAACTTCTCGGTTGGAGACTTGAAAAATCCAAGTCACTGAGTGGTTGTGAGACTGCCGAGTATCAAGGTGCAGTAGCATATGGTGGGAGTCCCCCAAGTCTTCAGGCGAAGAGAGTTGCCGAATGAGGTGTCTCGCGTGTTACTAATTTGTCAAAGTAACGAATCCTTGTTTCGATGTCACACATTCGTATATGCTTTATCTAAAAATATTTCCAACTTTTGTGTGTTTGATGCTGCATGCTATTGACTAGACAAGATCAAGTGCAATTAGTAGCTTTTCTCTCTTTTTCATCTTTTCTTTGGTGGAATTGCTTTTCGTTTCCACTAATCAGCCTGAGTGGATGCAAGATAACACCTTTCTCTATAGCTCAGATTGCAAAGTCGTCTTCATGAAAGTTTTTCCTTATCTTGTGAACTACAACATATCCAAATTTGAGATCCATCGGAGTAGTACAACTTCAGAAATTCAAGTATGATGAGTAACTGTTCATCAATGTTCTGTTAATCCGTCAGACTTGTTGTGAGCTTCGAAACTCCATTTTCTCTTGTTCAGATCAACATACTTTCTTCATTTAAGTTGTTCCTCAGCTTGTGAACTACAACATATCCAAGTTTGAGATCCCTCGGAGCAGTATAACTCCAGAAATCCAGGTATGATGAATGACTGGTTATTATTTTTCTGTCAACCCGTCAGATTTATTGTGAGCTTCGAAACTCCATTTTCTCTTGTTTAGATCGGTATGCTTTCTTCATTGAAGTTGTTCCTCAGCTCGTGAACTACAACATATCCAAATGTGAGATCCCTCGGAGCAGTATAACTCCAGAAATCCAGGTATGATGAATGACTGGTTATTATTTTTCTGTCAACCCGTCAGATTTGTTGTGAGCTTCGAAACTCCATTTTCTATTGTTCAGATCGGCATGCTTTCTTCATTGAAGTTGTTCCTCATCGTCTCTTTCATAACATATCAAAAATTCAGAATGAACTAATGGTTAAATATTTCCAGATCTTCGAAACATCACAGCAGCTTCGAAATCTGCAAGAATCCGACTGTCATGTTTGGAGCTTCAATACTTTAATTTCCGTCGCTCAAACAGAAATGGTTCCTTCTTGAAAGTTGTTCATATGCTCAAGAACTATACGGTGTCCAAAATTCAGCTCCATTGGAGAAGAGCAGAGGTTGCAGAAATTTGATAGATGAAAGGAGGCGGAAGAGGGAGAGAGAGAAAAAGTCTCTTGGGTTGGATTTCTATTTTGGGGCAGATTCCAATTTTTGTAGCACCTTCATTATTGATGAATTGCTTGTATTTTTGTCCATAACTAAATTTTGGACTTTGAATTATTATTTGATCTATTATAATATGTTTGGGAACATATATAAGTGAATAAATAAGAGGGAAGATTTTGGGCCCTTGTGGGTGTAAAACAAAAAATGTTTATGTTTACCCAAGTGTTTTTGTACAAGTTCAAGGGCATCTTGGGTTTTGTGAACAAAATTTGTTTATTTGGAGCAAGGTTTTGTGTTGAAGCTTTGTAGGTGAAGCTTTGGTATTGAAGCTTTGTAGATGAAGCTTTCGAGGTGAAGCTTTGATGGTGAAGCTTTGTAGATGAAGCTTTCTGGGTGAAGCTTTGATGGTGAAGCTTTGTAGATGAAAGTATGTAGAGGGAGCTTTCTAGGTGAAGATTTTTTAGGTGAAGCTTTGTAGGTGAAGCTTTGGTGTTGAAGCTTTGTAGATGAAGCTTTCGAGGTGAAGCTTTGATGGTGAAGCTTTGTAGATGAAGCTTTCTGGGTGAAGCTTTTTGGGTGAAGCTTTTTAGGTGAAGCTTTGTGGGTGAAGCTTTGGAGGTGAAGCTTTTCGGGTGAAGCTTTTTGGATGAAGCTGTTTTTTTTTTTTTTTTTTTTTTTTTTTTGGCGCTTGACACGGTCTTCATTTGCTTGTTTTGTAGTGACTGTGGTAGACGGATTGCTTTCTGATTGAGAAGGGTTCCGGCATCGCTTGCTATGAATGTAAAAGAGTGAGGGCTGAGTTGGCTAAATTACCTCTTTATTGAATTCATTGCCAAATGGCCTTCATTACATAGGATGCCGAACGGCTATAGCTCAACACTTGTACATCGTGAGTCTATTTGTAGTAGTACTTCAAGTGATCAGCGTTCCATGGATGGCCAAGGGTCTTGCCATCGGAGCTTCTAAGTGTGTAAGAGCCAGGGCGACTGATGCCAATGACTTCATACGGTCCATCCCAGTTTGGACTAAGTGTGCCTTCACTCGGGACTCTGTCACAGAGTAATCTTTTCTTTAAGACCCAGTCTCCTATTTTGAAAGAACGAGGCTTGACCCTAGAGTCATAATAGTTGGAGATGCGCTGCTTGTAGGCGACATTCCTCAAGTGAGCTTGGTTTCTGTGTTCCTCGACTAAATCCAAGTTGAGGGTGAGTTGTTTGTCATTTTCACTTTGAATGTAGTTCTGGACTCGGAATGTTGCTTGCTCGAGCTCAACAGGGACAACCGCCTCTGTGCCAAAGGCAAGTGAGAATGGAGTTTCTCCTATTGAAGTCCGATATGAAGTGCGATATGACCAAAGAACTTGGGGTACAAATTCTGGCCAACAGCCTTTAGCTTTGTCCAAGCTGGTTTTCAAAGTGCGCTTGATTATTTTATTGATGGCCTCAACTTGTCCATTAGACTGGGGATGAGCTGGAGAGGCAAAGCATAAGTTGATGTTGAACTTAGAGCAGAACAACCTGAACTTCTTGTTGTCAAACTGTCGCCCATTGTCAGTGACTATCGCATTGGGAATGCCGAATCTACAAAGGATGTTCTTCCACACGAAGTCTTCTATCTTTGCCTCAGTAATGGTTGCCAAGGGTTCTACTTCGGCCCACTTTGTGAAGTAGTCCACTGCAACGACTGCGTAACAGACTTTGCCCTTCCCTGCCGGCATTGGGCCGATCAAATCAAGTCCCCACTGGGCGAAGGGCCAAGGGCTGATCATAGGAGTAAGAGGCTCTGGAGGGGAATGAGGAATAGTTGCATATCGTTGACATTTGTCACATGAGCGGGATACTTTGATGGCATCCTGGTGGAGTGTTGGCCAGTAATATCCTTGGCGAAAAGTCTTGTGTGCTAGGGACCGAGATCCAGCATGATCTCCACAGACTCCCTCATGTATTTCCCGAAGGACGATTTCCGCCTCGGCAGGCGTAAGACACCTTAAGTATGGCAGGCTAAAACCTCGCTTATAGAGTTGATCATTGATGATCAGGTAGCGGGTAGACTTGTATCGAATTTGCTTAGCCTGGACTTTATCATTTGGGAGGGTGCCATGAGCAAGGAAATTATAGATCGGGGTGATCCAACTATCCCCCTGTTGTAAGTTGCATACTTCTGCGGCCATGGTGCTTGGTGTTGCCAACAGTTCGACATGAATTTTTCTTCCAATCTTGTCTTCCACAGCTGAGGCGAGGCGAGCCAGGGCGTCTGCATGACTGTTTGCCGCTCGAGGAACTTGGGTGATCTGGTAGTGGAAGTGCTTGAGCAAAAGTTGTGTTTGCACAAGATATGCTGCCATGGAGCTGTCCTTAGCATCAAAGTTGTTGGTAACCTGGTTGACCACTAATTGGGAGTCACTGAAAATATCAATTTGTTTAACCCCGAGGTGTTTGGCCAAACGTAATCCTGCTAGAAGGGCTTCATACTCGGCCTCATTGTTTGATGCCTTGAATTTGAAACGAAGAGCATACTCCATTGCTACTTTGTCGGGCGTAGTCAAGACTAGTCCCGCTCCACAGCCCTGTTGGTTGGATGAGCCATCAACATACAGACTCTATGCTGAGGTCGTTGATTCTACTTTCTGAGCTTCCGATGGTAATGAAGCTACTGCTTCAGGTGTAGAAGCAATGTCAACAGGATATGTGAAGTCGGCGATGAAATCTGCTACTGCTTGACCTTTTTCGGCTGGTTTTGGTTGGTAGGAGATGTCAAACTCACCCAATGCTATCGCCCATTTGATCATTCGCCCAGACGTGTCAGGACTCTGGAGTATCTGTCGAAGAGGGTGATTGGTAAGCACGATGATGGCGTGTGCTTGGAAATAAGGGCGAAGTTTCCGAGCAGACATGACCAATGCTAGAGCTAATTTCTCAATGTTGGAGTATCGTGTCTCCGCATCTTGTAGGGCCTTGCTAACGTAGTAGACGGGCCGTTCGACACCACTGTCCATTCGAATAAGAACAGAACTGACTACTGAAGCCGAAACCGATAGATAGATGATGAGAGTGTCACCAACTTCTGGTTTGGAGAGCAGAGGGGCTTTACTCATGTACTCTTTGAGGTTCCTGAATGCCTTGGCACATTCCTCCGTCCATGTAATGTACTTCTTATTTCCCTTGAGTGCTTTGAAGAAAGGAGCACATCTGTCTGTGGCCTTAGAGATGAATCTGGTTAAGGCTGCCACCTTGCCAGTAAGGCTTTGGATGTCTTTTGAAGTTATTGGCTCTTTCATGTCGAGGATTGCTTTGATCTTTTCAGGGTTAGCTTCAATGCCTCGTTGGCTAATCATGAAGCCTAAGAATTTGCCAGAGCCCACGCCGAAGGCACATTTGTTGGGGTTCAACCTCATTCGATACCTCTTTAGAATGGTGAAAGTTTCAGATAGGTCGGTGATGTGTTGGTCAGCATGTTTGCTTTTGACTAGCATATCATCAACGTAAACTTCCATGTTCTTCCCAATTTGTTCGGCGAACATTGAATTGACCAGTCTCTGATAAGTTGCTCCTGCATTCTTTAGGCCGAAAGGCATGACTTTATAGCAATATAGTCCCCTGTCAGTAGTGAAGGTCGTGTGTTCTTGGTCTGAGGGGTTCATGAGGATTTGGTTGTATCCTGAATAAGCGTCCATAAAGCTCAAGAGCTCACACCCTGCCGTAGAGTCTATAAGCCGGTCAATAAGAGGAAGAGGGAAACTATCTTTCGGACACCCTTTGTTTAGGTCGGTGTAGTCAACACACATCCTCCACAAGACCTTTTGAAGTGAAAGACTTTCTTTGGTCGGATTTTTCCTAACAAGGACCACATTTGCTACCCATGTCGGGTAATTGACTTCGCGGACAAAGCCTATGCCTTTGAGTTTTTCAACTTCTGCTTTCATTGCCTCGTATCGTTCAGCGTCATAAGATCTTCGCTTCTGTCTCACCGGCTTGATCTTGGGGTCAATACTCAAACGATGACAGATGACATCGGGAGAGATGTCTGGCATGTCCTCGTATGACCAGGCGAAGACTTCAGTGTTCTCTTTCAAAAAAGATATCAATGCTAACCGAAGGGGTGGTGACAATGTGGTGCCAATCTTCACCATGCGATCTGGATAATCTCTTGAGATAGGTACCTTCTCCAACTCTTCAGCAGGTTGGGTTTGCTGGGTGAAAGAGTCATCTCGAGGATCATCGGGTTGATTGTTGCTATCAGGAAGATCCAAGTTCGCTTCATCTAGGCTGGTCTTTGTGACTTGGTCATGTACAGACAGGGTTTCCTTGGGTCCGGGCAAGTGTTGTTGCTTAACTGAAGTGTTGTAACATGATCGTGCAGTAAGCTGATCTCCTCTGATGTAGCCGTTGCCATGGGGGGTTGGAAATTTCATCAACAGCATATGCGTGGATACCATAGCCTTGAGATCATTGATGCATGTGCGCCCAAAGATGACATTGTATGCCGTTGGGCAGTCAACCGCTAGGAAGTTAGTGGTAATGGTAGCCGTGTAAGGGCCTGTACCAATAGTAAAGGGTAAATGTATGCTCCCTAAGGGTTGCACGATATCACCGGAGAAGCTTATCAGAGGAGAAATCGAGCGATCGAGCAAGTGTTCAGCTACACTGAGTGCCCTGAAAGCTTCGGCAAACATGATATTGACCGAAGCCCCTGTGTCTACGAGGATTCGTCGAACATCAAAGTTGGCTATGTGAGCCTCCACGATCAATGGGTCGTTATGAGGGTAGATGATGCCTCTTTCTTCCTCAGGGTAGAAACATATCGGATCCCAGTTAGGTTTTTGATACTTCCCTCCCCTGATGTCTTCCACGTGAAACACTTGGTGACCAGGCCTCAGACTTCGTTCACTGTTTTTCATGGCCCTATTGGAAGATTCAGATATGGGTGTGCCGCCGCTTATGGAATATATGACATTCACCTGGCGTTGGTTACGGTTATCCCTTTGAGGGTGAAGAAGGAATTGATCAATTTTTCCTTCTCGTGCCAAAGCTTCAATACGATCACGGAGGATGATACATTTCTCGCTATCATGGCCGTTATGCTCATGGTAGCAACAAAACATGCCCGCGCTATTCGGGGGCGTGTAATCTGGGTGCCTTGGCTTTGGCTTTGGTATCAGGTGAGCTATGCTGGGGTAAATGGCCGCGCATGTGGCATTCAAGGGCGTGTATGTCTCATACCTTGGGGTAGGGGGTATCTTGACGCGGGTTTGACCCACTGCATTGACTGCCTGGGGGCGAGCGTTATTGTGGCGATACCCTTGGTTATCGGGATAGTGTCCCTTACTCTTTTTACTGAAAGGAGAGTGGTGAGGATGGAAATCCTTCCTCTTGCCTTGAAATTGATATGTCTGTTGATTCGGTGAAGCATTATGCAAGGCATGGGGAGGTGCCACTGCTGTTTGGAAAGTCGAGGTCTTCTCATTTAGGTGAGTCTGGCTTCCACCTCCCACTTGTTGATAAAGGATGGTTGTAGGGGGTTTCTCCTGATATGTCTTTGCCTCGGCGGAGGCATGGTTATAAGCATGCGCCATCACCTCAGAGTAAGTCTTCCAAGTATTGGCATTGATCATGTATTTAAAGAAACAATCACGTAGGCCTGCCGTGAAGGCTTTGAGGGCAGTCTTGTCGTCTGCCTCGGCACACCGGGAGTATTCATGGTTGAAGCGGCCAGCATACATACGTAATGACTCGTCTGGCTTCTGGCGGATAGTGTACAGGTCATCTGCAGAGTGCAAGCGATCGGTTTGGAAAATGTGTTGGGAAACAAATAGTTTCCTCAATTCCTCAAATGAGTCTACCGTCTCAGGTGTAAGACGACAATACCAATTTAGAGCTCCGCCAGAGAGGGTGGAGGGGAAGAGAAGACATCGCTCTTCATTGGTGTGCATCCGATATGCCATGGTGGACTCAAAGAGGTTAAGGTGCTCAATCGGGTCCTCTTTTCCAGTATAAAGTTGCAAGCCAAGCTTTTGCTTTGTCTTTGCTTGAAGGGGGGTGTTGAGGATCCTCCTTGTAAGAGGGCCAGGCCTGGGTTGGTTCCAGTCAGGTATTTCAGCCTGACGTTCAGCCTTCAACTTGTTTACTTCCTCAAGAAGTTGTAGGACAAGGGGGTCCTGAGCGGAGTTATGTGTCACTGGAGCTTTCTTTCGTAAATCTCCATCTCCTCTTGGAATTAGGAAGGTCTGATCAAGGGCATGTGATTTTTCCCTGGACTCGCTGTACTGGCTTCCAGGGTATGTCTGTCGGAACACCTCTGAGTCCCCTGTACCCTCATGTCTCTCTAGGACTTGTTGCCCCTTCCCCAAATTGGTGGCCGGCTTGGGCCGTGGCAGGGGACCGAGTCTCTCAGAAATCCTTGGGTCATTAATCTTTGAGCTTATATGGATGGAATTCTCTCGACGTTGCTTCAGGAAATCCCGACAATCGCGAAAGACGGCTTTCGATCCTTCTGCCCCTTCAGCAAAGAGGTGTCTCCCTCCACTTCTCATGGTTCGGGTCGAAGCAACTGGGTTAAGAGAAGCCTCATGTTGATTATCAAGTCGAGGGGTAATCTGTTCCCTATCAGGGATATCTATGTCGAATGCATGTGACCCTCCATGTTGGAGGGCACCCAGTTGATGGTTGACTTCCACGGGGGCAACAAGCTCGCGTGTCTGAGCTTGCCTAGCTTCGTGGAGTGTCTCGAAGAGCTTCTCATATTGCTCATGGAGGACCTCATTCCTCATTGCTATCTTGTTGTTCTGAGCTTCCAACTCATCGACTTTAGCTTGAAGAAGAACTCGTTTTCCTTCCTTCTTTCGTTGTTTCGCACTATGTGCAAGGGGGGTGTCATTCTGTGTGCTGTGGCTTCCTTCGCTTCCCATGCTGGAGAGGGATGCCTGATCAAAAGAAAGTGTACGAATGATAGAAACCAGCTTGACACAGCTGAAGAGAGTAGGAATAAGTGTCGTTTCCCACAGACGGCGCCAAATGTTGATGCACAAAATCAGCGAAGACTTTGGTACAACAGAAAGTGTCAGGTTTTGTGACCTTCGCTTGGTTGCTTCGGTCACTAGTGAGGATAAGTACGTAAATGAATAGAGACAGAGAAGCAAACACAGGATGTACGTGGTTCACCCAGATTGGCTACGTCCACGGAGTAGAGGAGTTCTTATTAGTAGTGAAGGGCTTACACAAGTACAAAGGATCAAGCTCTCAATTTAGTGAGTTCTTATGAATGATTTAACACAAATGGCATTAGGCAATATTGTGGGGGAATGACCCCTATTTATAGAAAAACTTGTAGCTTTGTCACATTGACATGTGTCATGTTATGATTGGTTCTTGATGTCGACACGTGCTGCGCTCTGATTGGCTTCTAATCTTGACACGTGTCGAGTAGTGATTGGCCTCTTGGTCGGAGGGGAACTCTTCTGGGTCCTTGACAGTATAGTGTTGGCCGGTGCTCGGTAGTTTCGGGATTGGTCAAGTATGGTACAAACAGTGCTCCCCTAAGTTCCCGAGTGAGGGAAACTCCTCGGTTGGGGACTTGCAAGATCCAATCCCTTGAGTAATCACGAAACTTCTAAGTACCGAAGTGTGGTCTGATCTTCATCTGCCCTTCTCTGGAAGTACCTTTCCTCCATCCGAGAATGGTGTACTTAGCTGATGTTGACGCACAAGGTAATGTATCAATTTCACTTAAAGCTTAGTTGTAGTTTCGGGCTTAGTCAAGTGTGATACAAACCCTATAGTAGGAGTCCCCCAAGTCACCGAGCTAGGAGATCTGCCGAAAGAGGTGACAGACAAGGTAAGCAGTCAAACTTCCAAGTAAACAACCCAGGATCAGAGGTTTGACTTCGGCTTCCGGTTGATTGTTCTCCTTCTCCTTGTCTCTCATTCAACTGCCACGATAAGGAGAAGCAAATGGATAAGAGATGATATGAGATACTTTTGCTTTTGAAGAAGTAACTTTCCACAGGCTTATTCTTGAACTGTGCTTGAGGGTTTTCTGGTGCCCTTCAGAGTATAAGGCCGACTCAAAAATTTGAGGGTCAAAACAAGTCCATCAAATCTAGAGTACGTTCGACCTTGATGATATGGGATACTTTTGCTGTTGACGGAATAATGAATGTGGTATGGAAAGGTGTCGTGCTGTAGTGATCTGTTTCAGCTCACCGTTGAACCTTCTGCTTCAATCTTTTGCATGGCAGAAGTGGTGTGCAACCTTTGCATTTAAATGGTCCTTCAGAACATTCCTTCATAGTGACTCATCCACGCTTGGCAGCTTCAGTGTAAAGAGCCAATATCTGATCAACTGTCATGAGGTATTTGCTGGTGGAATTCGTGACCTTGACAGCAGTTGAGGATGAGTACTCGAGAGCAATGCTAAGTAAGCAACCAGGCAAAGGCTCCAGGCAGTCAGTTCCAAATTGGAGGTTTGATTTCAGGTTCCGACTGACTGCTCTCTTTCTCCTTGTCCTGCAGGTGTGGACAAGGACAAAGACAAAGATAGGGAGAAAGCATGATATGGGATACTCTTGCTTTCGACCCTGATGATATGAGATACTCTTGTTCTTGGTGTGGCTTATTTGCTGAGGTATTATCGGGGGGAAATAAAGCTGAGTATTTCGAGAGGTTATGTTGAGGGTGCCTTTTCGAATGCGAGAAAGGGTTGAGCATTTTTGCAGGTTTGCCTGTCCGTTGAGGAGGGAGGTCAATGTATATAGGGATTTCCCAATAACAAGTAGTAATGATATTCCTTTACCCTTCTTGGTCACAGCAATGTAGTGGGAGCTGCCAGCTTCACGTGTTTTAATTTTGTCAGAGCACTTTGAAAAAGTGGTATGTGGTATCTGGAAAGCTGATGTTACGTGTGAAGATTACAGACAAGCTCTATCTAAGGAAATCTGGCTCTCGAAGTTCTGAGAGTTGTGCCTCTTCGGTTTTCGAACAAGCAATCCCGTCGAGGATCTGACTCTCGAGATTCGGAAAGCGGTGCTACTCCGGTTTTTTGAGAAAGTAATTATGTTGGGAGTCTTTTCTCGAATGTGAGTAAAGGTTGGACGTTCTTGCCAACCTGTCTTGCCGCAAAACACGGAGGTCGACACACATAGGGACTTTCCAGTTGTCAAGCAGTGGTGCTGTTCCTTTACCCTTATGGGTAATAGTAGGGTAGCTTGAACTTCGAAATTCTCGTGCCTAAACTTTGTCAGAGATCTTTGACAAAGTTATATGTGGTACCCGAGGAGTTGATGGTGCATATGGAGAGCGGTGATTGAACAGTAAGATTCACGTGCTTTCTACTTCACCAGAAATCTTCGACAGAGTGCCCGTAATTTTCGCAAAGCTGATTGTGCATGTGACAGGTGCTGACGAGGCTGAAAAAGCAGGTGCTTCTTCGATTTCTGAGATCGGCCCTCGTGGTCTCTGAGCAGCCCAGCTTTTGAGAAAGCAAACGCCTCTTCGATTTCTGAGATCGGCCCTCGTGGTCTCTGAGCAGCCCAGCTTTTGAGAAAGCAAACGCCTCTTCGATTTCTGAAGCTCCGTCGAGTGCAGATTTTTATAGAGGCTGGCATTAAGTTCCACAGCACACTTGAATCTCTACCAGTAGAAGCTCATTTCTTGCACTTCTAAGATCTTGATTTGTCTGACCTCTTCCTTCTTCAACACATTTGAAAATGTCTGGACCCTCCGACCGTCGTTTTGACTTGAACCTTGGAGAAGAGACAGCCACGCCTTCTCCAGACAACATATGGCGCCCATCCTTCATATCCCCTACTGGTCCTCTTACCGTTGGGGATTCTGTGATGAAGAATGATATGACCGCTGCAGTGGTGGCCAGGAACCTTCTCACTCCCAAAGATAACAGGCTACTTTCCAAACGGTCTGATGAGTTGGCTGTTAAGGACTCTCTGGCTCTTAGTGTTCAGTGTGCAGGTTCTATGTCTAATATGGCCCAACGCCTATTTGCTAGAACCCGCCAAGTTGAATCATTGGCTGCTGAAGTGATGAGTCTCAAACAGGAGATTAGAGGGCTCAAGCATGAGAATAAGCAGTTGCACCGGCTCGCCCATGACTATGCTACAAACATGAAGAGGAAGCTTGACCAGATGAAGGAATCTGATGGTAAGGTTTTACTTGATCATCAGCGGTTTGTGGGTTTGTTCCAAAGGCATTTATTGCCTTCGTCCTCTGGGGCTGTACCTGGTAATGAAGCTTCAAATAATGAACCTCCATTGCCTCCTCCTTCTGGGGTTTTGTCAAGTACTGAGGCTCCGGATAACCACCCTCCGGTGCTTTCTCTTTCTGGGGCTCTACCGACTGCTGAGACTTCCCCTAAGCAACCTTTGTGAAGGCTCCCTTTTGTTTGTTTATTTTGACTCATGTATATGTACATATTTGTGGCTTATCGAAAATATTAATAAATAAGCTTTGCTTCATTTCAACATATTGTGTTAAATACACCAAAGCCTTCTTCATAAAGTTCTTTGAATTTTTGCTTTTGTTGAAACCTGTATTGTTGAAGCTTTGTGAGTGAAGTATGTAGTTTGAGGTAGTGTTCCCTTAATTTCCCGAGTGAGGAAAACTTCTCGGTTGGAGACTTGAAAAATCCAAGTCACTGAGTGGTTGTGAGACTGCCGAGTATCAAGGTGCAGTAGCATATGGTGGGAGTCCCCCAAGTCTTCAGGCGAAGAGAGTTGCCGAATGAGGTGTCTCGCGTGTTACTAATTTGTCAAAGTAACGAATCCTTGTTTCGATGTCACACATTCGTATATGCTTTATCTAAAAATATTTCCAACTTTTGTGTGTTTGATGCTGCATGCTATTGACTAGACAAGATCAAGTGCAATTAGTAGCTTTTCTCTCTTTTTCATCTTTTCTTTGGTGGAATTGCTTTTCGTTTCCACTAATCAGCCTGAGTGGATGCAAGATAACACCTTTCTCTATAGCTCAGATTGCAAAGTCGTCTTCATGAAAGTTTTTCCTTATCTTGTGAACTACAACATATCCAAATTTGAGATCCATCGGAGTAGTACAACTTCAGAAATTCAAGTATGATGAGTAACTGTTCATCAATGTTCTGTTAATCCGTCAGACTTGTTGTGAGCTTCGAAACTCCATTTTCTCTTGCTCAGATCAACATACTTTCTTCATCGAAGTTGTTCCTCAGCTTGTGAACTACAACATATCCAAATTTGAGATCCCTCGGAGCAGTATAACTCCAGAAATCCAGGTATGATGAATGACTGGTTATTATTTTTCTGTCAACCCGTCAGATTTGTTGTGAGCTTCGAAACTCCATTTTCTCTTGTTCAGATCGGTATGCTTTCTTCATTGAAGTTGTTCCTCAGCTCGTGAACTACAACATATCCAAATTTGAGATCCCTCGGAGCAGTATAACTCCAGAAATCAAGGTATGATGAATGACTGGTTATTATTTTTCTGTCAACCCGTCAGATTTGTTGTGAGCTTCGAAACTCCATTTTCTATTGTTCAGATCGGCATGCTTTCTTCATTGAAGTTGTTCCTCATCGTCTCTTTCATAACATATCAAAAATTCAGAATGAACTAATGGTTAAATATTTCCAGATCTTCGAAACATCACAGCAGCTTCGAAATCTGCAAGAATCCGACTGTCATGTTTGGAGCTTCAACACTTTAATTTCCGTCGCTCAAACAGAAATAGTTCCTTCTTGAAAGTTGTTCATATGCTCAAGAACTATAGGGTGTCCAAAATTCAGCTCCATTGGAGAAGAGCAGAGGTTGCAGAAATTTGATAGATGAAAGGAGGCGGAAGAGGGAGAGAGAGAAAAAGTCTCTTGGGTTGGATTGCTATTTTGGGGCAGATTCCAATTTTTGTAGCACCTTCATTATTGATGAATTGCTTGTACTTTTGTCCATTATGAAACTTGGGACTTTGGCTTGTTGTTGGATCTATTATAATATGTTTGGGAACATATATAAGTGAATAAATAAGAAGGAAAATATTGGGCCCTTGTGGGTGTAAAACAAAAAATGTTTATGTTTACCCAAGTGTTTTTGTACAAGTTCAAGGGCATCTTGGGTTTTGTGAACAAAATTTGTTTATTTGGAGCAAGGTTTTGTGTTGAAGCTTTGTAGGTGAAGCTTTGGTGTTGAAGCTTTGTAGATGAAGCTTTCGAGGTGAAGCTTTGATGGTGAAGCTTTGTAGATGAAGCTTTCTGGGTGAAGCTTTGATGGTGAAGCTTTGTAGATGAAAGTATGTAGAGGGAGCTTTCTAGGTGAAGATTTTTTAGGTGAAGCTTTGTAGGTGAAGCTTTGGTGTTGAAGCTTTGTAGATGAAGCTTTCGAGGTGAAGCTTTGATGGTGAAGCTTTGTAGATGAAGCTTTCTGGGTGAAGCTTTTCGGGTGAAGCTTTTTGGATGAAGCTGTTTTTTTTTTTTTTTTTTTTTTTTTTTTTTTTTTTTGGCGCTTGACACGGTCTTCATTTGCTTGTTTTGTAGTGACTGTGGTAGACGGATTGCTTTCTGATTGAGAAGGGTTCCGGCATCGCTTGCTATGAATGTAAAAGAGTGAGGGCTGAGTTGGCTAAATTACCTCTTTATTGAATTCATTGCCAAATGGCCTTCATTACATAGGATGCCGAACGGCTATAGCTCAACACTTGTACATCGTGAGTCTATTTGTAGTAGTACTTCAAGTGATCAGCGTTCCATGGATGGCCAAGGGTCTTGCCATCGGAGCTTCTAAGTGTGTAAGAGCCAGGGCGACTGATGCCAATGACTTCATACGGTCCATCCCAGTTTGGACTAAGTGTGCCTTCACTCGGGACTCTGTCGCAGAGTAATCTTTTCTTTAAGACCCAGTCTCTTATTTTGAAAGAACGAGGCTTGACCCTAGAGTCATAATAGTTGGAGATGCGCTGCTTGTAGGCGACATTCCTCAAGTGAGCTTGGTTTCTGTGTTCCTCGACTAAATCCAAGTTGAGGGTGAGTTGTTTGTCATTTTCACTTTGAATGTAGTTCTGGACTCGGAATGTTGCTTGCTCGAGCTCAACAGGGACAACCGCCTCTGTGCCAAAGGCAAGTGAGAATGGAGTTTCTCCTGTTGAAGTCCGATATGAAGTGCGATATGACCAAAGAACTTAGGGTACAAATTCTGGCCAACAGCCTTTAGCTTTGTCCAAGCTGGTTTTCAAAGTGCGCTTGATTATTTTGTTGATGGCCTCAACTTGTCCATTAGACTGGGGATGAGCTGGAGAGATTCTGAGAGCTTCTGAGGATGAGAGAGGGGATCTCAGGCCTAGGAATTGGCCTACGAGAGTGAGAGTGAGGCCTCCCCAATTGTGAGGGTGAGGGGTCCTTTTATAGAATAAGGACTCCTCACTTATTACATATTTGCCCCTTCCTTTATCCCATAATTACATTTAAGTCCCCTGAGTATTTGTACGAGATCTAAATACGAGGCCCTAAATATGGTATAAACAGTAGTCCCCCAAGTCTTCAGTCAAGAGAGTCTTTTGGCTGGAGACTTGAAATTCAGTCCATGTGTGGGCCGAAGTAACTAGATGTCGTCTAGAACTAATGCTTGATATGAGGCGGTGCCCAATCTGAAATGATGCTCAACTAGAAGTAACACATGCTGCGAGGCCGCTTTGCTTGTAGCTTGTGTTGCCTTGGTTGGCTCGGCTTGTGGCGTTTGAAGGTGAGGGAGTCCCTTTTATAGAATAAGGGCTCTCTCCTCAATACATAAGTGATGGGTTAGAGTTGATGCTCTCAGTGAGACGGTTGCTCAGTAGGCGGCGATGCTCTCTAATGGTGGTGAGGGAGTCCCTTTTATAGAATAAGGGATCGCTCCTCAATACATAAATCATGGGTGATCTTCAATGAAAGTGAGGGAGTCCCTTTTATAAAATAAGGGTTCGCTCCTTAATACATAAATAATGGGCTAGAGTCCCCCAAGTATTTTTCATGAGGCCCAGTTGAGGCCCAATACATGGTACATAATGTAGTCCCCCAAGTCGTCGGTCAATAGAGTCTGTTGGCTGGAGACTTCAAATTGAATCCATGTATGGGCCGAAGTGGTGGTTGTTCGGAGGCGGTATTTGTATACCCTGCACTGAAGCTTTGTAGGTGAAGCTTTGCAAGTGAAGCTTTGAAGCTAGAGCTCTGTAAATGAAGCTTTCGAAGCTGGAGCTTTTATAAATGAAGCTTTTGAAGCTAGAGCTCTGTAAATTAAGCTTTTGAAGCTAAAGCTCTGTAAATTAAGCTTTTGAAGCTGATTGACATGAGTGATTCTCATGAATGTTTATGTTGATTGACATGAGTGATGCTCATGAATGTTAGCATGAGTGATGCTCATGAATGTTGACATGAATGATGGTCATGAATGTTTATGTATGATTGTCATGAGTGATGCTCATGAATGTTGATGTATGAATGACATGAGTAGTGCTCATGTATGATTTGGAGTACTAGGCGTACTTTTGATCACCTGGTTGGTGTTATTTTGGGCTTATGGGCCTTCGCCCTCCACAACATTCCAGTCCAACCCATTTATTTTGGGCTTGTCGTTGTTCTTTTTTTTTTTTTTTTTTTTTTTTTTTTTTTTTTTTTTTTACCCTCTGATGGGTTTTTACAGATGTGTCCGAAAGATAAGGAAAATAAATTACATCATTCTGGTGGGGTGTTTATTCCATGCTTTTGCAGTGTTTTTCTGCTGCACTCTCTTTGGTTCTTTATCTGGCAGACATAAGGAATCATAATAATAGGAAGATCTTTTGCTTTTCTTCTTTTCTCTTTTCCTTTTCTGTTTTTCCTTTTGCTTTCTCTTTTCTGCTTTGTTCCCCCTTGCTTTTTTGCTTTTTTCTTGATCTCTGCACCTTTGTTGCTCTAGCCTTGCTTGAACCGACTTGGTGATAGCTTGCATCTCTCTTTTGCTTTTTCCTTTCTCTTTTGCTTTTGTTTCTGCAGATGTCGTAGATGGCATCATTGTCAAGCAACACAAATACATTGGTGTGCTCCAGCAGAGAATGGGTTGAGAGAATGCTGTTGTAAAGCTCCACCACAGATGTAAAAGCCTGGGGAGAAAGGTACACAGTGGATCCCAGCTTGGATTTCTTTGGATTTCTTTGGTATAGATCCATCATTGAGTTCACTAGGCCTGCAGGTCCACACACCACACCTTGTCTGCATTAAAGATTATGTGGTTCCACTTCCAGACGCGCAGAGTTGCTCCGCCTTCTGGTTCTGGTGGGCCCTACGAGACGGAGCACGGCATGTTTCCCCGATGATCACGGAGTAATTGGCCTGGGCTCGAACTGATGGGGTTATACAACAGTTTTCCTACGAGGGGAAACCATGTACTACCACGTTGTTTCTCCTCCTCTGACTCTCAGTCGTTCGAGTCGGTGATGTGATCCTCCCGGCTTTCAACGGTTCCTTCAAGATTAAGACTAGCTAAGTAGCAAACCTCTATCACCTATCTCCAACGGGTCGTCGACAGCGTCGACGGAGCAGATCCAAATCCCGGGGACACCACCGGAATACAAAGCTTCGCCGGCCTCTTCCTTTTCGGCTGCGTCACTGGAGACCCCGGACCTGAACATGACAACCTGTTCGACGGATTCAAGATCCGAATCCGAAACGATGACGACGGAGACGAACACGAAGCCAATCCCGATGGTGATAAGGCCGACGGCGACGGAGGTAAAGTCATGGTTTCTAGGGCCAGAGAGATCATGGAGGATTTGTTGCAGAATAGGGACGACGGCGAGTAAGACATCGGTGAGTTAGCAACGGCGACGGAGCATGACATGTTTCCCCTTTTCGGTTTTATTTTTCTGATTTTTCTGCTTTTTGGGTTTTGTAGAGAGAGAGAGATGAGAAAGAGTTTGAGAGGTAGAGGCAGATGCAGAGTCTGAAATCAGAGGCTCAATGGATCTGTTGGAGCACCAGTTCTTCCAGAGCACGGTGTTGATCTTCCAACGACAGCGAGAAGTTACTCAAGTCGTCAATCGCAATCTGCATCAGCTGCGTGTTCGAAGGCGTCTTCAGCTCGTCCGTGAGCTGCTTTATCGCTAGCCGGCGGTCGTTTAGGTCGGTGGGAGACAATCGCTCGACATCTCGCGCCTTCTCTTTCAATTGGACGGGATCGGAGTGGCCCATGGCCCATTGTGACATTCCCTCCAGAGAAAAGAAGCCACCATCGGCGTCAAGGTCAGCGACGGCGGTATCGTCGTCCCGAGGCTGAGTCCGAGTCTAAGCATGCGTTTCGTCTTCTGCACTGGACCACTATACCCTTCCCGTATTGTTAATATTTCGCTCCAAGGAACAACAATCATGGCACACTTTGCTAGGAGTAACGTTTTGGGTTCTTGCAGATTTTGCAGATTCACGATGAAGGTGAAAATTTGAGAGAGAACCGACATAACTTTTTGTGTCGTTTCCCACAGACGGCGCCAAATGTTGATGCACAAAACCGGATGGTCTTGGAACAACGTAAATCTGACCGTGAATCTGCATGAAATGTAAATAACACAAGATGTATCGTGGTTCACCCCAAGGTTTGGGCTACGTCCACACTGATTATGTATTTATTTGAGGTAATAGAGAGGGAGAGGGTGAAAGCTTCTGAGAGCTTCTGAGGATGAGAGAGGGGATCTCAGGCCTAGGAATTGGCCTCCGAGAGTGAGAGTGAGGCCTCCCCAATTGTGAGGGTGAGGGGTCCTTTTATAGAATAAGGACTCCTCACTTATTACATATTTGCCCCTTCCTTTATCCCATAATTACATTTAAGTCCCCTGAGTATTTGTACGAGATTTAAATACGAGGCCCTAAATATGGTATAAACAACGTTAATCAACACTTGAGTAATAATCAAATCATCAACTTTCATGTCATTTGGTTTACAAAATTTCATATACAAATTTAATCTTCCTAGCATTAGCTTTCATGCATATCTTCTACAAAGCCAACATGGCGGCTAGTACACTGGCTGAACTTGGACATCAATATAACTATTGATTTTACACTTTCCTCACCCATTCTAAGATTTAAGGACCACAATTATATGTCTGTAAAGATCTCTAGACGATCCTTGCTGTAATTTCAGCAAGTTCGAAAAACAAAAACATGTATGACCATCTTGGGATTTATCTACGTTCCAAGTCAAACGAAAAGACTCCAAACTAGTGATGATAACCTTCCTAATCTGTAATCGAGTGGTAGCATGCACTTGTAATGGCATTGAATAGGAGAAGAAATTGTTTTCGTAGGGTTCCTGACAGACAGTATTGGACACTTAATTAATCACATTATAACTTGTTAATTGGCATTATGTATTAACTAGTTTCTGATACAAAATTACGAACATTTTTGCGGCGACCAACACGGAACAGCATAGGAGACTGACAGTTTGTTCTCTGCGGGTAATCGATGTATCTGATGCATGGGTATTATTAGTTTAATTAATTAACTAAGATTATGGATTTTGGATCGATCAATGTCAACCATTCCTCGGAAATTGAAAATAGGGTTTAGAAACATACATGTTTATGAGGAATTTTTTTGGTATTTTTGTATTTGTAGAAGCATCGTATATGTTTTTAGGATGAACATGTGTTGGTAGGCTGTATATCTATTAGAGAGATGACACAAATAATAATACAAATAGATGGTAAGTAAAACATTATACTGATCTTAATTTGTTTTAGCCTTCCTAGACTTTTGGCCGTATCAAAGAGGTCAAGGAGGAATCTTACATTAATACCTTCTCATAACAAGTAATTTTTTTAATCTTTAATTAAATCATTATAATAGTAAGCTAGGTTTGATGATTTCATACTATATATTCTCCAGAAAAATGTAATAATATTTTCATTACCTTTTAATGAGGAGCTGAGTCGGACAAACCTCGAGCACACTACGTCAAGGCTTGCATGCATTGATTTTATTTATTTTTAATTGGTTAATGATTAGGGTTTCTTAATTTAACTCTTCTTTTGTTTTTTCTTCTCCATTTATTCATTACTGTGAGACCAGCCCCACATAAATTCTACTATAGAACTCGACACGGTGCACAATACACACCAAGGCAAGAAATGACTCATTTTCATATATAAAAAGAACTCATTGAGTCATTTATAACAAGGAGGTTGTCTCCTAAAGGGTAATATCTTGCTCTTGTAATCAAGAAATTTTAGGCGCATGCAATTACAAAGTCAAGAATTATCGGGGGTAAGGGCAAAATATAAAAAGGTAGAAGCTTCTACCTTCTTTTGTCACATTCCACAAAAAAACATTTGGTTGTGAAACTCGTCAAACACTTTCACAGCTCCACTCATTTCTCACATTCAATCAACACAGAACCCACCAACATATTCAATACAACCTTGTCATGTTTCTTCACAAACCCATGTATTATTTCTCATATGTGAGTGCCTTAGCCTCGCACATGCCTATAGAGCAATGGGAATGGTAAAATTATCGGACTTTCTGCTGTTGCCTCTCGACTCAGATATCATGTTATGGAAGAGATACAATGTATCTTCCCATCAATTCTCTATACAATAGCTCTTAAGCATGGCATTTCAGAGAGAGACAGTTCTGTGAAACGTTTCGTCAAGCACCTTGTGGGCATAACTAGGTGACTCATATAATTTGTTAGTATGCTTATTGGGCTTTATTCCCTCACTCAACATTGCATTGAAATTGTAGACATGTAAATTTCGTTGCATACAAATGATGCATCACAAAACTCCATGTGGGATATGACTTGTCACAAATGGACAAGTCATCAATGACATGTGGCACAAATCAAGCAAATGAAGCTCAAAAGCATTCCTAAAATGCGGCACAGGGGAAGAAATCTCCTTAAAATCGGCAAGGGGCCCAAATTGCTCCCAAAACCAGAAAGAAAGCTAAAGCATCTTCAAAAAACAAGCAAGAATTGAAGATTGCTCGCAAAATAGGCAAGAAAGCCTTATAGATTTCGGCCAAGCAAGGGAAAGTAGTTAAAATTAAGACACAAAACATGCCTAAATTCTCCCATGGACGAATCAAGACACAAAAAATCGTCCAAAGGCAAGCTTTGAGAAGTCTACATTGAAGGGCCGAAATTCTCACAAAAGGAGAACCTCTACCAAATCTTTGAAGACTAATACACTGCCAAAGCTCTCTTCGAAGAACGTACAACCAAAGCCAAAGTTTTCCTTCAAGACTTTGTTGCAAGCTTAAAACTTGTAACGATGTTCGATTCAAGGTCAAGTCGCCAAGACCCTTGAATCAACAAAATTCCACATCAACATCACTTTTGCTGCAGGTCATACACAAACCTAGAGGTGAAGACTATCCACGCATTATTTCAAGCTCAAAACTTGAAGCAATCGTTCAATCGTTCGTCCGAAATCAAGTTATCGTGACCCTTGGATCAACAACCTACACATCTACATCAAATTTGAAAACTAAATCAGAGGAAAATTGTAAACAGAGATTGTAACCCTACGAATTCATCAATACAAATCTACTTTGTACACATGTTCTCGTTTCATTCGTTACAGAATTTTCGTGTTTATAGAAATACCTCTTGAACATCATACCGGTTGAGGTGCATAATGGCCTTAAAAGATAGCCTTATAGGACTCGAACACTATATGACGTTGTTTTGTCCTGGGTGTCTAAAAAAATATAACGCAAAAGTAGCAAAGCATAAAACATAGAAGCAAAGAAGCAAATTCCGAGGGCAGTCAGAGGGGCAAAATCCTTACTCTCAATGGCGATTTCCGGGGACCAAGGGGCGGCCACTCCTCTTTGCCCATATGTAGCTTCACCAGTGGGCACATGCATGTCTATCGAGAGGTGAACTTTCTTGCTAATGCTATTATAAATTTAGGATATATCAAGCCCTTTATGCAAAGGGATCCCCATTTTTTTCAAAAAATGGGGATTAGGTGTGGGGTCCACTTCACATCAAACTTCAACGATCCGAACCTCCTATTTTGTAAGTCTCGATTCATAGATCATCCTTGTAAAAATTCAATTCGATCCGAAATCATTTGCCTATTTAATTAGCAAGATAAAATTTCATTATTCTTTATATAACAAAATATTCATTAATTTCTTTGAACCCAACTAGATGTCTTAAACATTTCTGATTTGGCTAATATTTTATAAGGATGATCTATGAGTTGCAACTTGAAAAATAGAAGGTTCGGATCATTAAAGTTTGATGTGGTATGTGTCACATCCCAGCCCGAGCCCCACCACATCCCAAGCTTGACTCTACCGTAGCACGATATTGTCCACTTTGAGCCTAGACCACGCCTTCACGGTTTTGTTTCTGGGAACTCACACGAGAACTTCCCGGTGGGTCACCCATCATGGGATTGCTCTCGCGCGAACTTGCTTAACTTCGGAGTTCCGATGGAACCTCAAGCCAGTGAGCTCTTAAAAAGCCTCGTACTAGGTAGAGATGAGAATATACATATAAGACATAGAGGATCCACTCCCCTAGGTGATGTGGGATGTAACAGTATGGACCCCACAACTAATCCCCAATTTTATAAAAGCATGGGGATCCCTTCCCTTTAAGGTTTCCCTCCATTTAAAGTACTCATATTTGGAACAGTTTCTTACCTACTGCTGCTAGAAATGCTTCTTATATATATGATTGAATTGAGAACAAATATGCTAGCGTGGTTTCTATCTTTAAGCATTTATTTTCCTTCAAAATAAAATAAGAGTGAGGACTGAAGGAGTGGCCTCGTTAAAACCTTAAGATAAAAACCCTAGAAAGAGAAAAATCCAGTTAAGGGAAACGGTACTCACCCACCATGTACAACTGAGCTTAAACAAAAGGTAAGAACACCAACCTACAAATCATCCGTAAGGTTTGAGGTAAGCCAGTAGCTCACCTCAATCCAAGTAGAAAATACTAGTTTATTTAGTGATGAATTAAACTTTAATTGTAAAGGAATTTGATGGAACTCTCTTTTTCTTGTATATGCAAGGATTGCACACAAATAAATTACCTGGAAACGTTTGCTTTGGTTTGATCATTCACTCTCTTTTTCTTTATAAGCCTTAATAGCCATATTCAAAGTATGCTACCACCAAAAAACATAAAAGAACGTGAATGTAACTAGCTACTAAAAAGCTTCACATTCCTTTTGGTCTTTAGACTTTGTAAAGCTTTTGACGAGGAATTCCCACAGAAGGAAGTTCTCCTTTGGTCTTTAGACTTTGAATACAGCTCTAATAATATAAAACTCTTCACAAAATTATACGTTAAGAAAAATGGACAAAGAGCATCCTGGATCCACAAATTTTTTACTTGATGAGAGTTGAGATCACGTGATAACAATAATTATTCGAGGAGGTTCCTCACCGGATCCTCTTTGTGAGGATCCTGAGAATCCTCCAATACATCCGTTCATCGTACATTGTACGCTTATAAATTATTGTAAAAATTTTTATTTAAAATTAAATATAAACAGTACTTAACAAAAACTGACCGAACGATATACGATGAACGGATGTGATTAGAGGATTCTCAAAATCCTCACAAAAATGATCCAGCAAGGATCCTCTCTCATAATTATTTATGTACAGAACGTGAATTGACTGTGATGTTTGTGACTTTTCATTCAAATGATTGATTTAATTATGGACAAAATTGGCTCACTCAATATATGGTTTTCTTTTCTTTGGAATCTTAACATTTCTCATTCTGAGTCAAAATTTTGAGAATGAGTTTGCTCACAACCTTTACTACGTATTGAACATCATTGTCATTACGCCGCATGTTGGGTGGCCTAAGTTAATATTAATTTTAGCTTAAAATTGTTCTTTTTCTTGAAATTAACCGTCATTATTGTGTTAGCATATTATGATTTGAGAGATTTTCTTCTGCAATCAATACATAATTTCAGTGGCTCCGTCCGCTTAATCAATGTTAGTCACGTGTTCAACAAGTGAATCATTTGTCCGATAATAGCTCACCAAGAGTGACAATAATGCTTGGTTGCAGGAAAATATTTCTCCTAGAAATGATATAGACAAGAATTTCTGGCACACATGTATTTGTTTGAATTTTGAGAGGGATATTTTTTGTACACTAGTTTGTTTATACAATGGTTTCGAGCAAACCCTTATCATGTAAAAGACCCTTCAGTACATTTTAGGGTTTTTTCCTCGGTTTCACTTTCACATTTCCTCTGGGCTATCAAACCTACGTAAAATGTAATCTCCATATAGATTGAAATGTAAAACGAGCAGTAGGCCAAGACTCAGTTCAATTTCAAATTCAGTGAATCACGCAAAATTTTCGTATATGATTGTGGTTTTACAGCTCTCTCTTTGAACTATTATTTGTACCGACAACAATGTTACCAAAGTACATACATCAATCACTTTTGAAAAAGTAACAAGAACAAAATCATTTATATGTATTAGGTTTTAATTATAAGTAACGTAAAAGCTACATAATTAGAAACTATAATTAACACTTCAAAATAGTTATTATGTTCTCATTCTTTATTATTTTACCAGAAATAAGTTAAAATGATAGTACGTGATATCTATTTGAAAAGTTAACACTTATCCCATATAATTAATAACCAAATCGACGTCTCCGAGAGGTGTCCTATTACAAACGTCTGGTCCTTGTGTGTTTCATGTGCGCAACGCAAGTTGTTAATGTTCATCGATCACGTATTTGCTTATGTAAACTGTTAATGCAAATACTGTTGAAGTAATCTGACTTCTTTAACTTTATATCAAATTTACCCCAAGGCTTTTTATATTCTGGTAACATAAAAAGCATGTTAAAATGTTAATTAGAACATTATTAGTACCCAACTTTATATCTTTTCAGCTATATATTAAGCATCAGCATATGTTTTCCTTTTTTCTTTTCTTAAAGATGACAAGCGATTTATTGAAAAATAAACCGAAAATATTATTTATATTAAACTTTTGCCAGCATAATGGCATCAGTTATCATATTCATTTTAGTTAGGAAGGAATCATGAATGTTGTATTTACCGCATATGATTGAGTATTTTAGCTGCAAGCATATCTCTCCAGGATTATGTCTCTATCTCATCCCTTTCCACTAATATTACCAAATTAATATTTTCTCAAGGCCAAAAATAAATTTAGTAACGAGTCGATCTCTTCTGAAACTTTGGAACGGATTTAGTAGATTTGGTCAAGCCTCAGAGATTTTCGTGACTGCATTTTTCTCACCCTTGTGGGATTAGCATTGAAGAAGTTGATATTCCACCATAAAATTAATTGGTAATCTACAGAATAGTCCAATTACTTCGAAGCATGTGCAAGGCTCCTTCTTTCTTGGATATGGATTAATCTCTCAACGTGCCCCTCTCACGTGTGGCAAATTTTCAAGCCTAATAGGTGGATAACACAAATAGAGTGACGTTGAGCAAGTGTGGCCCTTGGGCTTCACATGCGGGACAACTTGCTTTGATACCATGAAGAAGTTGAGGTTTTACCATAAAATCAATCGGCGATATATAGAGCAGAGGGGGTGTTGAGGGGATGCAAAAGGTGCAATTGCACAGGGCCCCAAATTTGAAAGGGCCCCCAAAATTTTTGTCACCTAATATTTATATTTAATAGTATTCTATATTTAAAATTGCTTTTGTTATGAAATAATGTTCTATATTCAAAAATTGATTTTGTTAGCACTTTAAAATCTTATCTTACACTCCTTTAATTTTTTTCTTTCTAAATACAAAAAATTAAAGTACAATAAGATATTTCGAGTGCCAATAATACACCATGAAGACGGTATTTTTTCAATATTATTATATAATAATGTTACATATTCAAGTGAAACTTTAAAGTTAGAGTTTTTGAAGTTTGTTTTCTTGTTTGGTTGTTTAAGATTGAACTGTTTTTTATTATTTAGTGAACGTTATGTTTGTAGCTCTTTTTACTTATTATTAATGACATTTTTAAACTTGCAATCAGTGAGTGCTAAAGTTTGTTTTAATTTAAGTGATTGTTTTCTAACGTCAATACATTGTCCTACATTTTTTAAGACTTATCTTAAGGAGGGGCGCTTTTATAAATTTTGCATAGGGCCCCCAAAATCTCAGAGATGGCCCTGATACAGAGTAACTCAGTTACTTATAAACACATGTAAAATTTCTTTTTTCTTCGATGTGAGATTAATACTCTCAACAAACATTATCCCAACTTTAAGGGATGAGCAAAGATACACTCTAATTTCTTTGCAAGCTATATTTAGTCAGGAATATGGAGTAAAATCTCTATCAGAAAAGATGTTTCGCAGCATTATGCCGACATAGCAACATTCTTGACCGTATTATGGGTTAAAATCCAAACTGTATAAATATAGTGGAAGACTTGGATAATATTCCTGCCATGCAAGCATACATATATATAATATTAACCCTCTGTATATGTGTGACTATAAATAATACCTTGAAAAAGGACAGAATGCCAGGTGGTTTGCCTAATTTGAAACAAATATTCTTAGGAAAATGGACACATCTACAAGGAATATGAGTCCCTATAGCTAACTAGCCAGCCTATCTAATATTGGCATAGCATCCTGTTTTTATAGTCGATCTTATGCAAAATAACAAAAAAGAGGAAACATTTTGAATCTTTCCCGACGACTTAGAGCAAAGGCAAAATTAGAGAAGTTGCCCTACAAATCTATACAGACTGGTGAATGAAAGATATCTAAGATTTTGACAAGAACCCATTACCCCCTTCTTTTTTCTTGCTTTATATGTTCTACATGTATACATTTTCTTGTTCCACTTTCCACCATTCCACACGCTTATTTTCTTCAAATAAAGTTGAGAGTAATGCTAAAGATATTGTCTATTAAAATTATATTTTTTTATCATATGATGTGACAGGTAATGGTTGAATTTCTTTTTTAAATTATTAAAGGAAGAATCGAACCATCAATAATCACATCATATGATCTACAAAATATGTACTAAAATCCTTATCTCTCTACCATTTTCCTAAAGTTGATAATGATTATAAGAGAAATGGTCCCACTATATAAACTTTTGAGGGCTCCAATCAAACTTGAATATAGTGCCTTCGTCAAGGTACGTACAGAAGATTTGGAGGTTTCCTACCCAATTGGACAGCACTCATCAAATCATATATTTGGTTTCAACTCAAACAATATAGTCTAGCAATATTGATTTCTACTTGTAATTTGAAGGTTTTAAACTTCACTTTCCTACATAACAAGTTTGTAAATCAAAATAGCTTTCACAAGATGAAGATTAAGTCAACAAATCATAACTACAATAATCATTTATAACATAACATGAACAAAGAATGAACTAGAACCAAACCTGTAGAGATCAATGAAGATGAAGACGCATGATCGATCCAAACAACGATCATTCTCCTCGATCTGTTAGAAAGCTCAATGCTTAATTAATAATAGGCTCTTAGTGCAACAATAAGCATATCTTTCTATGAGAGTAAAAGCCACTAGTTATAGAGTAACAATCCATATGATTATCCAATTAGAACCCATATAGAAAACCTACATAGTAATAAATAAGACTCGAATAACATCAAAAAGACTCAAACAACATTAAGGCGTTGCTATAAAGCACGATTTATCGACTACCTTATTAATCACATCTTTAATCCAAGTGGGTTCGACATACATAACTTAGGTCCATCTCTATTAGGGCAACTTCAATTAGGAGATGCAAATTTTAAATATAAAAATCACATTTGCATCCCATTTACATTTAATTTACATTTTTGGGAGATGTAAAATGTGAATTTTACTTCAATGGGGGAGATGTTAATTAGGGAACTCATTACTTTTATCTTTTTAACTGGCCAAGCCCACCTTCTAAAGATTAAAAAAATGAAGCGATTTTCACATTTTTTTAGCCTTTTATACATCCATGTTTAATGTTGAATCCGTTTGATTTATTCAATCCGATGACCATAAATAAAGAGGATTGTATGAAAATCACTTTAAAAAAAATGATATATGTTTTAAAATTTTCGGCCAAAATAGGTATTTTACGTCTCTTAAAATTTGTCCACTAAAGAGCTTTCCAACAAAAGAATATAAAATGCCCTATCAAAAGCATTTTGCATCTCACACTGGAGATGCTTTTACAAATAGAAAGGAAGCTCTCCGGATCCCTTCCACCAAATCCATCAATTCGGACCCTTGAAATTTAATCCAATGGCTAAAAATAAGGATCCTCTTTAAAAGTTATAATAATTTTAGCCGTTTGATTAAACTTCAAGGGACCGGATTAGTGAATTTGGTAGATTTGGTGGAAGTGATTCAGAGAGAATCCCTTTCCTTTACAAATGTGGTCAGGAAGGTGCGAGTGCATGTAGGATTATTCTTAAGGAAAATTAATGAAAAGGGCTTGAAAACTTTGAGTTTTAATGATAAGGACAAAATAAAGGGTAAAGTGAATAGTACCAGGATTGACTTTTTAGTGTAAAAATGTGGTTTTTCGTTAAAGTGAACAGTACCAGGAGCTTTTCGTTAAAGTTCCCTTATTCTTAATAAAATTCTTACCAGCCCTCATATCGAAATAAAACAAATCCAGCTAGGTCCGTACCGTTTGTATTTGTTTGCTAGTATTTTTTATAAATTCCTTCAATATAAAGAAGAATAAAACATGTGATACTATTCATCTCAATATGTATGTAAAAAATCTCAAATTTGACTCTCATGAATAACGAGTTTGATAACTATACTCTAGTTAATTAGAGAAACGTCTTACAATTAAGAAGAATCACAAAGTTGGAGATAATCTGGGGTCCGGCCCATCAGCTCTTAGACCTCACCGAAAAAACCCCACCCTACCCAGGGCAACCCCCCGCATTCCTTTGCTACGGAAAACCCGTCGTTGGGCTTTTAGGCCATACGTGCTGTTTCACAAATCACAAGAGCAAACCGACATGCAACACATGTAGCAAGGCATTTCTGGGAGCAAATTTTACTCCTCAACTTATCGATACACTACTACCCTAAACTCGGGGAAGTGGATCTACAGTCATGCAAGCAAGATGTCATGGTGGAATAACTTGTTGGTTATGGAGAAATTCAAGGGACATGGCACATGGAGCCCAAGAATAGAATACCCCCATGATAAAAATCAATTATCTCACATACATAATAGGTATATGAAATGTCGGTACACAGTGACTCTGAATTTCACTTGAATAATTTAAAACACTCACTAACTTGAGCTTCGAAATGTCTTTTCTAGGTACAACCTCCGTCTTTCCTCATCGGTTGCAATCGAAGATGGTGTCATATGTGCTTCTCAATGTGGTGACAAGATTACTGGTTGGGGAACTGGAGGACCTTAATTTTTATGTTCCAACACCATTCCTCCTTTAATAACAACATAACATCATTTCACAATGGCCACTTAGTACTACGACTAATGATATTCCTCTTCACTTATAAGTGAGAGGTCTTAGGTTTGATTCTCGTAGAAGACGAATTCGAGCCAAATTATTATGGCTAGTCCACTATAAGGCTTAGCCCACACTCTCACCCCTTAGACCTACTCCAACCCTTGGAGTAAAAATCAAATTTTATGTTCTAAACTTACCACAACTTGCTCCAACCTTTAGAGCAAATATGAGTTAAAACTTGTTTGTACCATACTTGACCAATCCCGAAACTACTAAGCACCGGTCAACATTATACCGTCAAGGACCCAGAAGAGTTTCCCTCCAACCAGGAGGCCAATCACAGCGCGACACGTGTCGACATCAGAAGCCAATCGTAGCGTGACACGTGTCAACATCAAAAGCCAATCACAACACGACACATGTCAATGTCAGAATGAAACTTGAAACTCTCTTCTATAAATAGAGATCATTCTCTCACAATATTTCCTAATGTCATTTGTACTAAATCATTCACTAGTACTTACTAAAGGAGAGCTTGAACCTATGTACTTGTGTAAACCCTTCACAATTAATGAGAACTCTTCTACTTCGTGGACATAGCCAATCTAGGTGAACCACATACATCTTGTGTTTGCTTCCCTGTCTCTATCATTTACATACTTATCCACACTAGTGACCGGAGCAATCTAGGGAAGGTCACAAACTTAACACTTTCTGTTGTACCAAAGTCCTCACTGATTTTGTGCATAAATATTTGGCGTTGTCTGTGAGAAACGACACTTATTCCCACTCTCTTCAGCTTTGTTAAGCTAGTTACCACCATTCTTACACTCTCTTTTGACCAGGCATCCCATTCCAACATGGGGAGTGAAGGAAGCCACATCATACAGAATGACACCCCTCTTGCACCTGGTACAAAGTAGCGAAAGAAGGAACAAAAGAAGTTTGCTCTTCAGGCTAAAGTCGATGAGCTAGAGGCTCAGAATAATAAGATAGCGATGAAGAATGAGATCCTCCAAGAGCAGTATGAGAAGGTCTTCGAGATGCTCTACAAGGCTAGATATACTAAAACACATGAGCTAATCACCCCTATGAAAGTTAACCATCAACTGTGTGCCCCACAACACGGAGGGTCATTTGCCCTCAACATGGGTATTCCTATTGAGGAGCGAGCTACTCATCGAAATGGCGACCAACATGAAACTTCTCTCAACCCAGTTGCTTCGACCCGAAGCAAGAGGAGTGGAATGATCGAAAGCCATCTTTCACGACTGTCGAGACTTTCTAAAGCAACGTCGAGACAATCCCATCCATGTAAGCTCGAAGATCAATGACCTAAGGGTCTCTGAAAGACTCAGTCCACTCCTATGTCCCAGGTCGGCTAGCAATTTAGGGAAGGGGCAACAAGTCCTAGAGAAACACGAAGGTATAGGGGACTTAGAGATGTTCTGACAGACATACCTTGGAAGTCAGTACGGCGAGTCCAGGGAAAAATCACATGCTCTTAATCAAACCTTCCTACTTCCAAAATGAGATGGAGATTTACGAAAGAAAGCTCCAGTGGTACATGACTCCACTCAGGACCCTTTTGTCCTACAGCTCCTTAAGGATGTAAACAAGTTGAAGGCCGAACGACAAGCTGAGATACCTGATTGGAACCAACCTAGGCCTGGCCCTCTTACAAGGGGGATCATCGACGTCCCCCTCCAAGCAAAGACAAAGCAGAAGCTTGGCTTGCAACTCTATACTAGAAAAGAGGACCCGATTGAACACCTTAATCTCTTTGAGTCCACCATGGCATACCGGATGCACACCGACGAAGAGCGATGTCTTCTCTTCCCCTCTACCCTTTATGGCGGAGCTCTAAACTGGTATTGCCGTCTTCCATATAAAACGGTAGACTCATTTGAGGAATTAAGAAAACTGTTTATTTCTCAACACATTTTCCAGACCGATCGCTTGCACCCTGCGGATGACTTGTACATTATTCACCAGAAGCCAGATGAGTCATTACATATGTATGTTAGCCGCTTAAGCCATGAGTATTCCCGTTGTGCCGAGGCAGATGACAAGACTGCCCTCAAAGCCTTCACGGGAGGCTTACATGATTGTTTCTTCAAGTACATGATCAATGCCAACACTTGTTGGAAGACTTACTTTAAGGTGATGGCACAGACTTACAACCATGCATTCGCTGAGGCAAGGACATATCAAGGGAAACCCCCCACAGCCACCCCTTATCAGCAAGTAGAAAGTGGGAGCCAGATCCAACCAAATGAGGTGACCTCGACCTTCTAAACGGCAGCGGTGCCTCCTACTGCCTTACTTAATACTTTGCCAAGTCAACATACATATCAATCTCAGGGCAAAAGGAAAGATTTCCATCCTCATCAGTCTCATTTTAGTAAAAGGAGTAAGGGATACTATCGTGATAACCAAGGGTATCGCCACGATAATGCCCACCCCCAGGCAGTCAACACAGTGGGCCAAGCACGTGTCAGGACAGGCCCTACCCCGAGATATGAGACATACACATCTTTGAACACCATATGCGTGGCCATTTACCCCAACATAGTACACCTGATAACGAAGCCAATGTCGAGGTAGTCGGGTTACAAGCCCACGAATAACACTAGCACGTTTTGCTGCTACTACGAGCATAACGGCCATGACAGCGAGAAGTGTATCACCCTTCGTGATCATATTGAAGCTTTGGCAGGTGAAGGAAAAATTGATCAATTCCTCCTTCCCCCTCCAAAGGGTAACCGTAACCAACGCTAGGTGAATGTGATATATTCCATAAGTGGTGGCACACCCATATCTAAATCTTCCAACAGGGCCATAAAAAATAGTGAAAGAGCTTTAAGGTCTGGCCACCAAGTGTTTCACGTGGAAGACATCAGGGGAGGCAAGTATCAAAAACCTAACTGAGATCCAATATGTTTCTACCCTGAGGAAGAAAGAGGTACCATCTACCCTCATAACGACCCACTGATCGTGGAAGCTCATATAGCCAACTTTGAAGTACAACGAATCCTGGTAGACACGGGGGCTTCGGTCAATATCATGTTTGCTGAAGCATTCAAAGCACTTAATGTAGCTGAACATTTGCTCGATCGCTCGATTTCTCCTCTGATAAGCTTCTCCGGTGATATCATGCAACCTTTGGGAAGCATACATTTACCTTTCACCATTGGTACAAGCCCTTACACAGCTACCATTACTACTAACTTCTTAGTGGTTGATTGCCCAACGGCATACAATGTCATCTTGGGACACACATGCATCAATAATCTCAAGGCTATGGTATCCACACATATGTTGTTGATGAAATTTCCAACCCCCTATGGCAATGGTTACATCAGAGGAGATCAACTTAGCGCACGATCATGTTACAACACTTCGGTCAAGCAACAACACCTGCATATGCCCAAGGAAACCCTTTCTATATATGACCAAGTCATAAGGACCAGCCCAGACGAATCCAACTTGGATCTTCACGGTGGCAACAGTCAACCCGATGATCCCCGAGATGACTCTTTCACCCAGTAAGCACAACCCGCTGAAGAGTTGGAGAAGGTCTCTATCTCAAAAGATTGTCCGAATCGCATGGTGAAGATTGGCACCACATTGTCACCACCCATTCAGTTGGCATTGATCTCTGTTTTGCAAGAGAACACTGAAGTCTTCGCCTGGTCATACGAGGACATGCCAGGCAATTCTCCTGATATCATTTGTGATCGCTTAAGTATTGACCCCAAGACCAAGCGAGTGAGACAGAAGTGAAGATCTTATGACGCTGAACGGTACAAGGCAATGAAAGGAGAAGTTGAAAAACTCAAAGGCATAGGCTTCGTCCGCGAAGTCAATTATCCAACGTGGGTAGCAAATGTTGTCCTTGTTAAGAAGAATCCGACCAAGGAAAGTCTCCTGCTCCAAACGGTCTTGTGGAGAATGTGTGTCGATTACACCAACCTAAACAAAGGATGCCCGAATGATAGCTTTCCTTTTCATCTCATAGACAGACTTATAGACTATACGGCAGGGTGTGAACTCCTAAGCTTTATGGATGCTTACTCAGGATACAACCAAATACTCATGAACCTTCCGGACCAAGAACACACAACCTTCACTACTGACAGGGGACTATATTGCTATAAAGTCATGCCTTTCGACCTAAAGAATGCAGGAGTGACTTATCAGAGACTGGTCAACTCAATGTTCGCCGAACAGATTGGGAAGAGCATAGAAGTTTATGTTGATGATATGCTAGTCAATAGCAAACATGCTGACCAACACATCACCAACCTATCTGAAATTTTCACCATTCTGAAAAGGTATTGAATGAGGTTGAACCCCAACAAATGTGCCTTCGGCATAGGCTCTGGCAAATTCTTAAGCTTCATGATAAACCAACGAGGCATTGAGGCTAATCCCAAGAAGATCAAAGCAATCCTCGACATGAAGGAACCGGTAACTTCAAAAGACATCCAGAGCCTTACTAGCAAGGTGGCAGCCTTAACTAGGTTCATCTCTAAGGCCACAAACAGATGTGCTCCTTTCTTCAAAGCACTTAAGGGAACTAACAAGTACATTACATGGACTGGTGAATGTGCCAAGGCATTCAAGAACCTCAAAGACTACATAAGTAAAGCCCCTCTGCTCTCCAAACCTGAGATTGGTGACACTCTCATTATCTATCTGTCGGTATCGGCTTCAGCAGTAAGTTCCGTTCTCATTCGAAAGGATGGTAATGTCGAACGGCTTGTCTACTACGCTAACATGGCCTTATAACTAAAGCTAGCTGATAAGGGCCAAGCAGTGGCAGACTTCATCGCTGACTTCACATATCCTGTTGACATTGTTTCTACGCCTAAAAAAATGGTTTCATTACCCTCGAAAGCTCAGAAAATAAAACCAACAGCCTCAACATGGAGTCTATATGTTGATGGCTCATCCAACCAACAAGGTTGTGGAGCAAGACTAGTCCTTATGACTCCTGACAAATTCAAGGCATCGAACAATGAGGCTGAATATAAAGCCCTTCTAGCAGGCTTACTTTTGGCCAAACACCTTGGGGTTAAACGAATTGATATCTTCAGTGACTCCCAATTTGTGGTTAACCAGGTCACCAACAACTTTGACGCTAAGGATAGCTCCATGGCAGCATATCTGGCACAAACACAATTGTTGCTCAAGCACTTCCACTACCAGATCACCCAAATTCCTCGAGCGGCAAACAGTCATGCAGATGCTTTGGCTTGCCTGCCTCAGCGGTGGAAGACAAGATTGGGAGAAAAATTCAAGTTGAATTGTTGGCAGCACCAAGCACCATGGCTGCGGAAATGTGCAACTTACAACAGGGGGATAGTTGGTTTACCCCGATTTATAGATTCCTTGCTCATGGCACCTTTTCCAAATGAAAAAGTCTAAGCTAAGCAGATTCGATACAAGGCTACCCGTTACTTGATCATTAATGACCAACTCTACAAGCGGGGTTTTAACTTACCATGCCTAAGATGCCTTACGTACGCAGAGGCAGAAATTATCCTTCGGGAAATACATGAAGGAATCTGCGAAGATCATGCTGGATCTCGATCCCTAGCACACAAAGCTTTTCGCCAAGGATATTACTGGCTAACACTTCACCAAGATGCCACCAGAATATCTTACTCATGTGATAAGTGTCAACGCTATGCAACTATTCCTCACTCCCATCCCGAGCCACTCACTCCTATGATCAGCCCTTGGCGCTTCGCCCAATGGGGACTTGATTTGATCGGCCCAATGCCTGCAGGGAAGGGTAAGGTCCGCTATGGAATCGTTACAGTTGACTACTTCACAAAGTGGGCTAAAGTAGAACCCTTGGCAACCATTACTAAGGCAAAAATAGAAGACTTCGTATGAAAGAACATCATTTAGATTTGGCATTCCCAATGCGATAGTCACTGACAGCGGGCGACAGTTCGACAACAATAAGTTCAGGATGTTCTGCTCTAAGTTCAACATCAACTTATGTTTTGCCTCCCCATCTCATCCCCAGTCTAATGGACAAGTTGAAGCCATCAACAAAATAATCAAGCGAACTTTGAAAACCAGCTTGGACAAGGCTAAAGGTTGTTGGCCAAAATTTGTACCCCAAGTTCTTTGGTCATACCGCACTTCGTATCAGACATCAACAGGAGAAACCCCATTCTCACTTGCCTTTGGTACAGAGGCAGTTGTCCCAGTTGAGCATGAGCAACCAACCAGGTGATGAAATATACAACCTGTACTCTCATTCATGCCACCAACCAGGTGATGAAATGTACAACCTGTACTCTAATATCATTTGGCAATTTGCCATTCATACCACCAACCAGGTGAAGAAGGAACTCATCTTCGTGCCACCAACCAGGTGATGAAATATGATGAAAGGTGATGAAGGAACTCACCTTCGTACCACCAACTAAGTGATGAAAGCAACTCACCATTCATTCCACCTAACAAAAGACAAGTGGTACAACTTATACATGTGAACTCCTAGCATTCACAAATAATCAAAAACCCTTAAGCTTGACAACTCCACTAGGGGAGCACTTATGCCCAACAAGAGTTATAGTCACCAACAAAGTCTTATTACAAGCCAACAACAACTTCAGTGCATAGCATACGAAGATCAAGCTATTCAGCCCTCTTGCATCTGCTTTAGACATTTCTCCTCTGTAACAATCATGGTCCGAAATGCCGATAATATCGACGATATATCGCCGATATTATCGGTTTTTAGGGGAACCGAAATTTTTTTCACTATCCAAATGATTTTCGGGATAATATCGCGATATATCGATAATATCGCGATATTATCGATATTATCGCGATATTATCGAGATTATCAATAATATCGGAATGGGAATACTCGGAGAAGAACGCCGGAGCTGTAGAAGCTCCGGCCGACTGTAAAACAGGACCCTAGACTCCAATCTAGGTATGAAAATGAAATAGAAGACGAGAATAATGTTTTTATATATGAAGTTTGCCGTGAAACGGTCGGAGGTGTTCGAAAATTGAGTCGACACCCACGGCCTCGCCGGAGTTCACTGGGTTGCAGAGACGAGAAGAAGAGGGAGAAAGACGAGGTTGCTGATGATGATGGGTGTGCGTGTGTGTATGTGGGTCTTGGACCCTCGGTGCAGAAGGGAGAAGATAGAAGAGAAGGGAGAAGACTCAGAAGAGAGAAGCAAGGGAGAAGACTCAGAACTCAGAACTGAAGAGAGAGAAAGGAGGATCGAGATAGAGACTGAGCTCAGTCTCTGACTCTCTGTTGCGTGTGTGGTGTAGCAGCCAAGCTTATAAATATCTAGATGCACTTTATAATTGTTTATTATTTTTAATTCTCGAGATGCATGCAGTTTGACATGTGTATACTATAAATACATCACAACAAAACCAAAGTTCTGCATCCCAATCCCACCACGATTCTGGAGGCCTACAGGAGCAAAACTCCTCCAATTTGCTCCTGTTTTTCTTTTTCTTTGTTTTTTTTAATAAAATTTAAATTTCTGATTAGAGTAGTGAATTAAAACATTGCATGGTAAGATACATCACTCATGTATCTTACTATGCAATGTATAAAGTGTAAAATATTGTACTAATTCATTATATATAAATGATTATGGTGTGTTTAAACTTCTTTCATTAATTACAACATATTTTCTACACTCACAATGTTTGTCAGCTCGCTATATAATCAACTTGATAATGTTAAATCCATCATGCAATGCATTTCCTTCCAATTTTTTGTGATAAACTAATAGATAATTAACTAAATAAACATCCTGCAAAGTTTCAATAAAAATTTCCAAGTTTTTCTTACAATTTCCGTGGTTTCCATATAATTTTTATCAATATCGATATTATCCCGATATTTCCATCGATATTTCCGTGTTTTCGGACTACCGATATTTCCGATATTACCGATATTTAATACCTTGGTAACAATGCAAACACTACAACTCATAGAAAGCTTCACACACTCTTGATCAAGACAGTGTGAAACAAAACCAATTTATGGTGCCAACAAGAGCTTCATCAAAGGAGTTCAACCACGATTCTCAAAAGCTTCACACACTCTTGATCAAGACAATGTGAAGCAAAACCAATTTATGGTGCCAACAAAAGCTTCATCAATGAAGGGCAACTACAACTCGTAGAAAGCTTTACACACTCTTGATCAAGGCTGTTCGAAGGAAATTCAATTTATATGGTTCATCCAAACCTTCAACTACTACAAGGTGTGGCTTGCATCACAATCTCTTGCTCAACAGTGTGGAAGCAAAATTTGTATATGTTGTCTCTCCCACATTTTCAAATTTCTAGTTTCCCAAAAAAAATAAAAAATAAAAAAAAATAGGGAAATTCAACAAAGCTTCATCAATGGAGGACAACTACAAATTCTCAAAAGCTTCACACTATCTTGATCAAGATAGTGTGAAGCAAAATCAATTCATGGTACCCAACAAAGCTTCACCAACAAAAGCTTCATCAATGGAGGACAATTACAAATTCTCAAAAGCTTCACACTATCTTGATCAAGATAGTGTAAGCAAAATCAATTCATGGTACCCAACAAAAGCTTCAACTCCAAAGCTTCACCTACAAAGCTTCAACTCCAAAGCTTCACCTACAAAAGCTTTACCTATAAAGCTTAACACAAAAGCTTTACCTATAAAGCTTCAACACAAAAGCTTCACCCATAAAAGCTCCACCAACAAAAGCTTCACCCATAAAAGCTCCACCAACAAAAGCTTCACCCACAAAAGCTTCACCCACCACAAAAGCTTCACCCACAAAAGCTTCACCCAACACAAAAGCTTCACCCATAAAAGCTTCATCAACAAAAGCTTCACCCACAAAAGCTTTACCCACCACAAAAGCTTCACCCACAAAAGCTTCACCCACCACAAAAGATTCACCTACAAAAGCTTCACTTACAAAAGCTTCACCCATAAAAGCTTCACCAACAAAAGCTTCACCTACAAAAGCTTCACACTATCTTGATCAAGATAGTGTGAAGCAAGATCAATTCATGGTACCCAACAAAGCTTCAACCTCAAAGCTTCACCTACAAAGCTTCAACACCAAAGCTTCACCTACAACACTTAAATATATATATATATATATATAATTTTTTTTTTCGGAAATTTGAAAATTCGAAAATTCGAAAAAAAAAATTTCAAAAAAAAAATCGAAAAAAAAATAATTTGCCTAGGCCTCCTCTTCTTTGGGCCTAACAACTTTCATAACAAATATATATGAAGGAGGAGTTTTAGGCTACCACTTGGAAAGGAAATGCCTCATTCGTCAACTCCCTCGACTAGAGACTTGGGGGACTCCTACCATATGCTACTGCACCTTGATACTTGGAAGTCTCATGACCACTCAGTGCCTTGGATTTTTCAAGTCTCCAACCGAGAAGTTTTCCTCACTCGGGAAATTAAAGGAGCACTACCTCAACATACATGCTTCACTCACAAAGCTTCAACATATAAGCTTCAACAAAATAAAGCAAAGCTTGTTTATTGATATCTCTGATAAGTTACAAATATGTACATATATATGAATCAAAATAAACAAACAAGAGGGAACCTTCACAAAGGTTGCTCAAGAGAAGTCTCAGCAGTCGGCAGTGCCCCAGAAAGAGGAGGCACCGGAGGGTGATTATTTGGAGCCTCAATACTGGGCAAAACCCCAGAAAGAAGAGGCACCAAAGGTTGATCATTTGGAGCTTCATTACGTGGTACAGCCCCAGAAGACGAAGGCAATAAATGCCTTTGGAACAAACCCACAAACCTCTAATGATCAGGTAAAATCTGACGATCAAATTCCTGCAGCTAGTCAAGCTTCCTCTTCATGTTTGTAGCGTAGTCATGTGCGAGCCTGTGCAACTGTTTATTCTCATGCTTGAGCTCTCTGATCTCCTGTTTGAGACTTATCACTTCAGTCGCCAATGATTCAAATTGGCGGGTTCGAGCAAATAGGCGTTGGGCCATATTAGACACAGAACCTGCACAATGAACACTGAGAGCCAGAGAATCCTTAACAGCCAACTCATAAGACCGTTTGGAAAGTAGTTTGTTATCTTTGGGAGTGAAAAGGTTCCTGGCCACCACCACAGCGGTCATATCATTCTTCATCACAGAGTCCTTAATAGTAAGAGGACCAGTAGAGGATAAGAAGGATGGGCGTCATATGTTGTCTTGAGAAGGCATGGTTACCTCTTCACCAAAGTTCAAGTCAAAACGATGATCGGATAGGCCAGACATTCTCAGAAATGATGAAGGAGAAATGAGGTGCAATAAATCTCTGAAGTACAAAAATAAAGGGAAAATTCCTACAAGCAATAACTCTATGAACTTACTTCTTACACACAATTGGTGCCAATATAAAAGAAAGAACAACAGGGCCCTTGGTTCAAAACTCGAAGAGGCACCACTCTCCGAATTTCGAGAAGCAGATTTTCCTGAGTAAAATATGTCGACAATCCCCACTCTCCGAATCTCGAGAGCCAGACTCCCACCAGGATTACTTTCTCAAAACTCGAAGAAGCACCCCTATCCAAATCTCGAGAGCCAGACTCCCAACAGGATTACTTTCTCAAAAATCGAAGAGACACCGCTCTCCGAATCTCAGGAGCTAGACTCCCAACAAGATTGCTTTCTAAAAAATCGAAAAGGCACTGTTCTTCGAATCTCGAGAGCCAGATCCCCGACAGGATTGCTTGTTCAAAAATTGAAGAGGCACCGCTCTCAGAACTTTGAAAGCCAGATTTCCTTGGATAAAGCTTGTCTGCAATCTTCACATGCAACATTAGCTTTCCAGATACCACAGACCACTTTTTCAAAGTGCTCTGACAAAGTTAAAACACGTGAAGCTTACAGCTTCCACTACATTGCTATGACCAAGAAAGGTAAATTAATAGCATTATTACTTGTTGTTAAGGAGACTCCTATATATGTCGACCTCCATCCTCCACAGACAGGCAGACCTGCAAAAATGCTCAATCCTTCCTCATATCTGAGAGGGCACTCTCAACGAAGCCTCTCAAAATACTCAGCTTTCTTCCCCCTAATAATATACCTATGCAAACCAGCCACACCAGAGTAAGAGTATCTCATATCATCAGGGTCAAAAGTAAGAGTATCCCATATCATGCTTTTTCCCTGTCTTTTCTTTTGCCCTTGCTCTTACCTGCAGGACAAGGAGAAAAACGCAATCAATCGGAACATAAAATCAAACTTCCGATCTGGAATTGATTGCCAGAATCTTTGCATGGTTTTTTGCCTAACATTGCTCTCGAGTACTCATCGTCAACTGTTGTCAAGGTCACGAAGTCCTTCGGCAAATACCTCAGAACAGTTGATACAATATTGACGTTTTACACTTAAGCTACCACGCATGGATGAGTCGCTGAGAAGTAGTGCTCTGAAAGACCTTTTAAATGCAAAGGTTGCATTCCACTCCTGCATCGAGGATAAATGCTGTAAGAGATTGAAGCAGAAGGATCAATGATGTGCTGGAACAGATCACTACAGCACGATGCCCTTCCTGCAGAACCACACAACCTAGACAGAGGAGTCTAAATCAAATCCAAACCCAGCATCGCTGCCCTATCCGAAGAACTCGAGAAGCTTCAACAACCTTTCGCTGACACCATCACCAAAGAGCAAAGCCTCGCCATACCACACCCACTACTTTGTTGACAACAAAAGTATCCCATATCATTAAGGTCAAACGTACTCTAGATTTGATAGACTTGTTTTGACCCTCAAATTCTTGAGTCAGCCTTATACTCTGGAGGAAACCAGAAAACCCTCCAACTCAGTTCAAGAATAAGCCTATGGAAAGTTACTTCTTCAAAAGAAAAAGTATCTTATATCATCTCTTCTCTATTTGCTTCACCTTATCCTTGTTACTGTTTACGACATAAGGAGAAAGAAAACAATCAACCGCAAGCCGAAGTCGAACCTCCGATCCAAGTTGCTTGCTTAGAAGTCTGATTGCTTACCTTGTATGTTACCTCATTCGGTAAATCTCCTACCTCAGCGACTTGGGGGACTCCTACTATATGGTTTGTATCGCACTTGACCAAGCCGAAACTACAAGTAAGCTTCAAGTGAAATTGATACATTACCTTGTGCATCTTCATCGGTTAAAGATATCATCCCTGGATAGAGGAAAAGTATTTCCAGAGAAGATGCCACATCTACATATGAGACAGATAAGTCAAGTGAAAACGATACCACACTTCAGTACTTAAAAGTTTCGTGATTACTCAGCGACTTGGATTTTGCAAGTCCCCAACCGAGAAGCTTCCCTCACTCGGGAACTTAAGGGAGCACTGTTTGTACCATACTTGACAAATCCCGAAACTATCGAGCACCAGTCAACGCTATACCGTCAAGAACCCAGAAGAGTTTCCCTCCAACCAGGAGGCCAATCACAGCGCGACATGTGTCGACATCAGAAGCCAATCATAGCGCCACATCGGAAGCCAATCACAACACGACACGTGTCAATGTCAAAACAAAGCTAGAAACTCTCTTCTATAAAAGGAGATCATTCTCCCATAATATTTCCTAATGTCATTTGTACTAAATCATTCACTAGTACTCACTAAATGAGAGCTTGAACCTATGTACTTGTGTAAACCCTCCACAATTAATGAGAACTCTTCTACTCCGTGGACGTAGCCAATCTGGGTGAACCACGTACATCTTGTGTTTGCTTCCCTGTCTCTATCCATTTGCATACTTATCCACACTAGTGACTGGAGCAATCTAAGGAAGGTCACAAACTTGACACTTTCTATTGTACCAAAGCCTTACTGATTTTGTGTATCAACAAAGGTAATCAGGGATGAGGAAATCAGAACTAAGGAACCAGGGGTCGAGGAGGCCAACAACAAGCACATGGTTAAGTGAATCATATCACCTTGCAGGATGCGCAAAGTAACCCTGACTTGATTATGGGTATGTTGAATGTTCTTGGCTATTTTGCTAAAATATTAATTGACTCAGGTGCTACACATTCAGTTACTTCCTATACATTTTCTTAAAAGACTCAACCTCACCCCACTCCCTTTGATTATGAGTTGGAGTTCTCGATGCCTAGGGGCGAAGTTTGTTATGTTAGTTGAGAGTATCAAGGATGCCCCGTTCTTATCGAGGATGTCGTAATGCCAGCCAATCTTGTTGTTTTGGATATCGTTGACTTTGACGTTGTCTTGGGTATAGATTGGTTACATTACAATCGTGCCAAGTTGGGTTGTGATCAGAAGATTGTTACTTTTCATCGACCGGGCATGCCTATTGTCACATTTGTTAGTGAACGTAGAGGTCTGAAACATGGAGTTATCTCTGCTAACGGTTGTTGAGGAAGGGTTGTCAAGGCTACTTAGCTCATCTAGTGGCGATTGAAGAGATTTCTACTCGTGTGGAAAATGTTCGAGTAGTCAGACATTTTCCTAATGTTTTTCCAGACAATTTACCTGGCTTACCACCGGATCATGAAGTAGAGTTCACCATCGACCTAATTCTAGGTACCAATCCTATTTCTCTAACTCCTTAGCGTATAGCTCCTGCAGAGTTAAGGGAATTAAAAACCCATTTGCAAGAACTTGTTGAAAAAGGGTTTATTCAGCCGAGCACATCCCCATGGGGAGCTCCAGTCTTGTTTGTGAGGAAGAAAGACGGAACTTTGAGGCTATGTATCAATTACAGACTGTTGAATCGGGTGACGATTACAAAACATTTATCTAGTGCCTCATATCGATGATTTTTTCGATTAGCTTCGTGGTGCTTGCGTTTTCTCGAAAATCGATCTAAGGTTTGGTTATTATCAGTTGAAGATCAGAAGTAATGATGTTTCAAAAACAGCTTTCCAAACTTAATATGGTCATTATGAGTTTCTTATGATGCCATTCGGGTTAATTAATGCTCCCGCAGCTTTTATGAACCTGATGAATCGAGAATTCCGTCCGTATTTTAACAGGTTCGTAATCGTCTTTATCAACAACATTCTGGTATATTCTAAGAGTGAGGCTGACCATGCCAGATATTTACGTCTGGTTTTGAAAAAGCTAAAGGAGAATCAGTTGTACGCTAAATTCAGTAAATGCCAATTTTGGCTGGATCAAGTGTCAATCTTAGGACACGTGATATTAGCTCAGGGTGTTCTCGTGGATCCCCAGAAAGTAGCAGTAGTGGAAAATTGGGAGCAACCTCAAAAGGACACTGAAGTACCAAGTTTTCTTGGTCTTGTAGACTACTATCGATGCTTTGTGAAAAACTTCTCAGCCATAGCCCTGCCTCTGATAAGGTTAACCAGGAAATGAGTTAATTTTGAGTGGAGTGATGATTGTGAACAAAGTTTCCAATAGTTGAAGTACTATCTCACTCATGCGCCTGTCTTGGCACTTTCTGAGGACAATGGGAATTTCAAGATCTACAGTGATGCCTCTCTGAATGGTCTGGGTTGCGTGCTAATGCAGCATAGAAAAGTGATTGTGTATGCTTCACGACAGCTAAAGCCCTATAAGATAAATTATCCTACTCATGATCTCGAGTTGGCAGCTATCGTTTTTGCTTTAAAATTTTGGCAACACTATCTTATGGGGAAACGTGTCGAATTTTCACTGACCATAAAAGCCTCAAGTACATCTTCACTTAGAAAGAACTTAATCTCTGGCAACGTAGGTGGATGAAGTTGATTAGTGATTATGACTGCATTATCGAGTATCACCATGGTCATGCGAACATTGTAGCTAATACTCTCAGCAAGAAATCCCATGGCCAACTTAATGCTCTCTATGCATGTCATGTTCCTTTTCTGACTGGCCTAAGATCTACTGGAGCAGCTTTAGAAGTGGATCAACATGGAGCTCTACTTGCCAACTTTTAGGTCAGGTTAGTTTTGTTGGATCGTGTTCTCGAGGCCCAAATGAAAGACCCATAATCCCAGGCGTTAAGACAGGCAATGTTAGACGGTAAAAAGGGAGATCTCAGGATTCGAATGCCTGATGGTATGCTGATGCAAGACGATCAGATGTATGTGTCGAATGTAGATGAACTGAAGAAATAAATTCTTGATGAAATGCATATTTCAACTTATACGATGGATCCCCGGAGTACCAAGATGTATCATACCATCCGACCTTTCTACTATTGGCCTGGAATGAAAAGATAAATTGGAGAGTATGTGAGTCGTTGTTCAATCTGTCAACAGGTCAAGGCGGAAAGAAAGAAACCATTTGGGTTACTATAGCTACTTCTGGTAAAGAAACCATTTGGGTTACTACAGCCACTTCTGGTACCCGAGTGGAAATGGGAAGATATCACAGTGGATTTCATGTACAAGCTGCCTCGTACGCAAAATGGCTATGATAGTATCTGGATGATTATAGATCGGCTTACCAAGTCAACACACTTCCTACCTGTTCGTGAGAACTACTCGTTGAGTCGGTTGGTTGAACTTTTCGTCTCTAAAATCGTCAAGTATCATGGTGTTTCAGTTAGTATCATTTATAACCGGGACCCTAGATTTACCTCGAAGTTTTGGGTGGCTTTCCAAGAAGCTCTGGGATCAAGATTACTCTACAACATCGCCTATCACCCATAGACCAATGGGCAGTCAGAGAGAACTATCCAGACACTGGAGGATATGCTGAGATCTTCGGTCCTGCAATTTGGAGACGCATGGCATAAGCGCTTGCCGTTGATAGAATTCGCCCACAATAACAACTTTTATTACAGCATTGGTATGTCACCTTTTAAGGCGCTGTATGGGAAACCATGTCGTACCCTACTGTGTTGGTTTGAAGTCAACGAAAAAGTTTTGGTGGGCCCTGAGATTGTGGATGAGACGACATAGAATATTCAGGTGATAAAGGCTAACCTGAAAGTAACACAGGATCAAAAAAAGAGTATAATCGACGGACATTCGACCGACAGGGTATACAAGGTTAGAGACTGGGTATTCTTAAAGCTATCATCGTGGAAAGTCATTGTACGATTCGGGAAGAAAGGGAAGCTAAGCCCTCGTTACATCGAGCCATTATCAAGCGAGTTGGTGAAGGTGCTTACCGATTTAATCTACCTCCAAAGTTGTCAAGGGTGCATAATAGTTTCCACGTGTCGATGTTACGAAGAAACGTCTCTGATCCGTCACATGTGACAATTCTTGACTGGAAAGACAAAGTTCTCTGAAACAAGACCATTCGTATGGTGAAAGTCTTGTTGAGAAACCACTCAGTTGAGGAAGCTACTTGGGAGACAGAGGAGCGCATGCAAGAATTGTACCCACGTTTATTCTTTGATTGATTTCTAGTAGTATTGAAATTTCGGGGACAATTTTCTTAAGGGGGGGTAGGTTATGACGACCCAACCCTAATTTTCTATGTAATTTCTCCATAAGTGTGTAAATTGACATCTATGCCCTTGTTGGCAAAGTGATGTGGACGTGATTATGCAACTTTAAATTATTTTTCTCGCTATCTTAATTAAATAGTACTCATTATTACGAACACATGAGCGTGAGTGAAACCCGAATCGGATCTGTAACAAAAAAGTAACGTTACGTTAAAGTACATTAACAACGGGTGGAGTGGTACACGCATGTGTTAATTTATCAATGTTGGAAATACTGTTATTGATAAGGAGGCTGATTTTTGTGTACGATTTACTGTGCCAAAATCTGAAAAACCTTTTAACTTTTATTTTTAAAACCGGTCCCGTGTACCCATCTCCCTCACTAATCAATCTTCACTCCTCAATTCTCTTAGCCAACCAAACAACTTCCCTCACTTTTCCACCAATCAGAAAAGTTGTCAGTCTCTCTCTCTCTCATCTTCTTTCTTTCTCTCTCTCACCCATACTTCCCTCTTCTTTGCAACTGCAAGGACCTTCATCAAACACTCACAGATCGAATGTAAAAATATCACCATCGTGATCCTCTCATTTTCACGAACCCAACCGCACAAACTGATCTTGAAATGGTTGAGTTTTGACTCGCTAACTCAGAAGCTTCGACTGGGATGACTTTGCTCCAATGTGATCCCGGTCGGGTTTCGACGTTTTGAAGGTTGTGGGAGCATCCACACAACTCCTTGGAGTCCCTAGTCTAAGTTTGGAGTGAAGACAACGTCGAGAAGCACGGTTTCAAGGAGTCGGGTTTTAGGCCAAGACTTGCGAGGCTTTTTCAGGCCATTTTTCATCCACTTTTTGGGCTTTTGAAAGGTATAATCTTGTTCTTCTCCTCAAGAGCTTCATTTCCATATAAAGTTAGTAAAAATGGTTGAGAAATGAAGAAGTTATATGAGTTTGAAAATTTTCCAGAAACCGGCCACTTTTTCTAGAATCTGGCGGCAGCAGACGGCGAGGATCATCGGAGAAGACGAAGAATATTCTGTCAAAGTTGACAGAATATTCTAACGACGTTAGGTAACGGCGTTAGGTTCCGTTACTATTTGACGGAATATTCCCTGTTTTCTGTCAGTCTCTACCAGGTGCATATGGTCATGGGTTGGGCGGCACATGAGGGCACGTCCGGCCTCTGGCCGACAAGTGGTTGACATGTGCTGGTCCGTAACTTCGAGTTGAACATTTTCGTATATTCAAACCTTTTATTTGAGTAAGCTATGGGGAGTTTTTCCTAGCTTTTTTGTATATGTGTTAATTAAGTAGTTATTATTAGTTGTTTCGCATATAGGGGAGATTTATCCTAAGGACGTACGAGGACAAGCGAGGTTAGGGGGCTACGATCCATCGACGTATCAGTGGGTGGGCATTTTGTTTTCATATATATATATATATATAAACTTTATACGCATGGGATGCGCAGGTAAGTTCAGGTAAGTTTATATTATTGATTGGAATTATTGAATCATTATGGCATGCATATATTCATGTAGTCCACTCATCATTGCTGCACCCCAATGTTAGTGCTCGCCCGAGGCCAGGGCCAGTCCTTCATGTGTATGTTCACCTCCTGCACTGCATGCTCGCCTTGGATCCAAGTAGGTGCTAGTCCTGTCGTACAAGTCACATTAGGCGACTCTAACTCGTAGGTGACCGCGATTATCGCCAGTCTTCGCGTGATCGTAGCACTAGAGCATATATTATTACACCCAGTCATGTCGTACAAGTCGCTTTAGGCGACTCCGACTCGTGTGCTAGCATAGATTGATGAGCATTTGGGTCAGTTGTACAGGTCGCATTAGGCGACTCCGATTTGAATGCTAGCATAAATTAATTGAACACCTAATTTTATTTATATTGATTTATATTGCTGTTGAGATATTGTGGTGTGGCATACTACCTGATTTACTATTGATTTCATATTTGATTTCATACATATATGTAGTATGTTTTCTAGAAACTATACATGTTTTACAGCGAAGGGTTAGCATGTTCAAAAAATAAAAGGATTTTATAAATTTTATTTCTGTGCCCACTCACCCTTCTGTTTTCCCCCCTCCAAGTCCTAGATAGCTGACCTACTCTGTGGCACACGAGGATCACTCGGCAATTCTGACATATCTCTATTTAATGTAGGAACTGTTTCCAATTGTGTACTAAGTACTTTTCTAGTTTCGACTGCACTATTTGTCATCTGTGCTTTGAACATTTGTATTCTATGAGTTCTACCCACTACTGCGCACTCACTTTAGTAGTTTAAATAAGTTCTAGTTTCGGTTTTAATTTATCCACATTTTTTACATCATTCACACTTTGGTTACGTCACCTTCGGGTGATGACCAGCATGCCTCAACTCCAATCGGAGTGTGTCAAAATCTAACAGCAAAAAAAAAAAATTAACAGTCCAAATTTAAATCCAACAGCTTAAATAATTAAAAAAAAATTATTTTATGTGTTTCATATTCTTTCGTAGTGTTCCATGAGTTTTATGGTGTCGGATTAGTGATTTTTCAATATTTATTGGAATCTAAATATTTTTAGGTTAAAATGTTCATAAAATTAAATTATGATAGTTTACATAATTTTTTTTAAGTTACTTTAATAATCTCGGGGCTAAATATTTAACCCAGAAGGGTTGGAGGAGAAAAACTTTTTTTAAGTTAAAAACTAAATTTTCTGGGCTAAAACTTTTAGTTTTTAACCAAGGGTTGGAGTAAAAAAGTTGTTTCTGAGTTAAAACTTAAATTTTCTGAGCTAAAAATTTTAGATTTTAATCCAAGAGTTGAAGATGGTCTTAGTATAGATAATATCGAATGTATTAAAAAAAAAACATCACTTCACCATGCAAATATCATGACCGGAATTGTTCTTTCTCTTTTCCATCATATCAAAACTATGTATAAAAATATCTATTTAATTTTGGAATCACGTAATCATTCAAATGCATGATGAACAAGGCAACATATATGGTACAAGTAACACACTTATACTTATGGTGAACCATCAATTTGTTTAATTCATATAAATGACTTAACGAGCTCTAAATTGCATGATTCTTTTTCTAAATATGATCTTTGGATGATGAAAAAGAAATCCGATTACAATGCTTGAACTATAAAATAATATCACATCGTCCCATATCAATGGGCAGATGATTAGACAAGAAGCCAAATAAAATGACAACGCATTTCCCTGCAATTTATTCATGTACTCACAGGTTTACAAGGACCCATTGCAACAAATAAGAATAAAGAAGCTGTAAAAAGGAAGCAGCGAACCAATCAACATGTTCAAGAATTACCAACTAGCTACTTACTGGATTAACAATTGTAAGAAAGAAAGTAAAAAAAAACAAATAAATTTACATGGAAATTCACTAATAACCCAATCTCTACTATTTTGCAGGAAGAAAGGTTCTCCTGCCAAAGACGGTAAAAATACCCCGGCCCGAGAACCTCAAGAATCACCAACAATGCAGACTGCCCCAATTTGAGGGCCTGCACAAAAAATGTAAATCTTTATCCTAGGTTAATTTTTTCGTCACTGCTCCCACAAATCAATCTTCTTTAGCTTTACCTGTGTTGTTAAAACCCCGTTAGAGATATTCAAGTTAGCGAGGTCAGGTTCTATGATGCCGCTGCTGCTCTCTCTACAGGGCCGGTCCACCAGATACTCGGCACTTCCTAGAGTGATCTAAATATCTTTAATTTAACCTGCTGCTCTCCGACCCTAGGAACGACGGGGCTTTGACTTTAAGGCGCTTTGCCCCAATCTCCATTGGGGTTGGTTGCCTCCGGCTCTTTCCCAATTCAACCTCGTATCCATCCTTTCTGTGGCGTTCTCGCTGTTGTCTAGCTGCATCTTCATTGGCCAACTTCTTAAACTTGATAGAGATGGGAACGTTACTTCCTGTAGGAGCGCTACTTCCTGTGGAGAACCTGCCCTCCAAAGAAGCACTCTCTGGAACTCCTTTGTAATTACTAGTTGCAATAAATTTAGCATTTGGTTCACCAGGGCTGCAATAATCTAATGGCACCGACGATCGCCCGCATCTTCTGTCAGGTTGCAGTTTCTTCAATCGTTTAAAACCCTGCTTTTTGCAGATACAACTCAGACAGCAGCAAAATATATACAAGCAGAATAAAAAATAAACAACTAAATGATTTAAAGCCTGTATCTGGACATTAATAAATATAAATAAAAGTGATAAATGCAACAGGACGGGGATGCCCAGATTTTTCAAATTCCATTGCTTCAAAGAAATAATTAAATAGATGCTCATCAGAACCCATGCACAGGTGGATTTCCCCTTTCTGGGTCCATTACAGGTATTTGATGAATAACATTTTCACTTCCAATTTCAACTTCTCTCCAATTGATAAGTGCAATATTTTATTAAATTTATAAGCATTTCACTGATAAATAATGGAAAATATAAAGAAATCTAAAAATATATATATATATATACTCCAGATAAAATCTTCAATTTCTAAATTAAGTGATGGACTAATGATCTATTCAATGAAAACCACACACAGATATAGCAAAATCATTATAAATAATCACACGCATCAGAAATGGGGGTAAGGCTCGGGTTCGAGACTTGGGAGCAGCCTCTCCATAATTGGGGGTAAGGCTAGCCGACATTCACCTCTCCCAAACCCTGCGTAAAGCGGGAGCCTTGTGCACTGGGTACGACCTTTTTTTACACGCATCAGAAACTAAAGTACAGGAGACTGCAGTATACCTTGTTTTCGGAATGATTTGATGACAAGACATCATTTACACTTCTTTTGTCCACCGTCTTCAATGATGAACGACGCTTAACCCTAAAGATCTCTGAATCAGAATCATCACTGCCTTGATCAACAACATGCCTAACCTCTGATCCGTTTAGATTCCCTGGACGTGCACTAGAGTATTCATCATAGGATAGAGAGGATTGAGAAGACTCATATGCACCGCGCACCAACTCTTCAAAACGCCTTTTAGAACTTAGAGTCCCTGTGTAAGAGTTAGCATTTCCCTGTACCTGCCAGGAAACATAAGAACGCAACATTACACTTTAGTTAATCCAACAATTACGCTTCAATTCATTGAAATTTTAATAAGAAAAATTGTCCTACAACCCCTGCAGAACAAACTAAATTAGTGAATCAACATTATGCATCAGAATACAGAAGGCAGACACATTTAGCGAAATGAACAATATCTCACATTATTGGGAGCAGATAAGCTCTCCCGAGGCTCTAAAAGAGAACAAAGAGTTGATGCGGCACATGAAAGGGAACCTTCTGACACTGCAGGACTTGAATAATCTGCATCAGATCTCAACATGGGCTGGCCATGAGAACCAGTTTCTGGCTCTTGTGACCTATACTGAGTTCTACCAGTAAGTTCAGGGTTCAACTCAAATTTTATCTCACAATAGGGAGAGTATCCATTGTCTTCAGCACTCAGGGATAAATTTAATGGATAAGAATACAAGTCATCTCCACTTTCCGCTAGCCCCCTTATCGCCTCCAGCATACTATCGTCCTTTTCACATTTTCTGGCTGCAGCTTCCAGTTCTGTTATTTCCTCCCTTAAAAAGAGAGTAGGATTGCTGCTCCCACATGAGAAGTCAAGAGACCTTACATCTGCAATGGGAAACAAGATCATAATAAGCAACCACTAGACATTTTTAAATCAATGGCGATGTTTTACCATACGTATATATTTTAAACTAGGTGCGGAACAATCAAGTACAATCATTATCATAACAAGTCTGAGGTGTGTAGTTAGAGTTCATCAAAATTATTCACATAATATAATAGTAAACATACCATGGCGCAGGCAGACAGGATGCATGTAACAAGTGCAATTATTGTAAGCTACATAGCAATCGCGCTTGCATAGGCTGCATAGAACAGTTCCATAGGAGTTTGGCAAAACAGCGGTGCATGCCCCTGACTTCATTAAAGACCAACGAGCACGATGCTGAAAGCGCATCAATCTCACAAAAGACAACTTAATTCTATTATGGGAGACCAAATCAGCAGATGAATAGTCTGAATCTTCAAGTTCTAAACTTGTGTGAAGAAGCATCGCTTCTTTACACAGAAGTTCTTCATGAGGAAGCAGGGGCATCCTGTTAAGCAGCGCATAACGTCGGCTAGCAATAGCACCTAAAGGGAACCAATCACCAATTGCAAAGTTGACTGCCTCGCCACAGTTGAAACCTATGCTTCCATTAGAAAAGGCATTAAATTAATGTCTGAGAAGCAAGCAAAACAACATGGACAAATACGGCAAGTAAAATGAAGGGCAAAAGTCAAATAGAAAGCCTACCATGACTGAATCCAGCATGGTATGCTCTGGGGAAAGTAATAACAAATTCTCCTGGCTTTTGCACAGCCTTGTAGACAGGGACATCATGTTCCAACAAAATATTTGGAGGAAACAATGTTGTTTTCCCCAATAGGACATCAAATGCTCCATCTTCTCCATCAGTTGATATGATATCATGCGTGTACACATGCTCCCTAACAACCTTTTCAAATTGCAGAGCAGCTTCACCTGGAATGCCATACCAGGTTTTGGATGCGCCGCAATGATGATAATTAATACTGCCATGTGACATAAAAAAATTTAAAAAAAAAAATTGATAATAACTCTCAGAATAAGAAAGGGAAGACATCGTTGCCTTCGCTGGGATTAAATAGTGATATATACAGTGGCTTATACCTGTACAAATAATGATCCTCCACGTGCCAAGCAAACATACTAAACAGCATTCCAATGTATAGCATGGGATCCGTTACACCCTATTATAAAACCAACATAAGTAACAGAGGTATACAGCCTATAAATAATGCAAACGGGTGAACTGAACTAGTTTTGGTACCGGAATTGCAATTTCTAGAAGACGCAAAATGGACTTGGGTAACCTTGAAAGATTCTGAAATGACAAAGGGGGTATCAGTTGATGTGCATGCCACCACATACAGTGAACCAAACCGAATATTATTCTTAAGAATATATGCAAACCAATGATTACAAATCAAAGGTCGTATATATGGCTTAACTGTAAGAGAAAAGAGGTCAAAAACAGAGAAATACAAGAGAAGAGCACAAGTCATGTAATTCAAGATAAAATAAATTTCTTGTGATCATGCTAATTAATCTGTACAAGAAAAATAAAGAACAAGAGAGCATTATTAGCACCAAATTTCTCTAACCCATCTATTTGAACAAGGTGAAACCCTCTTTATCATAAAATAACATCCCTAATGGCATCTTTGCAACAGTACTCTTAGTCTCTGGTCTTTAAAATTTTCCACTACATCCTTGTTCCTTCTTGGTTTTCTACGGTTAGGGTTGGTTTTGGCTGTGCGTGATGTACTACGCTAACATGTGCTTTCGCGTGTGTCCTGTATAACTGAGGTGCCAGTTTTAGAAAGTGAACATCAACCGCCCACGTAATATATCAGTCACCTACTGAACAGTTAAACAGAGATAAAGATTGGCAGAATCAACACCTTTAAATTCCACTTGCTATTTCCAAGAGGATCGCTGTGAGAAGATGAAAAGGCACTACCATCTACATCACAAGCATACTCAACAGTTTCTGTCTTTCCACAAGAAATTTCTTGCCAAAATTCTTTTTCCAAGTACGTGGCAGGAAGGGAACCAGTACTATAATATCTACGAGCAAAAACCTTGTTCGCCATTTTCTCGAAATCACGGAATGTATAATTTCTGTAACATTAAACTCACTCAAAAACCTGAAGATTTGATAAAGTAATACTTTATATTTGTAATTAGAAGAAGCTCTCACCTTCCGCTCATGAAAAAGGTGACCTTGTCATCATTGTCCCACTCTGCAAGACGAAGAGGTTGTACTCTAGTTGTGAACTTGAATCCTGCTTTCTCCCTCATCAATACAACCCCAGCTGGAGTAGAAGTACTCAAAGGAGAAACAATCTTGCATATACCTGAGTATATCATTGCAGGTTAGAATGGGAAGAGTTGGTCAATATGCCACCCCAAATTTATCAAATGTCTATGATGGGACTCCATTATGTGGGAAAAAAATGATCAAGATATTTTGCCAGAAAATACCATCTTACATGAAACAGGGAAGAGAAATATACATTTATTCAGTATCATATAATGACAAAGAGACCTGATGTATATACTCAATATGTGTATGTGCGTACTTCAAGAGCATTTATGATATCACATATCAGTTTAAGTTCAATGTACGTCAAAAAAAGGAGGCTCTAATTCAAATGCCGGGAACAGGGGAAAAAAAACAGAGCAATTAAATTGGAAAATAAAATACTTTGTATAAACGGCAGAACAATTGGTTCTTGTGGAAATTTCAACACAAAAACACAGAAGTTGAAAGGGGGCAAAGAAACCAAAACTCCAAACTGAACCAACAATCAAGTGATACTGTTTTTTGATGTGTTGCCAAGGGGGAGACGTAATAGCTCTCCTAACCCAACCAACAACTGAGTGAACAAAATTTGTAATCTCCTTACCATATTTTGAAGCTTCTGGAGCTATCTTCTGTAAATAAACCAAAGGATCCTCAAACTCCTCCATTGCTGGATAGTACACAGGGCATTCGGGAATTTTCTCAGTCCACTCTAGATCACTTGTTTCGAACTTATCCACCCTACGCTTTGGAAAAACATCTTTTTCATGTGAAGCACCACTGAACAGAGAGACTGAGTGGGCACCTCCCTGGAATGTAAGACCACAGGATACAGAAGATTTTAAAGCATCACCTCCACTTCGAGCCATTGTATTAATGAGATTTAAAGGCTCGGTAGCAGATTCCGGTCTCATTCGCTGAAGCCTTGTACGCTTCAGAATTTCTAATCCAGTTTTGGCCTCTTTGGACAAACAAAGCCTTCCTTCCACCTGTTAACCAAAGGGCTAGGTCATGTACTTGAATATTTTTTCGTACCCAGTGCACAAGGCTCCCGCTTTACGCAGGGTCTGGGAGGTGAAATGCAAAATGAAATTCAGTTCATGCATGTATCATTTGTGCAAATTTGTCAAACGGACTCGACATGTGAGCAGATCAAAGAGAAGTAAATCAGCAGGAAAGAAACAAAAGTGCATCCCAAACACCGTGGAGACCTCTGATACACCTACTTTATTTAACACTACTCCTTCCTAAAAGTCGATGTTGAACAGACGGCCAAATAAAAGTTCAACACAAAATCACATTCATTAGTTATTCAGCGGTAACATGCAGTCAAATTAATGAACATCATCACCCAAACCCCTCAAAAAGTTAACAAAAATCTAAAATAATTATATATGTAAACCTCTCGAAATAGCAACTTTTACATAACGCATAATTACCAGCACAACTTAAAATATTATAAAATTCTATATAAAAAAACAATGAAGATGTCCTCAAAATATGAACGCCTAGATGCATTCCAGCAATTCATTCGATCACGAATTCCACAAATGTAAATGATTCCGGAATAAAGAGAGCAATGTCCGAGATCTGAAATCACAAATTTAACCAGCAAAACGCACCATCTCATTCCGTAGTCTTTTTTTGTACGCCTGCGTCTTTGTTCACAGCAACACACAAAGGATAAAACAACACAACCGCAGAAACCGAATCCGAATCAGAGAACCGAAACCCTAGATCACGATCCCAGCCACGGCAGACCAAAAGCAAGCCTACAGCGACAACCAGGCCATCCACATTCCCGCCAAACGTCCGAAACGGCACCGTCTCTGGCCGGAATCAGAGATCCGAAGCCTTCGAGCCACCGAGTCAACGAAAATAATACAAAAAAAAGGTTGAAGGAAGTCAAGCAGAGAGGAGGAGACAACGGTTTTCCTTCGGAGGAAGGATGCTATTAGCCGGAGACAAAGCGGTTACCCGGCGACGAAAGAAGTTTCCCGGCCAATGGAGGGAAACAGGAATACAGAAAGGGAAGAGAAGAGAGAACATGGGAAGGACAAAAGAAACCGAAAAAGGTCCTCGAGAAGGATAATATATAGTTTATAACCGTAACGCTCTAATTGCCTTAAATATATTAAATTTAATTTACCGAGTCTCGCCCGTTCCCACTAGGAAATTGAATTGGTTCGGGAAAATAGAACGATAAAAATGAAGAAAAAAAATAAAAGGATTTAAGTATCTAAAAATTTGTAGGGGGTGTATTCAATTGGGATTTGAAGGGATTTTAATTCTTTTAAAGAATCTAGGGGTATTCAATCAGGATTTTAAGGGATTCTCTGAAATTCTAGGTGTATTCAATTAGAATTTTAAAATAGTTTATTAAAATCCTTAGAAATCCAGGTGTATTCAATTAAGATTTTAAAGAAGTTTATAACATTCCAGGTGTATTCAATTAGAAATTGATTTGAAAGAATTTGAGAAAGTTGAGGAATTAGGGGGAATTGGAGAGATTTCCTAGTGTATTTTAAGTATCCACAAATCTCACATCTTCCCATGAGATTTCGAGGGAATTGAATCAAAATTTTATATGGAATCTCTACAAATCTCCATAAAAATCCATGGATTTATAAATCCATTAAAATCTCTCACATTCTCAATTGAATACATTAATTTTTTAATTTAAATTGATCTCAATTTTTTTAAAACATTCTAAATAAGTACCTAACATATTGAAAATATCACATTCGTTAAGTTCCAATTAAGTTTTCAAACATAGATTTTATTCAAACCCTACCAACCAGCTATATCATGGTCAACATTAATATTAGTTGTCTCAAAATCTAAATTTCAAACATAAATTATATAATATAAAACAATGATCAAACGGGTAGTGAATTGAATCAAACATGGACCCAAATTGAAACTACATTAGGAGGTAATTGCCTAGCAAAAAAAAAGGGTTAAAAATTCAGATAGGATTTCAAAGTGCTTGTTTCTGCTCATATGATTTTCTCATTCCCTCGATTCTCTACCCTTAAAGCTTTCAGTTTTTCTTTATGTCGATGAAAATGGTGATGGTCGCATCATGTCAGTTCATACAATTTTAGCAACTTCCATGACCTACTTCTCGATGTCGGCGGCTTGAGTTGAGGGTGGAGTTGCTGGTTTTGCGATGGGTTTGGAGGTGATGTCTTGATGGGGGTTTGATGATGGTTAGTTGGTAGAGGTTATGCTTCCTTGACTTTCTATTGATTTTGGAGACAAAGTAAGCCCCTGCTTAATTTTACAGATTTTTAACTGGAGTTTAACAGATGTGACATGTTTAATAAGTTGGCTACTTGTTTAGAATGTTTAAAAATATTAAGACCAACTTGGAACGACACTAAAAAATTGGGGGGTTTAAGGTACTTAAGAGAGATAATTTGAGTTCAAGTATGTTTAGGACTTTCCTTCCTATTTTTAATACTAGAATGCCAAAAGACTACTTTGATGTTTCAAGACTTCATAAAAAAATATTTGGACGTAAAAGCCCTAAAACAAAAAAATTTACAATTGAAAAGAAAAGGTGAATAATAAGCGGTATGGGTAATACTTGTAAATCTGACATGACGAAAGAAGGAAATGCACGTGCTGATGATCTCCCAATTTGATGAGCCCTGAAGTTATTTCTTCCTCCCTCTATCTAATGGTCTCCTTAAATTTCTCCGCTACTATTTTTGTTTTTAAAAAAAATAAAATAAAATAAGGATGTGTCGAAAAGCCTCAAACGAGGACGACGAAAACAACTGCCCTTCTGAGCAGTTTTCTCCACAACTACCGCCACAATATGAGTTTAGTGGGAGATTCAAAAGTAACTACCCATAAATTTATATGTACTTTATAAAGGTATGTATTTCTATGTTTTGATTGGTTTTGTAGGATACGAAAAAATTACATTGGTTTGTTGGTTCTAATTTGGTTTCTGATTCAATTTAGTTTCAATTAACTTTTGTTTGGGTTTCTGTTTGTGGTTTCTGTTTAAACTTTGTTACAATTTACTTTTTATTTCCTCGATAAAATCATGTGCAATTTTGAGGTTTTGTAGGATATGGAGAAATTACGTTGTCGTCTTTGGGCTTATGAAGAATGTCGAAGTTTTATTAGATTTTGTAATTTGTTTGCCAAAATTTATGCAGGCTCTTCTTTAGTGATCTTCAAAAGTTTATATCAGTGAAACGAACTAATACAACCTGGGTTCTGTGCAGTGGATGCTTGACACACCCCGACCTGGGAAGGTCGAAGCATGTTGGACATCACCGTGAGGTGATGTAATCATAAGGGTAAGTGATGTCAAAAGTAAATAATTTCAAGACTAATTGAAACTAATTATACTAAATAGTGAAAGAGTGCGCAATCGTGGGAAGAACCCACTACAATTATTCAGAGCGTAATAGACAGTGAGACTACAAAAGAGTAATCAAAGTAACTAAAGTACACTTGTTACATAACAGTGATAAGTTCGTACGTCTAAACATAAGAGAATGTCAGAACTACCGAGATTCCTCAAGTGCCACAAAGAGTACAGCTATCTAGGTCCTGGAGGGACGAAAAACAAAGTTGAGTATGTCAGCAAAACAATGCTTACACGAAATCCTTTATTTTCGAATATACTAACCCCTCGTCGTAAAACAAGTATAGTTTCCTTAAAACATACTATGTAGGTATGTAAACAATAAATCAGCAGCATTATAATAGTATAACCAGAAATATGCTGAGTCATGATGTATCAAATGCCACAATAATATAATCATGTGATAATCAAGTATAGCTAAGTGCTCATCCATCTAGGCTGACACACGAGTTTGAACAAATAATTTCTGACACGAACAAGACTGGGTGTAATCAATATGCTCTAGTACTACGATCACGTGAAGGCTGGTGCAGGAGCACGGTCACATACAAGTCAGATTGCCTAATGCAATCTACCCGACATGACTGGCACCTAACTTAGATCCAAGGAGAGCGAACGGTGCGATGTAAACATATACGTGAAGGATTGGCCCTGGCCCTGGGGCGAGTACTAACACAAGTGCAACAAGATGAGCATGTACAAATATATATGAATGTCATGACATTAATATCTCAACCATATAACAACATTTATCACAATTATATCGCAGTTATCAATTATTTGGCAATATATACATAAAGTGGTGTATTTATGCAATTCTGGAAACTATAAATACGTATAGATATATAAATAAACTGCCCACTCACAAGTACGTCGTTGGGTCATAGCTCCTGAGCCTAGCTTCGCCTAGAACATCCTCGGGATACGTTTCCCCTATATATGAAATAACTAATTTCAAATTACTTAAAGCACATATACGCAAACCTAAATAAACCCCCCATAGTTTGCTTAAACCTAAGGTTTAAATATATCATCGTGACCTACTCAACATCATGAACATCCCCAATTTTTTAAAATAATTTTTTAATAGCTCATGCGCCCCCACGCGCAGGCACGTGCCGTCAGCGTGACCGATGCTGTTAGGAATATTCCACGAAATATTCCGTTAAATGCTAACAGAGATTAACGGCATTACCTGACGCCGTCAGGAATATTCTGTCAACTCTGATAGAATATTCCGTCACCTTCTCCGATTGTTCTCGCCATCGCCGCCGTCTGCAACTAAATTTTTATCAGATTTCTGGGAAAATTTCAAATTAACATAACTTCTTCATTTCTCATCCATTTTTAAACCACTTTATATGGATTTGAAGCTAATGAAGTGTAGAATGGCGTTATACTTGTTTGGAGTCCAAAAAGTGGACAGAGGTTGTCGAAAAACACCTCGAAAGTTCCGCCCAAAAATGAACTCCTTGAAACTCGGTCGTTTCACATCGACCTTCTTACAAAACAAGCCTAGGACCCTTAGGCCATCTCTAACCGAAGGGTCCAGAGAGCTAGATGGTCGAAAATAGCCCTAAAACCGTCTCCAACCAAGGGCTAGGCTAGAGGGCTCAGGAATCTGGAAGGGCCCCATGGAATTTCAAAGGGCCAAAGGGCTGACTGCTTTCGGCCAACCAACCAGCCCTGGGCGGCTATTTTTTTTTTAATGTTTTGTTATTCCTGTCAGTTATCGACATGATTTTTTAAAAAAAATTCAAATGAAACGGCTAGCATTTGATTTGATTTTTTTTTTACATTATTATTTTTTTTATTTACAAAAATTTTCATATAACTTCTATTTCACAAAATTTATCTCATATTTTTTTTTAAATTCCATTTTTTTCCTATAACTTCTATTTCACAAAATTTGTTTCATATTTTTTTTAAATTCCATTTTTTTCCTATAACTTCTATTTCACAAAATTTGTTTCATATTTTTTTTAAATTCCATTTTTTTCCTATAACTTCTATTTCACAAAATTTATTTCATATTTTTTTTTAAATTCCATTTTTTTCTATAACTTCTATTTCACAATTTTTTTTTTAAATTCTATTTTTTCCTATAACTTCCTAAGCTATTATACAACATTAAATTAAATTAAGTAACATTAAACAACATTAAACAATATGAAACAACGTCACTTAGCCGTTGGATTAAAATTTAAGTTATAGTTTTTAAATAATAAATTATGTTTGGCCCTATGGCCCTTTGACCCTCGGTTGGAGACGGTTTTTTGTGAAAGGGCTAAAACGAGCCCTCTGGCCCTCGGTTGGAGATGGAGACAAATGTGGCCATGTACTGTTCATTAAAATATTAATATCTTGGAGAATCTTGGAGGGCCAGATGGCTAAAACGAGCCCTCTGGCCAGCCATCGGTTGGAGATGGCCTTATAATATTGTGTAGAAGCCTTCCCAAGCTTCAAAACATCCTAACTTGTTCGAAAACACATCGAACTCAGTTTGCCCGAGTTCGGACCTTCTGAGTTAATGAGTCAAAACTCGTCTAAACCACGTTTCAAGGACATGGTTGTGATCGTGGGACTGAGATGAGTACAATGGGGTAGTTTTTAGGTTCGATCTGAGAAGTATAGGGTTCTCTCAAGGGGGTTTGCAGAGAGGGAGAGTATACGGGAGAAAGAGAGAAGGAAGAGAGAGAGAGTCCCTTTTTTTCTTTTTTCTGATTGGTGGACAGAAATGAGGGAGAGATGGGATTGGTTGGTTTGAGAGTGAATTGAGGAGATTGATTGGTGAGTATAATAAAGGGGGATGGGGCGCACGGGTAGGCTTAGGGAATCCAAGGATAAGGTTTTGGATTTTCTCCAGTAAAAGGAATCGAAGTATATCCAAAACAGGTATTTCTACATTGGTAAAATCTACGACGTCTCGTAATAACGTGCACAATTTATTTACGAAGACAATAAAATAAATAAAGAGGAAATAAACACGTCCACGTCATTCACCACTAAGGGCATAACCGTCAATACACATACTCGGGGAGAAATTACATAGAAAAATTAGGGACGGGTCGTCACAATGCTCACCTTATAGGAATTCACAATGCATATTGGGTATTTTTATTGCAAACACTGTGAGCCTATCTTCGTTGGTTGCTGATGCTTTTTATTGTTTATATGCTAGTTTTTCATGTAATTTTGTTGTCCAACGTATTCGACTGGAGTTATTTTTTCTTTTCTTTACACGCTATTTAATTTGGTTTCTATCATTGGTAGTTTTAATAGGTAAAAGACACCTGACTGGTGTTATTTTTATTATGCTTTTACGTGTATAATATAATCTAAGAGGAAATAGAAAATAAAAGAAGAAATTAGTAAAGAAATTATATAGATTAATCTAAAATAAAAGATAGAGAGAGTTAGAACAAGACTAAAAATCAACATGTATATTCAAAAGATCTTTAGGAGCGTTTTCTTCAAAAAAAAAAAAGATCATTAGGAGCGTGGATCACCCGTGAAAAGAAAAGGTCTTTTGATGCGTGTGCAAAAATACTAGTTTGGTATTAAAGTGTTTCAAAATATATTCCTTGTTCAAATAAAAATATTAACAATGCACAACAAAAATTGAACAATAATTTCCGGACTTTGATCTAATTAGAGTTTTCGTCTTGAAATTAACAATTTATGAATATTTGTCTCTAAACTTATTACAATATTAAATTAACAATTTATGAATGTTTGTCTCTAAACTTATTACAATATGTAGTAATAAGTTTAGAGACAAATTTGTCCTATCTCCTAACCCAGTGTCTTATCTCTTAATCCACTTTTTAATGAAATTTTAATAACAAATTAGCCCATTTGCAAAATTACCGATCAAGATCTTAATAGATATCTATTCTATTAAGAGAAGAGGGCTTGTAAACTTTTTGCCCCCTTTTCTTCCAATTTTGCCCTCATTTTTTAATATGCGAACATGAGGAGGGCAAAATAGTAATTTTGTATCTTTTGAACTTTTCCCACTTTTCTTTCAATTTTGCCTCACTTTTGAATACACAATGTTGACATGACGAGGGCAAAATAGTAATTTTGTATCTTTTGAACTTTTCCCCTTTTTTCCTATTTTGCCATCACATTTGATACACAATATTTACATAAGGAGGGTAAAATAGTAATTTTATATCAAAATATTTACATAAGATAAAAAATATGCACTTATCAAGAGAAATTGTTCCATCATCATTTTTTCATATACGTAAGTGAAATCATGATGTTTTTTGGATAGTTTGAATGAACTGAAGCGATTATGCTTGAGGAGAACGTGGGAGGAGGTGGGCGGTTGAAGAGGCTTTAATTTTGTACCTTTTGACAAAATGACAATCATATCCCTATTTTTCCTATTTTACTCTCATTTTTTTAGAAAATGACAATCACATACCTATTTTTCCTATTTTACCATCACTTTTGATACACTATATTTACATAAGGAGGACCAAAAACAGTAATTATGTAATATTAAGATAAAATATGTACTTATTAAGAGAAATTGTTCACATACACAAAGTGTGTGCACTCTGCTAGTATAATAATAGGTTGGGCTCGAAAAGTTTACATGAGGTCTAGACTTACATTGGGTTGTTGAAGGACTGGACAAAATATAAGTCGAATTTGCTAAGAAGACATAAAGGATGAGGATAGAAGGAATTCTGGAACAAAAAAGTGCGAATGCCCTTTCCAATTAAAGGGTAAGAAGCTGCAACTGATAATAATTGGATATTGATGGTAGTTATTAAAATGCATAATCACATAGCACCAAAGCATTTGGGGGTTATTTATTTGCTATTACATTATCTCGGAGGAGATTTCATTGTTAGGGAAATAGCATTTCAATTTTTAGGAATAGTAGTGGCTGAAGAAATATCGTATTACAAGTTATTTTAAGAATAATAGTGGGTGGAAAAATAACATTTAAAATTTTTAACCTTTTGTAGTGGGTGGGATTATAATGTGGTTTGAGGAAATAAGACACTGGGGTGGCCTAGCAGCTTTCTTTATCATTTTACTAAACCCCGTTTACTACTTTGCATGTGGGTCAAGCGACTGGTGTAGTGGTGTACTCACTTCAATTTTCTGTTTGATAAAGGTATTTTTGGATTTTAATGTAAATGTTAAGGAACATGATTTTAACGTACTGTTTCTCACCTCATACACATTCTTCAGTTTCGTAACCGTTAGATTAAGGGATTAAGTAGAATCAACAGTTAAGATTAACAAGGGGTTGCACAACGTAAAAAAGAGTGTGTTGAAACCAATACCCTTGTCAAAATTTAGGATAGGAATCGGAATGGGGTAATTTCATGATTTAATATATAAAAAACATGTCATTTAATATTACGGTTTAGTGATATTTCTTTTTATTTGTAAGTGAGAGGTCATATTTTTTACTCTCGTTGAAGGTTAATTTGAATCAAATTATAATTGTTAGTCATTATGAGGTTTAACCAACTCCCCACCTTATAGTGTAAATTTTGTATGTAATTAAAAAATATGTAGAAGAAAACATAACAAAACACACATTATTATAACAATATTGAATAGTAAAGCAATTTTGGCGTAGGAGATGCTATTATCATATTTGCTTCATCATTGCGGATATCCATAGCTGTTTGGTTGATAGTATGAATCTCACATTAGAAAAAGAATTGGGATATCCTTGACCTCAATTTTTTTATTTTTTTATTATTATTATTATTATTATTTTTTTATGGTAATAGAGCATATTGACCTATGTGCAAAGCTCAATGACAACACTTGCTCCGTATAACCCATTTTTTGTTATGCACACGTAAGGCTTGAGAATTTGCATGTCGCATGTGAGGTGGAGCGTTGGAAATACTAAATCCCATATCAAGGAGATAAATGACTTTAATATGCTTATAAAGAGTTAGACTATTCCGTCGAAATGACAAAGTTTCAAAGCTTAGAGATGATGTACATTGCGAAAGCAGTTGTTTGAGCCTTCAGCATAATACGTATCATTCATTCAATCATGTTATTGTTCGGAGTACAAATTGTCATTTAGTTACGACCACCAAACCATCAACTAAAGCTTACAATGATTAGGATCCTAAGCTCAAGTAAGGTTGTTACATTTGTAGCATAAGGCCTAAGATAATCTCTAATGCATCCTACTAATAACCAAAATTTTGACATTTTATTCCTTTTATATTATTTATTAAAATCTTGGACTCAAAAGTAATGCCTCCATCCCTAACCCTTTTTACATCCGATGGTCTTAAACATCCTAAATTATTAAATGATAGTGACAATAACATGGAAAATAAAAATTTTAATTTTAATTTTTTCCACAGAGAAGGCAACTATGATCTAATTATTAATTCTTCAGATGAGAGGCATGGGTAGACGTTCACATTCTAACTTAGTTTGATGAACCTCCCGATGTAATTTTAGACCTTCTTGTTGAGAATAGTAATTAATTGTAAGATGTATTGGTGTGAGACGCTCTTTTCCTTCGAATAGATGAAATTTCTGGTAAGATTTTTATCGAGATCCATTGTTTGCACCATATCCTCAATGTTTGTTTGTACCTATTTTAATCTAAATCAATAAATATCATATTTTCTTCAAAATAAAAAAAAAATACATAATATAGGGATTGAGGTGTTGGATTGATTTGATTTACAAGGTTTTATTTCTCTATTGATATGGAGGATTATGCGGTTGAGAACTATATTTTAATTTCCATGCCATTGCCACATCGTTTAATAATCTAGGATGAGTCATTTAATCCTCATTTAAGACCATTGGATGCAAATAGAAGTAACGGTTGAAAGCAAATGTAAAAATGTTTGTCCCTTGATCCTGATCTATTATAACTAGCTATTAAGAAAAGAAAAAAAAGCAAATAAACAACGGAATTCGAGCATCACCATTTGATTACATGTGTCACTTTATCTAGATTGAAATTCCTCTGGTTTTTAAGCAATGTATCTCGTTATTCTAGGTTTGATCAGCTGAGACTCAACGTTATATTTAGGAATTTTAATACCAAAGGTTATATTTAGGGGTGTTTTTCAGAAGGATCAGTTAGGAAACAACGTTTCCAATTTTCGTTCCAAAAAATCAGATCGGATCACAATTTTCAAATTAGAAATATTTCAAAAGATTTTTTGTTTCTATTGAAATAAGTTCAGAAGGCTTCACAGAAATTATGACCGCAATTTCTAAATGCATTTTACTTTTCATTCCAACTTTTTAGAAAATATTTGGATTAGAAAATTTCAAGTTCGGACTTGGAAATTCTAGTATCAAAATCGAAAATACCATTCCAACTTGCACCTCTAGTTATATGAAATGCAAATTGGAGAATTATTTTTAAGGTTAAATTACAAAAAACTACCTCAACTATGGGTTGAACAACAATCTCATAACTCATGTTTGAAAAATGATAATGTCATACCTTATCTTACGAATTTGTTTCAATGTCATACCTTCGTTAGTTTTTCTGTTCAGTTTGACCGTTAAATTATAAGCTGGCAGGCTTGAGACTCACATCCTTACCCAACTAAATAAAAAAATTAATTAAATACTAATAAATATATTACAACAAAAAAAATATAAAAAAATCATTTTAAAAATTATTAAGAAATTGTGGGACCCACCCTCATCCCCTACCTTTTCCCTACTCCATCTATCCAGTACCTTTTCCCTACCCCTCACTTTTATTTTTTGTTGAAATATATTTATTAGTATTTAATTAATTTTTTAATTTAGTTGAATAAGGATGTGGGTCTCAGGCCTGCTAACTCATAATTTAACGATCAAACCTAACAGAAAAATTTACGAAGGTATGATATTGAAACGATTTGTAAGATGAGGTATGACATTGTCGTTTTTCAAACATGAGGTATGAGATTGTCGTTCGACAAATAGTTGAGGTAGTTTTTTGTAAATTAACTTATTTTTAACCATTTATGACAAAACCATGTCCTTATTCGTTTCCGCCATATTCTAAGTGGCTGATTCCTTAAGGAATCTTATTTCAATAGTTAATCCATTTTGATTAATTAAGGCTCACTCTGATTAATTAGTCATTTAAACTATTCAATCACGCAGCCTCGTCACAAATTACTATCTAATATATTATGTTATCCAACTGGAATCTGATGAATAGTAGGCAACCATCTAAACAATATAATTATACACAAATTAATATTACTTAAACACGCTTTACATGATTTAACTAATCCCATTGCAGAGTACCAAGGTGGTCCAACCATCCTAATAAGAATTAATAGTAAGTTAATAGATGAATTAGGGAAAAGACTGTTTGAAAACTAGGGCTCGTTTGGATGTGCTTTTAAAATCACTGAAAACGTTTTTAGAAAAAATATTTTTAGGTTTCAAAAGCACTTAAAGTGATTTCTGTAAGAAGCACCAGTTATGTGCTTCTTCTAGGAAGCACTTTAAGTGTTTTTTTTTTCAGGATTTACTTGCATCTTTACTAATGATTGGTTCTAAAAACATTTTTTCTAAAAGTGCTTTCAGTCATTTTAAAAGCACATTCAAACGAGCTTTAAAGCTGGTAACCCAAAACACGTTGGCATCACAAGGTTAGTGATTAATAGTAAATTAAAAAATGAATTAGGGAAAATTGTTTAACAAATTAAAGTTGTTGATCCAAAACACGTTGGCATCACAAGGTTAGTGAAGTCTTAGACCATCTTCAAAGGATATGTCAAATCCTAAGTGAAATGTCATGTAATCAAATTTGAAGGTAGAAGCAAGCTCTAATCGATTTGTCAATCCTATGTGAATTGGCATATGAGTTTTCATATGTGAAATTTGACATATGAGAAAAGATGATGTTAAATAATTTCTAATTATTTTATAATTTGGGTCTCATTAATGCACTAATTATAGATCTTGAAAATTTATTTTAATTGATTTATTTTCAAAATGGGTCCTACAAATATCATTTATAACAAAAAAACATATCGGTTGGAAAAAAAAAAAAAATTTGACATTGCCACGTCAGTCATCAAATTAACATTTAACATTTATCTTTTGACCCTCCATTGGAGATGCTATCAACAATGCACATCGTGCATGTCTTTTGGGTAGGAGTAGGGGGGATTTGGATCCTCACCAGATCCCTTCCTTGGGGATCCTAGGGATCAACGCACACGAGCCGTTGATCAATAATCGTGTGACCACAATTTTTTCTTTTTTTTTTATATTTTTCACGCAAAACGAAATTGTTTTACTTTTAAAAATATAAAAAGCATTTAATTGTAACCGCACGATTTTTTATCAACGGTCCATATGCATTGATCCCTAGGATCCCCAGGGAGGGGATCCGACTTGGATCCAATTCTGAGTAGGGGCAGGGCTGCAGGAGCAGGACAAGGTTGCTTTGGAAATTGTTTGTGTCAATGAGTTGTCACGTGTCCTTATTCTATTCCACCACGATAGATCCTACGACCCTAACTTTTTTCTCTACCAAATTCAGCTATTGATTTAGACAAGGGATTCTTTAGATGCGGTCCCTAATTATTAACGTTCTTTGACTAAAATCTTAATGGTATTCAAAGTTTGATCAAAGTCCATTGACTTTGTACACCTCATTATATTACAATTAATATTTAAATTTTTTTAATTTTGACATTAATTGTTTGATATTTTATGAGATTTATTGTGACAACTGGTCCTTAATTTTACGATTTTATAAATCTTAAAATGTGAATTCACGAGAATACCCTAGAGGCGAGGGTATTGATTTTCGTTGATCGCTAATTCATGACGCGTATGAACTATTACCTTACCGTATTTCCAAAGTACTTGGCGGTGCGAATGCATAGACACATGCAAAAATTGAATTCGGAACTACGACAGAGGTTTTACGTAACTATAAATTTGAAAGTACGCTGGTAAGGGTTGTTATTTATTATTCTATTCATTTCTTATAGTTATTGTTATTTTTATTATTGGAGGTGGTTAGAAAAATTAAGAGGGAGGAGAGTAAAAAAAAAAAGGGAAGCAAGGGATAGGCTGCCTGATGGTAACGAAGGAGAGGGGAAGAAGAGAGCCCAGAAGAGACCGGGAGAGAAATGGAGGAATGAGGAGAGGAGAGAGAGAGAAGGAACCAATCAGACAGGAGGGAAATGAGAGAAAGGAGGGAGGAAAAGAGGAAGGGGATCGGCCGGACCCCCCTCGACCCACGCCAAACCTTTTGACCCTAATCTATTTCCGGCCAAATTATGTCATTTTTCAGGTTTGGTGGTTTTCGACCGAGAGTCCTTACGACACCCATGGTTCCCGTCGAGATTTCCTCCCCAAAATACAACCAATTTCATTATAATTTCAGGTGGAAAAAGAAGAGGGAAGGTTACCGAGTAATTTACAGGTATTGGATAGGACAATATCGTACTACGGTGGAATCGAGCCCGGGATGTGATGGGGGATGGGGGTCCGGGCCAAGATGTGACAATTTGGTATTAGAGCCAATCCCTGGTCGGACGTGTGCCAACGAGGATGTCGGACCCCTAAGGGGGGTGGATTGTGACATCCCACATTGACATCCCACATCGCCCTGAGGAGTGGATCTTGTAAGCCTTATATGTATATTCTCATCTCTACCTAGCACAAGACCTTTTGGGAGCTCACTGGCTTCGGGTTCCATTGGAACTCCGAAGTTAAGCGAGTTCGTGCGAGAGCAATCCCATGATGGGTGACCCACCGGGAAGTTCTCATGTGAGTTCCTAGAAACAAAACCGTGAGGGTGTGGTTGAGGCTTAAAGCGGACAATATTGTGCTACGATGGAGTTGAGCCTGGGATGTGATGGGGGCCCGGGCTAGGATGTGACATTTATAATCCTATAAATTTAAAATCCCTCATTATAATACTATTAGAAACAGTTACAATTAAAAAATTCAAACATTTTGATTGAATAAATGGATAAAAACTATGTAAAAATAAGAAATAATAAATGGCAAAAGAATGTATCCATAGTGTTAAAAAAATTGGTACATTTCACATATAACAAAGTGGTACATTAATAAATAAGAATGAGTACATTATAAATAAATTAGGGAACATATAAAAGATTAAAAAATTATGAGTACAAATGAAAATTTTAAAAATATAGGCGCTAAAAGAAATTAATACATGGGTACAAAATAAAACTAAAAAGAAAATACTACAAATTTAAAAAAAATGTTGCAAATTAAAAGTGGGTGCAAACTAAAAATATAAATATATGATACAAAGTTTAGGCATAAAACATAAATATACCATATGTAATTTTTCTATCATTGATTAAATATACAATGTCACGTGACAGTATACACATGGGTACAAACACAAATAAAACTTTAAAAAATATGGGCGCAAAAAGAAACTAATATATGGGTACAAATTAAAAATGAAAAAAAAATTGGTACAAATTAAAAATGTGACGACCCGTCCCTAATTTTCCAATGTAATTTCTCCCCGAGTATGTGTATTGACAGTTATGCCCTTATTGGCAAGTGACGTGGACGTATTCTTATTGCTTTCATTTTATTTCTCGCTATCGCATTTAAATTGTACACGTTGTTACGAGTGTACGTAAATTTTATCAGTGTGAAAACACTGTTCAGGATATATTTTCGATACTCTTTTCTGTACAAAATCCAAAACCCTATCCCTAGCTTTTTACTAGCCATCTCGTGCACCCTCCTCCATTATTTCACACTCTCACCAATCCCCTCCACTCCCTCTTTGCAGCAACCAATCAGAAAAAGCAAAATAAAATAATTCTCTCTCTCCTCATTTTCTCTCTCTCTCTCTCCCGTATGCTCTCTTTCTAGAAAACCCTCAAACGAGCTTCAAAGCTCACAGATCGAACCCCAAAAACCACACCATTGTACTTCTCTCATCTTCTCGATCACAACCATGTTCTTGAAACCTGGTTTAGACGAGTTTTGACTCGTTAATTCGGAAGGTTCGAACTTGGGCACACTGAGTTCGACGTGTTTTTGAGTGAGTTAGGAAGTTTTGAAGCTTGGGGAAGCTTCTACGCAACTCTTCGAGGCTCCTACAATAATTTGGGAGAAGTTTGGAAGTGAAACGACCGAGTTTTGAAGAGTTCACTTTTGCCTGGAACTTTTGAGGCTTTTTCCGACGACCTCCATCCACTTTTTGGACTCTAAACAGATATAACACGATTCTACTCTTCACGAGCTTCAAATCCATATAAGGTACGTCAATTTTCCAGAAAATCGATGAAAAATCAAGTCGCAGACGACGACGACGAGGACAACCAGAGAAGGAGACGAAATATTCCGTCAGAGTTGACGGAATATTCCTGACGGCGTCAGGCACACTGATGGCACTGGCCTACACGTAGGGGCGCGTCTAGCCGTGCCATTGCCGGCATGTGAGCCATCCAAAGTTTATTCTAAAAATTTGGGGATTTTGTGATGTCGAGTAGGTCATGATGGTATATTTAAACCCTAGGTTTGAGCAAACTATGGGGGTTTTATTTAGGTTTCCGTATATGTGCTTTAATTAATTTTATTTTAGTTATTTCACATATAAGGGAAACGTATCCCAAGGACGTTCGGGGCCAGGCTAGGCTCGGGGTCTACGACCCAGCGATGTACTTATGAGTGAGCAGCTTGTTTTTATACCTATACATATTTATAGTTTCCATAAATGTGTAATTACTTCACTTTTACACTTATTTCGCCAAGTATCGTTCTTGGGTTAATAATTGTGTTAAATGCTGCTATATGGTTGAGATATTACTGTCATGACATTCATCCATATTTGTACATGCTCATCTTACTGCACCTCGGTGTTAGTACTCGCCCCAAGGCCAGGGCCAATCCTTCACGTGTATGTTCACATCGCACCGTTCGCTCGCCTTGGATCCAAGTTAGGTGTCAGTCATGTTGGGTAGATTGCATTAGGCAATCCGACTTGTATGTGACCGTGCTTCAGCACCATCCTTCACGTGATTGTAGTACTAGAGCATAATGATTACACCTAGTCCTGTTCGTGTCAAAAATTATCTATTCGAACTTGTGTGTCAGCTTAGATGGATGAGCACTTAGCTATACTTGATTATCACATGATTATATTATTTTGGCATTTGATACATCATGACTTGACATATTTTTGGTTATATTACTGTTATAATATATGTTGATTTATCGTTTACATACTTGCGTAGTATGCTTAAGGAAACTATACTTGTTTTACGGCAAGGAGTTAGTATATTCGAAAATAAAGGATTTCATATAAACATTGTTTTATTGACCCACTCAATTTTGTTTTTCGCCCTTCCGGAACCTAGATAGCTGTAATCTTTGTGGCACTCGAGGAATCTCGACAGTTCTGACATTCTCTTCTCTTTAGACATACGAACTTATCACTGTTATGTAATAAGTGTACTTAGCTACTTTGACTACTCTTTTGTAGTCTCACTATCTATTACGCTCTGAATAATTGTAGTGGGTTCTTCCCACGATTGCGCACTCTTTCACTATTTAGTAAATCCATTTCTAATTAGTTTTAATTTTATTCACTTTTTGCATCACTTACCCTTACGGTTACGTCACCTCACGGTGATGGCCAGCATGCTTCGACCTTTCCATGTCGGGGTGTGTCAAAAAATAGGTACAAACAAAAAATAAAAATATCTAATAAAAAATTTAGCCATAAATATAAATATACGAATTGTAACAATTTTAACACTAAAGAAATATATTTAAAAAATACAAGTAAGAATACCCGCACTTTGCTGCGGACTTTAAAAACGTTAAAGTTGATAAATGAATAGCTAGAAACATTGAGAATAGTTTTGTTCATTACTTAAATAGTAGAATATGTAAATGACATGTTTGTATCTAATCCATAGTAAGAACCTATGTACAACCAAAAAGGCCTATACTCAATTTCACGGTTGAGTTTAAAATCCTAACACAGCAGTAGCAAAGAAAATGGACTGAAAGCAAAAATTAACAGCCATAAAAGTGTAGGCATTCCCCAGTAATCCGACTTGAAATTACAGGAAGACAAATAAAATTGGAAATGAAATTATTTCAAAAGATTAGACAATCCGCAAATTGCTACCACTCGATAATTTTGCAGAAGGTACAATTCTATTTCATTTTCCTGCAATAACAGCAAGTACAATTATGTGTCAGTTCTCTACACTAACCCATACCCACTTCTTCAATTCCTTCTTATCTGTTTATCCTAAACAAAAGGAACCTTATGATATTTAAACCTTAATTATCAATTATATCAAGTATTTCGGAAATACATAAACAACGAAATTCCACTAACGAACTAAACAAATGGCTCTTCAATACATTGTTATATATTCACAACTTACTTTCCAAATTGGACAAAATGCAATAAGCAAGAATTGCAATATTCTAAGACTTCTTCGGGTGAAGCACACACCAAATTCAGAAATTTTCCAATAAAATTGGACAAAATGAAATAAGCAATAATTGAATATCACTACTTACCTTCCAAAAGCGCTTCACAGACTTCATCAATGGTAACATTAAGCCCCCTCAACAAAATTTAGAAAAAGAAAGAAAAAGATTGTTAATGTAAATCTTGAAAGAACTGCCCAAATGAACGAAGGAAAATGTAGTTATTGAGGAGGGAGCAATGTTCTTAATTGCTAAAAAAATTGAATACTTTCTCCAAATGCATTTAATAAGATACGTTAAAAACAAACATATATTGATCCATGAATATAAGTGTACCATCAGTGAAAATAAATTTTCAATTGCTCATGAATAATTAAAACCGACATACGTTAAGAGCAACATATAAGAAGTATACTTATTGAATTGCTCATCTCCCCAGTAACTCTTCTACCACAATTCTCAGCATGCAAGTATGAATAAAGGTTGACGGAAGTATACACCTTCTGCAAATTGTAAACTGAGGATATCTGAGGTAAAGTATGAGTAGCCGAAATTGTAGGAAAGCTGAGAGAAAATCGGTTACGGTGGTTTGGACATGTGCAAAGAAGGCCTACTGACGCTCCGGTTAGAAGATGTGACTACGGGACAGAGGTTCAGGGCCGAAGGGGTAGATGAAGACCTAGGAAAATTTTGGAAGAGACGCTAAGAAAAGACTTAGAGTACTTGGATCTAACGGAGGACATGACACATGACCGAGCACAATGGCGTTCTAAGATTCATATAGCCGACCCCACTCAGTGACTTGGAGTTTTCAAGTCTCCAACCGAGAAGTTTTCCTCACTCGGGAAATTAAGGGAACACTACCTCAACCTACATGCTCCACTAACAAAGCTTCAACATACAAGCTTCAACAAAAGAAAAATTCAAAGAACTTAGTGAAGAAGGCTTTGGTGTATTTAACACAATACGTTGAAATGAGGCAAAGCTTATTTATTGATATCTCTGATAAGTGACAAATATGTACATATACATGAGTCAAAATAAACAAACAAGAGGGAGCCTTCACAAAGGTTGCTTAGGAGAAGTCACAGCAGTCGGTAGAGCCCTAGAAAGAGAAGGCACCGGAGGGTGATCATTCGGAGCCTCAGTACTGGACAGAACCTTAGAAGGAGGAGCCATCGGAGGTTGATCATTTGAAGCTTCATTACGCGGTATAGCCCCAGAAGACGAAGACAATAAATGCCTTTGGAACAAACCCACAAACCTTTGATGATTAAGTAAAATCTGACCATCAGATTCCTTCATCTGGTCAAGCTTCCTCTTCATGTTTGTAGCATAGTCATGTGCGAGCTGGTGCAACTGTTTATTCTCATGCTTGAGCCCTCTAATTTCCTGTTTAAGACTTATCACTTCAGCCGCCAATGATTCAACTTGACGGGTTCGAGCAAATAGGCGTTGGGCCATATTAGACACAGAACCTGCACACTGAACACTGAGAGCCAGAGAATCCTTAACAGCCAACTCATCAGACCGTTTGGAAAGTAGTCTGTTATCTTTGGGAGTGAGAAGGTTCCTGGCCACCACCGCAACGGTCATATCATTCTTCATCACAGAATCCCCAACGGTAAGAGGACCAGTAGGGGATAAGAAGGATAGGCTCCATATGTTGTCTGGAAAAGGCGTGGCTGCCTCTTCAACAAGGTTCAAGTCAAAACGATGGTCGGAGGGGCCATACATTTTCAAAGGTGTTGAAGAGAGAAGAGGTCGGACAAATCAAGATCTTAGAAGTGCAAGAAAGGAGCTTCTACTGGTAGAGATTCAAGTGTGCTTTGGAACTTAATGTCAGCCTCTATAAAATCTGCACTTGACGGAGCTTCAGAAATCGAAGAGGCGTTTACTTTCTCAAAAGTTGGGCTGCTCAGAGACCACGAGGGCCGATCTCAGAAATCGAAGAGGCATTTGCTTTCTCAAAAGCTAGGCTGCTTAAAGACCACGAAGCTCGATCTCAGAAATCGAAGAGGCGCTTGCTTTCTCAAAAGCTGGGCTGCTCAGAGACCATGAGGGCTGATCTCAGAAATCGAAGAGGCACCTGCTTTTTCAGCCTTGTCAACAACTGTCATATGCACACTCAGTTTTGCAAAAATTACGGGCATTCTGTCAAAAATTTTTGGTGAAGTATAAAGCACGTGAATCATACTGTTCAATCATCCATTTTCCACACGCAACATCAGCTCATGGGTACCATAAATAACTTTGCCAAAGATCTCTGACAAAGTTTAGACATGTGAAGCTTGCAGCTCCCACTACATCGCTATGACCAAGAAGGGTAAAAGAATAGCAAAGAAACAGCACTAACAAAGTTTAGACACATAAATTTTGAAGGTCTAACTACCATATTATTACCCACAAGGGTAAAGGAACAGCACCACTGCTGGATAATTGGAAAGTCCCTGTGTGTCAACCTCTGTGCTCTATGGTAAGGTAGACTAGCAAACATGCCCAATCTTTACTCACATTCGAGAAAACACTCCCAACAAGATTGCTTGCTCCAAAATCGAAGAGGCACCGCCCTCCGAATCTCGAGAGCCAGACTCCCAACATGATTACTTTCTTAAAAATCGAAGAGACACCGCTCTCCGAATCTCGAAAGCCAGACTCCCAGCAGGATTGCTTTCTCAAAAATCGAAGAGGCACCGTTCTCCGAATCTCGAGAGCCAGATCCCCGATAGGATTGCTTGTTAGAAAACCAAAGAGGCACCGCTTTCTCAACTTCGAGAGCCAGATCTTCTTGGATAAAGCTTGTCTATAATCTTCACACGCAACATCAGCTTCCCAGATACCACAGACCAATTTTTCAAAGTGCTCTGACAGAGTTAAAACACGTGAAGTTAGCAGCTCCCACTACAGTGCTATGACCAAACAGGGTAAAGGAATAACATTACTACTAGTTGTTAAGGAAACTCCTATATATGTCGACCTCCATCTTCAACGGACAGGCAGACTTGCAAAAATGCTCAACTCTTCCTTATATATGAGAGGGCACTCCCAACGAAGCCTCTTGAAATACTCAGCTTTCTTTCCCCCCGATAATACCTCTGCAAATAAGCTACACCAGAGCAAGAATATCTTATATCGTCAGGGTTAAAGGCAAGAGTATCCCATATCATGCTTTTTCCCTATCTTTTCCTTTGGCCTTGTTCTTACCTGCAAGACAATGAGAAAGAGAGCAATCAGTCAGCACTTAGAATCAAGCTTCCAGTCAGGAACTGACTGCCTGGAACCCCTTACCTGATTACCTACCTGGCATTGCTCTCGAGTACTCATCTTTAACATCTTATGCTTCCAGAGAAGATACCACATCTGCCTGATGAACAGATAGGGCAAGTGAAAAGGATACAAGGAAGCATGTGGAGATAAACGTAACAGAACACGTGCCGATACATCCACTACTTTGTCAACAGCAAAAGTATCCTATATCAGCAGGGTCGAACGTACTCTAGATTTGATGGACTTGTTTTGACCCTCAAATTCTTTAGTCGGCCTTATACTCTGGAGGAAACCAGAAAACCCTCCAGCCCAGTTCAAGAATAAGCCTGTGGAAAGCTACTTCTTCAAAAGCAAAAGTATCCCATATTATCTATTCTCATTTTCTTCTCTTTATCCTTCATGTTGCCTGCAAGATAGGGAGAATGAGAACAATCAGCCGGAACTCGAAATCAAACTTCTGATCTGGGACTGATTGCTTGGAGCTCTGATTGCTTACCTTATTTGTCACCTCTTTCAGCAGATCCCCTAGCTCGATGACTTGGGGGACTCCTACTACATGGTTTGTATCACGCTTGGCCAAGCCTGAAACTACAAGTAAGCTTCAAGTGAAATTGATACATTACCTTGTGCATCTCCACCAGTTAAAGATACCACCCCTGGATGGAGGAAGAGTACTTCCAAAGAAGATGCCACATCTACCTATGAGACAACTAAGACAAGTGAAGAGGATACCACACTTCAATACTTAGAAGTTTCGTGATTACTCAGCAGCTTGGATCTTGCAAGTCCCCAACCGAGGAGCTTCCCTCACTCGGGAACTTAGGGGAGTACTATTTGTACCATACTTGACCAATACCGAAACTACCGAGCACCGGTCAATGTTACACCGTCAAGGATCTAGAAAAGTTTCCCTCCAACCAGGAGGCCAATCACAGAGTGACACGTGTCGACATCAGAAACCAATCATAGTGCGACACGTGCCAACATCGGAAGCCAATCACAACACGATACGTGTCAATGTCAGAACAAGGCTAGAAACTCTCTTCTATAAAAGGAGATCATTCTCCCACAATATTTCCTAATGTCATTTGTACTAAATCATTCACTTGTACTCACTAAGGGAGAGCTTGAACCTATGTACTTGTGCAAACCCTTCACAATTAATGAGAACTCCTCTACTCCGTGGACGTAGCCAATCTGGGTGAACCACGTACATCTTGTGTTTGCTTTCATGTCTCTATCCATTTACATACTTATCTACACTAATGACCGGAGCAATCTAGCGAAGATCACAAACTTAATACTTTCTGTTGTACCAAAGTCCTCACTGATTTTGTGCATCAACAATCCTTAAGTCCTTACCTTTTTGCGTTGGTAATGGATGAGTTAACATGACATATTCAAGATGATATTCCTTGGTGTATACTTTTCGCAAACGATATAGTGTTGATAGATGAAACTCAGGAAGGGGTAAATGCGAAGCTTGACCTTTGGAGAGAAGTGTTGGAATCTAAAGGTCTTCGCCTAAGCTGATCAAAGATAGAATATATGAAGTGCAAGTTCAGTGCAAATGGAGGCCGAAATGAGTTAGGGGTGAAGATTGGAGATCAAGAAATACCAAGGAGCGACCGTTTTCGCTACTTAGGATTTATCTTGCAAAAGAATGGAGACCTCAACCATAGAATACAAGTTGGATGGATGAAGTGGAAGAGTGCATCCGGCGTGTTGTGTGACCGTCGTATACCACTGAAGCTCAAGGGAAAATTTTATATGATGGCAATAAAGCCGACGATGCTGTATGACACATAATGTTGGGTGGTGAAACATCAACACGTACATAAAATGGGTGTAGCGGAGATGAGGATGCTTCGTTGGATGTGTGAGCACACGAGATAGGATAAGATTAGGAATGAAGATATCCGAGATAAAGTAGGAGTAGCCAAAATTGAAGGAAAGATGAGAGAAAATCGGTTACGGTGGTTTGGACATGTGCAAAGAAGGCCTACTGACGCTCCGGTTCGAAGATGTGACTACGGGACAGAGGTTCAGGGCCGAAGGGGTAGAGGAAGACCTAGGAAAACTTTGGAAGAGACCCTAAGAAAAGACTTAGAGTACTTGGATCTAACGGAGGACATGACACAAAACCGAGCGCAATGGCGTTCTAGGATTCATATAGCCGACCCCACTTAGTGGGAAAAGGCTTTGTTGTTGTTGTTGTTGTGGTTGAAGAACCATTTCAATCAAAATAGAAAGTTATATGCAATTTCTAACACCCCAGCCACCATTATCACTTTTATCTCAAATGTTCACATAGTGTTTCTTTCTTTCTTTCTATTTCGTTTAATTTGCTCTAAGGGAACTTCTTTATCTTTGTGCAGTTATAAATCTATAGTTCCCATATCTTGCTCGCTTCATTTGTGTGTGTGTTTATGTTTCTTCCATCGAACAATCATCTGAATAAGTGAATTTTTCATGTCTACATTAATTTTCTAGACTTACATACCCCTACAATAGGCTTATCATGTCTAAAGAGTTATGTGAGATCCATTTATTTTAATTTTCAGCCAACCATTTTCCTAAGAATGCCGTGTTATTTCCCCACTTTGCTGGAGTCTTGAAGAACCAAACCTGCTTTAGTCCTACATTTATAATTTGTAATGTTTGAATAACTTAAAAACTCATATTCATATCTAAATTCACACAATGACAAATCAACAAAATAGTAAAAAGATAGAGGACAAAGACCAATTACATACCTCTGTTTATTTTGATCATCAGGCATCCAATATTTATTCCACCATGTTATAAACTGGATAACACTTACAAATAAGTAAAGTCCTAGCATGTTGCTCCCTAAGCAACACCAAGTCCATCAGTCTGCACAAATGCTCCTGCAGAAAACACAACTCAATTGAACCATTACGTATGATAAATTAGTAAGTATTTAAAGCAGAGAAGTAAGGACTATTCCCTACTTGTGCACTCGAAAGATATTTTTTTGTTAATCACATGCAACAGTACTAAACACCATCAAATTCCAAAATAAGTATAGAATATCAGAGCTAAAACTTATTTGAAAGAACTACCCAACAACAAAATCATATGAATTCTTGAAACTATGATATTTGCAAACCTAATGGATAAACACAATCACACAAACATCACAAAATTGAGCAATTTCCTAACCAAATAATGTAAATAGCATAATCCCCAACTTTTGCTATGTAATATATTCTACATGAACCTATCTTTTGTTCCTTATTGAGATAACTCTGTCATCTAAAAAATCACATTCTTTATCATATTCAACAACTGGGTAATTAACATAGATTGAAAAAACGAACTCACATCGAGACGGAAATCATTCGGAAGCTGCACAAAGTAGTCATCTGGAAGATCAAAGCTGTTCTGCACATGAAATAACAAAACTGAAAAAAAAATCAAACTTTAAATTACAACTACATTAAGCAATGACAATAATTAAAGGTTCAAAACTTGACCTAAAGGATCGAAATTCGAAACCGGAAATGGATGCTCATGGCTAATTCTTGGAGTAAAGATTGAAAAATTGGACCGTTGGGTTGGAAGGATTTGGGGGAATTTGATTATGCGAGGGAGAATGAGGTACTGGGGGATTTGGAAGGGAGGATTTTGGGGAAATTGGAGAGTTTTAGGGAAGAAGAAGAAATAGAACTAGAGTTGGGTTGATGTACGGATAGGAAAGAGAGCGGAGGCATATGATGGTAGCAGTGGTTGAAACTTGAAAGGTGGAGGAAGCGGTGAGCGACCAAAAAGGTGGAGGAAGCTGGGAGTCCCACGTGTCACAGAATTCATCCCAATTTGACAGCAAGACAAAGGGCCAAACTTGGAATACCATAAAATAATCGGGGGTAAAATCGGAAATCCAATGTGCTTATGAACAGTGATATAGTTGATTTTCAGTTTTAGTATAGATTGAATTTTATTATTCAAACTGTAACATCCCACATCGCCCAGGGGAATGGATCTTGTAAGCCTTATATGTATATTCTCATCTCTACCTAGCACGAGGCCTTTTAGGAGCTCACTGGTTTCGGGTTCCATCGGAACTCCCAAGTTAAGCAAGTTCGCGCAAGAGCATTCCCAGGATGGGTGACCCACTGGGAAGTTTTCGTGTGAGTTCCTAGAAACAAAACTGCGAGGGCGTGGCCGAGGCCCAAAGCGGGCAATATCGTGTTACGGTGGAGTCGAGCCCGGGATGCGGTGAGGGTCAGGGCCGGGATATGACAATTATGTATCAGAGCCAATCCTTGGCAGGATGTGTGCTGACGAGGATGTCGGACCCCTAAGGGGGGTGGATTGTAACATCCCACATCACCCAGGGGAGTGGATTTTGTAAGCTTTATATGTATATTCTCATCTCTACCTAGCACGAGGCATTTTGGGAACTCACTGGTTTCGGGTTCCATTGGAACTCCGAAGTTAAGCGAGTTCGCCCAAGAGCCTTCCCAGGATGGGTGACCCATTAGGAAGTTCTCATGTGAGTTCCCAGAAACAAAACCGTGAGGGCGTGGTCGGGGCCCAAAGCGAATAATATCGTACTACGATGGAGTTGAGCTCGGGATGTGGTGGGGGCCCGGGCCGAGATGTGACACAAACAATTAATGATGTTATTAATACCCAAAGACCTTGATAAAAAATTGAAAATGAATAGGATTTTAATCAATGGAGTAGCAAAAAGAATGATGTGAACCTAATTTCTCCTTTAGACAATCGTTATTGTCTCTCTTAACAAACTAATTGTACTCAAAAGAGGTTTTTTTTTTTTTTCCTTTTAAATATAGAAATTTTGAAGTGCACAATTAGATTAGTGAAATACCATATGTAGAAAATGACTCCTTTAATTAATAACTTACAGTGGTTACAATATATAGGAGTTTGACATAACCCATATGCAAAAGAAATTTTGACATAAATACAATATTAAACACGGAAGTATTCAAATTAACATGAAGAAAGTTGAGGTTCCACCATAAAATTAATTGATAATATGGAGAGTAGCACAATTATTTATATGCACATGCAAGGTCCATTTTTTCTCCGACGTGGGATTCATACTCTCAAAACGCCCCCTCACATGCATCAAATTTTCAAGCTTAACACATCGACAACACAAACAGGATGATGCGGAGGAATGTGTGAAACTCAATAGCCTCACGTGCTCCACGTCGACAACACAAATAGGATGACGTGGAGCACATTTGGCCATTGAGTTTCACACATGGGACAACCTACTCTGATATGGTGAATAAAGTTGAGGTTCCACTATAAAACGAATTGACAATATAGGGAGTAGTCCAAAAATTTATAAACACATGCAATGTCCCTTTTTTCCAATGTGAGATTCATACTCTAAACAAATAACAATTCCCTTAATCTATAGGTATCGAACTCATCATATGTGAGATTCGAACTTAAAACTTCATGCTTGTAAGTGAAAAATAATATCATAAGATTGTTCAACCTCACTGTTTATAGAAGAATTTCTACTATAGGAGTTCACCATCATTGCTGTCTGCTACCAATGATGGAATAACATGCGTATACTTTAAACTACACTAACGGGAAGGGGAAAGGATTTAAGCTTCAATTGCAGTGGATTGAAGGAAAAAAAAACTACAAGAACAATCTGCCACCAAAACGCAGTGAATATATATTATATAGTCCCCTTCTGTTGAGAGATTCCTCAAGTAAGTTTATTTGAGACACAGCTTGTGGGGGCTAATCTAAGAGGGATTTTAACGATTTGATCGTTGACAAATCAATTAGAAGGTAGTCATTTTAGCATTTAAAAAAATTTATGTTCGTTCACTTTTTTCATTACTAGTTGTCTTAATGATCTCTAATTTTGATGAATTTTTCAAATATAATTTATGAATTAAGAGATAAGTATTTAACAGTCTGATCTTCGAAATTGATATAGATTGAGCCCCTCAAATATATATATATATGAATGTGAAGAGAATTACAACATGACGGATTCATCACCAAGTGATAACCTTTTGATGAAGATTAAATTGAATGGAACGAGTTTATTACCGCGTGAAATGCAATAATTTTAATGTCATACAAAGGAAAACTTACATATAATATTATGTTATTGCACTAAAACACAAGGACAGTGAACGTATTCTTTGTAGGTTCCATTTGATGTCTAAGTTCATGTGCATAAATGATAAATGATTGGCTCGTATTGGTAATGATGGATAAAGTTGTTGCCGACACCACCATTTGGTCAAAAGACTGAACTAGTATTGGAGCAAAAAATAAAATATACAATAATTAAGTAGTACTAAAACTAAAATAAAAAGAGAGTAAAGTTAAGGAGATAAAATTATTGAGCTAAATGATATGTAATCAATAGAAAATAAGTACGTTAATCAATAATTAAGTAATAATTCAATTATCAACCACTACATCATTTGATTTATAAATTTGATTTAAAATTTTGGTTTTCTTACCATAAGATCTAGATGAGAGAGTGGGAGATTATATATTTGCTGCAATTGTCACCCATATTATTAAGGGAACTTTAATAAAAAGCTTCTGGTACTGTTCACTTTAACGAAAAACCACATTTTTACACTAAAAAGTCAATTCTGGTACTATTCATTTACCCTTTATTTTGTCCTTATCGTTAAAACTCAAAATTTTCAAATCATTTTCATTAGTTTTGCTTATTATTAACTCTATAATATATATATATATATAAGAAGCCTTTAAGAGATGGGATCATCATTTGAAAAAATGAGATTTAGTTGTGGGGTCAACATCATGTCGAACTTTAACAATTTGAACCGTTGATTTTTCAAGTTACACCTCATAGATCATCCTTGCAAAATATTAACCAAATCGAAAATATTTTAGATCTCTAATTGGGTTCAAGAAAATTAACGAATACTGTTAGATCCCACATCGCTCAGGATGAGGATCCTCTATGCCCTATATGTATATGTTCCCCTCCTTTAGCTTGAGACCTTTTGGGAACTCACTGGCTTCAGATTCCATCGAAACTCCAAAGTTAAGCGAGTTCGGACGAGAGCGGTCCTAGGATGGATGACCCATAGGGAAGTTTTTGCGTGAGTTTCTAGAAACAAAATCGTGAGGGCGTGGCCGAGGCCCAAAGCGGACAATATCGTGCTACGGCGGAGCCGAGACTGGGATGTAACTGAATGGTATCAGAGCCACTCCCTGGCTGGAAGTGTGCCGACGAGAATGTCGGGCCCCTAATGGGGGTGGAATGTTAGATCCCACATCACCTAGGGGCGAAGATCCTCTATGCCTTATATGTACATGTTTACCTCCTTTAGCACAAGGCCTTTTGGGAACTCACTGGCTTCAGATTCCATCGGAACTCCGAAGTTAATCAAGTTCGGGCGAGAGCAATCTCAGGATGGATGACCCACTGGGAAGTTCTCGCGTGAGTTCCTAAAAACAAAACCTTGAGGGTGTGGTCGGGACCCAAAGCGGACAATATCGTACTATGGCGGAGCCGAGACTAGGATATGACAAATACTTTGTTATATAAGAAACGATGAAATTTTATTTAGATAATTAAATAGGCAAATAGTTTCAAATTGAATTGAATTTTTGTAATGATGATCTATGAATCAAGACTTACAAAATAAATGATTCGGAATTATTGAAATTCGATGTGAAGTAAGTCCCACACCTAATCCCTATTTTTTTGCCAAAAAACATAGAAACCCCTTTGCATAAAGGGATTATATATATATATATATATATATTATTTGTAAAGGAAAAATAAAATAAAAAATATTTAATGGAGATTGAGCATTGTTAATTGCTATTGACTAAATCCATGTAGTAGCATAATCATGGTTGTCTTACCCAAGGTCTGAAATGTAGATATTATCGGCGATATTTCGCCGATAATATCGGTTTTGTGAGAGAGGGATATTTTAACACCTATCCAATGATTTTTTGTAAAAATTTTAAGCTGGTGCGAATCGGAGAAGAACGCCGGAGCTTCTACAGTTCCGGCCGACTGTAAAAGAGCACCCTAGACTCCGATCTAAGTATAAAAATGAAATACAAGAGGAGAGGAATGTTTTTATAACTTCCGTTTGCCGTGAAATGATCGGAGGTGTTCAGAAAGTTCCTCGACCTTTACAGCCTCGCCGGAGCTGGGTGTGCCTTCCCCCGGGTCGATCTCCTTCTAAAACCTTGTTATCCTTCTAAAACCTTGTTAAAAAAAACCAGATAAAACTTAGTATATCTTGATTCTCAACCACACCACACAACATGCAAGATGAATTGAGGGCTTACCTAACCGGAGAAGGATCAAGAGAACTTGCCGGAAAGTTCCTGGGTTCGCCGACGAGGCGAAAGACGCGGACGAGGAGGAAGGCGAGGGAGGAGGAGAAGGCCATGCGGGAGAAGGATCGAGAGACTAAGGTCTCTATGCGTGTGTGTGGGAGAAGGGAGAAGAGATAAGGGAGAAGAGAGAAGAATCGAGACTTCGAGAGATCTGTAAGATCTGTGTGTGTGTTTGTGGGAGAAGGGAGAATGAGAACAGAGAATGATCCAGAGATGACTGACGTCTCTATGTGCATGTGTGCGTGTATGGTGGCGTGTGTGATCTCTGTGTGTGCATGTGTGTGTGTGTCGGTGGCGTGTGTGTGTGTAGGTGGTGTGTGACGGTGTGAAAAAAGAAAAGCATCTAAATAATTCAACTTTTACAGCTTTTAGGAATTGTACAATTTTTTACAAGACAAAAATAATGGTGGTTTCATGCATCAAGATTCAAAACCGTGTGCCACGCGTGATATTCTTTCACATTCTCAGAAGGTGGAGTATCAGATGATCACACATTTTTTTACCATGGACAAAAATAATGGTGGTTTCATTCAAAAACATCTAAATAATTCAAAACCCATACAACTTTTACAATTACAACTTGTACAATTTCAAACCATGGACAAAAATAATGGTGGAGTATCAGACCATGGACAACTTTTACAATTTTTCAGACTATTCAAAACCGTGTGCCACTGTGTTATTCTTTCACATTCTCAAAGGTGGAGTATCAGATCATCACACATTTTTTGACCCTTCGAAAATTAAAACCTCTATTACACATTTTCGTTTCTTCTTCTTCCCTTACCCCTTTCAGAGCCATACCAGATCCATTCCAGAGCTTCAACACAAAGGGTTCCATATTTAAGGTAAGTTTAGGAACTTATATTTATATTATTGTAATTTATACTTGCATGTTAATTTTTTGAAGTAATTAAGTAATGTTGTATAATTATTCCCCAGAATAATTTTAATATATTTAATGTTATTTATTATTTTATTATCAAATTGGATTATTATTCATTAATATTATGTTTTATTATTCCATATTATTTTTATAATTACTTAAATTCTTACAATCATTTTCTTTACTTCCTATTTAATTCTTCTGTAGAATAACTTTACTTCCTATTTTCTTTACTTCCTATTTAATATGTTTCCGTCACTACTATATTTTTTGGCCAAAAAATAATTGCCTAATTTTCATGAAAAATAAATATAGGTACGTTTAAGATGTCCAGTGGAGTTACTAAACGTGATCCAGCTTGGGAACATGGAGACCCAATAGAAGGAAACAAACATGGCACAATTTGCAAATATTGTGGTCGGATAATGAAGAGTGGCGGAGTGACATGACTTAAGTACCATCTTAGTGGATTAGATTCAGCACATAATGTCCAACGATGCGATAATGTCCCCCCAGAAGTGAAGGCATTCATCACCACATTATTAAAAAATAAAAAATAGCAGAAGGAAAAGATAACACATGGAATGGAAAATATTCGAGCTAGGCTACGAGGAGAAGTCATTGGCTAAGCGGTTAACAGTGATGATGATGACGATGAGGACGAATGTGATGATGACATGGGACCTGAAGAACGACGCAGTTTGAAACAAGTATTACGTGCCTCTAAACAGTCAGCATGGGAAAGAGAACACCTTCATAAAATTCCTAATAGAGCACAAGGTTCCGGGACAAGTGGTGGTGCACAAATGAGACGGGGAGCAAGTGTTAGAGAATCACAACCAACACCACCAATAGCCCCAAGTTTATATAAGTCATCCAAAGCATGTCAAAAGAGTGTTTGGAGTTATTTCACTGGTGGTAATGTGAAGGAAGGAATGGGGCGTCTAATTAGCAAGTTCTTTATCTATGAAAATGTCCTTGCTGAGAAGGCATCATCACATCATTCAAAAATATGGTATTGGGATGTCAACAGGCCGGTGTTGGAGTACAACCTCCCACTCCCTATGAGGTAAGAAACAAATATTTGGATATGGAGTATAAAGACATTGGCGAGTATATTAACAAGTTGAGGTCAAAGTGGGAAACTAATGGTTGCACAATCATGTGTGAGGGATGGACTGGCCCGACCAGATTGTTTATCATAAACTTCATGGTATACTCCAAGGGAAAGATAATTTTTTTGAAGTTTGTTGATGCTTCATACCATATAAAGAACTACAAGTATATTTACAAATTATTGAGGGATGTAATCATGGAGGTGGGAGAGCATAATGTTGTCCAAGTCGTGATCGACAACGGTTCTGCATTTGTCAAAGCTGGAAAAAAGTTAATGAAGCATCATAATGTGTTTTGGACATCATGTGCAGCACATTGTATTGATCTCATGTTTGAGGCAATGGGGAAGAGAGAATGTTGCTACTGTGGTAAAAAGAGCTACAACGATCACAAATTATATTTACAATCACGGTTGGTTGTTAGCAAAGATGTGTGAATTTTGCAAAGGAGAAATTATTCGTCCAGCTACCACTCGATTCGCCACCAACTATATTGCATTAGACAGCCTACTTAAGAAGAAAGCAGGGTTGAAGTAATTATTCACTAGCGACGATTGGGCCAACCACAATTTTAGCCGCTCAAATGCAGGTCGTATGGTGGAAAGTATAGTGCTTGATCATGCTTTTTGGACTCAATCAGAACATGTGTGCCAAGTGTTTGAACCTCTTTACAAAGTTTTACGGATCGTTGACATAGAAGTGTATCCTACTATGGGGGCAATATATGAGTTGATGCGTGTAGTGAATGATGACATGGAAATAAAACATGGTGCAAGGTGGGTCATAAGGATAATTGATGACCGATGGTATAAAACATTATACCACGATTTGCATGCAGCAGGTATAAATTATGTCATAATTTGCAATTCATTTCTTTAGTTGCATAAGTATTATTTCTCTTATTAGAGTATGTGTTTCTTTGAACAACATATTATTTGAATCCTCGATACCAATATAGACCCGGTGTTGGAGATGATGGTACCCTTATACGTGCTGTACATAATGTATACTCTAAATTAGACCCTGCATCACCAGCAGTTGGCCAATTTGGAAATGAGGTACACAATTACTTAAATTATAATAATTACATTGTTGGATTAAACTAACACAATTTATTGAATTCAGCTAACATGGTTTAAAGATGCAAGAAGAACTTTTAGAGAACCAATATCAGTTGCTGCTCGAACAAAAATGTCTCCTAGTGAGTGTAAACATATTTCATTATTATAATAGAATTTGTTGGAGTTATTAGGCTTATCAACATTGTTTTTCATTATAGCTGAATGGTGGATCATGTATGGGACTGATGCACCAATTGTGAGAAAGTTAGCAATCAAAGTATTATCACAAACAACTTCCTCATCTGCTTGTGAAAGAAATTGGAGTATATTTGCACTCATACACACAAAGCAAAGAAATAGGTTGGTTCATAGTCGGTTGGAAAAATTAGTTTATTGCTACTACAACATGAAGCTTCAAATTCGAGATAAGGAAGCAGAAATAGATCATGTCGACCGTGGTGACCCACTAGATGTGTTTGATATTGTTGCTGAAGATGATGATACAGAGGGTAACCAACTTTATCAATGGATTAGACCTCTTCATTTAGATGATGATGAAGGCAACCCAGCTCCTAGAGTTGCTAAAGAAGCACGTAATGAAGGGATAAATGTAGAAAGGGTATTAGAGGAGGAGGTGGGATCTAGCAGCGCTGACTCTTTCGAAGAACTTTTGCACCCAAGACCAAGAAACACTGGAATTCCACCTTTTTCCAATCTTACACAACCACAAGATCATGCTGATACTAATGATAGCTCTACTACAAGATTAGGAGACTCACCAACCACCGGAGGTGAAGCTGGAGGTAGTGGTGAAGGATATAGTGGAGTTGGAGGTAGTGGTGAAGGATAAAGTGGAGCTGGAGGTAGTGGTGGATATGGAAACTATGTTGGACCACCTCCCGGATTTATGAGGCCCTTCACTGGTGAGGCAAACTTCACGCATGCAACACAGGATGAGGACCATGGCAGTAGGCGGGCAGGACCAGGAATTGGTGCCATAGGAAATGACTATACTCGTAGAGAAAGAGGCAAGGGGATTTTATCAAGTCAAGAAGATGACTCGTTATCTATACCTTAGGATTCTGTTGGAGTGAGAAGTAGTAACTATGGTTATACTCATAACCAACCATTTCCCTACCCTTCATATCCCATTCCTGTTGGGATGGAAACGAGCGACTAATGGAAAGAATCCGAGACTCAATCTTCAAATGATTTTGCTTATGGACAATGTCAACCAATCTCGGATCCATATGAGTGACATGTTAACAATTACATGCAAAACTATTTTGGGGATTTATCATTTGATAACCACTCTTCACAATACACTTACTTTACACATAGAGATGATGAAGATAGTGAAAAATTTGAACCTCATAGGAACTCTATGTGGTACTAAGTCACTCATGTATCTTACCATGCAATGTATAAAGTGTAAAATATTGTACTAATTCATTATATATAAATGATTATGGTGTGTTTAAACTTCTTTCATTAATTACTACATATTTTCTACACTCACAATATTTGCCAGCTTGCTATATAATCAACTTAAATAAGTTAAATCCATCATGCAATGCATTTCCTTCCAATTTTTTGTGATAAACTAATAGATAATTGACTAAATAAACATCATGCAAAGTTTCAATAAAAATTTCCAAGTTTTTCTTACAATTTCCATGGTTTCCATATTATTTTTATCGATATCGATAATATCCTGATATTTCCATCGATATTTCCGTGTTTTTGGACTACCGATATTTCCGATATCATCGATATTTTATACCTTGACCTTGAGAAAATAGCAGGACACATACGTATCCTTTCATGTGATTTTTCAAAACTAGAAAATAAAAGAAATTAGGGAACGAAAATAAACAACAAAGTTTGTATATAAAAGAGGGTGTAGAACTCATTCCTAATCTCATGATCCTTGCGTGCATTTTCATGATCGAAGGTATTTTTGCTCACCACGTCTAAAGTGCTTGTGATATGTTCATTGTCCCATTAATTGTCGTTACAACAACAACAACAACAACAAAGCCTTTTCCCACTAAGTGGGGTCGGCTATATGAATCCTAGAACGCCATTGCGCTCGGTTTTGTGTCATGTCCTCCGTTAGAACCAAGTACTCTAAGTCTTTTCTTAGAGTCTCTTCCAAAGTTTTCCTAGGTCTTCCTCTACCCCTTTGGCCCTGAACCTCTGTCCCGTAGTCACATCTTCGAACCGGAGCGTCAGTAGGCCTTCTTTGCACATGTCCAAATCACCGGAACCGATTTTCTCTCATCTTTCCTTCAATTTCGGCCACTCCTACTTTACCTCGAATATCCTCATTTCCAATCTTATCATTTCTTGTGTGCTCACACATCCCACGAAGCATCCTCGTCTCCGCCACACCCATTTTGTGTACGTGTTGATGCTTCACCGCCCAACATTCTGTGCCATACAACATCGCTGGCCTTATTGCCGTCCTATAAATTTTCCCTTGAGCTTCAGTGGCCTACGACGGTCACACAACCCGCCGGATGCACTCTTACACTTCATCTATCCAACTTCTATTCTATGGTTGAGATCTCTCTCTAATTCTCCGTTCTCTTGCACGATATATCCTAGGTAGCGAAAACGGTCGCTTTTTGTGATCTTCGCTAGATTGCTCCGATCATTAGTGTGGATAAGTATATAAATGGATATAGATAGGAAAGCAAACACAAGATGTACGTGGTTCACCCAGATTGGCTACGTCCACGGAATAGAGGAGTTCTCATTAATTGTCCCATTAATTGTCGTTAAAAGCGTAAAAAGCAAAAAATGATTTATGATAAATTTATTCAGTGTTTTGAATTTATATGTTACTTTATTCGATTTGAATATAAAAATTAAACGTAAGTGCGAAAACGGAAAAAAAATGTGTAAAACAAGTTTATTTACATATAAAACAACTGGGAATTACTGTTTAATTGGTGTTACTTTTGAAGTCCAAGCCTTTATAAAAAGTTTGTCACTTGTCAAAGCATGGCGGTGGGATTTCTTTTTCCAAGCCACATTACAAAAGCTAGTTTAATTTATTCATTAATTAATATCCACGTGACAAAATTAAACTGAGAAAAGTCAATCAAAACAAACATATATTTCCTTTTCACTATCGTATGGAATAAGGATTAGTCAAAATGTCGACTAATGCATAAAGACGTGTATTTGTAGATTAATTGAGTTGAGTGTGTAGAACAACAAAGATAGCTGACACGTTGAAACCTTTGCTTACTCAACGTTAAAACTCGTCTTCTACTTTGACCATTCACTCATTCGTTCACATAGACACTGCCAAAAATAGTCGTATGTTTTCCGTTTTCGTGAACCCAACTCGACTAGTCCACCAAAAAAGAAAATGTACGGCTTAGGAGGTCATTGATCTTTATATTTTTTATTACAGTATAGTAGTATTCTTTTTCATTGGATCTTAGGTTCAATTTTCGTCAAAACTGAATTTGAACCATATTATTACTAACTCATTGTGATTAGTTCACTCCTCAACCTCATGTAGATAATATGTTTTGTTTATTCAAAAATAAAAAAGGGTAAATACCAAATAGGCTAGCCTTACCATGCCTTTAAGGCTTCATCTTGTTTTACGGCTAGTAGGTTCTTAATTGCACTTTTATAATATTTTGTAAAATTTATACAGTTGGATCGTTGGTCGCTTGAAACATTACCATTTATGTCCTTATATTGACGGACATTATCATCATTGTTCTTTGAATGTGTTTCGTTTGAGTTTCTTCTTACTTTCATCTTTCATATTAATCGTGACTTCACCGATATAACTTAATGAAAAATCACACAAGCTTGCAAGTATTGTCAAATCCAACAAGATAAAATACTTTTGTACTTTTCCTTTATACAAGGGCTCAACTCATGATGCTAGACTTTTTTTATTCAAATCATCTTAACAAACCGATTAATTCATTTTAAAAATCATACGCTATGATTAAAACTAGCTCGCTTCATGGACACTATTTGTACCCTATTTTACACGCTTGTTGGGCTAGCTAATTGGAAGGTTTTAAGCTTAGAAAGGCCCATCACATGGTGACTTGGGTATTTAGTATCAAAACATATTGGGCTCGGTTTGCCAGGCCTAAAGGTTAAGACCATAGAAGATATGATTTGTTTATATATATATATATATATATCACGTTTTTAAGGTGCGGATGAAGTTTTGTGGACCGAATGTAAGCCGTTGGATGAAATATGAACGGTTGAAAACCAATCCATCAAAATGAGTTTAGGGTGAAACTGAGTCATACATGACCGATCACTAATTGAAAACAGTACCTTGCATCAATTCAAAATATTTAGAATTTAAACCCTCCAACCCCCAACACCAACAGTTACCATATTAAATTATCTTCTCCCAAAACTCTCCATCTTTGCTAGCCCTCAAACAACCTTCCTGTCGAAAAGTTGCTTACCATTAAAAAATTCATCACCATTCAAAACATAGTCGTAGTTGTGTTGTGTTTGTCGCCTTCGACCTCATTGCACTTCCACATTGAAGTTTAGAAATTCAGGCGAGTTTAGTTCAAGGATGAGCAGTCGATTCCACAAAAAGGACGTGGTGCTTACTTGATTAGAGTTGGGTTCAAAGCCATTGCTCCCTAATAGTCGATGTCATACTTCATTCCTCAAAGTAAATTTGAAATTTGGTGAGTTTAGAAATATGGAACCCTAGAAATAAAATTTGTTATTTATGTAAATTTGATTTGAAAGTTGGTTGATGAAATTAGTTAAAATTGGTGGATATTTGTGGAACTTTTGAAAATTTAGGTGGGATTTGTGTTTATGAAATGTTGTTGATAGGTTGTGTAAAAGGGATAGGTCGTTCAATTTTGTTTTGTTGAAGTTATATTGTTGAGTTGGGAATAATTTGTGGTGATGAAATCTTGGTTAATTTTATGAATTAAGTTGATATTACTTAAGTCAGGAAGGTTTGTTCACTATAGATGTATTATTACAAAAAACTTGTTGCCAGGTTGTGTGTTATATATTGTTGAGTTTGGTTGTTATCATGATACATTGTTTAATTTGGTTGTGTTGAACGCGTACAAGAGATGGCAACTCAGAGGGTTTAACTAGCAACAAAAGAGGAAGAATTGTACAAGGAAAGGGTTGACAACCTTTCTCAACCAAGTCATATGCTAGGAGTCATGTGTCAAAAGTTTAATGACACACAACTTGCTGGTTTTAGGGCATCATGCTTTGGACACTTAGAGAGTGTCGATAGACTAACCTTTAGTGGCCAATTGGTGCATAAATTGTCGCTCGGTAAAGTGGCTAATCTAAGGGTGAAAGATTTAGAAGGACTCACATATTTAATAGGATATGAAGTGACCTAGTTCATAGAGGACTTTTGCCTCATTACAAGGCTTCGTTGTGACAAACCCTATAATATAGAAGGAGCCTTTCCACATTAGGATTTTGACTAAGTATTTTCCTAAGAATTGGATTTGTTGGAGAGGGTATCAAGGGCAAGGATAGGAATGGTAAAGGTAAAGTGAATACAGTTCCTAAGAAAGGTAGCAAAAATGTTTCGATGACTTGTGTTGAGCTTGAAAAGGCTTTTAAAGAATGCGAAAATGAGGATGATGTGTCAAAGATGAGGTTGATATACTTCACCAAGGGTGTCTTGATAAGGGCGGAGAGTAATGCGGTTGTGGACCTAGACTACTTCGAGCTCGTAGACGACATGGATATGTTCAACATTTATTCATGGGGTGCAAAATCCTTTGAACAATTATAGGACAACCTCTCTTTTGCTACTTCTAGGAGAGGGAGAGGAAGAGTGGATAGTGACGTGGAAATAGATGAGGAGAAGGAAAAGGCAGGGGAAGTAAGAGGAGATAAAGATCCGGATAAGGTTGCAAAGGGTTTAGTTATGCTTTTCAGATACTATTGTTTTTTATTGAGTAGTAATAATGGTTAAATTATTGTGATTGAGTACTAATTTAGTGTACATGCAGATGTAGGCATATGAATAATTCCCCAACTGGATAAGCCATTACGCTATTGCAAGATGACTGATCTGTCAACCATCCCAAGAATTCTCCAATGGTCAACAACTAAGAAGCAGCTGATTCACGAGCAACTGTAGATGTACATAACTAAGAGTCGAGATGTATGACTTTATTTGAAAATTTGTGAACTTTATGAACGAATGTTAACATCTATGAATGTTGATGACTGTTTGTGAAAACTGTGTGAGAAATGTAATTCTGATGAGTTACGTTAAATGGCAGGCGGTGGGGATTGGGGAGATTGTGTCGACTAAATCGGAGAAGAACACATGCTATTGGACATAGGATATGTTGCTGAAGTAATGATGCTTGACACCTTCACTCCTAACACAAATGATGTCGATGAGTTGTAAGTACAAATAAAGAAGTTGAAAGTGGCTTTGGCACGTTTGATGTATGTGAAGGATATTTCGGAGATGAATGTATTGAAGAAGGTGGAAGAGTTAACTGAGGAGGTCAAGGAATTGAGGAGGGAAGTTAAAGGAAAAACATGTGGAGGAGAAGAATGAGGAGGAGGAAGAAGAAGAAGAAGAAGAAGAAGAAGAAGAAGATGTAGAAAATCAAGAGGAAGAGGAAGAAGAAGAAGAAGATGGAAAAGAAGAAAAAGATAAAGAGGGAAGGGAAGGATGAGGTAAAGAAATAGAAGAAGAAAATGATGATGAAGAGAGAAAAGAAGAAGAAGGTATGTTGATGCACAAAACTGGAGGTCTTGGAACAACGTAAATCTGACCATGAATCTGCATGAAATGTAAATAACATAAGATGTATCGTGGTTCACCCCAATGTTTGGACTACGTCCACACTAATTATTTATTTTTCTGAGAGGTGAGGGGAGTGAGGGAGCTCTATAATGTGAGAGCTTTGGGAGGATGACGGAGCCTTAAGAAATGGCCTCCCAGGATGAGAATGAGCCCTTAATTGTGAGGGTGAGGGGTCCTTTTAAAGAATAAGGACTCCTCACTTATTACATATTTGCCCCTTCTTTTATCTCATAATTACATTTAAATCCTCCGAGTATTTGTACGAGATCTAAATACGAGGCTCTAAGTATGGTATAAACAAGGTAAATAAGAGGAAATAGAAGAAGAAGATAGTGGTGAAAGTGGTGGTGATGTACATGTTCTCCAAGAAGAAGAAGAAAAGGGTGGTCAAAATAGGGTTGATGAAAGCAAATGGGGAAAATGAGGGATCAAGAAGGAATGATGTTATGGGAGGAGTGGACGAAGAGGATTTGAATGAGCTTTTAGGGATTGTTGAGTAGGATAGTCCCGCAAATTATGCTAAAGGATGATTGGATTGCTTGGAGGACGTGTAAGAAGAAGTCTAAAGTTCTGACGATGAGGTTGTATTTACACCCCTGAGTGTGAGCACGTGGGAACAAAGATGATAAGGTTGTTATTTACACACCTAAGGGTTAGCACTTGGGAACAAAGAGGAGGGTCGGTACACGTGGGGGACGTGAGATTGTGGGAACCAAAAGGGGGGCCAAGAAGATGAAAGTGGTTTGCCATATGATGTTGATCTTTGACATCGTAAAGTGTGAAAAATCCAAGATGATGAGTAGAAGGAGCATGTTTTGCAAGGGAAGCGCTATTTAAAGTAATAGACATAAACTATGTGTTTGAGACGATCACATATTTCTATCAATTCAAAAAGGTGAAGGAGAATCATAACAAGGGATAATTGATGTTTGGATTTAATGCATGAGAAATTATATTGATTAAATGACTAGAATGATGAGCCTTAACGTTATTTCACATTGTTAGTCTAGTTACTCGGTTAGAGACATCGATTTTTTGAGACGGCTCATTGACAATGAAGGGTGGTTGTCAACCGATGTAAGTAACTAAACCCTATTTGGTTTGAGTTATATAAATGTGTTGGGATTGCGTTGATGTCAAAGTTCAATACGAATTCGTGTATTGCAACACATTCATTTTTAGTTGTATCTCTTGCGGAAGCATGTTGACGAGGCTCGGAAGGTAGGGAAAATGTTGACCAACAACACAACCGACTGATTTTTGGTGAAGTATCCAACAAAATTTCTACTAAAGTTCTAAAGTTTGGAAATTATGATGTTGAGTGTGTTTTCGAATGTTTGAAGTGTTGTACACGTTTATTATTTATTTTACACTTGTGGGCAGCCCTACTGTGAACGCTGCCATAATGCGAGGACAACTCAAAGAGCAATTAGAGGGCACAAAGGTGATGCGTCCAAAGAATTATTATCGATGTTGCTGAAGATAGTGAAGGGGCATGGGGAGCTATTTTGTACATTATGGTTGGTTGATGTGGAGATGGTTTATATGCCCCTCAACCTTGATCATCATTGGGTTTCCGTTGAGATCAATCTTCCAGTTGAAAAAATAATTAGGTACGACTCAATGACATCTAAAACCCATAGACATCAAGCAACTATGAAATTTGCTCACATCACTTATGTGTTGCCCGATGTCCTCCGAAGCCTGTCTAATGAGGTGAAGAACGAACCTTAACCCATCATGGTAAGTTCAAAGTCTCCACAACAAGACAACGAGTGAGTTCAAATTTATTGAATTGTTAGTGAGTTTAGTTAAATGATTGAATTGTCTGTGAATTGGTTCTGAAACTTGTTGAATTGTTGTATGGCACATGGAGGATTGCGATATTTTCATTTTAAAAGTGATTGAGTTCTTGTCTGCTATCATTCCTTTGGATATAATTAGGTCCAGCAACATCCCTACATTTTGACTCAGAATGGCAATCAACATGTTACACGGGGCTTCACATGGTATAATGAGTGGTGGATGATTGAGATTTTTAGTTTAGCAACTGGTAAGTGTAGAACAACTGCTGATGAACAATGGTAATCCATAAGCCAGTATTATATTGTTAATACGTAGTGTTGGAGAAATTAGTCATTTGTGTGGACGGTAATTTGTCAGGATGAGTTTAATGTGTATAGGAATTCTTTCATTATCTCTTTCCAAATTGTTACGTGTTTTGGATGGCTTAAGTGGCATCCCTCATAATTTTATATATTGAATGAATGTTTGTCACAATATATGAAACCATCCCTTACATTGAATTAATGTGTGTGACAATTTATGAAATCAACCCTTATGTCTTGTGAAATTTTGTTGACAGTTTTGAAACCAACCTTTAATTGTAAAATAAACAACCAGCGAAACATTACTTAAAACAATACAACATAAAGTACCCTGCACCTTTTTCCTTACTACTTGCTGATTGAGGCAAGCAAATGATTAGATCATCCTCAATGTCTGCCAAAGTCAGGCAATCATCATTAATACCCTTTGGCAACACATTTGGCTCATCTCGGAACATTTTATTAACCATGAACCAACTGACATCCAGCTCTTGCTGATCACATCCAAACATAGTATAACATAATTCGGTCAGTACTATCTGATGCACATATATCTTATCTAACTAAAATAGTCAGTACAGTCTGAGTTGCCAAACAAGCCTATACACTCTCAATATGTAGCAAAAAGAAGTTCAAACTTTTGGACTAAAGTATATATAAGATGGGGGCTTATTTGGAAGTAACCAAAATCGATTGGAATACGAAGTGTTTTCTAAAAGAAGCACATAATACATGTGCTTCTTCCATAAAGCACTTAAGTGCTTTTTCAGGAAGCACCTATATTTTTATTGAAAATTCTGTAGTACATCTAATGGAAGTGTTGTTATTGGAAACATTTATGAGCAAGAGTGCTTTCTTTTTTCTTTTGTTTTGGTCAATCAAAGTAAATTTCATTAAAGAAGAAAGTAAATACAAAGGTGAGGACCATCCAAAAAGAGAGTCCAAAACAGCCAAGTGAAACCCAACTCCACATAAAGAAACTACAATGAAATAGGATCAAAAGAGTCAGCCCATACTGACACAAAAACAAGTACCCCTAAAACTAAAAAAAGCAAATAGCCACATCTATCAAATTTACCACACCCAAACCGCAAAGCAGCCACCACCTAGAAGACAAACCAACGAATCAAATGGATCAACGGAAGATGGGGTAGACAAGCCACCCGCGCTTTCAATGCTCCCGTAATCTTACCAAATAGTGCAAAAAAACACTTTATAAGCTACTAACCACCAATGAGTGCCGCCAGAGAAAACCCATGAAGGAAACATCCAAAGAGTTGAGTAGCAAAGGTAGATGGTAGAGGATATGCGGTAAGGAACGATATTTGGAGAGGAAAATGGCAGATTTGAGACAAGCTCAGGGTAAACTGAGACAAAACGCAGGAAACACTAAGGTAGAAGCTTAGACCAATACAACCGAGAAAAAATAGACATAGCAAGTTAAAGAAAAGGAGGCAAAGGTTGGGGAAAGAGAGAATAATGATGAGAATTGGAAGGATGTGGCTACCACGGATCCCATCCAATATAGGAGCTAGCAGCTGAGAAGAAGTTTTTAGGGTTGGCCGAGAGACGATGAGCTTTTGCGAGAGAGCTTCTAAAGAAGCATTTCTAAACTAATTTATAAAGAGATATTGAAAGAAAAAAAGAGATGTGTGGCATGTGGTTTAATATCAAGTGTCTCTAGCCAACGAAAAAAAGAGATGAGTGTAGGATTTCTACCTATGCATTACGGATTCGAAACTCTCATTTCTTCTAAATTATTCTAATAGTTACGAACTCTGTCTTTTTCCCTTAATAGTAATTTCTTATAAAAAAAAAGAATAAAAAAAAAAAGCAAAACAAGATGGGTGAGAGATGATTGACAAATTGTAAAATTTTAATAAGTTCAGAAGCATTGAATTCGTTTCATAAACACAAAAGTCAACAGACAAGTCAGTCCAGAAATAGAAAACACAAAAGGAAAAAGGCAACAGACAAGGAGAAGTCAATACCCGAACTACCACCCTTGCTGACTGGTGAGGCCCCATTCTCATTAATTTGCCTTTTTTGAACCTCACCAGAAACCAAGGGTACATGGTGCGCTCTTGACTACCCGCTCTTAACCACCACATTCACAACCTAACAACCACCACCCACCACTCCACTATTTCTTACACCCTCTTGTTATTTACCAAAGAAATAACTACCACACACCTTTAATACCCTTTGACCTTACAAAATTAACAAATAAAAATTAGGTGAAAATTGCTAACATGTTGTAAAAAAAGTCACACTGCATTCCTTCTTGCTATTCGCATATGGATTTAGTGAATCACTAATGTATAAAAAGGAATGCAGGATGACTTTTTTTTTAGTATGAATAACAAATTCCGAACGCAAACCCTAAATGCATGATTACAAAAAAGACCAAACTGCGGGATAGTTGTAGTTGGGGAAAAAGGAAGAGAGATTTCCCAGCAAGAGCTCTATGTATAGCTAGCTATTATTGCCGCAGGCTGGCTGCAGTGGGGTGGTCAGATCCGCCAGAAGCATCACCAACACTGCCATTATCAGTAGTAGTAGTAATAGTAGTAGTGCAAATGTTGCCGCTACCGACGGCGGAAATGATCTGCTGCACCGAGTTGCACAGATGGTTGTTAATCGCGGTGACACTGGAGAGGTTGAGTTTGGCAGATGGGCTTGTGCTGGCAAGCACTTGGAGTCCCACAGTCAGCAAACAACCCGTGTTCATGATGCTGCTGTCATGATTCTGATCTGGCGATGAGCTTCCATGATCGGCTGCAGTGCTAGTACTAGATTGCATAGGCAGCACTGGGACAATTACAAAGCCTAGAAGGAGGGGAATGCAGGATGGGTCCTCTCCGCTCATTGCTAGCTGGATGCCATCAACATCCATGGTTGCATACACCACCAGGCTGCCTGACTCGTCGGTGCAGCTCTCTTGTAGCATTAGCTCTGCGTTCTGCGATGAGTTGCTCGATACCTCTATACATATGTACGTGGCATGAGGATCAGTTATATATTAGTATTAATTGAAAATGAACAGAAGAATTGAACTTCATGAATTAAAAAAGATGGACTTGGATTTTCTGCCCTCCAATTTCTGTGCCCTCCTCGTGTCCTCCTGTTTTTGTGGTCACGGTTAAGCCACGTCAACATTTTATATTACTATTTTATTTTATTTTATTATTTTTATAAAAAAATAATACAAAATATTGACGTGGCTTAACCGTGACCACACAAAACAGGAGGGCACCTAAATGGGAGGGCAGACAATCCAAGTCCAAAAAAATAGCAGATGTACATTAAAAATACATTACGTACATTAGTAAAAGTAAAATCGAAGGGAATGTTGTAAACTTACATTTATGCGAAAAAGAGAAATGCAATTTCCAGGATGAGCCATTAGCAATGCGAGCCACTTCATGCAGGGAATTACCATTGGTAAGAACATCGGGCTGCAGATATAAAATGCAGTCGGCTAAAAGAGATCAGCAAAACAGTTTGTGGCAAGAGAACAAGTATTGCCGGTATACTTATTGTTCTAGTGAACAACGTACATACCTGAGCTCTGCGACGTTCCTCCCGTAGGAGTTCGAAGACACAGTAATGTGAGTAAGGGAGCCAAGTGGTGGAAACAGCAGTGAGAATGACCCCAATGGGTTGACCAGGGTCTGTGACTTTCCTTGTGGTTATTCGAACTGTGTCATCTGGGGAATCAGATAGATCCGTCCATGACTGCCCATTGGAGGTGCTCATGTTTACACATACTGTTCTTAACATTCTCTGAGACAATTTCATCATGTTCTTGCGTGCTTCAGGTGAAGGTATCACTACATGTACAGAAGGAATTCAATAATTAATGTGTAAAACACCAACAATTTAAATCTTGGAACAGTGATCTTGATTACAATATGAGAGAAGTAATTAATATAACCTCTAAGGTCTGATTTATTTCTGGCCATTAGACTTGCAAACATTGCCTTTGTAAGACTGCAAGCCATCGTTGCGCTCCAAATGCCATCCCACTGTAGACATAGTGACTGAATATTTGATGGACAGACTTCACCTCTATTTCTGCATGTTCTATCCATGTAACCTGTGCAAAAGCCCAGAGAATAATAAGTTTTATACATATATAATTCTCATAGCCATTTTTATTTTCTCTACTAATTAAGGCCATATATGTTATGTTCGAAGCCAACTCGAATCGGTTGTATTAACACGTTAAAATAAATGATTGCAGAAGCAGGAGTATATATTTCTTTGTAAAATCTATCTAGGGAACTGTAAAAATTCAAAAAGCATGCACAGAGAGGTTGAGTGAAAGCAGCGGGAACACACCCTTGAGTATCCATTGGGCATATCTTGGATAAGACAGCCGGATGGCCATCTCTTTTACCTGGGAAAAGATGATTGAAGTTTGTCATGGAAGCTATCTGTGGGAAAATCAACAATTGCCCAGCTTCCCTCCTCTTCATTTTGTTGACAATAACGTAGAAAATAAGCTTCTCGGGTTGGCACCAGAGGAGAAACAACTTGCAATTCCGCATACATCTGCTAGTCAAATAAAGAACTAGTAACCAATTAAAGTGTCTTGATGAGCATATGGACTTATGATTTGTGAATTTCAAGCATTGAGATATCTACCAGCTGAAGGGAACCGTTTGCTTGACCCGAAGGATCTGCTGAAATAACTTGAACAGTTTTAGCTCTAGAAACTATAGAAGGAAATAATTGCATCCACTTATTCTGCAAACGGTAATTGAAACAAGAGAAAAAAGGGAATATATCAGATTATAGTACAAGATAGTATGATTACCCAGGAATAATGGTTTTAAATAATAAGTAATCACAGTGAGAATATTTTGTATACTTTGGCAACAACATATGAAAGTGGTAAGTTGTTAATTAATGATACAAGAATGTTATGAATTTGGATAACTGTTTAAGCTTTATTCTAGGGTTTTGTATGGTCCAATTTATAGTGTGACAACATTAATCTAGTACACGAACATTACTCATTAATTAATCAAGGCAATGTATGTATTCAATAATAAAAGATTTCCAAGCTAACAAAAACAAGGGCACTTACAGCATCAAGAAAGTCATCTACAAGATTAATGCCATTCATGATAACCACAGCACTATCGCGAGTAGCTTCTGTCCTGCACTGATCACTTGGCTGCTGCTTGAGATTCAAAAGCCGTAGTGGGAATATGCGGGCATGTTCTTCAACATTAAGCACTTCCTTCCCGTTTTCACTGTTCCGGATCCAAAGAGGCTCACCAGTCTGGCACATCTTAATAAGTTCGGCAGCAGAGGATGCTACAAGCTCTACTGCAAGTGACCTTTCGTCATCTGATAAGACACCGCCACAACTCCCAGCAGGAACAGGGTAGGGAGAAGGTACGTGTGGTGGCAACAGAGGCATGTGAATCATTTCCGCACAAGAAGTCATCGGGTACTCTTGGAAATGCCTTGCATAGATATTCATATCCAAATCCAAACTGGATGCCGGCATTAGAGGCGCTCCAGGTGCCGTTGTTTGGATTTGCCCCCCACCAGTGTATCTTGAATTCAGACAACAGACTCGTACCAACTGTGAGCAAAAATATTGTCATAACTTAACCAACCCTAAACAATTACTCACATTAGATATATACTAGAAAACAATACCCCCGCGCGATGCTGCGGGATTGAAAATCGTATAAAATTTTGTATAGTACTATTTTCATATAAAAGATTTAGTAGATAGTCCTATTAAAAATCGTACAAAATCTATAAACAATCAGATTGTGATACATAAGCTTAATATGTGCATACCCCTCTTTACTTAGAACTCCCCTGTATACAACAACAATGAAGTCTTAACTTACAAAAATCAGAGATTAAATTAAATAAAAATTTCAATAAAACTTAATCACAAATTTCATTTGGATATTTATCAAATATCCAAAAAAAAAAAAAAAGAAGATTGAAAGAGTCAAATGAGAGAATTAGGTGGACATAAATACTTATAAATAAAAACAAAAAATAAACCAAAATCAATATTAACATTTTCTATTCATGTTCATGGTTCTTTACATAAGTATATTTGTTGATTTGGTACTGCTAGAGAGGCTAAATTTATAGACAAAATTTACAAATTAAATTATATGTCACCAATAAAAATGAGCACATTTATCGATGCTTATAAATAAAAACAAAAAATAAACCAAAATCAATATTAACATTTTCTATTCATGTTCATGGTTCTTTACATAAGTATATTTGTTGATTTGGTACTGCTAGTGAGGCTAAATTTATAGACAAAATTTACAAATTAAATTATATGTCACCAATAAAAATGAGCACATTTATCGATGTTTAAGTCATAATCCAAAACCAATCATTAACTTCCATATCATTAGTTTGAAAATTTTGATTTACAAATTTTATCTTCATAACATTACCCTAATTGATTTGAAAGTTAAAGCAAAGGCTTTGGCCTTTTATGGCATATTAAATACCTCCCTTAGTGCGAAAAATAAAACGACTCTGCATCAGCTGCAAGCTTTGTTTTTCAATCTTTTTTTATCCTAATCCACCATTTATGGCATATTGTTTTTCAGTCTTTTTTTTTATTTTTATTTATTTTTATCCTAATCCACCTTTTGTTGGTCTGAGACATTTCATCTCTATTTCCTCACAAAATCTCCCTGATTATTCAACCGTTTATTTACATCTGTGAAATTCAAATTCAATCTCAGCAAAACGCAAACACCAAACTTAGATTAGGAAAAACCCTCAGTTTCCCAAAATCCCGCCATATTTTTAGATCGATTGGCCAGCGGCGAAGAATTTTCGAAGGAGAGAGATGGGGACTTTTAAAGAGGAACCAAACATACAATCCTCTCCCCTACATCTCAGAAACCAAAATCACTCGTTGCATGCCTCGTTACGGTTCCGGCGAGGAGAGGGTTCTTTTTTGTTGGTTTGGTCGTGGTCGCAAGGAGAGCAGTGAGAGGAAGAGAGAGAAGGGAGAACCAAGAAACAGAAAATATAAAATAAATACAGTATATATCTCTGATGGGTGTATCAGGATATAATCGAAATTAGTGCAAAATTGGGAGGGTAAAATCGGCAGAGCACTGTTCTTATGAACAGTGTTTCAGTCTATTTTCAGCTTTAGTATATATTAAATTTCTCTTCGACAAGCCGTAGTCAATCCATTTACACAGTTTTGGCTGCTTTTAATCATCTGAAAAAAAACGCTAAGCGCTAGTCGAGTGGCGGGCTGGCGCCTAGCACCTAGGTGGTTAGGCGGGATCTAGGCGAGCGCCTAGACGGATTTAGGTAAAGTTTTAATATATTATATGAATTAATTAAATTTACTATATCAAATGTAAATAATTATTGAATAATATGTTATTTCTTATAGAAAAACATATATATGTAAATGTTTTATGTACGTATATAATATGCTTGACTAGGAAAAAAAAACAAAATATTATCTAAATAATTCATAATTTATCTAATCTTTATATATAAAAAATATATCTCAAACTTTTAAAAATATAAAAAAACCCACATGGTGGGTTTTCATAATTAAAACCTGACCCGCCAAGCAGTAGCCATTCACCTCACCTCTTTCACATCACCCAAGGTGAACCCCAGTCATCACCAGCTTTCTGCATAATTTCACTGTTTGGGGCCAAAGTCTCTCACTTTTAATGTGATAGACAGCTTGAACCTAGCTGAGCTTGTACCTTTCCTTCTCTTTCAGAGCAACGCCACCATGGGAAACCCCCCCGGCTATTCACTATTTAATCCATCCAGTGAACAATAACTGCTCTTAATGAACAGTAACTGCATTTTGCATCTCCACTGTTGCACTTGAATAGGCCTGGCAATAGGCAATAAAATATTAGTTTTTTTTTAAATAATACAAAAATAATTTTATTTGTAATTTCGGATAAGATTTTTAATCGTTCTCGTTGCGCCATGTGTCATTATCCGAAAAGATAATTATTGGTGATGAATTTCGATAAGATTTTTATCCAATGTTGTCGTGCCACGTGTCGTTACATTTTCAGGAGGGGCTCGTAGCCCACTTCGAATATTACCACTAGCTTGTGCCAAGGCGTCTCTTCACATACTAAACGATTGGCTAAGTATTTTCCAATGACTGGACATCGATTCTTTGGTTCTTTTCCCACCCATTTTCTCAAGATAATTGGTATGAATAGGACTTCACATTTCTCGCAATTTCATCTCATTACCCGTAAGCAAATTATGAATAACTTCAACCCAGCTACTACACAACACAACATCTTCAGGAAGCGTCCAATTCGTACCTGCATTAGTAGTCATTTTGTTGGAAAAAATTGGATTGAAACTTTGAGAGAAAGATAGGAATGTGGTTGAAAGTAGTTGAGAAAATATGAAATTGTGGTGTAAGGTAGAAGATAATGAGAAGGTATTTATAGAAAAGTACAATCATTTTTTTTTGTAATTTTTCAAAAATTTTTACATTTTAAAAAAAAAATTTATTCAACTGATTAATCTCTGCCGTTGGATTAAAAAAATTTGAATTTTAACACTTAAGATTGTGCCACGTGGCACAACGGTAATATTTCAAAATTTTAAACTGTTTTTTCTTTTTTTTTTTAATTTATAAAGATGAATAATGTGAACCGTTGATCTCAGATCCAACGGCTGATATTAAATAATGTTTTTTTTTTTTTTTTTACCGTTGGAAATCCAACAGTCCAAAAATTGTTGTCGTTGAAATCCAACGAACGAGGGGAAGCCACGTGGCTTCTGAACGGTAACATTTCTTAGTGGGCCGCGGGCCCCTCCTTCTTGTTGGACGATGCGCGCATACATGCGCTTGAAGGCCACGCGCATGACAGAAAAAAAATAAAAAATGTGGCTACCGACTGGGCGATGTCAGCCTTGTGTCAGGAAGTTTTCGGGCTCTCAGGTTGGCAATTTATGCCAAGCCTCTCCCTCGGGTTGGCACACGCTGGTGCAAGTAGGCCGGGCTACTGCCCTTTGTTTTGGGGCCTGTCCCTCGGGCTACTCCACATGGTGGAGTTGCTCTCAGACAACACACATCCATAATTCTGTATATTTATTATTATAACATCACTTTCCCCTTTCTCCAGATAGAGATCGAACACACACACACACACACACACACACACACACACACACACACACACACACTCTCTCTCTCTCTCTCTCTCTCTCTCTCTCTTATCAAAGATCAAGTCTTTTGTGGGGAAAGTGAAATGTCATTTGTATAACCTACACGTATTCGTTTCTTCTTCTTTTCACCCTTTCAGAATCTCAAAATTGGATCTCAAAACCAACTTGCACCACCACAGATTGAAATGATAAGGCAAGCCCCAACAAACTTCTCTAGAAGCCCAACCCCATTTTTTGATCAAAGATTCAAAACACAACCAAAGACACAGAAAGAATCAGATCATCTAGAGATTGGTGACCACAATTGAACAAACCGGATGACTACCGCTTTCCAAAAATGCTCTCTCTTCCACTTTTTTCCCTCATCTTCACAGAGACGAGCTGCAGAAATTTGCCGGAGCTTTGCTATTATGTATGAGATCAGAAGTTGTAAATCTGTTGTGAAAATCCCAGCGAGATTCAAATTGCCTAGACTGCCGTCTAGCGCCACCTAGTGTTGGAAATGTGCCCTAAAACCAATCATATGATGATACTTTACGGACATTTCACATGTTAAACTAATCTAGTTTCATATCAAGGGCAAAGATTATTGTTTTAAGCCGTCTCATATAAATGTTATATGCTTAAACGATAAGTCCAAGGAATATGTAATTAGGAGAATGTAATTTAAAGAAGTTAGATTCATGAGACCATTCTCTTTCGTATACATATCCTAAACGTTCCTGATCATAGGATTGCCAATTGAGCATTGACAATCCGTTAAGATCAGTACGTGATGTGTCTTCTCTCAGGGAGAGTGACTGGTCTCGAGTCATTGGCGTGATTGACAACAAGACAAGCATGTAAGTGCACAATAGAGAATGAGTCAACTGAACACGATCAATGAGGAGTTCTCATACTCATGTCACATGAGAACTCATGGTTGGGATAATGCAAAGTAATCCTTTGACCTGAGGCATCATAATTGTCTTGCGGTTAGGTCCTTGATCTTTGACTATGTCAAAGTCACTCCGCCAGAGGGTGTCCACGGCATAGTTGGGGTTAAGCCACTTAGCCATGGAGGCAAGTGAATGCGCAACAAGGGATCTCTAACCTTCAAACTGTTTGAGGGAGAATACTCTATGATATGATTTAGAATCTCTAGGCAGAGTATGAATGAGATTTAGGAAGTCGTTCCAAATCACATTCAAGGTAATCATATAAGTAAATGAATCACATTGGATAGTAGACATGATTAAACTATCAAACCAAACAATGTGGTCAAGAGTATTGTATTAGAGAAAGATCGTATTGCATTGTAATCCTAAAATGAATAGGTTCTCCATCTCTTCTGACTAGCTTGGGTAACCATGACATACTGCTAGGTGTCACTCATGGTTTGTGGAAGCCCTAAACGTGTATAATCACTAAAGGGAGAATTGAAAGTAAGTTTCAATTCACAATCGATTGTTAAGAGTAACAATCGCGCGCTGCCTCGCTAAAAGGAACCTAATGGATCGTACACTGTGTAAGGTAGAGATTGAAGAAACAATGGAGATGAGTAAGGATAATTAAATGGTTTAATTATTTATGGCTAGGATTAATTAATATGTTAATTAATCAAACGAATAAGTTCGTTATAGACCTAGGGTTAGTTTTGGGCCGCAAGGCCCAATGGGATTTGAATGTCAAGCCCATTAACTCAAGTTGTATGACAACTTGAATAAACAAAGGGCTTGAAAGCCCAATAAACCCTTAAGGCCGGCCAAATAGAGGAGGGTAGTGAACTTGCTTTAATTGCAAGTTTGCCACTCCATTATGAGGTGGTATAAAGGCAACTTTATAGCCATTTCATCCTTAGGGTTTCTTTTAGAGAAAAGATGAGAACACAAGCTCCATTTTTCTCTCTAAGAGGCCGGCCACCCTAGAGGATTTTAGCTAGCAATCTTACTTCCTCTAGGTAACTCATCTCTTCTTCAAGTCCTACCTTGGTGTGGAGACTTAGAGGTTCTCAACTTTGGGAACTTGGAGAATCCTTTCAACCATCCTCATCCAAGAAATCCATGGAGCTAAGAAGCAAGAATGAAGGCCCTCTCCTTGGGTGATTAGCCTTTGCTTATGCAAAGAGGAATCAACAAAGGTATAAAGTTTCTCAACTCACTTTGTTTTGAGTTGAGTCTTGGTTCACCCTTCTACTAGGCTTTGAATTTCAGGGTAATGTTTTGTTTTTGAGTGCATACAAGCATGATTCCGCCTTTAATTGTTAATTGCATGTCATAGATGTTGCTCAAATGAACATGTTTTTCACACAATTTCCTTCAAGTGGTATCAGAGACTAGATCTAGTAGTTGGTGAATCCTTTTGGGTTTTGTAATTTAATAGTTTATGATTTGAATGTTGTAATTGTTACAAGCTTTATTCTTGCTTCTTTGAATGTAAATTTTGTTAGAAAATTTGCCATCTCAAATGTTGTAGATGTAGTTCATATGAGCATGAATTTTGGAGCTAAAATTTGGTGCCATGTTTTTGGGGAAATTCGGCAAAATCCAAAGGGTGGATTTTTGGGTTCATGTTTGTCTTGTTAAAAGTGTTTTAAAGTGACATTAGGAACCCCTAAGTATCCTAGTATGGTAATATGTTTTTTCCCTTAAGTTTGAGAGTTTTTTGGGGTGTCTTTGGGTGAAAAGTGTTCATGGAGCTCTTATGGGTTTTGATGGATGTTCTTCATTGTTCTTGTTATGTTTTTGGCAAGAACAAAAAGGTTGGGTATTTTGATTCAAAGTTTTGGTTGATTACATAAAGTTTTTGTTAGTGATGGATGGTTTGAATTTTCAATCCTTTTCTATCATTCACACCATACCAATCACTTACACATTTTCTTTGTTTCAAGGAACCATATTTTCTGGAAATCACTTTTTCAAACCTATCCATCACCTTTCACTTTTGTTGAAAAATTCAAAAGTGTTATGACACCATCTTTCATCCAAAATAGGCCACCCTATTAAATAGGGTACTTTTGGGGCTTTTATGCAATTACATAAAGTTTTGATACTTTTGTGTATTTGTACTTTGACCCAAAAGTTTACGTTTTTACATAAAGGCCCAAAATCACTAAAGGACAAGTTGTTTTGCTCCTTTAATGAAGTTTTTGCATTTGTTGAAATTTTTGGGTTCTAGTTGTAATTACATGAAGTAGTGGACTTTTGTGTTTTTCAAAAGGGACCTCAAAAGTTTGAGTTTTGCAAAATAGCCCAATGGTTGAGGTTTTGCTTTTCGGCCCAAATTAGTTGAGAACAAAATAGTTTTGTATCTTTAAATGAGAATTGGATTTTCATTTCATTTAGCTCCATTTAAATCAATTCTATGGAAACAAAAACCAAATGAAAATGTTGCATTCAAGTTTAATTAGTTAAAGCGTTAATTAATTAAAGAAAGGGTGATTATGAACCTAAGCCTACGATAATTGAGCTATGTGAAAGGCCGTCTCAAATTTGCTTGAACCATGGGAATGTGTAGATTAGATTTTGGTTGTAATTTGATATGATCAAATGTTGTAAAAGAGCATAAGCTCTTCTTTACTTTAAAGTAATTTGTTTTGATCAAATGTTGTAAAAAAGCATAAGCACTTCTTTACTTTGAAGTACTCATTTCTTGTTTTATTTGATATGCATGAAATTGGAGTAGTTGGGTCCAACGCCCAATAAGAAAAACACGCCTTAATGTGATTAAACGCATAACTAAAATCAATCACCATCCCTAGACCGAGATTCAACACTAGGCTCATGTTGGATCTAATCAAAGGTTCATAGTCATCCTAAGGCCCTAAGGCAACTATATAGTCCATCAATAAATGCAAACCTTATGTTAGTAGTACCATATACTCTTGCTTTAAAAACCGTTTTACAAGTATAGTGGGAGTATCATTACAAGTATAGTGGGAGTATCATGTACAACTAAATCAATCACATGGACCAATAGTTGTAATAGGAGCAAATTGTTTTAATAAGATTAAAATGCATGCTTATATGTGATGAGACCTAAAACCCTCAACCAAACCATTATTAAGTTGATAAGCGTGAGAGTGCTTTGAACACTCTTTCGTGGCCTTCCACCATGGTAGGCTCCGATCATTTGTGACTCTTACACCGATTTCACCCTATCATTGGGGAGTACAAAGTGCGTGCTTACACTCAGGAGGAGTTCTATATGCATACATGATGTTGTGAAGGTAGGCAACGAGAATGATCAACATCATATCATTGTGAGGTTGTTCTTGAACCCCTACTTGAACTTGCATGGTGGGAATGACTTAACTAAGTGCAATGGAGCCAACATCATATCATTGTGAGGCTTCATTCTCTAGAGGCCAAATAAGATCGGTACTTACAAGAGATGCAAATGAGTAAGCGTACTCTCTCATTATTATTGATGCTAGCCAACATCATATCAATGTGAGGTGGGCTTGGTAATGATGAGTCTCCCATACCCTACTAAGAGTTTCCTCCAAAACTCTCGAATTCCGATGAGGGATATGGAATTTGCCAAAAATAGGGGGTGGTGCTATTTGATTTAAAGACCCGGATCAAATGGCTTAAAATCAATCAATTTATATTCGTTATGTATTTATTTACCAATATATTTGCAAACGCTATCCAAAACTTGACAAAGAAAAAGCCGAAAGCTTTAGTTTCCGGACTTGGTACCACAATCCCATAGATTGTTTTAAATGGATTGTATATGTACCTAAGTAGTCTCATCCTCACAATCTTCCTATTGATAATGTATCATTGGAAGAACATGTTAGATAAGTCTATCATAAAGAGGACAACACTTTTAATGTCATAATTCTTCAATTACAAATTGTTGTATGAAGAAGTAAGAGTTGCTTTGAACAACTCTTAGTTAACGCAAACATTAGTGCTTGTTTCTTTGTTACATGAACAAGGAACTTGAGAAGTAAGCACAAGGGCATGTACACTTTATGTGCCATGATTCTTCACTTACAAATTGTTGTATGAAGAAATGAGAGTTGCCTTGAACAACTCTTGAAAGTTTGTAATTATGTTTAGAACATAATGGTTGGTTGACAAAAATAGTCCATCAACATGGACTTATGATGATTTTGAATCATTGAGTGTTGAAGTGTTAAAACCACTTCATGATACGAAAACTAGGCAAGGACTTCACTTTTGTGTCCCTATCCAAATGGTTCACTAAGTTTATTGTAAACTATATAGTGAACAATAACCACACGCTCTCCAAATTATTTGATGTGTATAACACAATTGAAATAAGTTTCAAGAGAGATAGTGGGAGTTTAGGGACCATGGCTATTGTAGTCAAAGGAGAAGTCAAATGAAGAAGGCGAAATAACTCCAAGGGAACAAACTTTCTTTATGAAAAGATGGACATTGGTAGGGGGATTTGCAAGAAATGTCTTGCAAATGTCAAAAACACACCTTTCGAAGGTGTTGTAAATTGTTCTTGAATAGTTCAAAACAGTTGGTTCTTCTACTTGAATACTTGATTCCGTATTAGTAACTATGTTTTACAATCGTTGTAAAAGTGTGGCTAATAAGAAGTAGAAGATTAATGAGAGAAGAAAAAGTACTTCACATTTGGATCGTGAATCAAATGTAGATCTCTGCCAAAACAGGTAGTACTTGCTTCCTCATATGAACTACCAAAGAAAATGAAAAACAAAGATTGTCTTTACATTCCAATTGAATAAAGGAACTTAATTCCGTATGAGAAATGGATAAATGTTTTGTTTGACAAAACATTGTTCTTTATTAATGAATGATTATATTATTGTAATCTAATTGATTATCTCTATAGTAGAGATAATATGGTAGTGTTAACTGTTTAGAATATAACGATGCTTAAAACCCAAAAGGTTGCAAGGTAGTGACTAATCCCAACTGAGTTGTGATACCTCTAAAACATAAATTACGAGTTGGTCATAAATCGATGCTTTGGATCGTTAGATCCGGATCCAATGCCTTCTTGCTAAAATTGTATAGAGGCAAAATGTTTGAATCTTTATTCTTTTAGAAAGGAAGAAAGAATCACAAAGTTGTTGAGGTTAATTCACTTAGATGTTAGTGGCACTTGTCCACAACATAATACTACTCATGTTGTATGACATTCACCGAAGATCGCTCTCGGTTGGACTATCGTTTATTTTGAATAAACACAAGTCCGAATACTTTGCGAAAGGTTTCAAAGAATTCAAGAATGTAAGTTGATGAGTAAGATGTCTAAAGAATTTACCTCCTTAGATTTGATCCAAAGAAAGGTAACACTTTAGAACAGTTTCCTTGAAAGATATCAAGGAAAGAAGCATCATAAGATAATAGATTTCTCCATTAAGAGAAGAATGAACTCGAATAAGATTGAGTTCGTTGGATGTTATCAATTACCCATATATAGGATATATACTTCTAAGACAATATGATTGTCAATTAGAAGATCTTCCAAAATTTTCATGACTTTATAGGATGTAGTTGGAAAGAAAGATAAATCTTAATCATGTTAAGATTTGGGGTTGTGTGCTAATAAGCAATATTTGTTTAAAGAATTATCTTGTTGGTATCCTTAAATTAACATTTGGATATCACTTCTATAAACCAACTAACAAATGTTGTTTGTTGGGTAGTTCATTGTAATCCTACACTAGAATTTGCCTAAAATAGAGCAAATGAACAAGGGATAGAACTCAAAGAATGGGTTCTTTGAGAGACAAGATAGTGATCAACAAATATAACAACCTAGTTCCTATACCACAAGCTCCAAGGTAGTCGAGAAAGATTTATAAATTGTCTTAGTTGAATGGTTTGAACTTTATGATTATGTCATAGAGTTACACCTCTTAATTCGAAAGAAATAAGAATGAAAATCCTTATGACTACATTGAGTGTATATACGACATATACTCAAGGAAATGGTAAAGTACCATTTGACCCGAAATAATGAAACCTTTATAGCTAATTGGTAGCTTAAGGTGACTACAATCAAAGAGATTGGTTGACTTTGAAGAAACCATCTTTGACGTAGTCTTGGTTTCAATTAATTCGAAGATTGCTAGCTACAACTAAATGGTGATTCAATGTTTGGACATAATATGGGTTTCCGAAACCATTATTAAGATAGTCTTGATAATATATGTCTAAAACTATGAATCACAAGACATGTAAGTTGTAGAGATCCATCCATCATGAATCTTAGCAAGCTAGTGGGAGCTATTAGTGTCTTATGAGAGAAAGATCAAATCGTTTGATTTCTCATAAAGATGTAAACGAATCTTTTGTTTACTAGGTTTACAAAAGATTAGTGAGAGTTAATCATGTTCCTAAATTTGAATATATATATGTACATATATGATATATTAATTTTGGAAATGAAAAGAATACTTCTTCATTAAAGTTATGACTTTAAACATTCTATAACGATAGAATGTATATGGGAGACATAGTCTATAAACATGGGATGGAAATCTATAATGATAGATTTCAGGATATAATTGGATTATAGGAAGCCCTAATGATAGGCAAAAGATGCTAGGAAGTTTCTCATATGATGATAAACTTCAATCAGAAGGACAACTCTAGTGAGACTAGGAAGTTGCTCTTCTCAAAGGGAATGTACCCTTTTGACTCCTAAAGAAACATAATGCATAAATAGAATCCTTTATGCATACGCAGAAAGGTGATTTACGTATTTCATATTGTATGAAAAACATTGATATGAGTTGTACCTAGAAAGGTACAAGACGATATCAGTGCAAGCCCAGGATCAGAACCATGGCAACTGTCAAGTGAGTCCTTGAGTATTTAAGAAATACTAAAGGATATATTCCTCAAAGAATGAGGAAGAATTAGAGTAATGTAATGGAAGCATAAATGTATTAGATTATGAATCTAATCCATCATTGGATGTTTCTTCATTATGAATGAAGAGATAATCAGATATCCTTTTATTATGACTAAAGAGATATTTGGATGGAAACATTAAAAGTAATGACTTTAGTGTGTTCCATTGTGAATGCAAAATATATTGCCATATAGAAGCTTACAATAATGTTGTTTGGATGAGAAAGTTCATTCATGAATTCTCTATTCGGTTCCAACCAGAAAGTGTCTCTAGTGTACCGACACTACGACACTAATGGGGCGATAGCTCAAGCCAGGGAATCAAGGTCTCATCATGATCCGAACTCAAATGAGAATCTAAACCACATGATTAAGAATCATGTATAATGGTGACGTCGTTATTCTCAAGGTTGCTTCTATGGATAACATATAGATATCCATTGTCTAGGCCTACTACTCAGCCATTTTTGAAATGACTACAGAAAAGGTATCATCACTGATGACCAAGCTGATTGGCTCTAGTGCAAGTGGGAGATTGTTGGAAATGTGCCCTAAAACCAATCATATGATGATACTTTACGAACATTTCACATGTTAAACTAATCTAGTTTAATATCAAGGGCAAATATTATTGTTTTAAGCCGTCTTATATAAATGTTATATGCTCAAATGATAAGTCCAAGGAATATGTAATTAGGAGAATGTAATTTAAAGAAGTTAGATTCATGAGACCATTCTCTTTCGTATACATATCCTAAACGTTCCTGATCATAGGATTGCCAATTGGGCATTGACAGTCCGTTAAGATCAGTACGTGTTGTGTCTTCTCTCAGGGAGAGTGACTGGTCTCGAGTCATTGGTGTGATTGACAACAAGATAAGCATGTAGGTGCTCAATAGAGAATGAGTCCACTGAACACGATCAACGAGGAGTTCTCATACTCATGTCACATGAGAACGCATGGTTGGGATAATGCAAAGTAGTCCTTTGACCTGAGGCATCATAGTTGTCTTGTGGTTAGGTCCTTGATCTTTGACTATGTCAAAGTCACTCCGCCAGAGGGTGTCCACGGCATAGTTGGGGTTAAGCCACTTAGCCATGGAGGCAAGTGAATGCGCAACAAGGGATCTCTAACCTTCAAACCGTTTGAGGGAGAATACTCTATGATATGATTTAGAATCTCTGGCCAGAGTATGAATGAGATTTAGGAAGTCGTTCCAAATCACATTCAAGGTAATCATATAAGTAAATGAATCACATTGGATAGTAGACATGATTAAACTATCAAACCAAACAATGTGGTCAAGAGTATTGTATTAGAGAAAGACCGTATTGCATTGTAATCCTAAACTGAATAGGTTTTCCACCTTTTTTTACTAGCTTGGGTAACCATGACATACTGCTAGGTGTCACTCATGGTTTATGGAAGCCCTAAACGTGTATAATCACTAAAGGGAGAATTGAAAGTAAGTTTCAATTCACAATCGATCGTTAAGAGTAACAATCGCCCATTGTCTCACTAAAAGGAACCTAATGGATCGTACACTGTGTAAGGTAGAGATTGAAGAAAAACGGAGATGAGTAAGGATAATTAAATGGTTTAATTATTTATGGCTAGGATTAATTAATATGTTAATTAATCAAACGAATAAATTCGTTATAAACCTAGGGTTAGTTTTGGGCCGCAAGGCCCAATGGGATTTGAATGTCAAGCCCATTAACTCAAGTTGTATGACAACTTGAATAAACAAAGGGCTTGAAAGCCCAATAAACCCTTAAGGCCGGCCAAATAGAGGAGGGTAGTGAACTTGCTTTAATTGCAAGTTTGCCACTCCATTATGAGGTGGTATAAAGGCAACTTTATAGCCATTTCATCCTTAGGGTTTCTTTTAGAGAAAAGATGGAACACAAGCTTCATTTTTCTCTCTAAGAGGCCGGCCACCCTAGAGGATTTTAGCTTGCAATCTTACTTCCTCTAGGTCATTCATCTCTTCTTCAAGTCTTGCCTTGGTGTGGAGACTTAGAGGTTCTCAACTTTGGGAACTTGGAGAATCCTTTCAACCATCCTCATCCAAGAAATCCATGGAGCTAAGAAGCAAGAATGAAGGCCCTCTCCTTGGGTGATTAGCCTTTGCTTATGCAAAGAGGAATCAACAAAGGTATAAAGTTTCTCAACTCACTTTGTTTTGAGTTGAGTCTTGGTTCACCCTTCTACTAGGCTTTGAATTTCATGGGTAATGTTTTGTTTTTGAGTGCATACAAGCATGATTCCGCCTTTAATTGTTAATTGCATGCCATAGATGTTGCTCAAATGAACATGTTTTTCACAAAATTTCCTTCATCTAGCCCGTCTAAGTCAGTCCCACCTCGCCGCCTAGCCCATCTAAGTCAGCCCCACCTAACTGAACGTTTTGGTCTAAATCGAGTCAGAGCTCCACCGCTAGAACACTGTCCAAAATTACTATTCAACTTAATTAATTTGTTTTACAATCCATTCAATTTGTTATCTTAATTAGTGTACATTAAACAGAAATGAACTGCTATTTTCTACAAAAGAAAAGTATGAATTTTTTTATAATGAAGTTACAATTAATTAAGTATTGGAATTGGTACCTATTCTTTCAGTCGAGCATTCTCAAGGCGAAGATGTTGTTCATCTATGCCGATGTCCCTGTTGAAATGTAATCTTGTCTTGGCCTAAGACAATTGATCTGACCCATACACAAAGAAAGATCCATGCACATGCTAAAAAATTCTAGCAAAGTCCAATTTGGTGGAAGAGTCTAGAAGAATGGTGAGGATTCCACCAACATACAAGATTAGTGTAGATAATTCTAGCATAGGAAGGTAGTTGAATTATCTAGATATATTTAGCATGATGTTTCCATGCTTCTCCAAGGTTCCATCCATGCCTATAAAAGGAGAAGGCATCCACACCATTTGAAACAACCAAGAGAGCAAGTAGTGAGAAGTGAGAAGAAGCAACAAAGCTTCTAAGAGTGTTTGAGTGTTTCCTCTTGTTCTAAGTTTGTGAGTGAATAAAAAAATCTTGTGTAATACATTGAGTGTTCTTTCTTTCTCTTACCTATCAATTTCGCTGCATTACATTATTCTTTGTGAGATAAACATCTCCAAAGTAGTGAAGTCTTTTTAACCCCCAAAAGTCCCCAATCATAGCAGGACCTCCACAATCAGGGCACATAATATTGCATAGCGCTGCTTGTAGCCGGTAATTCTCGTTCTTTAGGTTCTCATTTTCCGCTCTAAGCATAACATTATCAGACCGATCTTGTTGTGCCTACAATAATTTAAACCACAACAAACTAGTTAGTCAAATTTAATCACAAATTGAGATAGGTAATCCTAGCTATACAAATAGTTTTGACATAACCGTAGCTGCTAAAGGCACTCGTATGAAAAATGAAACAAAAAAGAAAAGAAAAAGAAAAAAGAAAACCCTAGATGGGATATGGATAGCTATAATTTATTGCTGGGCTTTGGGAAGCCCATGCATAGGTAGAGGGTTTAATGCACGTATAAATTTGGCTTCAGACTTTATTGATTGCAAAAGAAGAATATAAGCAGTGCAGTAAGACACCGATGGAGCGAGCGTGATTATATATGTTTATGGCTTAAAACTAATCGTTTAAAGTCAGAAGGAAACGCGGTTTCTTGGGAAGCGTTTTAATTCTTTTACCTTCATTTGGGTTCGCCGGTTTTGGAACCAGAACTTGACCTGGCGCGGCTTCAGCCCCAGGTCTTGACTCAGTTTCATCCTCTGCTTGTCGTCTGGGTGCGGACACTCCTTAAACAAACTGTAATAAGAACGGAATTAACACGTTACTTACTTTGTTAGAGAGAGAGAGAGAGAGAGAGAGAGAGAGAGAGAGAGAGAGAGAGAGAGAGAGAGAGTAATAAGTTAGAACTTCTCCATTTCTTGGATCTGCTGAGCAGTGTGGCAATGGTAGCGTTTCTTCTTGGGAGGTTACGGTTGGTCCTCCGCTTCTTGTTCGTTGCCTGATTGCTCTTCAACTTGGTCGCTCCCGGACCCTCTCTCTATCATCTGATCTTCCTTTCCTCTCATCATCATCACAACCCCATTTTCTTCTTTCTGTTTATTTCATTTGTCATCGTAAATAACGTTAGTTAAAAGGATCAAACATTACAAATTTAAAATTAATTAAGAGATTGTTGGATAATGAATGCCAAAATTATTAAGCGAAAGGTTGCTTAATTACAGGAGGACTGAGGATGGAAGAGAGAGGCTGGAAAGGCAGCTGATGATGCGCAGGCATGAAGTTGAAGTTAGGGTTCTGGATCGGCGACGGAAAGAGGGTTTCCGAGCTGACTACGTTGCCACCTCCCATGGCCATGCTTGACATTATTTGGCAATCCCCATACATTATTTCTTTGCAGATAGCTAGCTAGGGTTTGCTACTCTCTTCTCTGTTCACTTCAGGTTTGAGCCTGCAGAAACTGTTTCACATTTGGTATCACAAAAAGGATCAGATATATTTACAGACAAATTTGAACCAAGGAAATCAATAACCTATTTATTATAAAATATATAGGAATAACAAAACAAAAATCACAATTATCTGTCAAGTAAATTTACTAAAGAAAATTACTGAAACAAGAAGAGTATTTTTTCAAGCCTAAACATGATAATTTGGTTTGAATTTGTGTTTAGCTAGAATCGAAGCTAAAACCTCTTACTTAAAAGTGAGAAGAAAAATCAGTACTTAAACCCAGAGGAAATAACTACCATTTCTTTTCCTTTCTGTTTTTTGAAAGGAGTCCAAAATATTACAATGGAGACATGAAAAATGCTGAAATTAGAAGTGCTTAGTTGGAAAAATTTGTCAAAAATGAGATGAGATATTTCTATCCATCAAGTAATTAACAAAACCATTTCAAAGAAAAAAAAATAAAAAAATAAAATAAAATAAATAAAACCAAAAAAAAGAATACAAATTTAAAACTTTGTAAAATACAATACTTCTAGCAGTGAAGCAAACCATTAAATATAAACCTTACCACCTTAGTACCTACCAGCAGTGGCGAAGCCACGTGAGGGCGAGGAGTGGCGGCCGCCACTCCCCTCGCCGGGAAACACCACTGGACCCAGCTCTTCGCCACTCCCCTCGCGCGCGCCTCGCCGGAAATTGCTGGTTCAAGTCCTCTGTTTTTCTGGGCAATCTGCAATCTGCAGATTGCACTTTATTTATTTTTTTTTTAAACCAGGCCAAAACGACGTCGTTTTGGGCCTGGTTAAAAAAATTTAAAAATTGTTATACAAAACGGCGCCGTTTTGTATGTTTGAATTTAAAAAAAAAATACAAATGGGGACCGCTTCCGCGTGTCGCCCAAAACCCTAGTCAGTCCCAACCCGTTCTGTTCCCTTTGCTTTTGTTCCTTCTGCGGTTCTTCACCAATCAACACAGGACAGGAGCTTTAATTTCTGCTCCCCAACATCCCAGTGCCAACGTCCCTTTACAAGCTAACAAGCCACCAATCAACACAGCACAGGGCCTTCCACCAATCACCATCTAAAGGTAAAATTTTTAATTCTTAAATGTATAATCCCTAACCTAATTAATTATTCAATACAAATTTCCTTGAATTGGTATGAAATTATATGCTAATGCATTAATATGGTTATTGGTTATTGATTATTGATGTGAATCATATGCTTTTATGATTATTGATAAGAAATTATGAAATTATTTTTTAGGATGAAATTATTGATACGAATTGGGAATTAGAAATTTAACCCAATTGATACGAATTATTGATACAAATTTTTGATATGCTTCTATGATTCTATGATACAAATTATTGATACAAATTTAACCCAATTGATACGAATATGGTTATTGGTTATTAGTACTTTTGATTAATTGAATTGTTGGTTGGTTGGATTAGTTATTATACATACTATAGTAATAGTATAGTCTACTTTAGGATTAAGAGTCTAAGAATTTTTATTTCTTTCCATTTTACAGTTACGTAATGGAACGATACTATAAGAAACAATGCTTAAATCCTCCTTCAAATATTCCAAGTAGGTCACAACAAAGTGAAGCCACTGAGTTGGATTTGGATGAAATATTGGCTAATCTTCCTGCAGACCCTGCACATAGACGTCGAATGATTGATTATCCACCTAATTATCGTGAAGCAATTCGTAGACACTATCTCCAAATTTAACCTTGCATTCTTTTAAGTTCGCCCCTTCCCCCGAGAAATCCTGGCTTCGCCACTGCCTACCAGTAAAGAAACTTTAAAGAGAGAGAGAGGCATGCAGTTCAAGTTGAAGCGTGTCGGTGTTATTTGGAAAATGAAGACTCACCGTTTTGGTTTGGTTGATCTGCAGGTGCTTCACAGTTCCAGAGACCCAGTGGTACTAGTATCCCATCCATTCTCTCTCTCTCTTCCTAGGTTTAGCATTTTTTTTTTGGTCAAATAGTTTTAGCATTTTTACACTCTTTCTTTCCATCCCCATAAATCTGTAAATTTATTAATTTACCGTGCGTGGCAAATGCGTTTCGACAGAAACCGATCAACGCCACTTAATGTAAAGATGTATTAGGTGGTTCAGATTTAGACAAGTGTACGTAGATTAGGTTGCTAGGTAGTTAAAGTTTGTTAACTTACTTAGTGACTAAGATAGCCTTGTCTATATATATATGTAGATATTGTAACACAAATGATTCATTCAATACATAACAAGATACAATTCATTTCTCTCTCTAAGATTGATATTCTCTCAAATCTCTCTTTCTCTCTCAAGAATACATATGACAATCAAGAACTTCTTTATATTTTGACATGGTATCCTCGCCGGTGATGACGACTTCTCGATCCTGATCTGTGTTTCTTTTTGCTTCCGCATTCCTGATCGCTTTGCTCTGGTGTGCATTTCTGCTCTTGATTTTCCTCTCTTTATAGCTTTGTGAGGTTGTGTATCTGCACAGTTGCTTTCTTGCCGTTTCTGTCTCATTGTGCACGCCAAGTGTTTGATTAATTGCTTCTTCCACGATTTGTTTGCATTGATATCGTCTTCCAAGATATCTCCACAATTGCATTCCTTGTGAGTTGTTTGTCCGATTCGTCTTTCTGACTCCATAGATTTGTGATCGTTTTCTCCTGAATTCTCAAATTCTTGCAAATATGGTGACTGCTGCACAATTACAGATTGTACAGTCTCCAATCACGACTCTCATTTCGAATGTCTCTAATTCTGTAACTGTGAAGCTTGATGATACAAATTATCTGGTATGGAATTATCAGATTCGATTGCTTCTTGAAAGTCATAGTATTTTTGACTTTGTTGCTGGATCTCGTCCTTGTCCTCCTCGGTTTATCGATGATTTGGATGTTGAAGGTGTGGAAACTGAGGAATTTCATATTTGGAAAATGCATGATCGTGCTCTCATGCAATTGATCATTGCTACCCTATCTTCTACAGCCATGTCTTGTATCATTGGATGTCTTACTTCTCATGACATGTGGACTACTTTGAAGGATCGGTTCTCCACCGTCACGAAAGCAAGTATTTTTCAGTTGAAAACTGAATTGCAGAATATCAAGAAAGGCTCTGATTCTGTCTCTCAATATCTTCAAAGGATCAAGGATGTCCGTGATCATCTCTCTGCTGCCGGAGTACTCTTTGAAGATGATGACATTGTCATCTTGGCACTTAAGGGCTTGCCTGCTGAGTATAATACTTTTTGAACAGTTATAAGGGGGAGAGACAATGTTATTTCACTCAAAGATTTCAGGTCTCAGCTATTAGCCGAGGAAGCTGTGGTTGAAAATACTTCTGTGAGTGATTCTTTTGTGTCTGCAATGATGGCAAATGATACCAAAGGCAAAGGAAAGGCTCTGATGTTGGGCGAAGGGTCTCCTCAAACTCAATCAAAGCCATATAGTCCTACTAGTTCAATCAATGCTGGTTCTTATATTGGTGGTTCTTCTAATCACAATGGAGGGTACAGTTTTAACTACAGAGGCAGAGGAAGAGGTCGAAACTACTATAATTCCACTCCTAGGTTTCAATCGGGGTTTTCCAATTCCAGTGCTGGAATACTCGGTCCAGGGAAGCCACATGTCTCTACATGTCCTGACCATGGTTATGATATTCCAACCTGCCAAATCTGTAACAAACGAGGTCATGTTGCTGTTGATTGCTTCCAGCGACATTCTTCTTCTCCTAATCCACCTTCTAGGCCTCAGTGTCAAATTTGTTGGAAATTTGGCCATACTGCCTTACAGTGCTATCATCGCAATGATTTCTCACATCAAGGACGGGCTCCTTCTTCTACTCTATCTGCTATGCATACCACTTACCAACCATCAGCACCTTCAGACCAGTTTTGGGTGGCTGATACAGGAGCAACATCTCACATGACTTCTGATTTGGCAAATTTGAATTTTGCTACTCCCTTCTCTGGTACAGATACCGTAACCACAGCCAGTGGTTCAGGTTTGAACATATCTCATATTGGCTCTAGTACACTCCGAACACCTCAATATGCATTTGAATTACACAAAATTCTGCATGTTCCTCATATTTCTCAACATTTATTATCCATTTATAGACTTTGTAAGGATAACAAATGTCGATTTATATGTGATGAGTTTTATTACTGGATCCAGGACAAGGTCACCGGGAGAATTCTTCTCCAGGGGCTGTGTAGAGCTGGCTTATATCCCATTCCCTTCTCTCTTCCTCAACATCTCATCAATAAAGCTCATCAACCTTCTGCATACAATACCACACATTCCGGTTTTCTTGGTCAACAAGTCAAAATAACGTTGTGGCACCACAGGCTCGGCCATCCTTCCAACATTGTGACTTCTACAATGTTAAAACAATCCAATATCTCTGTGCCTGTTTCTCATGTGTCTTCTGTTTGTAAATCATGTTTAGAGGGCAAATTTTCTAAACTTCCTTTTGTTTTTCCTGCACATAAAACTGTAACTCCCTTGGAGGTGATACATAGTGATGTTTGGGGACCTTCTTCCACTGTTTCGGTTGAAGGTTACAAATACTATGTTACATTTGTGGATGAATGTACCAGGTTTACCTGGATCTTTCCAATGATTAATAAAAGTGAAGTGTTCCATATCTTTGCTCAGTTTTATCAGTTTTTGAAAACTCAATTTTCTGCCCCTCTCAAAGTTTTTCAAAGTGATGGAGGGGGTGAGTACTCTAGTCATCAATTTCAACATTTCTTACTTACCAAGGGTATAGTTCATAACAAATCATGCCCTTACACCCCTGAGCAGAATGGTCTTGCCGAGAGAAAGCATCGCCATATTTTAGAAACTGCCATCACTCTTCTCCAAAATGCTTCCATGCCCTCTAAGTATTGGTTTCATGCATGTGCTGCTTCTGTGTACCTTATTAATCGCATGCCATGTCAAACCTTGCACATGTTTTCACCCTATAAATGTCTTTTTGGTCAACCTCCTCAAATTTCCCATCTTAAAATTTTTGGTTGTGCATGCTATCCTCTTTTAAAACCATATAATACCACTAAGTTGCAACCCAAAACATCTCAATGTGTATTTCTTGGTTATGCAGGCCAATACAAAGGTTATTTGTGTCTTAATCTTCTTACCAATAAAATCCTGGTTTCTAGGCATGTATTGTTTGATGAATTTGATTTTCCATTTTCCATTTCTCAATCCTCATCTCCTCAGTCTCCTAACATTTTCTCACAGTCACAGGTGCCTGTTCCTATCCCTCGGTCCTTACCACCCTTAGTCACCTCTCAAAACCTAGTCATACCTCCTCAACCATCTTCTTCCCTTGCTCCTTCCCTTCCACCCTCGGAATCCTTGCAAACCCTTCCCTCTCCTACCATTGAGCCAGCTTCTCCGAGGTCTACACAGTCTCAAATACCTATTGATCCGGATTTTCAAATCGAACAATTCCCTGTTGTTCTTCCCCTTCCCTCAGTGAGTTTGCACCCCATGCAAACTCGGTCCAAAAGTGGAATCTCAAAGAGAAAAGTGTTCACCGCAACTGTTCAGTCCTCTGCACAAGGTAGTGAACCTACTTCCTACAAATCTGCGAGTAAATGTCCTGAGTGGCAAGCAGCTATGCAAGAAGAGATAGATGCTCTTCATGCTCAAAACACTTGGAGTTTAGTTCCTCTTCCCTCTGGGAAGAATTTGGTTGGTTGCAAGTGGGTGTATCGGATCAAAACACATTCTGATGGTTCTATAGCTCGGTATAAAGCCAGGTTGGTTGCCAAAGGCTATAATCAGGAGGAAGGTATTGATTATACTGAGACTTTCAGCCCTGTTGTTAAACCAACAACTGTGCGGTTGATCCTGGCTTTGGCAGCTCAATTCAATTGGTCCTTGCGTCAATTAGATGTCAAGAATGCATTTCTGCATGGTGAGTTACATGAGGAAGTGTATATGACTCAACCTCCTGGATTTCAGAGTGTTGCTTCTCCTTCTCAGTATGTGTGCAAGCTCAATAAGTCCTTGTATGGCCTGAAGCAAGCTCCCCGGGCTTGGAATGAACGATTTACAAGTTATTTACCTGGTTTGGGTTTTCAGTCCTCCTTTGCAGATCCTTCTTTATTTGTTAAACATAATGGTGCTGGTACGGTTGTGTTGTTACTTTATGTAGATGATATTATTCTTACAGGCAGTTCATCTACACTGATTGATGATGTTATTGTGGAATTAACAAAGGAGTTTGATATGAAGGATTTGGGTCAGTTGAATTACTTTCTGGGGTTGCAGGTTTCATATCAATCTGGTGGCCTGTTTGTCTCTCAATCCAAATACATCAAAGATCTCTTAAGCAAAGTTGATTTGCAAGATTCTAAGTCCTGTCCTACCCCTTGCTTACCATACCACAGACTTCTTAAAGATGATGGTGATCCTTATCACAGTCCAGAGCAATATAGGAGTATTGTTGGGGCCTTGCAGTATGTGACTTTTACAAGGCCAGACATTGCCTTTTCTGTCAATCAATGCTGTCAGTTTATGCATTCTCCCATGACTTCTCATGTTATTGCAGTTAAGCGTATTCTTCGTTACCTTCGTGGCACACTGGACTATGGTCTCCATTTCAAACCTGGACAATTACATCTGCAAGCATACAGTGATGCAGATTGGGCTGGTGATCCCAATGATCGCAGATCCACTTCAGGGCATGTCGTATACTTTGGTTCCAGTCCCATATCTTGGGCTTCTAAGAAACAACACACTGTCTCCAGATCTTCGACTGAGGCCGAATATAGAGCACTAGCTATTGCAGCTGCAGAATTGGCCTGGATTCGTCAGTTGTTATGTGATCTCCATGTTTCTGTTTTCACTGCACCAGTGATATACTGTGACAATATTTCGGCAATTGCTTTATCTTCTAATCCAGTTTTTCATTCTCGGGTGAAGCACATTGAGATAGATTACCATTTTGTCCGGGAAAGGGTGATTCGAGGTGATTTGAATGTTTGTCATGTGTCTTCCAAAGAACAGTTTGCAGATATTCTTACTAAGGGCCTTGCTGCTCCTTTGTTTCAGTCTCATTGTTCCAATCTCATGCTTAGTTCGATCAAGCATGAGATTGCGGGGGGATGTAAAGATGTATTAGGTGGTTCAGATTTAGACAAGTGTACGTAGATTAGGTTGCTAGGTAGTTAAAGTTTGTTAACTTACTTAGTGACTAAGATAGCCTTGTCTATATATATATGTAGATATTGTAACACAAATGATTCATTCAATACATAACAAGATACAATTCATTTCTCTCTCTAAGATTGATATTCTCTCAAATCTCTCTTTCTCTCTCAAGAATACATATGACAATCAAGAACTTCTTTATATTTTGACACTTAACTCGTCGTCGGCTGTTTCAGTACACGTGTCCGTTTCTTGATGGAGGAGTCAGCGTTTCTCCCAGACAAGTCTAATCCCCAAGTCAAACCCCTTTCCTTGCTACCAAATCACGGCACTTCCGTTATCTGATTTGGAGACTGTACTCGCGGTTTGGTTGCGTGCGATGATTGCTTCTGCTATATAGGTGAAGGAAATTGACTTTTAGAAGGGAAGGAAGGTTGAAACTTTTTAAAGGCCGAGATCTAACTAGTGAAAGTTACTTTGCAACTGATGAGAACGGGATCAAAGGATCCTGGCCGTTCGTTTATCTCAATGTGGGTCCAATATTAAAGCCTACAAATTTTTCTTCCCCCCCCTCACGGAGTCGTTTCCAGGGTTGAAGAGTTCAAATTTTTTGCACCCAAAAAAGAGTTGAGGCTCCTATGTGGCCATCCTAATTTAGTGACACCGATTCATTCATTTAACACAACTTAACACTGTTAAGTCTTCTATTATCTCCTAATTTAAAAAATAAAATAAAAATTAAACCGACAGACACTTGGGGTCCTCATCCTCTACCGAGAGGGATCTTGTAATTTTGACACCTATTGCATCCATCTATGACAAGGATTTCGTAATATCTCTTAATTACAAACTAGCAGCAGCTTAATCGAGAGGGATCTCGTTGTCATCATCAATGGTCTCCTATTGCAAAATCCTTAGGGTCCTTGCCTTCCATCGTGAAGCCCACCGATACACAAGTTCAGTGATGCGACTGTAAGCTATAGGGCTTCTACTAGAACTAATTGGACCACCTATTATTATTACTATCTATTAGGCCCATTACATATGGAATACATAAGGCCCATCTTCATCTCAAACCCTAGCTAACCTTTGATATATTTAAACCCCTCTTATGATGTAGAGAGACTATGAATGAAATAATATGAAATTACTTTAATTTCTTCTTACTTTCTTGCATTTTCCTTTCCCATAATTTCCTTTTTCAGTTATGTTGATCTCTGATCCTATCATTTGGTACCAAAGGCAGAGATCCACTGAGGATTTGTGGTATAGCTCTGCCTATTTAACACCTCCATCAGTTGTTTATCCTCCAATTGCGACGCCTTCGATCTACGTGAGCGAGCAAATCTACCATCCTCAACTTGGGATTTTGGTCTGAATCGAAGGTCACTTGAATTTTTAATTTGTTTATGAGAATCCTAGGGAGGGAGTGTTTGATGGTAATACTGGGGTTCTATACTACTAGGATCCTGTGAAGTCTAGTTTTATTATTTGTCTTCCCTTGTCAAATGGTATAAATTGTACCATACATGTTCTAGTTAGATTTAGGGTTAAATTGCTACTTTTGGGATCATGATACTGGAAATATTACTTCAAGAGCTTAACTTCTCTCATCAAAGGTTTGTTCATTCATATGCATTTCATGTCATTATTTCCAGTTCATTCTGTCTAATGGTTCTGTCTAGTCAAAACTTCTCGTTGCTTTCAAGTGAGTTGGGCACACACTTTAGGAAAACCCAAATGGGCCATTTGACGACTTTTTTCCGAAAATGGATTTTCAACCCTATATCTTTCCATATTGATTTTCCACATGACACGTGGCTTTTCTGGTCCCTTTCTGTCTAAACATCAAGCCCTTTTTAAAAGCTAATCTAGGGTTCATTGACTTTGGGGTTTGAGATTGGAAAATCTTTGAAAGTTTTATTTTTCATCTCCATCTCAGATCTCCTAGAAGCATCAAGCATATATTATGGGTAATGTTCTTCATTGAATATTTATAAACCTATCCTTGGAATTGCTTGTTTAAATTTGTTTTATATGCTCATTTGTTTTGGCTAGGAGTTTTACATTTTCAGAAAAGAGTTGATTTTAGCTTTGAGCTTCCCTTTGTGTTCTTCATTGAAAACCTAGCCACAAAACCATTTCATGCATCAAACACCCAATCACTGCATATTGTGGTAGCATTGTCATCATGGTTTTGTTTTAATTTGGTGGTCAAGTTTTTTAAGTTTCAAATCTTTAAATTGACCTCTTTTTGGATTCACGTCAGTTTCATCTTTCAAGTGTTTGACTGGTGAAACTAACTAGACATCGAATCTAGATTTGCATCAACTTCATCATAACATCATTTGCATAAATTGATTTGATTTCAATGCCATAAGGTGAAGAACTCATGAGAAGTTGCCATTTTGTGAAGACTGAAGGAATCCATCTCGTGAAAAGGCAAGGTTGCACAAAGGTACAAGCTGCTCCGTAGATTAGGATCTAGGAATTGAGCTTGTGTGGTTAGTTTGTAAAAATCTTGATTTCACTAGTGGATTGGACTCAGTGGAGAGTCTCTAGTTTTTAACCCAAAGGTGGATTTTTCCGGCCAAAAACTTCTTGCATTCTTTGTCTCTTAAGCTTATCCACATATCTTATTTACTTGCATATGTTTCATGCATCCTATGAATTATTATTTGATATGTGTTAGAGACTAAGTTTACATTGCATATTATGAGCAATAAATTGATTTGTTGTTGACTAAGATAACTCATAGTCAACTAAGTTTGATTTGTAGATTTGCGTTGGATTAACTTAGGGGTAGATTTTTTTGCCAAAGTGCTTTGCCAACCATGCCGTACCGATTTTGTGCCAATCAATAATGGTACGGTATTGTACCGTACAAAAATTTTATAGTATGATATTGGTAATGGGTACCATTACCACGGTATTACCGTACCGTACCGAAAATATTAACACATATTTATAATCCTCCATTGCTTGCTTGATTTGTATAATGAGTATAGGAGGAGTTCTTCTACTACCATTAGGGCTCCATTGGAAGATGTAGAACTAAATGGGGAGTTCATATTCAAGCTTGTGGGGGTCATGAGAATAAAATTGAAATGATGAATGAGCTTATACAAGAAAGGAGAGAGCAATGCCTTTTGGAGATATCCAATGAAGTTGATAAGTACTTCGCCGCTCCTTATATTAACATTGTTGTTGGTGGCTTTGATCTCTTCAGTTGGTGGAAATCAAACACAAAAGAGTTCCCAAGTCTTTCACTAATAGCCAATGATATCTTTGCAATCCTCACTTCTACCGTTGCTATTTAAAATGCATTTAGCCTAGGGAGGAGGGTTGTGGACCCTTTTAGGGCATCATTGGCTCCTAAAATGGTAGAGGCATTGGTGTGCACTAGTGATTGGCTTAGGGCTGATGAAGTAAACTTCTACAAGGAACTAATGGGAGATATGCTTCAATTTTGCAAGGAAATGGAAAAAGTGAAAGCAAGTAAGATATGCTTAAATTTTTTAGTAAATTTGTTATTAAATGGTTTTCAACTTTAATTCTTCTTGCTACTAATATGTTTTCTTTGGTTGTAATGTAGCATTGACACAAGCTCAATCTTCTACAAGTTCAATGCCTCCTCTAAAAGTTTCAACATCTCAAACTTGAAGAATCAATCAATGGATTTTACTTTTTGAAGTTTAGTTCCAATTTTCATTTGGTTGAAACTTTAACTTCTATTTGGATTGTTAACTTCTATTTGTTTTGGTTTGTAACTTCTATTTGGATTGTAAGCTTAATTTTCATCATGAATCTTGATGCATCATTTGAATTATTGTGTGTGTGAATTGTGAATGATAAATAATAGATGAATTTAGGCTACAATGTATGAGATAAAGGTACAAAAAAAAGTTTTTCCCTTGAATTGGTTTAAAAAAAACAAAACAAAAACGGATTATGTCCCAAAACAAAGTGGCAATTACCATTGTCATACCATGCCAACCTAACTATTTGGCAATACCAAACTTCGGTATACCAAAAGTTTGGTACAGTAATGGTAATAGATTTTTCCAAACCGAAAATTTGGTACGGTAATTAGTACAAGGATTTTGGTATTGTAACCGTACCAAACTCACCCCTAAATTAACTGACAAATATGTACTTAGTTAATTGGTAAGCTTGACTAGTCAATCCAGCATACTTTAATTCATAATTACTTAGTTATTGTTGTTTGCATAATGAACTGATATGTAAATGTGTTCAAGCTTAGGAATTACTATTGTGCAACTAATCTAGGCAGACTCTTATTAGTTGAATGTGTTGATGCACAAAATCAGTGGGGACTTTGGTACAACAGAAAGTGTTAAGTTTGTGACCTTCGCTAGATTGCTTCGGTCACTAGTGTGGATAAGTATGTAAATGGATAAGGACTGGGAAGCAAACACAAGATGAAAGTGGTTCACCCAGATTGGCTACGTCCACGGAGTAGAGGAGTTCTCATTAATTGTGAAGGGTTTACACAAGTACAGAGGTTCAAGTTCTTCTGTAATGAGTACTAGTGAATGATTTAGTACAAATGACATTAGGAAATATTGTGAGAGAATGATCTCTATTTATAGAAGAGAGTTTCTAGTTTCATTCTGACATTGACACGTGTCATGTTGTGATTGGCTTCTGATGTTGACACGTGTCGCGCTATGATTGGCTTCTGATGTCGACACGTGTCACGCTGTGATTGGCCTCCTGGTTGGAGGGAAACTCTTCTGTGTCCTTGACGGTATAACGTTGACCGGTGCTCAGTAGTTTCGGGATTGGTCAAGTATGGTACAAACATAATGTATTGGTCATTTACTATTGTGCAACTAATCTAGGCAGACTCTTACAAGTTGACTAGTCTACTTTGTAAAGTTAATTTTTTATTTACAGGATATTCTGCCTAGTACCCAATTTCACATCCCTAAACCAACGTTTCTCAGTATAAAATGCCAATCCCTTATCTGACGCACTCCATCGAAGTCTATCAACTTCAACATTTATATGCCATAAACCTTATTTTCACGTTCTCTAAATTTACTCTCATTTTTCGTCGTACAAACAGTTTGGGACCATGATTTTTCTAGGCTGGAGTAAGGCTGATCGAAATAACGTTACTTCAGAAGTTTAGTCGTGGACTTAACAACTCCGAGCGAAGTTGTATCAAACGGAGAAGTGGTGCTACCAGCACCCTAGTCCAGGGCAATAGGCGAAGTCCGAGTGACTCTACCAAGATAATCATACTTGTTCCGTATGACACACAATCTCATCAGGATATAGACACAATCAGATCCTTATATGTCTTAAAGTTCCTACAATTTAGGAATAAGCGTTCACCAAAAGTAATCACACTCATAAGAGAACGCAATATCTAATCCTAGATATCTTTAGGATTTATCCAGTTTAGAATGAGGATTCTATCTTAAAAGAACTATCACACGGTTAGTATAAATACACCTATCTAGGGTTCATCTAAGGTATCGCATTCTAAGTATTTTGATTCTCTTGCCTACTTTTGAGTCTCAAATTGTTTACAAACTTGACCATCATAAAGCCTTTGACGGGCAAACCTTCTCTGGTTTAAGGCTAGCTCATGGTTATTTCTATTTTGCAAGTTACTTGAGTTCGTGCCTCCTCTGCTCATGGTGGTGCGTGAATTTGGTTCCAACAATTGGTGTTTTCAATAAGAGCAAGGCCTATATTCATCTCGACCAAATCACTCTACTGCCGACATGTCCATTGAAGAAAGCTCGGTTAACGTCAATGCTAACCTATTCGATGGAGGCAACCTGCCATCTGATGCATCCATGATTCTTAGAGTAAACGATCTATTGACCAGTGCCACTGTCACCTCTGGCGTAAGCAGCGAACTGTAAGAAATGACCATTATGCCAGGAAACAATGGGGGACCAGCCAATAGACCCCTACCTTCTATGGACCAAATTTGGGAAACCTTAATGAAAATTAATACTTCTGATGATAAACTACAAAAGAATCAGACCGCCGCCCAAGCTGAAAGTCACTCTAACTTTGTGGACATGGAGAAACGCATAAAGAACATGGAGAACTCAAGTGGAACAACCCCCTAAACTTGAATTCTAGTCTACAACTTTAGGAACATAAGCACCGTTACCTGATAAAAGCATATTTATGCGACTGAGTTAGCTTGTTCTCATGCATTTATGTTGTTATTTCTTAGTTAATTATGTATTTTAAGCTATTTTCGTGTGTTTGTAGGTCCATAGGCCTTATAAATCAATAAGATGCATTTTGGTGCATTTTGGAGCAGTTTTGGGCTTGGAATGAATAATACATGCATGGAGCAAGGTGGATGGACGAAATTGAAGACACACGAGGCTAGGAATGTGTTAAAGAGAAAGAATAATTAATGTAAAAAGGACAAAGAGCTCAGCCACAAAGGGGTGTCACTTCACCATTCACCTTTCCATCATTGTCGTGCACCACCATTGCACTCCCTTTGGATTCCTATACCGTGCATCATCATCCATGTTCCCTCCATTGACTCATTTGTTGCATCATTCCACTTTCTTTCCTTTGTCTACCATGTGCACAATATCCTTTCACCTCCTTGCACTCATTGATTCACCACTTACTCACCTTTCCACCCATGCCATGCATAATCACCCTTGTCCCCTCCATCATTTCAGATTCATGCATCATTACATTGAATCATTGCACTCAATTGCTACAACATTCCTTGTTCCCTCCATCATTTCAGATTTCATGCATCATTGCACTCAATTGCTACACCACTCCATGCTCCCCCTCATTGCCATGCACTTCCTCTATAAAAGGAAGTGTGTGTAACACAAATTGAGATACTTTGTTAGATCATTCACTCCCATTTCAACACAACCTTCATCCAAACACATCCATTCATCTTCACATCCATTCCTCCATACAAACAAACCTTCAAACACTCACCAACACCTTGTGCCGTAGCAAAGGAAGGGAAGGAAAGTGCTTGAACATGCTTGCTGTCCAACTTGGATCGTTGGAGCGTTTAGGTGTTTTCTTTCTTTTGTTTCTAATGTTTAAATTCATTTCCTTTCGTTTTGTTGTAAATATGAGTGGCTAAACCCCTTTTGGCTAGGGGTGATTTCAAAGCCATGATTATGTGTGCAATATAATTTGATAAATTCCAGTTATGAACTCTTAAATCGTGAATGCAATTGGCTTAACTATTTGATTGATAACTTATTTGTATTTGTTAATTAAGGGTCGACACTTAATTGGCATGCATAAATCTGTTGCTAGAATATAAGGAAGTTTCACATAATCGTTACAAACTTATATTCACATGTAGTGAAGGTCGCTTATAAACGATCGCGTTAAGTTCAATAGCTAGCATGAGTGAAATGATGTCATAGTTGCAAGTGCTTTGTCAATGCTTATGATTTTCATTAAATGTAGTGATCTTTAATTGTATCTCTATTATGATGTCATGTAGGGAACTTTAGAAGAATGTTTTGGGTTGTCAAATGATGTCATCCAATCCAATAAAATAAGGAAAATCTGAGAGTTAACTAGTGATGTCACGGTTAATTTGGAGCATTGTCGTTCATAGTTCAATGAAGTAGTAACTGGAAATCGAGTTGTTTGCATACATATCATGTGTGGAGAAAAAGCCTCTAGCTATCCCATCCATCATCTTATTTCTCAAATTTGTTTTACAATCTGTCTAGTTTTACATACTTGTTTGTTTGTTTCAACTTCGTCCAAAACTCAATCCCCCTTTACTTTAGTGTGTCTAATTAGTTAGAATATGTTTTAATTTGTGTTTTTAAATGTTTTGATTCAAGTAAAAGTCAATTTTCGTCCAAAGTCATTCCTAGTGTCTAGTTTAAGTTTATTTAGTTGTTTTAAGCTATTTTGAGTATTTTAAGTTTGCTTTGAGTCTTGTGAGTCTTGTTAAGTGTTTTTAAATTTAGTTTTATGTTTTTAAGTCAGTTTAGAGGTTATTAGCAAGCCCTTCTAATCCCCGGTCCAGAACGATCCCTACTTATACTTGTACTACAATTGTCAAAAGAGGGTTAAATTTGTGTGTTAAGATAATTTTCGCATCATTACCCCAGACATAGAACCCATATAATCACCCGTTGCTCTAACCTCGGCTAACGTCACTATGTCAAACAATGACCCTTGCGTCACGGGTAAGTCGCCAACGAGGTACCTAAATTTGGGACCCATGCACCACAAGAATTCTCTCCGTCAAATGGCGCAAGGGTGACAAGGTTTAAACCTCATTTGCTTGGATTCGACTATCAGAACTCACTGAAGAATAAGCCCGACGTGGAACAATCAAGAAATGTCATTTTCACGCCACTTTCAGATCAACGGTTAGAATCAGGACCCTATTGTCGATGGTGATCGAATCCATGCCTCCATTAGAGAAGTTCTCCTAGCCAAGATTTAAATTCATAGAGACTTTAATCCAGATTACAATATCATGCACTACTGAAATGTCATAATGTTGTATAACAATAACAATGAGTGGATATGCAAGATGTTCCCTTCCACCTTGGAATAACTAGTGATGAGATGGTTCTTCAAATTACTGGCCAAGTCTATCGACTACTTCAAGACCTTGGCTAACCTTTTCACCAACATATATTCAGTATATCCTGATGTGCGCAAACGCCATGAGGCCATGTTCAGGATGGCCTCTAAGTCAAAAGATGAAAGCCTCATAACCTAACTGAGACATTTTCAAGCATAGTTAGCTAAAGTAGAAAAAGCTGGACTATAGATTGGCCACTATGGGATTCAAACTAAACTTTTACATTCATTCGCCATTTTCCCAGAAGTTGAACAAGAAAAATTACGAATATGCCACCTTGGCAGAATATTTTGACATCGTCGATAACCTTACGAACTGGGATTACAAAACTAGGAGAACAGCAACCGAATCAAATTATTCACGAAGGACGAAAAGAAAGAGAAACGAGAACAACACCCCTCATCTTTCCCCATGTCAGATGATCAAGGGAGGACGTCGAGACAAACAAGCTCCACCAAAACCAAAACAATACACCGCACTAAACACTACTATCAACAACATCCTTCATAGCATTAAAGACAAACCATTCTTGAAACAGCCAAAACTCTTCCTGGAACACCTAGCTAAAAAAAACTCGAACGAGTACTACTCTTTTCAAAAAAAAAAACACGAGACATGCTAGCCTTTTGACCTTCACACCCTTTTATCTGTGGAAATAAGTTATTTCCACTGCTCCATTTTGTTCACTAGATATAAGGCAATTTTGGTTACTCCTTTTACCTGCAAGAAACATGTTGTTCTGGCACATTCTCTTATTCAGCAGAAATTAGGGATAATCGTCACCTATTATAAGTTGGAGGCCGTTATCATGAGTGTAAGAGAGCTTATTTTCTTGCTACAAACATCCGATCAAAACTCCTAGTCGTGTCCCTTATTTTCCAGAAACATCTCTTGCCTACTCAGGCTTTCTGCACCAACCATAAGCCTAGCCCTAAGTTTCTCATTCTCATTCCTCATGTAACAACCCATCCAGGATTTTTATGGAACAAAAGGGTAATTTCATAACTTCACTCGGGGAGGGATATTTTATTTTGGGTTTGCTTTGAGATTGGTTAGTGTGCCCATGGGGCCCAATTCATTTTTAGTCCCCTGACCTTTTTTTCCTCCTTTCTTTTTTTACCGAGCTCTCTCATTCACAACTCTTCTTCTCTCATTCTTTCTCCTAATGCTCTCTCTTAGCTCTCTATCTCTCTTTCACTCGCTCACCTCTCTCTCTCTCGCAATCTCTTTCCCGACCTACCCATACCACCTTCGAACCCACCACCCCGACAACGACAACACCATCAACACCATCACCTAAACCTTCTCTCTCCCTCCCTTATCCCCGTGAAGCGTCGGGACACCCACAACACACTTAGGTCAGGCGAGTTGTGGCCTTCAACCCGAAATTCGACCACCATTCGACATTATCAAGGTACAAATTCTTTTCCTTTCTCTCGTACCTTCCTTTTTGTAGTTAGATAGGAGGTTAGTGGGTTAGTTTGCTATTGACCGGAGCACGGGAGGCTCCAGCCTCTTTCCCCGATGAGAACAGGTAGCCAAGGCCTTTGGGCCGAGGAACCTAAGGCCTTTGGCCTACTAAACCCTTAGCCCTAAGACCAAAAAGCTTCGGCCCATGAGCTTTAAACCCTAAAACCCATTTAATCAAACTTTCAACCCAAGTCTCGGGCCGGGCTTTCAAGCCCAAAGCCATGGAACCCAAAACCCTTATACCCATTTATGGGACCCTTTGAATCTAGACCCTTAGGCCCGGTTACAAGCCCAAACTTTTTTTTAAACTCTAAGCCCAATACCCTTTAAACCGTAAAACCCATTGGACCCAAACCCTTTAGGCCCAACCCGGTTGACCCAAACCCTTTAACCCGGTTGACTTGACCCGACACGGACCCGTTGACCTGACCAACGCTAACCGTTGACTTTGACATTGATCGGTCAACAGTCAACGTTGACTTTTGTTGACTTTTTTTGGGTTTCATCCGGGACCTCTCCTAGGCTAATTTCGACGTCCATGACCCGTTTCCAACGTCCTTTTCGTGACACTTTTTGTAAAACATGATTTGATGATTACGTTTTGTGAAACTTTTTATAAGTAAATTAGATTTACACTTATTGATTATCATGCTATACTGAGAATATTTTGGAAAATAATATTTTATCGAATTGGTGTTCTTTGTAGTATATATGATGGATGACTATATACTATTCATGAACATGCTTTTACACAATTCTTTATAGTATAGATGATGGATGACTTTATACTATGAAGATGTTTTGAGATATATGTACCTATGTTTGGAAAGACTATGTTTAATGGTTTTGTGCCTATCTAGTGGTCACTGTTCCGCCTACGGGTGGGCGAGGGATATGGTTGTTGGCTGCGGGCCGGGAGAAATAATCTCTGGCTTCGGGCTAAGAGACATGGAGCTGGCATTGGGCCGGGGAAAAATAATATCTGGCTTCAGGCGCAGAGACATAGTAGCTGGCATTGGACTGGGAGATATTGTTATTGGATACCATTATTTAGTACACTATATACGAGATATGTTTCATGAAAGGTTTTATGGCATGTTAGGGTTTTCGGAAAAACCTATTACATATTATGCTATTGAGTTTTCGTAAAACTTTGGGGGTTAGTATGTTGATAACTGTTTTAGTACTATATATATCAACTTGGTCCACTCATGTTTGTTTTGCACCCTCCTCAGGAGTTAGAATAGAGGCGTACAATCTTGGGATCAAGGCATTTCCGCATTGGCATCTTCGAGTTCTCTTGGTGTGGGACCCATTCTTTTATTCATTCAATTTTATATTCTTCCCTTTAGTGTTCTAGTTAAATTGTATGCTCTGAACACGTTCCTCATTTGCATGATCATTGTATTTTAATTCATAACTTTTATTTATATTCATTGTTCTCATGCTTCCTAATATGGCTTTGTACTAGCACGTGCCTACCCTGGTGTTCAGGGAATATCAGGGTCTGGCGTGTCATCTCCAATGTTTTCCTTCATGTACTGCAAAAATATCAAATCTATAAGCCAAACCTTTTCTAACATGTCCTTTCAACCTCATGCCTAAAAAAGAACATCTTCATTTTGCTGCAAGAAATCCATTTCCCCTACTGCAAGAAACCTTTCTTCCTGCTTCATGAAACCCCTATCTCTACTGCAGAAAATCCCTCTTTATGTAGCAAAAACCCTTCTTGATTGCTGTAAGCCTTCCAGTAATACATAAACTCTATATTTAAGCTTTCTCCTTTCACCACTCATCTTCTACCTTAGAAACATCAACCAACCACCATGCTCAACCACTACCAAGGTCTCTTACAAATCATTCTCCTAAATCTCGGCCTAACTACACCAAAACAAATTATGCCATCTCATTTGCTAAACCTATCGTTCTTTAGCTCTCACACCTCAAGCTCTCATGCCAAGCCTATTTGTTGCAACTCCAAGTATTTGTTAGTTCAACAAATCTTCCTCAAAGCTATCAGAAACACTTCATAAGGGAAAGAAATATTCAACTACTGCGGGAAGCACCTCAACAGCCGTGAGAAGCACCTCAATAGTTGTGGGGAGCACTTCATTAATGCTGGAAACATTCAACATAACATCAGACCAAGCACCTATGAGACATTGGAAGAACAACAAAGCATTCCCTAGGACTTGCTTTTCCTACGAGATGCTTTGGGCCTAGTCTTCACAAACTCAAAAATGGGGAGGTCTCTTCGAAACAAGATTCGTTTTGAGGGTGCTAAGCTATGTATGACTCATGCCAAGGCTAGGATTCTTACATGTTCTAAAGAATTTGCCTCTTTGGTTTTTTCTTCGATTTCTTTTACATCAAGTGCTCTTATGTTTCAGACTTTAGGCATTTCTCCTTTGTCGTCTAATGCCCCGTGTTTCATTCCTGTTGTATGGAAACCTCCTAGGGTGGGGTGGATCAAAGTAAATGTTGATGGGCCATTCAAGTCTACATGCCATGCAAGTTATGGTGGTGTATTTCAGGATTCTCAAGGTATTGCTTTGGGTGCTTTTGTGTCATCCACGAATTTTTGTAGTTCAATTGCAGCTGAGGTTCTTGCTATAATTGAGGCTATTCGAGTTGCCTGGGTGTGTGAATGGCATCACATTTGGTTGGAGACGGACTCAACTACGGTGATTCACTACTTAAACTTTCCTAGTTCTATTATTCCTTGGTATTTGCATGTTGATTGGAGCAATTGCTTGTGGCAGATTAGGCATATGCATGTTTTTGTTTCCCATATTTTTCGCGAGGGCAACTGTGTAGTCGATGCCTTCGCTAACTTTGGTGCAGATCACGATGCATATTACTGGGAGTCCAACGTTCCTTCATGTGCAGTGTCTACTTATATTCATGATCTTTCTGCTTCTACCAACTATCGTTTCAGATGATTTTTTTTCATATGTATTCTTTGTAAGTGGGGTTCCCGTATTGTGTTACTTGGTATGTTATTTCCATCAATGAGGTTTGGCTTTATGTCCCCCTCATTTGTATTTCTATTTTTATCTTAATAACATTATGGGGTTGATTAAAATAAATATAAAAAAAACAAACTCAAAAATGGGGAACGTGAAAGTTTTGGCTCGCCTCTTTAATTTCATATGCCCATCAAAGCCTTCAACACAAAACCCCCTAACATAAATGGCGACTTGACTAGGGACTAGGCCATTACTCTTACAGTGGCTCCCTTCCTTCACAAATTTTTGATGAACAAGCTACCAAGAAAATTAAAGATAAGAGCACATCCCTTTCAGTTTTGTTTTGGTAATTTCTTTTTCCAAACAATCATATGCAAATATTTCTTTCAATGTCCCTTTTATCTGTAACTTAGATCTATATTGCCAAGCTAATTGCAATCTTATGAAAGAGTTAATGGGTGCTTGATTGTATCAATGCTTTCATGGCACTGAGGTGCCGAAAAACTCCAAAACAAGCTTCATAACCAATTTTATATCCAAGTGATATAGAATCTTCAAGCTAATCAAATTAAAGAAGTTCACGAAAAAGTCAAGGCATACAAGGGAACGAGAGGAAGTTAGCGATTACATATGCCTCTTCAAAATCGTGAGCTGCATGCCTCATCATCATGATGTTGTTATAGTGAACCAACTAGAAGAATTGAAAGATAAGGGTCTTCTCTCTTTAATTTTATTTTAGCTATCTCCTCTTTGCAACGACTATGCGCTTCAATTTTTCTCTTATTCTATTTTAGATTCTCATATTCATGCAAAATAAAATCTTACGAGAAAAATCACAGGGTTTTGCCAAATTGACACTTTCATCTTAATCAAGGTTTCCTTTTGAGACATCACCATGACGCTGCCCGTCCTTGATGTTTCATGTGCTATCGCTGAAGTCCGTTGAACTAGGGCCATTACTACCGGTGTTTCTGCTTATTACTTCCCACCATCCAAAGACTCACCAATTTCCTTGTCATGCTTTTGTAAACTGTTATATTTATGCTTGCTTATATTTTGTTAACTTTTTATGGAACACTGCACAAGCATATTGATTATAATTTCTTGACGAGTACTAGTTCTTATCTCATGTAGACTTGAAATGACTACAGCTACTGATTCAAATGAAACAAATTCATAAAATCAAGAATAACATGCTTAAATAAGATTGAATTAGACTGAGCTAATTTTAGAATTCTAGTTGTGTCGTTCCATAGAGGTCGCACTTGGTGCGATGGCAAGTGCCTTCGCCCATGAGCGGTAGGTCTCGAGTTCGAGACTTGGGAGCAGCCTCTCCATAAATGGGGGTAAGGCTAGCCGACATTCACCTCTCCCAGACCCTGCGTAAAGCGGGAGCCTTGTGCACTGGGTACGACCTTTTTAGTTGTGTCGTTCCATCGACGTGCTCGTGCGTTTTCCGGTGACATGGTATTTGTCATATACTTGCTTTTCTTCGGAATGCTTTGAGCCTCGTTCTCACAAACTGAGGAAATAAGGCACGTGAAAGTTTTTGCTTGCCTCTTTGTCTCATTTACTTTTCATTTAGTTTGATTGAAGAGCAGAAAAAGTAATGGGAAAAGAATCCTCGCAGTATCTTTTTCCTGGGGATCTGGAGGATTCCGTGATCATAACCGTTCATCGTACATCTTGCGGTCAGAAATCGTTTTAAATTTAAAATTTAAAATTAAATACAAATAGTACCTAATGAAAGCTGACCGCATAATATACGATGAACGGTCACGATCACAATCACAGAATCTCTCAGATTCCTTAAAAAAGAATCCGACAATCATCCTTTTCCAAGGTAATGTACTATCGTATAGGGAATTGTTGCTGTGCATTTGATTTGAGATTGAAAATTAAATGACACAGACGACCCTATAAAGTCACCAAGGACGACTGAATTCACTAATAGTAATAAGTAAGTTGTATTAAAAGTTTTGGAATACGATCGATAAAGATGTAGTGACGGTGGTACATAAGAAGATTTAATACCACTTTCATGGAAGCGATTATGGGAAGATGATCGTTACTAGATGATCACGTAATAATGCGTCACATGTTGCTTTTGTGCATTGTTGTTAGGGAAAGTCGTAGCTTTATGTAGTATCACTTTGAGTTCAAGCCTACTACCCAATTGACATACTTGATACGAGTGCGAATGTACATAGCTGCTTTTTTAAGGCTCTCATTTTAAGGATCTGTGAGTCCTTATTTGGATACTATAAGATTAATCTAAAAACTCATATGAAAAAAGAACTAACATGTTCTCAAAATGAGGACCTTAGGAGAGTAGTTTTGTGTGAATGTAGCTAATTCCAATGAACTAATATTTTTTTTTCAAATGATAGGATAGTCAACACTCCTTCATATAAATTACGAGAAAGAAGATTCGAATATGAGACCTTGGTACAAGGGCTAAGGCTCTTTACCAATTGGACTACAAGTTACTTGCATCGAATGAATTAACATCACATTTATGGGGAAAAATCATGTTTAAAATCATAGTTGTTATTAACGCTCTAGAAAAGTCTCAAAAGACTCTTTGTGCATAATTCTATTCTATTAAGAAAACCCTCTTTGTCAATTTTTTTCCCATTTTTTTTTCAATTTTGCCCTCACTTTTGATACAAACTATTGACAAAATGATGGCAAAATAGTAATTTTGTACATTTTGACAAAATGACAATCATTTTCCTATTTTTCCTATTTTACCTTCTTTTTTTTAGAAAATGACAATCATATATTTATTTTTCCAATTTTACTCTCACTTTTGATACACAATATTTACATAAGGAGGACAAAACAGTAATTATGTAATATTAAAAAAATATGCACTTAATAAGAGAAATTGTTTACACACAAAGTATGTGCTCTCTGCTAATAACACTTTAAGATAAGCTCATAACAACACAATTTAGATTCTGGCTTTTGAAGGTTTCCCCAAATACAAATTCCCTCTCTAATATTTTGTCTTCCATTTTGAACAAAAAATATTCTTCCGTCTCTGTTCAATAAATAAAGAAAAAAATTATAGCAATGATCTTTCAATATTAACTCAATTAAAGCAATGGTCATTTAACTAAAAATTCACGACTATTGGTCCTTTAACTTTTCAAAACGTCTAGCTATATGGTCTTTTGCGTCAACTCCGTCAGAAATTCTGTCAAAATGAGTCATGTTGAAAGAATCATTACTACAATTGGATTAAAATTGAGTATCCATTGTTTCAATTGGGTTAAAAGAGTGGATCCAACAATATTTCTTTGTAAATTTGTAAGGTTTAAATAGCAGATGACGTGTTGCATAAAATAGCAGAGATAGTAGTCCAAATAACAAATAACAAAAGCCAAAATATTTGAAAAAGAAAAAGAAAGAAGGAAACGAAATGGCTCTCACTCTGATCTTCACCTCACACTCCTCTCTCCTCTCCAAAACCCTCATCAATTCCCCATCCTCATTTCCAACCCCTAATTCTCAATCTCTCTCTCTCCTCTCCCCAAACCCTAAACCCAAGCTCCCCTCCCTCCGCCTACGTTCCTCTCTTTCCGACGACACCCCCACCGATGGCGACCGCCCCACCAATATCACCGACGAGTGGGGCGAGAAGACCGACCCCGAGCTGGAGCCGCTGTCCAAAATCTCCGAATCGGACCCTCCGCAGAATGAGGACGAGTGGGGAGGCGGAGGAGATGAGGTTGTGGAAGTTGGGAATGGAAGTGCAGCCAAAGCTGAGGTTGCGATTGAGGAGAAGGTGGACACTAAGCTTACTGAGCTCAGGAGGGGTTTGGTAGACACGGTCTATGGGACTGAATTTGGGTTTCGGGCTGGGTCTGAGGTGAGAGCGGAGGTTATGGAGTTCGTAAGTCAGTTGGAGGCGGCAAATCCCAACCCGGCTCCGACGGAGAATCTGGGCCTTCTTGATGGCAACTGGGTTTTGCTGTAAGTTCAATTTTTGTGTTATACTATTAGTGCAACATAAAACTAAAATTACCGACACTTAGATGGATTTTAATTTTCAAATGACATTTTTGAACTCAATAACACAATTCTTTAGAAATGAGATGAAATTTGCATGTGGCCAAATTGCCATTTGACTCATACAGAGTTCGTTATACAAATTTGAAGTCGTTTTGGAAAGATTAGTGAAACATGGTTAACAAAGAAATGCATTTCCTATGACCAGTGTATTTTTGCTCACCACCCTTAAGTGGTGGTCGCATTGATTGTTGTTAGATGACTTAAATTTCAAGATTTGTGTTATACTCATGTAACGGCAATCAATGTCTGGTGGTGCTTACACCGCCTGGGGGTGATACAAATACTCGTTCTTCTTTAAATATGAGATGACATGTGCATTTCTATAAAAGTGGTATTTGACATATCCAGAGTTTTCTTATGGAAATTTGAAGTCATTTTAAAAATGAATTAAATAAAATTTGTAAAGAAAAAAGGGGTGCAGTTACGGGAGTGTATAAGAACTGGGCTGTTGGTGTATGTGGATAGGCAAGATGAAGTAAAAGGGTTAGGGCTGTTGGCGAATGTGGATAGAAGAGTGTACAATAGCTGATTAGTCATCATTATTAGGGCTGGTTTGGTATTGGTGTGCTTTGAAAAAAAGCTGCTTATGCTATGTTGTGAGAATAAGCAGCTGTGAAATAAAGCAGCAAAGTGTTTGGTAAACTTTTTTGTAAAAGTACTATTGAAAAAAAAAGTAGTATTATAATGTTTGGTAAACTTTTATGTAAAACAGATGTGAAAAAAAAGCCGATTTTTCAATGCTAGGTTTTGCTGCTTTGTGTTTTTGGCTTTTTTTTCATCCAAAACTATGAAAAAAAGTTGAAGCTGAATGTTTACCAAATACAAAAAAGCTCCCAGCTTTTTTTGATACCCACTTTTTTCAAAATCACCTTAGTACCAAACTAGGCCTTAGTCAATGTCTCCATCATGTCATAGTTTGGTTAAGCTAAAAATATGATCATGCATGCTATAAATTTGTTAGGCTGATCGTTACCTGCATAAGTTTTCATAAAACATTTTACACACTTGACATGTAGGCGTTGGAGTTAGAACTGATTATCTTAAGTTTATTTCAAATTTCATTTTAATACAGTAATAGAACGTGCTTCTCTTTCTTACTGTTTTTCACTATGCTGATTCGGTTTTCGGTTGGACTTGAAAATCATATTGAAATTGTGTTTCTTATAGGTGTCGCAACAATTTGAGTTGCTGATCTTTTAGTTTGTGATTTGGTGGTTTCCGCATTGGGTTCAAAGAAATTAGGCATGAAAGTCCTTGGTCGTTGCATCTCTTTACAAAACGTTAGAAAAATAGGTTTTGTTTTTCTCCTCCTTTTCCATAGTGGTGTAATGGTCATCCTTCAAAACACCCCATTAGTTTTATAGGAAATTTGATTTAATTCAACAAATAATTTTGTATTTTGTCATAGGTCAATTGAATTAATTCTCCTCTTGGACTAAGGTATAAAAAGCAATTTTCCTCTCAAACTAAAGTCAATACCACTTGCTTAAATTTCTGTTCATTCAACTTTCTCTTCGTTTGATTGACTATGCTATTGTTATTGACCTTTCCTCTCTAATCTTATTGGTATGGAGGGAGGAATCATCCAAGATTTTTTTTTTATTTTTTTTTATTTTTTAAATAACAGTCATGCTCCTCTGAGGTTGTTGGTTTAAGTACTAGTTTGCTCTTAAAGAAGGTTTCTGATTTTTGTGTTGCTCTCTTCCACCAATTGAACCTTTCAAATGATGTCCAAAGTTGTGGCATAGTAGGGTTACTCTTCAAATGTGTATTGTAATGTGCTTTAACTCTATTTATTTTCTTGTTTTTGGTCTTCCATTTTTCTAACTGAATTCCAGTTTAACGTTTGTCATGTGAAATATATGTATATATAAAGACATTTGTGTCAGTTTGTTGTCCTTAATCTTTCATCTCTTTTAAATATTAAGTGAAGTTACAACTTTAAGATTTCATTACTACCCTTTTCAACTTCAATTTTTTTCTGTTTTGGATGACCCTAACAGCCTTGCGTGCATCCAAAACTGAACCAAGAGTCAGTGGACAAGCTAGTTGGAAGCTGACGTATCTACACGTGTGGTAGCTACCAAATGTATCTGAAACAATGTGTTACCATTGATGGAAACATTTCTATAACTGGTTGCTTTTCACCTTGATGTCTTGAAACAATTTGATGATTGTCCTTTTGAAAGATTGAAAGATTGAATGGCTCATGGTTTTCTGTTTCTCTTTTACCCTTAAAATCATGGAGCAATGTAATTCCCCTTTCTCTGAAGTAGTACTTTGGCATAAAACAGAGAGTTTCTATTTCTTTGATCTTGTTTATCTGTTTTCATCCCTATAAATCAGGTACACTGCATCTTCCGAGCTGTTGCCACTTCTGGCAACAGGTAGTACACCCTTTTTGAAGGTAAATAAAATAACCCAAGCGATCAACACAAGCAGCTTGACTATTTTGAACTCCACCACGTTGTCCAGCCCTTTCGCTAGTTTCTCATTCAGCGCATCTGCTAGTTTTGAAGTTAGAAGTCCTTCAAGAATCCAGGTATCACTTGCACTCGAAATCAGACTGAATAACATGAAGTTATTACATGGGTAGAGATGTGTACCAGAACCTTACTGGTTTACTTCTGTACATACTCAGGTTGAATTCAAGGAAGGCAGCTTTCAGCCTCCGGAGATTAAGTCAAGCATTGATCTCCCGCAAGAAGTGGATGTATTTGGGCAGAAAGTCAATTTATTGCCCGTCCAGCAAACTCTCAGTCCTTTGCAGGATGCTGTTGCAGGTATCTCTAGGACTATTTCTGGTCAGCCACCGCTTAAGGTTTCCATTCCAGGTGAGCGGACGAAGTCTTGGCTTGTTATTACATACCTTGATGAGGATCTCCGGATCTCAAGGGGGGATGGTGGTCTTTTTGTGCTTGCTAGAGAAGGGAGCGCGCTTTTATATCAGTAACGTGGTACATTCAGTTCGGTTGTGTAATGGATACGAGGTCATATACGTATAGTCACTTTTTTTTTGTCTAATTCGTGTACGAAAGGAAAATGATGGTATATTTATGATGTAGCTTCCGCTTCCAGTTTGCATTGCTTAGAGGCCAACGATAAAAACGCAAAATAAGGAATAGCTTGAGTCCTCGACTAATAAGGTGAAGCAAAACAAATATAGTGAGCTATTTTGTTGAGGGATTTTTATTCGTATCAAATATTTAAATATAATAAATAAATCCTCTTAACAAACTAGCGGAAGATTAAGCAAAGAGGAAACTGAGAGAAAAGTTTAGAGAGTGTATAAACTGTTTTCATTACTTTGTGAAAGGTAGATTACAACTATTATCTCTCTAACTATAGTAACTAGAAAACTTAATGACCAAGTAATCTTCTAACTACCAAAAGATACAAGATTGTGACACATGTACATCTAGGATTATGACAGATGCTCAATTACATTCTTACACTTAATACTCTCCCTCAATCTCAACTGGGAAACCCCAGCTTGAGATTGAAACAATGTTGCAAGAACAGTGGATCATGTAAGCCTTTAGTCAAGATATATGCAACCTGATTCGAAGTAGAAATATATTCAACAAGTAAATCACATTTCTGAACCCGTTCACGAATGAAATGGAAATCCGTATCAAGGTGGTTGATCTTGGTATGAAACACATGATTAGAGCACAAAGCTAAAGTAGAAACATTATCGCAGTGTAAGATTGGAGGAGAAGGCAAGAAAACATGCAAGTCCTTGAGAATTAAATGAATCCACGCCACATCAACAGTTGCGTTTGCCAAGGCTTTATTCAGCTTCAGTAGAACTCTTGGAAACACTCCATTGTTTCTTCGATTGCCAGGACACTGGATTTTGGCCTAAGAAGACGACATTACCTGTGGTTAACCTCCTGGTATTGATATCAAAGGCCCAATCAGCATCACGATATGTTGTTAAGTCCATAGTCTATAGCAGAGAATGTAATACCACACTGCAATGTTCCCTGTAAGTACCTTAAGATTCTTTTCACCAAAAACAAATGTGTATATGTAGGAGTAGCCATAAATTGGCAAGCATAGTTAACTACATAGGCTATATCAAGTCTAGTGAAGGTAAGGTACTGAAGAGCACCTACCAAACTTCTAAATATAGTAGGGTCAGCCAAAGGTATCCCTTCATCCTTCAAAAGCTAAGTGTGGTTTGCAGGGAGTAGAACATGGTTAACATGACTCCATAGATGCTTTCTTGAGTAAATCCTTCACATACTTTGATTGAGAAATGAATAGATCCCCATTATTCTTGTAAATGACCTGAAGAACTAGAAAGAAAGTTAAAGGACCCATGTCCTTCATATCAAAAACTTCACCTAATTTATCAATAACTGATAGGAGCATATTTATGCGACTGAGTTAACTTGTTCTCATGCATTTATGTTGTTATTCCTTAGTTGTTTTAGTGTTTAAAGTCATTTTCGTGCAATTTCAGGTTCTAAGGACAAAGTATGCAATAAGGGGCATTTTGGTGCATTTTGGAGCAATTGTGGGCTTGGAATTGATAGCACATGCATGGAGCAAAGTGGTTGGACGAAATTAAAGATCTAAAGAAGCTAGGAATGTGCCAAGGAGAGGAAGAAAATAAATAGAGGACCAAGGAAGACAAGGAAACCATCAAGAAAGAGGAAAGACTAGTCAAACTTGCCTTATCTTGTCTTTACCTTTTCTAATCTAATTTACCAAAGATTTAGTCACACGAAAGGTTTCTAAATACTTTGGGACATTTCATTACATATTCTACAAGTCCTAAACCTGCCTTAAAAGTCCAAGCCATATCATCCTTCACCATTTCTCTTCCTTGCCGTGCAAGGGAGCCATCCCTTTCCTATTTTCTGCCATAAATCATTCCAATTTCCACCCATGCCGTGCATCATCACCCTTGTCCCCTCCATCATTTCAGATTTCATGCATCATTACATTGAATCATTGCACTCAATTGCTACACCATTCATTGTTCCCTCCATCATTTCAGATTTCATGCATCATTACACTCAATTGCTACACCACTCCATGTTCCCCTCCATTGCCATGCACTTCCTCTATAAAAGGAAGTGTGTGTAACATAAATTTAGTTCAGTTTTTGCTTGATCATTCATCGCAATTTCAATACAACCTTCATCCAAACACATCCATTCATCTTTACATCCATTCCTCCATATAAACAAACCTTCAAACACTCACCAACATCTTGTGCCGTAGCAAAGGAAGGGAAGGAAAGTGCTTGGACGTGCTTGCTGTCTAACTTGGATCGTTGAAGCGTTTAGGTGTTTTCTTTCTTTTGTTTCTAATGTTTAAATTCATTTCCTTTCGTTTTGTTGTAAATATGAGTGGCTAAACCCCTCTTGGCTAGGGGTGATTTTAATGCCATGATTATGTGTGCAATATAATTTGATAAATTCCAGTTATGAACTCTTGAATCATGAATGCAATTGGCTTAACTATTTGATTGATAATTTATTTGTATTTGTTAATTAAGGGTCGACACTTAATTGGCATGCATAAATCCGTTGCTAGAATATAAGGAAGTTTCACATAATCGTTACAAACTTATATTCACATGTAGTGAAAGTCGCTTATAAACGATCGCATTAAGTTCAATTCCTAGCATAAGCGACATGATGTCATAGTTGCAAGTGCTTTGTCAATGCTTATGATTTTCATTAAACGTAATGATCTTTGATTGTATCTCTACTATGATGTCATGTGGGGAACTTTTGAAGAATGTTTTGGGTTGTCGAATGATGTCATCCAATCCAATAAAACAAGGAAAATCTGAGAGTTAACTAGTGATGTCACGGTTAATTTGGAGCATTGTCGTTCACAATTCAATAAAGTAGTAACTGGAAATCGAGTTATTTGCATACATGTCATGTGTGGAGAAAAAGCATCTAGCTATCCCATCCATCATCTTATTTCTCAAAATTATTTTACAATCTGTCTAGTTTTTCATACTTGTTTGTTTGTTTCAACTTCATCCAAATCAAAACCCCCTTTTTAGTTTCTTGTTTTAAAGTGTTTCAAATCTGTTTTAGCTTGTGTTTTTAAGTGTTTTGATTCAAGTGAAAGTCAATTTTCATCCAAAGTCATTCCTAGTGTCTAGTTTAAGTTTATTTGGTTGTTTTAAGCTGTTTTGAGTATTTTAAGTTTGCTTTGAGTCTTGTGAGTCTTGTTAAGTGTTTTTAAGTTTAGTTTTATGTTTTTGAGTCAGTTTAGAGGTTATTAGCAAGCCCTCCTAATCCCCGGTCCAGAACGATCCCTAATTATACTTGTACTACAATTGTCAAAAGAGGGTTAAATTTGTGTGTTAAGTTAATTTTCGCATCAATAACCTCCTGTACTAAACCAGTATTATCCAGTGATGATAATATCATCAACATAGAGAAGTAGAATCACAACTTCACTATCCTAAGCCTTGATAAACAAGCTAGTGTCTGAATTAGAAACCACAAAGCCTAAATTTGGCAAATAATTAGTGAATTTAGCATTCCAAGCTCTTGGAGCTTGTTTAAGTTCATAGAGAGACTTCACAAGCTTACAAACATACTGAGAATGAACTGAATCTTGGAAACCCTGAGGCTGCTTCATAAAAACTTCTTCTTGTAAATCTCCATGAAGAAAAGCGTTTTTGACATCTAATAGTCTTAATGGCCAATTCTTTGATGCAACAATAGCCAGAACAATTCGAACTGTTGTGTGTCTTACCACTAGGCTAAAAGTATCATCATAATCTAGCCTATGCTCCTACTATAACCTTGAGTAACTAAGCGAGCCTTATACCTAGAAATGTTTCCATGTTGATCCTTTTTGACTTTGTAAACCCACTTACTCCCAATGATGTTCTTGTTAGTAGGTGGTAGAACTTATGCAATGCAGTAAACTCTTCAACCATTGCATTCCTCCAATGATCATGAATAACAACTAATCTAAAGGAAGTAAGCTCCACAAAATCTTGAATACTTAAAACAACAGTATAACCCTTAAAAGCAATATCAGATGAAGCATTGGCAGATAACTGAGAACAATTAGAAGTTGTAGCAACAAAAGAGTTATAATTTTTCCTTACAATGGGACCTAACTTAAGTCTTGTTTGCATAGGATGATGAGATGCAATTATTGGAGAAAGAAAAGCAGCAGAATCAGCAGAAGTGACAACATAAGCGTTACTATTATTAGGAGAGAGATGTACCTCAAGGTGTGCAAGACTTTGGACAGGCAACAAAGTATGTGAGCTTTGAGAAAAAGTATGTTGTGGGAAGGCTTGTAGTGAAGAACTAGTATCAAAACCATTATTCAGATTTCTTGAAGAAGAAATCTCCTGTGAATATATTGCAAACTCCCTATGTTGTGCAAAAACTGAAGAACTCAAATTAGTCATGAGCTGGGACTAAAATTGAAATGTTATTCCTCTCATAGGACTGCTGTGAATTATAGACATGTGGAACAACAATAAGAATTAAAACAGGATGGTGCGCTGAAGAATAAGACTGTTGTGAAGATGCAACTTTAGGAGTGCACTAAGAATAAGAACTACTATGAAGACTGTTTAATCATGCGCAACATGTATGGAGATGAATAACCTCTTTTTATCTCTATGATAGCATACAACTCCTTTGTAACCTAAGGCATATCCCAAATATGTACATTTATCAATTCTAGCATCCAATTTGCTAGAAGTATAGGGCCTAAGATATGGATAAACTGTTGTACCAAATATTTAAGCCCTTTCAACTCTGATAGAATTCCAAACAGCTTAAGAAATGGAGACTGCATACCAAAACCTTTACAAGGCATTTTATTGATGAGAAACACAGCATGAGTCCAAAAATTATATGGCAAATGGGCAGTAGACAACAAAGTAACAGCAGTCTCTATAACATGTATATGTTTCCTCTCAACCACTCCATTTTGCTGAGGAATGTAAGGGCAAGAGACTAAGTGTAGAATACCATTGGAAGCAAGAAAATTATTGAAATTCAAACTCATGTACTCACCACCACCATCTGATTGAAAATACTTCACATTTGCTTGAAAATGGTTCTTAATGAAAGCATGAAATTGCTCGAAAACAGACTAAACTTGAGATTTATGGCACAATGAAAAAATCCATGTAAATTTGGAGAAGTCATCAATGAAACTAACATAGTATTTATATCTTTCAAGTGATACAACTGGTGATGGCCCCCAAACATCACTACTTATCCTTTTAAAGGGTTTTACAGACACATGTGAACTAGAAGAAAACATTTGTCTAGACATCTTACCACTGAGACAAAACTTGCATACATGTTTCTCTACATCAGCTTTATAAGAAATCTTGGATACATAAAGCATACTATGTAAGATCTCATTACTAGGATGACATAGTCTATGATGCCACAATGAAGCCTTGATTACTTGCCCAAGAAAAGCAGTTGGTGGTGTCTGCAACAACTTATTATAGTTGAAAAATACCTGTTTTGGAATGTAATACAAGCCCCCATTACTTTGTCCTCTCATTAATATTGTCTTTGTTGCCTTGTCCTGCACCTAAAAGCCAAATTCGTTAAGGATGACATAACAATTATTATCTTTGCATAGTGTATAAACTGACAATAACTTGAAGCTAAATGAGGAACATGTAAGACAGTTAACAAATGCAATGGTTTTGAAGTAGTGGAAATAAAGTTTGAACTAGTATTTTTCACTGGGGACGCTTTCCATTTCCCACTATTATCTTTTGATCTCCCTCAAAAAGTGTGACCAAGTTTAAGTCAGCCATATCTCCCATCATATGGTGTGTAGCACCTATGTTCATGATCCAAGCATGATTAGCATTGAAATCAGAAGATGCACTTGCATTCATGGCAGTGAGTGATAGAGGTGGATTAGCACCTTGGAAAGCATAGTTCCTCATGTGATAACAATTGAGTGCTACATGACTTCGTTGTCCACAAATCTGACACTCTGGAATTGAACCACCATAGACAAGTTGTTGTTCATTTCTGTAAAAACAGTTTGGTGCAGTGTGTCCACGTTTGCTGCAAATTTGACACTCAGGTATGACATTAGATCTCTGACCATTATTGCCATTCAAGTTAGACCAAAAATTACTAGAAGAACCTCTACTAGATGAACCATTCTTAGATTGATAACTACCTGAGGAACCAGAAAAGCCTCCATTGCTTCCATTGCCACCATTATACCCTGCATTGTTCCAAGGTCTATAATTATTTCTTGGACCATTAAAACCCCCAAATTTTTTATTTCCACCTGCATTGCCATTATAACTATTCCCAGCAATGCCATTGTAGTTGTACCCTGAAGATCTTTGATACTGACCAACAAAGCCAACATTGCCATTGAAGTTAGAACCGTTCTGAGTTAAAAGACCTCCATAATGTACTTGTCTATTTGCTCCAGTGTTGGATGATTCACCCTGATAGAAATGTCTCTTATTTCCATTGTTGGAAGACTCCCCTACACAATACATACCTGACATTGGAAACTAAATAAAATAAGGTAACTCTTCTGCAGTCCTCTCAGCACTTAGCAGTTGTGCACGAAACTCCTTAAGAGTAATAAGTGATTCTTGAGCCACAATGACAGTTCTAATCATATTATATTCTGCAAGTAATCCAGCTAATGCAGCCACAATCAAATCATCCAGCTAATGCAGCCACAATCAAATCATTCTTAGAAATGTTTTCTCTTGCAGCAAGTAACTGATCTTTAAGATGCTTGAGTCTGAGAAGATAATTTTCAATACAATCAGTCCCTTTTTTGATGGTATGAAGCTCAATTTTCAGATGATTAATTCTTATCCTAGAGACAATAGCATATTGATCATACAAATGTGTACAGGCTTCATAAGCTGTTTTACTCCCAACTACATATTCAATAGCCTCATCTCCCAATATTGCAATTAGAAGACTTAGTAAAACCTTGTATGCCTTAATCCATTGTCTATATGCATCAGTAATCTCCTTAGTAACACCAGCATCAAATGAAATCACATATTTACGAGGACATACATTTATACCATCAAAGTAATCAAACAAATCATATCCTTCTAACACATAACAAAACTGAAAATACCACTTAGCAAAGTTATCTTATTCTAAACACAGAGTAAGCATTCCATGTAATCCATCATTCTTCAAAGGTGTAGATGCCATATCAACAAGTACAATATAATGCTGAATCAGAGAAATAATTTTACAGTAATAGGCTTTGTGCCACACAACTCATAATCTGCAACAAATCAGAGAGCTTCATGCTTGAAAATCTTCAAACAAAAAGCTTTATTCCCTAATTTTACCAAATTTCAAGATTTTAACAATTTCAAGAAGCTTCGTGCTTAATTGCTTCTTGCAATCACCAATTTTAACAATCCACATATAGAAAACTCATCACAACAACAATTCATATAGCTTCGTGCCAAAATTTTCAAGAATTCAATAACTAAGGGCTTCGTGCCTAAAAAATTGCAACAAGTTTCAGATCTACAACTATTACTTCGATTGTAGATAGAGAAAAACACTTTTGGAAAGAAAAACTTGATCCCTGTCACCGAGCACCGCCATTAACACCGATCATCACCATTGTTGTAGAAAAAGAGATGCAAACTTGCAGAAACTTTCAGCGAGACTCCAAAATTCTTCCTGTTCTCTCCTCCAAGCTCAGGATCCTCTGAAACCTAAGCTTCGGATACCATCTTAACAAACCAGTGGAAGATTAAGCAAAGAGGAAACTGAGAGAAAAGTTTAGAGAGAGAAAGTGTATAAACTATTTTCATTACTTTGTGAAAGATAGATTACAATTGTTATCTCTCTAACTATATATAGTAACTAGAAAACTTAATGACTAAGTAATCTTCTAACTACCAAAAGATACAAGATTGTAACACATGTACATCCAGGATTATAACAGTTGTTCAATTACATTCTTACACTTAATAAATCCCACCAACCAAGACTCAACCTGTAACCAACCAAATCCAATTATCTGAATCAACCTCCCACCATAAGCAAACGGAAGTGATCATCCCTCTCTTCATTTATGGTGCCTTTAAATTCAATATTCAAAGTTGAATTACGAATATAAGCAAACATGAATTGAAGTGAGAAAAAATGAGTGCGGAAATCATTTTTTATTAATGATTGCAGTATATTTTGAAGGAGAAGCCCAAAGTATGACAATTTACATAAAACATATTTATCACTATTGTGTCATTTCGGTTTAATAACACAATGATATACATAAGTTTAACCAAATCCCAATCCCAAAGCACACCAACCCAACTTGTTTGAAAAGTCGTTGATAGCAAAAATTGACGTGCGCGGGTGCGTAATTCCCGCCTTTTCACAGCATTTTATAAAACTCAAAAAAGAAGAAAACAGTTGGTTTCCTTTCTGTCTTCATATATTTATTTGTATATTTTGATCTGTGCCTTGTGTTTCTTGTTTTACTAATTGATTGTGGGTGATCGTATATTGGAATCTGATCCGATATTTGGGTCAAGACTCTGAGTCAAGATCAGCAATTGATTCCACCGAAAAAGGAAGAGAAAAAGTCCGACATTCAAGGAGATGTTGGATCCAATCTTCACACAAATCATCACAACCACAATCCCAACAGTTTGAATTCAATAGCACATCATCATCGCCTTCTTCGATTTAGATTCAAATCGAGAGAGCTGCAATTTCGTTTTATCTCATTTGGATTCGCATTGTTTTTTATACAAGTGATATTGTACACTAAATTCATCTAAACTACGGGTGGAGGGGGACTCGAACTTGAGTAGTTGGTCATGAGCAACAAGCAGCCAGTGAAGCTAGACTACGAAAAAATCGCAGACCTGCGTGAAATATTCCGGCCGTTTGATCGAAACAACTATGGAAGCCTAACACAGCTGGAACTGGGGTCGCTTCTTTGCTCGTTGGTCGATGCCTTGATCCAGAAGGCAGAAACAAACAGCAATGGCCTCGTGAAGTTTTCGGAATTCATAGGGCTGGTAGCACCGGAGCTTTTATCGGCCAAGTCTCCTTACACAGACGATCAGCTGAGACAATTGTTTCAGATGTTTGATAGGCACGGCAATGGATTCATCACAGTAACTGAGCTGGCACACTCCATGGTGAAACTGGATCACGCTCTTACGACAGAGGAGTTGACAGGGATTATCAAGGAGGCTGATACGGATGAGGATGGAAGAATCAATTTCCATGAGTTTTCTCATGCCATTACTTCAGTTGCTTTTGATAGTTCTTGGTCATAGATTGTTAGAGATGACCATTATCCTTGATCCCTCCACCTCCACTAGTCGATTCATTTTCGCAACTTCATCCATCCAACATGGTAAGTGTTAGAGAAACCAGTCCAGATTCATCACCTTGATTTCTCCACCATGGTTTTCTGCACTTGTAATTATCATTAGCCTAATTATAGATAATAGCATAATTAAGCACTAGACTAGATACAGATAATCATCATTGTATATAAGTTGTAACCTAGGATTGTAAGTAAACTCTCTAGTGTTCATAATTCTACATTGTATCATCCCTTCTTTCCTTCTCACGGAGTCTCTTCGGTCCTCTTTGTCAGCCATCATGACTTCTCCTTCCTCCTCTACTTCCGCCATTGTCTCCTCTGTTTCCCTCACCTCTCCCGCTCAACGCCCGAGAAATTCTCAAACTAGACGAACACAACTACCTTCCCTAGCTCCGGCAAATCATCATTGTATATAGTTGCTTTTTACTAATCGATTCTTTGCAACATTGATTTTGTTTATCCATTTTTATGTTCATTGAGAAGAAGCAATTATGAAGGCTTGATTGTTTGAAAAATAGGTGCAAGCCATTGCTTTCTGATCAAGAAAGAGTTGCTAGAACTATTGTATTATTTGACTTTGTTTAGTGCTTCAAAGAAGAAAGTAGAGACAATTAATTCTTTTTTTTTTAGTATATCAATATTTTTACACTAAGAGGAGGGGGAGTTTGGCAAAGCCACACAATGGGCAGCTTAATTTGGTATTTAATTTACCATCCACGAGATTCAAACCTAGAACCTCTCACTTCCAAGTGAAAAAGAATACCACCAAACCGTAGTATTGAGTGGCGACAATTAATTCTTATTAGAATAAGACTCTGTCACTAATTCAATAGTGACTCATGTACAATTCTTTAAGTTCGTCTAACTATTCAAATTCTTTTCTATTTTTAGCACACTAATACATTCAATAATGATGTGATGTACAACTCCTTCAATTTATGAGAGCTATGACTTATTATGTAAAGTTACAATTGGTTTATCGAATCATAATACACTTAGTTATTTAGTAAAGATTATATTCTCTATTTTTTAAACACATGCAAACATCTTAAGGAGCGTGTAGAGCCCGTGATTAAAAAAAATCTTTCGCATGCACGTGAGCTCGTGTAGCCTTCACTATCTCTTCTTTGGAAAAAAAAAAAGAAAAAAAATCAAGACAACCATTTTATACACCCTTCACCGAATAGGACCAAGATCGAGGCCATGTTTGTTGACAGCTTGGATTGGCGACGACTTATGTGACCTCACCGTCAACATTTGGACAATCGATAGCCTCACAACATCCATCTTAGAGAGCTTGTTGGGCGCTCTCCATGTGATCCTAGTGATGCGGAAAACGGCGATCTCTGCCTTAAGATAATGTCACTATGCAAAAAGTATTTTGACAACTTTTTTATAATTATTATTAAATTATTAAGCTCACATCAGCACATAACAAATGTTTTTACAGAATTGTGCGGAAGGTCCACATTAATTTACAACACCTATTTTCAAGGACAACATTGATTGATTTTCAATTTCATGAGCATCTTGATGGTGTGCATCATTTTCAGAAACCATTTGTGGTAAAAACCCTTAAATCTTGTGGACCCCATTTATATGCCTAATTAGCATATAACAGAATTTTTGACAAATTTATGACGAAATGCCATATTGATTTGTGACACCCTATTTCATGGACTATATTGATCAATTTTCAATTTCAGGAACCATCTTGAAAGTGTGGGTAAATTTAAAGGACTATTTTGTGATAAAAACTCAATTTTTATTCCATTTTTTTGTCCTAATAATTAAATAAAATTATTAGATTGTCTTTGGTTAAAATTTAATGTTTTCAAGTCATTTTCATTAGTTTTCTTAATAAAAAAATCTTCAATCTTTTTTAGTAAATTTTATTTCATAGTTATTTCTTTACAAACAACTCAACTAAAAATATAAGAATTCCCATAACAAAAGGAGATGATATTTCGACGCTACAGAAGGATTGTAAATCGATTGTCCTAAAATGGTAAAGGCTCTAGTATATATTAGTGATTGGCTTAGGACGGATGAAGTAAACTTTCACAAGGAACCAACATAAGATATGCTTCAATTTTACAAGGAATGGAAGAAGTGAAATCAAGTAAGATATGCTTTAATTTTTTTTTTAGTAAATTTGTTATTAAATGGTTTTCAACTTTAATTCTTTTTGCTATAAATATGTTTTCTTTGTTTGTAATGTAGGCTTGACACAAGCTCAATCATCTACAAATTCAATGCCTCCTCCAAAAGCTTTGGCATCTCTAGATTGAAGAATTGATCAATGAATTTCACTTTTTGAAGTTTAGTTCCAATTTTCATTTGATTTGAAACTTTAACTTCTATTTGAATTGTTAACTTCTATTTGTTTTGGTTCGTAACTTCTATTTGGATTGTAAGCTTAATTTCCATCATGAATCTTAATGCATCATTTGAATTATTCTGTGTGTGAATTGTGAATGATGAATAATAGATTAATTTAGGCTACAATGTATGAGATAAAGGTACCCAAAAAAAAAGTTTTGCCTTTGAATTGGGTTAAAAAACAAAAACAGATTGTCCCAAATCAAAGTGGCAATTACCATTGTCATACCATGTCAACCGAATTATTTGACAATGCCGAACTTCAGTGTACCGAAAGTTTGGTACGGTAATTGGTACAAGAGTTTTGGTACGGTAACCGTACATAACCCACCCTTATATTTCATGAACTATATTGATCGATTTTCAATTTCAGAAACCATCTTAAAGGTGTGGGTAAATTTAAAGGATTATTTCGTGATAACAACTCAATTTTTATGTCCTAATAATTAAATAAAATTATTAGATTGCCTTTGATTAAAATTCAATGTTTTCAAATTTTTTTTATTAGTTTTATTAATTTAAAAAATAAAAAATAAAAAAACCTCAATTTTTTTGAGTAAATTTTATTTCATAGTTATTTCTTTACAATCAAATAAACTAAAAATATAAGAATTCCCATAACAAAAGGAGATGATATTTCGCCGCTTCAGAGCGATTGTAAATCGATTGTTCTTTTTCCTTTTTCTGATTAATGTAAACAAATACACGAGGGCGTCTCTGAGATGCTCAAATTGCAACATATGAAATATGACATACTTAGAAAACAGTATTATGTAACTCAGCTTTCACAAACTATCATCGCAACGATCTATGAAACATTCCGAAATCACTACCCCCTTCAACATACGTGAAACATTGTGGGTTATCGATTCCACTCCGATCCAAGACACCAAACAATACCTTAATGTAAGACGATGACTATAAGGATTTAACACTTGGATTCGCCTCCAAAGAAATAAATCATGCTTTCTTCTTCTTGGATTTTAACATGACATATCCAATGAAAATGCACAAAAAGCAGAGAAGCACCATGCCAGCAAATACAGGTATTAGTATGGCATACTCTTGTGGGAGGAAATACCGGTGGATGAAGTGATCGTTGTTAACAAACGGCTGAGTATATCAACAACAGACGGCATCAGACAGGTTAATCAAGCGTGGGAAGCAATAAAGCATTCGATTTGAGAGAAGAAGTACAACTGACCAGGATAATGACCCAAAATGTGTAATAGGTGAATATCGACAAACTGATGTAGGATAACAGAAATCCAACGGCCTTGTCCGCCAATTCCATTGTGATGATGTTTGTGGCTTCTGCTACCTGCAATTAAAAAGAAAACGAGAATCGCCATCTTCTTACCAAGTAGAAAACACTTTCTACAAACAATTGCATCATATTCATATCCATCGAGAATCGCCATCTTCTTATCAAGTAGAAAACACTCTTAATAACCAATTGCATCACATTCATATCCGTCGAGAATTGGCATCTTCTTAAAATTAGAAAACACCTTCAAGTTTCAACAAACAATAACATGATATTTATATCCGCCGATAAACCAACTTGAAAACGAGTATTGGAACCCCAATGGAGGGTAGATTTTACAGTATCAGTATCGCCATAAGCAGTAGTAATTCACAATCTCCATAAACACTAATATTCCAGATAAACAAGAGATTCATAACTCCAACTCTAACAATCTTTAGATCTCAATTTGTTTCATACCATGATATGAGGAACATGAAAGAAAGCGACAGGATTGCATAAAATTCTGAGGAAAAATTAAAAAAGCAATTGACAAAACAACCAAGGTTCAATCATTCCAGGGCAAACGCTCAATTGCATAATCAACCAACATTAATTTGGCGAAATTAGAGATGAATTGAACTCCTAAATCCCTAAATTAGACATCAATATACGAAAAAGCTTAATTCTTAAATCCCTAAATTAGACACAAGTTACAAACGAAGAAGAAATGGCAAACCTGTAAATTGGGGAGAGGGAGGATACGACTGAGCTCACGAGCAGTGAAGAAAATATCGATAATATCGGCGAAATATCGCCGATATTATCGGTTTTTTGGGACCCCGATATTTTATTAACTTTCCAACTTGTTTTCGTCAGAATATCGCGATATTATCGATAATATCGATAATATCGCAATATTTTCGAAACTATCGCGATATTTGGTATGGAATCATCGGAGAACACAGCCGGAGCAAATAATCCGAAACCCTAAATCCCCAAATTTTAATTCAAAGCAAATGAACTGAATCTACAATACAGGTTCCCTAAAATCGATTTCAGTACAAAAATCAACATGTTTACAAGCCGAGAAGAACGATTTCAGTACAAAAATCAAAGCAAATAAACCGAATCCCTAAATCCCCAAATTCGGATTCAAAGCAAATGAACTGACTGAATCCCTAATTCCTAAATCCCTAAAATCGATTTCAGTACAAAAATCAAGCAACATGCAGATAAATCGCAATCTGTACAAAAATAGAAACCCTAATTCCTAAATCCCTAAAATCAATTTCAGTACAACAAAGGTGCAACATGCAGAAAGATTGAAATCTGTACAAAAATTTAAAGTAAAAGCCGAGAAGAAGAGAAGTAGGAGCCTGGGAACATCGTCTTCCTCACGAATCCAAGACGGCTGGGACAACGTCGTGCTCCTCAGTGGTGTCGACGGCTTGGACTACGATGATTTCCGGTCGATCTCCATGGATCAAGGTGGTTTAGAAGGAAGGCGGTTATGGAGTGGTGTCGACGGCTGGGTTTAGGGCGGGTGAGATGGGAGGAGCAGAGGGAGACAGGGAGACACGGAGACACGGACGAGGAGGATCGAGATGCGAGAGATGATGTCTCTGTGTGTGTGTGGAAGAACTGGAGAAGGGGGAAGGGAGGGAGAAGACTGAGAAGTTCTCGGTGAGAACGAAGGCTCAGACCGACCTCAGAGAGAGAGAAGAGAGAAGAGAGAGATTGAGAGGATTCGAGAATATGGTAGTGGAGTGGGAAATGAAAGATCGAGAGAGAGACTGAGCTCCGTGTATGGTGTACGTGTGTGGTGTGCGTGTGTGGTGTGGTGTGGGGGGTCTCGAAGTGTGTGTGTGGTGGAGTGTGAGTTTTTCAGTCTTTTTGACTGTCTGAGACTCTGAGTGGTGGCGTGTAAGAAAAAAAAAGCATCCAATGCTCCAAATTATTCAAAACCAAATCATTCCAAACCTATGTCTACCTCTCTGATCCAATGAGCCAAAGAACTTTTTGCAATTTCAGAACATGGACAACAAATAATACTGCTTTCATAATGAAATCGTGTGACATCTTTCACATGCAAAACAGTGTCAATGTCTGTTATATACTTACATTCTTTCATCCAGTGGAGTATCAGAGGCATTCACCGAATTTTCGTTTCTTCTTCTTCCCATACCATTTTCAAAACCATTCCAGATCCTTTCCAAAGCCAAGCAACACAAAGGCTTCCATATTTAAGGTAAGTTTACAAACTTAAATTTATATTATTGTAATTTATACAACAACAAATAAATTTGTGTGGACTCGTATGTTAATTTTTTTAAGTAATTAATACTTGCATGTTAATTTTTGTAAGTAATTAAGTAATGTTAACAATTACATGTTAATTTTTTTAGGTAATTAAGTAATGTTGTATAATTATTCCCTAGGATAATTTTAATATGTTTAATGTTATTTATTATTTTATTTTCCTTACCATTTTCAAAGTCATTCCAGATCCATTCCAAAGCTTGAACACAAAGGCTTCCATATTTAAGGTAAGTTTACAAACTTAAATTTATATTATTGTAATTTATACAACAACAAATAAATTTGTGTGGACTCGTATGTTAATCTTTTTAAGTAATTAATACTTGCATGTTAATTTTTGTAAGTAATTAAGTAATGTTAATGTTAATTGTTTTAAGTAATTAAGTAATGTTGTATAATTATTCCCTAGGATAATTTTAATATGTTTAATATTATTTATTATTTTATTTCCCTTACCATCTTCATTATCAAATTGGATTATTATTCATTAATATTAGGTTTTTTTATTATCAAATTGGATTATTATTCTTTAATATTAGATTTTTTTATTATCAAATTGGATTATTATTCTTTTATATTAGGTTTTTTTATTATCAAATTGGATTATTATTCTTTAATATTAGATTTTTTTTTATCAAATTGGTGGATTATTCATTAGATTTTTTTATTATCAAATTGGATTATTATTCATCACCATGTTTTATTTTAGGATTATTTTTTTTTATCAAATTGGTGGATTATTCATTAAATTGGATTATTATCAAATTGGATTATTATTCATTAAATTGGATTATTATTCATCACCATGTTTTATATTAGGATTTTTTTTTTATCAAATTGGATTATTATTCATTAAATTGAATTATTATCAAATTGGATTATTATTCATTAATATTAGGTTTTATTATTCCATATTATTTGTATAATTACTTAACTTTTTACAATCATTTTCTTTACTTTGTATTTAATTCTTCTGTAGAATAACTTTATTATTTAGGTTCTCTTATTTTTATCAAAAAATAATTGTCTAATTTTAATGAAAAATAAATATAGGTACGTTTAAGATGTCCAGTAAACGTGATCCAGCTTGGGAACATGGAGACCCAATAGACGGAAACAAACATGGCACAATTTGCAAATATTGTGGTCGGGTAATGAAGAGTGGCGGAGTGACACGACTGAAGTATCATCTTAGTGGATTAGATCCATCAAAAAATGTCCAACGATGCGATAATGTCCCCCCAGAAGTGAAGGCATTCATCAGCACATTATTAAAAAATAAAAAACAGCAGAAGGAAAAGATAACACAGGGAATGGAAAATATTCGAGCTGGGCTACGGGGAGAAGTCTATGGCCAAGCGGTTGACAGTGATGATGATGACGATGAGGACGAATGTGATGATGACATGGGACCTGAAGAACGACGCAGTTTGAAACAAGCATTACGTGCCTCCAAACAGTCAGCATGGGAAAGAGAACACCTTCATAAAATTCCTAATAGGGGACAAGGTTCCGGGACAAGTGGTGGTGCACAAATGAGACGGGGAGGCAGTCTTAGAGAATCACAACCAACACCACCAATAGCCCCAAGTTTATATAAGTCATCCAACGCACGTCAAAAGAGTGTTTGGAGTTATTTCAAGGGAGGTAATGTGAAGGAGGGAATGGGGCGTCTAATTAGCAAGTTCTTTATCTATGAAAATGTCCCTGCTGCGAAGGCATCATCACATCATTTCAAAAATATGGTAGTGGGATGTCAACAGGCCGGTGTTGGAGTACAACCTCCCACTCCCTATGAGATAAGAAACAAATATTTGGATATGGAGTATAAAGACATTGGCGAGTATGTTAACAAGTTGAGGTCAAAGTGGGAAACTAATGGTTGCACAATCATGTGTGACGGATGGACCGGCCCGACCAGATTATCTATCATCAACTTCATGGTATACTCCAAGGGAAAGACAATTTTTTTGAAGTCTGCTGATGCTTCAGACCATATAAAGAATTACAAGTATATTTACAAATTATTGAGGGATGTAATCATGGAGGTGGGAGAGCATAATGTTGTCCAAGTCGTGACCGACAACGGTTCTGAATTTGTCAAAGCTGGAAAAAAGTTAATGAAGCATCATAATGTGTTTTGGTCATCATGTGCAGCACATTGTATTGATCTTATGTTTGAGGCAATGGGGAAGAGAGAGAATGTTGCTACTGTGGTCAAAAGAGCTAGAACGATCACAAATTATATTTACAATCACGGTTGGTTGTTGGCAAAGATGCGTGAATTTTGCAGAGGAGAAATTATTCGTCCAGCTACCACTCGATTCGCCACCAACTATATTGCATTAAACAGCCTACTCAAGAAGAAAGCAGGGTTGAAGCAACTATTCACTAGTGACGATTGGGCCAACCACAATTTCAGCCGCTCAAATACAGGTCGTATGGTGGAAAGTATAGTGCTTGATCATGCTTTTTGGAGTCAAACAGAACATGTGTGTCAAGTGTTTGAACCTCTTTACAAAGTTTTACGGATCGTTGACACAGAAGTGTATCCTACTATGGGGGCAGTATATGAGTTGATGCGTGTAGTGAAGGATGAATTGGAAAGAAAACATGGTGCAAGGTGGGTCGTAAAAATAATTGAAGACCGATGGTATAAAACATTATACCACGATTTGCATGCAGCAGGTATAAATTATGTCATAATTTGCAATTCATTTCTTTAGTTGCATAAGTATTATTTATCTTATTAGAGTATGTGTTTCTTTGAAGAGCATATTATTTGAATCCCCGATATCAATACAGACCCGGTGTTGGAGATGATGGTAACCTTATACGTGCTGTACATAATGTATACTCTAAATTAGACCCTGCATCACCAGCAGTTGGCCAATTTGGAAATGAGGTACACAATTACTTAAATTATAATAATTACTTTGTTGGATTAAACTAACACAATTTATTGTATTCAGCTAACATGGTTTAAAGATGCAAGAAGAACATTTGGAGAACCAACATCAGTTGCTGCTAGAACAAATATGTCTCCTAGTGAGTATAAACATATTTCACTATAAGTTTATAATAGAATTTGTTGGAGTTATTAGGCTTATCAACATTATTTTTCATTGTAGCTGAATGGTGGATCATGTATGGGACCGATGCACCAACTGTGAGAAAGTTAGCAATAAAAGTATTATCACAAACAGCTTCCTCATCTGCTTGTGAAAGAAATTGGAGCACATTTGCACTCATACACACAAAGCAAAGAAATAAGTTGGCTCATAGTAGCTTGGAAAAATTAGTTTATTGCTACTACAACATGAAGCTTCAAATTCGAGATAAGGAAGCAGAAACCGATCATGTCGACCGTGGTGACCCACTAGATGTGTTTGATATTGTTGGTGAAGATGATGATACGGAGGGTAACCAACTTTTTCAATGGATTAGACCTCTTCATTTAGATGATGATGAAGGCAACCCCGCTCCCAGAGTTGCTGAAGAAGCACGTAATGAAGGGATAAATGTAGAAAGAGTATTAGAGGAGGAGGTGGGATCTAGCAGCGCTGACTCTTTCGAAGAACTTTTGCACCCAATACCAAGCAACACTGGAATTCCACCTTTTTCCAATCCTACACAACCACAACATCGTGCTGATACTAATGATAGCTCTAGTACAAGATCAGGAGACTCACCTACCACCGGAGGTGGGAATGATGAAGGACATAGTGGAGCTGGAGGTAGTGGAGCTGGAGGTAGTGGTGGTGGATATGGAAACTATTATGGACCACCACCTCCCAGATATATGAGCCCCTTCACTGGTGAGGCAAACTTCACGCATGCAACACAGGATGATGACCATGGCAGTAGGCGGGCAGGACCAGGAATTGGTGCCATAGGGAAGGACTATACTCGCAGAGAAAGAGGCAAAGGGATTTTGTCAAGTCAAGAAGATGACTCGTTATCTAGAACTTCAGACTCTGTTGGATTGGGAAGTAGTAACTATGGTTATACTCATAACCAACCATTTCCCTACCCTTCATATCCCATTCCTGTTGGGATGGAATCGAGCGACTCATGGAAACAATCTCAGCCTCAATCTTCAAATGATTTTTCTTATGGACAACCTCAACCAATCTCGGATCCATATGGGTGGCATATTAACAATTACATGCAAAACTATTTTAGGGATTTATCATTTGATAACTACTCTTCACAATACACTCATTCTACACATAGAGATGATGAAGATAGTGACAAATTTGAACCTCATAGGAACTCTATGTGGTACTAAAGTGTAAAATATTGTACTAATTCATTATATATAAATGATTATGGTGTGTTTAGACTTCTTTCATTAATTACTACATATTTTCTACACTCATAATGTTTGTCAGATCGCTATATAATCAACTTGATAATGTTAAATCCATCATGCAATGCATTTCCTTCCAATTTTTTGTGATAAACTAATAGATAATTGACTAAATAAACATCCTACAAAGTTTCAATAAAAATTTCCAAGTTTTTCTTACAATTTCCGTGGTTTCCATGTAATTTTTATCGATATCGATATTTTACCGATATTTCCATCGATATTTCCGTGTTTTCGGACTACCGATATTTCCGATATCACCGATATTTTCTTCCTTGCTCACGAGACACCGGGGAAACCCTTCACTCACACAGATGCCATGGCCAATTTGCCATCCTACAGCCCTCAATTTTTCATTTTCTTTACTTCACCTTTCGGCCCAAAATCTCCTAGGCCCACGGCCCACCTCAAACTTGCTACATACATCACCCCTATATTTTCTTTTTCTTTTTTCCGACCAAATAATCTTTACTAATTAATTAAATCCTCTTTGTCAATCAAAAGAGGGTGAAAAGATAAATTAGTCTTCTATTACATAAAAAATGACGGGCAATAATGTAATTTCATAGGTCCAAATTTTATTATTTTTTATTGAAGTATCACCTACAGATGATGTTAAAATACCTCCAATATTAAAAAATATATTTAAAAAATAAAAATTGAAAACAAAAACCTCCCACTCCCCCCCCCAACGATCTCTCTCTCTCTCCTTCACATTTTCTAAAAAAATGTGTTCATGCACATAAAGTGTGTAGGCAAATGCTAGTATTATTTACACTAAGAGAGAAAAGTAGAGTTAACTTCACATTAAGCTAGTAATAATATAGTTCAAATTCGCCTTTAGCGAAAATCGAACTTAAAATTTCTCACTTACAAATAAAAAAGAATACCATTAAACTGTAGTATTAAGTGGCACATCACACGATATTTGACAAGTAATTTTTGCATGCTCTTTTCTACTCATGCAACCATTTCTTTGTTTTATCTGTGAAATTTCGAACAAGCAAAACGGCTTGTGCTTTAATGGACTAGGATTCTCTCCCCTCTTCTTACCATCCCCTTCCATCCCCTCCTCTTACATTCTCTATTTTGCCTTTCTCTTTCTATAAAAAAAATTAATATAAGATGTTAACGTGGCTTAATCGTGACCGTTCAAATTGGAGGGGAGGGAAAAAAAGAGAGGAAAGAATCCTTCTCCCATTTCATATCAAGATGTATAAGTCATTTAATATTAAAGTTTTGAAGGCATGCGTATTCAAGAAATTATGGGACATCACTAAAATCAATCTTAACATAATAAATATAGATAGGAGTTGACGACCACCTTAGACCATCTCTAAATAAAATGTCAAATCCTACGCAGAATGTACAATTAAAGTTGAAGGTAGGAATAAACTCCAACATATATGTCAATCTTACGTGGATTGCTGCCATATGAATTTCCATATGTCAAATTTGACATATGAGAAAATGTGATGTCAAATAATTTTTAATTATTTTATTGTGTAGGTCTCACTAATGCACCAATTATAGATATTAAAATTTTATTTTAATTGATTTCTTTTTAAAAATGGGTCCTAGTATCATTTATAACAAAAAAACACATGGGTTGGAGGAAGAGAAAATTTGATATTGCCACGTTAGCTATCAAATTAACATATGATGTTTATCTTTTGACATCTATATTAGAGGTGCTCTTGGTTGCTGACAAAATGGCGCCGTGATTCTTTCTTCTTACCTTCAAATCCTAGTCAAAATTAATTCTTCGGTAGGAGCACTTTGTGATGTCAAAAGTTACCATTAAAACTACACGTGACATTTGGAGACATCGGTTAAAGATGCACATTAGATGTGAATTATTCTATCTTGTCCATCCCAATCGGATACAAAAAAAGTTCGAATTAAGTCATGTCTTGTGCACCAAACGTACCCTTTTAAAGTTCAGGGTTAGGCTTTCTGAGCTTCAATCCTAAAGCTTAGAAAATAAACTCTAACAAGAAAATAATGTCGTCCGTCGGGCCAATTAATCAACAAATATAACAAGAAAATGAGAACTAGCTGAGCTGACTATGGTCAGAACTTATTGCAGAGCAACATTCATTGATTAACTTCTCCTTTATTTAATTACAAAATCATCTCATCGTGTCACTCGATGATACCACCTATCCCGAAAAACAAACAAAGAGAACAAGGAACAACAACCAAAACAAAGAGTATCTTGTAGTTTGTTTCAGAAAAAAGAAAGACCAAAAAATTATCTGAAAGCAGATTTTGAAGAGACAACAGTCCGATCAACTTCAGAGGAACCGTATCACATCCTCAAAACCTTTCGCTCCTTAATCCCATCTCAAGATTGTTTGGCGTCTACGAAAACACAAAGGGGAAGTACATCGTTTCCATCATTTTTGCAGCATCCACTGCATTATGTCCTTTCGTATAACTCCTCCAAACCCCCCCGTACTGTTGTTCGATCTTAATGCTTGAGGTGCGTTCATGCATAAGTGGCGGTAGTGGGTCATATTCCCCGAAGGTTTCCGTGATCTCATCATCATTGTAATTGGAGGCAACGGTTTAGACCACATATTTGTCATTGTTGAAAACATATGTCTGTCAGATTCCTGATTTCTGGTTATCTGGGTGCTTCCAGGAGTTTTGAGCTGGGAGGAGTCCACCTGCTTTGTAATACTCGTGCTAGAGTTAGAACCAGCGGGAGGTTTGTCCAAGGGACCCCGAATCTCAGCTTCAGGTTTCATCCGATCGAGCCAACGCAGGATCTGGTTACCAAGATTTCTACCAACTTCTATGTCTCGTTCCTGTATGTTCTTGTGAACCTTGACAGCTACATCAAACACAGCACGTGTTCTCCTTTGAAAGAAAGAAAAACACAGTGGCTGCAGCAGTTATAAACTAATAGCAAAAATGACAAGCAGTCATTATTTAGCAAACAACTATTGCAACAGGGTAGTGCTATTCACACACCTCTTTTTTACCTCCCACGAACCCTTGTTAATTTTTGTCCATTGATCTTCTTCAATTCACCCGATCTGACTGTCGGAAATTGAGAGGGGTGTGTCAGAGGTAAAAATGAGTGTGTGGATAGCACCACCCTTGCAATATCACAGCAAGTAAGAAAAGAAACTCAACAGTAGCAACAAAAAAACATCACTGATCAATAACCACAAATCCTACTGCTAACTAAACACCGCACTGATCAAGTCTCTAACACTAAATATCTACTGGTGAGTAGTGTGTTTGTGCCAACTACTCAAATTAACCATCCAGGATAACCAAACGCTTCTCAAATCTTTTTGCCTAATGGATAAAAAAAACACTGATCAAATGTGGGAAAGCTGCATTATATGAAAATTGATAGTATCAAATAAATACTATGAAGGCTTCAAAGATGTTAGCAACCTTGAAGAGTTCGATGCAACAAAAAATGGATGACGGAACGCCCCCATATCCTATTATTCAGTTCATAAAATAGTTCGTTGTAAAATAAGCAATGCTTTACTGACTTGCCCAACAGCAATGAATCCATCACTGAGGTCTGAAACAAAAGAGAAATAAATCACTGCCCATTCACAGCTAATTTCATGACATAATAAGATGGCCTAATTGGATAAATGGTCCTCGTGGTAATGTGGTAGTTGGAAGGTAGCCCCCGTGGTAAAAAAAAATATGGATTTAAACGCTTTTGGTGAAGTCCGTTAGGATTTAAGCCAAAAAAAAAATATATATATATATATATATATATATATATTCAGTTGATTCTCCATTAACCCATTACCCATGGCTCCACACTCAACAACCAAGCTTCCTCCGCCGCCACCATTGAGTCTTTTGACTGAAAATGTAAACACCAAGGATGATCTGAGGCTTCTCACTGATGACAGTCTACTTACCCAGATCAAGGACGGGTTTAATGATGGAAAGGATCTTGTGGTGATTGTCATGTATGCCATGGGAAAGGAGCAGAGGCCTCAAGGACATTGGTCCGAAGAATTAACTATGATGTTGTTTAATTAATTAATTTTTATTTGATTATAATTAAGGAGTGTCTTACACCATCGATGCACAAGCCAGAATTTCATATGTTTCGGGAACAATTGGACAGGACATGCTTCTCAAGTAATTAGCAAAATCAGGGAAGCATGCAGAGCTGCTCAGAATTGATTCAGGATATAAGCACCAGTTCTAGGAAGCTAAACCTGTTGCTAATTACAGAAGTGGCGACGCAAAGAAGATTGAAAGCTGTAACTAGCGAAATCACATACAACTTTTTCTAATCAATTTTTAAAGAAAATAATACAAAAATCACATGTATTACAAGTCTTTATCAATTTTAATGATTTGATAGAAATCACAATATTTCAAAAGGAAAAACTAATTAAAAAAAAGGAAATAGAAATACCTGTGAGCAAATTCACGGATCTTAGGGTGGTTAGGGCCGATGAGGCGGCGCTGAATCTTGAGGGCGAGTCTGTAAGTGCGACGGAGCCCTAAGAAATAGGCGGTCGCTAATGTGATCTCCCATAGCACCATTTTTTGAAATTTTTATCGATTCTTTGTCGCTGCTTCTGAGTTTCCTTTCGCTGATCTTTTGGTTTTGATTTTAGGCGAGCTTTCTCGCGGGGCCGCCACAAATTTCGATCCTCCTACTTTTCCCTCTGCTTCGCGTCACCGAAATAAAGCGTCATCGTGTACGTGGGGATGCTCACTGCCTTTTGATCTCGAGTCCGGATCCTCATCAGATCCTCTTTTGTAAGGATCGGAATCTATGAATTGTGTTTGTTATATCTTAAACTTAAAAACTATTTTAAAATAACATAAACAGTACTTGATAAAAACTAATAGCATAATATACAATTCACAAATCTTCAAAATTTTCACCAAAGGATCCGGAGAGAATCCTGTTGGTTTGATCTCAACCGTTGGTTTCATCAAATCGGTTTGGTTGGGCTGATGGGCTCTTTTTATACATTAGAGGCCCAAAAGAGTGATTGAAACTTCAAGCCCACACTCAACATTCCAAGTTTTTATTTGTTAAGCACAGCCCTGTTTTTGTAAAAATTGAGTAAAATTGCATGTAGGGATGGGGAAACCGAAAAACCAAATGAAAACAATTTGGCTGACCAACCTAGTCAAACACATGTCACTTAATATTACGGTTTAGTGATATTCCTCTTCATTTGTAAGTAAGAGGTTTTAGGTTCGATTCTCACCAAAGGCAAATTTGAACCACATTATTGCTAACTTATTATGAATTTCAGCCCACTCCCCACCCCTTAGTTTGTTAAAAAAAAACCTAACCGGTTCAGGTCAGTCTGGTTCTCAATTTCTATTCTCCATATGGCAATGAAAGCTTTAAAAACCATTTGCTAAACAAACTAAATGCTTTTCAAGATCACTAACCTAGTGAGTTGATGAATCCATATTGTGGAAGCAAATTATTGTCAAAACGGATACCATCTGAAAACTTTCAAAGAAGATAACACGAAGATCAATTACCTAACACTAGTGTGATGTTTTCCAAAGTACCTTAAAGAGTTCTGAATTGCAAATTTCTTTTAATGACTTGGATATTTAAAAGGGAGAAGTCCTTCAGTCGTCTGCTAAATTAGGACTAGGCATGTCAGCAAGAAGAACAATATCCCTACTGGTAGAGGGGTATTCCATTGGTAGATTTCTTGCATAAAACATTTAGAGGTCATGAACTTGATCCTAGACTCGGACAAGTAAGAGCTAGTCTCAAAACATGGAATCAGGTAGCAATGGCGGATCTACGATTTTAAACTCGGGGGGTCTCATAAAAAAAGGTCAAAAAAATTATAGATAAACATAACATTGAAAAGTTAAATATAATACATTTCATTCAAAAATCATACGCAAAACAACATTGCAGATTGTAAGATCCCACGTCGCCTGAGGGAGGGGAGGTGATGTGCCTTATATGTACATGCCCACCTCCATATAATGAGACGCATTTTGGGTGAAAGCCCAAGAACAAATCCGTGAATGAGTGGCCCAAAGCGGACAATATCTTACTATGCAGACTGTGATATGACAATTTGGTATCAGAGCCACTCATCGGCCGAAAGTGTGCTGACGAGCACGTTGGGCCCTTAAAGGGGTGGATTGTAAGATCTCACATCGCCCGGGGAAGGGGAGGTGATGTGCCTTATATGTACATATCTACCTCCCTATAAAGAGACGCGTTTTGGGTGGAAGCCCAAGAACAATTTCGTGAAGGCGTGGCCCAAAGTGGACAATATTTTACTATACGGACTGAGATGTGACACAAATATTTGATGCAACCCTTTCTCCACCATTTTCGTAGCAAGGTCATCAACCCCTCACAATTGAGAAAAATCATTATTAGAACGCATAAAATGAGTATAAATGTCAAGTTGATCTTCAAGTGCCGATCTATCTGGATCCGTGAAATCTTTAGGATACAACTGAGCAAGGCAAACAAGCTTTTCTTTATCAAAAGCTACAAATGAATCATTCAGACTCAAACATGTCGAGCAAATAAGCAATTTAGTGTTACCTTCAGTGAAGCGATCATCTAATTCTGTAAGTTGGAAATCAATGACCTAAAAAAAGAGTTCCACTTTGTAATGATGATGATTGGTTTTTCTTGGAGCCTTACGTAATAACTTCCATTGAATGACATATGAATCATCCATATTAGGTACCTCAATTTCATGTTCGACACAAAAAGATGATACTTTATCAACCAAAAGATCAAATTTTTCATCATTCCTCATGCAACGTAGTTGTTCTTTACATGTCTTGACTAAAGCCATTGCATTCACAATCTCTTGATCTTTCTTTTGCAATGCTTGGGACAAATCATCAGTAACTCCCAATATGGATTTCATCAAAAAGAGGAGAAACACAAACTCAAAATATTGTATATCTTTTAATAACCTTTTTGCTTCACCAACACTATCATTGTAGGAGTCTTCAACAATCATGTCAAACACATCCACCACAGATGAGAACATTGTAATCAAACTAATCAAAGCACCATAATGTGAATTTCATCATGCATCCGTAGCACATTTGAGACTAGTTTCTTGATTTAATCCTTACTCCGTTTCAAGACACTCATTTTCAATAGCTTTCATGAGATTTTCTTGTTGTTTCTCTTTAAGTGCATCACGACGCTTACATGAGCATCCAACAACATTCACCAAACTATTAGTCAAAGTGAAAAAATGGCAACATCGAAGTTTTTCTTTGCTACGAAAACAAGAACTAATTGTAGTTGATGAGCAAAACAATGAACATAGAATGCACAACTTTCTTCATCCAAATTTTTTTTAAGGCCATTGAAATCACCTTTCATATTACTCTCGTCATTATAACCTTGACCTCGTAGGTTGGAGTAGCTCAAATCATGTAGTTTCAAGAATTCTTCAATGGACTCCTTTAGTTTACTTGAAGTTGTTTCAGTAACATGTTGGACTCTCACAAACCTTTCAATTACTTGACCTTTGTTGTCCACATAACGCAAAATCACCGTCATTTGCTCCTTTGTTGAGATGTCATGTGATTCATCTACCATATAGAAAATAATTTACTCTCTTTCACTTCCTTCATAATAGCCTTAATGGTTTCGAAAGCACATGAATTGACAATATCTTTTTGAATTGAAAGAGCTATTAGCTTGAGATTTCCCGAAGCATTTTCTAACACAACTTCCTTTATTTTCTCATCATGATCCGTAAGGAATTGCAAGAGCTCTAAATAATTCCCCCTATTATTTGAAGTGTCACTTTCATCGTGGCCACGAAAAGGAAGACCTTGTCGCAACTAGAACTTAATGCAATCTAGTGATGCATTCAAGCAACGACGATATTTCATACACTTCTTATTGTTTGATCACAACTGCTTCAAGATGTGTCTTTTGGTTCATTAGATAACTAGCTGCTTCTCTAGCTTTACTGTGGACACTACCAATAGGAGCAACATGTTTGTCAAAGCATTCTTTTGCATTCGTTCATTTCTTAAAGCCTACTCCAGTGAAAACATCACTTTCTAATTGTGAAAAGTTGATTTTAAAGATATACCAATGAAGACAAAATGCCACATCTTTAGATATACTATACTCCAACCAATCATATTCTTCAAACCACGAAACAACAAATTGCCGCTTTTTTTTTGCATGCAAAGTGTATGGGAACTCATGCTTTGAAGGCCTACAAGGTCCCATTTGCAAATATGCTCTTCGGACCTCATCTTGAATATTAAGAGGATAGTCCTTCATTCGAATTCTTTTTCCTAGGTCTCTCTCAAGATTATTAAAATCAATGTCACACTCATTTTGTCTTGAGCTCGAACTACCGGAACAAATAGATGGTCCTATTGGCTTTGGCTTGAAAAATCTTTCCATATTTCTTATTTCTAAACTACACATTTAACAAAAAACACAAAACATGTACCAATTAACCAATAAACAACAATTCCATCTAAATTCTAATGATCAAATGAGTATAAACATAAAACATATCAACAATCATATCAATAATAGACTAAAAATCTCCATCAATATCTAATATAATTTCATTGAGATTAGATTAGAAAACCAAAAAACTTACTTAAATTGTGAACCAAATAGTGGTGGCCTAGAGATTTGGAACAAGTGGAGATATACTATTGGAGTAATAAAATTAGAATTTTAGGGTTTTGAAATCTAGGGAGTTGGGGATTGAAATTTGGGTGAATATGTTAAAGCTGGGCATTAGGGGAAGTAGAAGAGGGTAGGACAATGGGAAAATATATGGGGTTGGGGTTGGGATTTAAAAAATAAATAAAACATTGGACAAAACACTATGGTTTTGAAATCTAGGGAGTTAGGGATTGGAATTTGGGTGAATATGTTAAAGCTGGGCATTGGGGGAGAGGGTAGGATAATGGGAAAAGATGTGGGGTTGGGGCTGGGATTTAAAAATAAATAAAACATTGGACAAAACACTATCGTTTTGGGGCAATTGTTAAAAGGGGATTTTCTTTCTTCTTCGCACACGGTTGTCTTTTCCGAGAAGAAGATGTCGCTGCAACCTGCAACCTGCAACTTGCACTGCACAGACCTCATGTTCGAGTATGAGGGGTCCCTGAAAATTTCTAGTAGCAATTTAGGGTCGTCGAGGGGCCCTGGGATCTCCCAAGTCCCTCTGTAGATCCACTATTGTTGGGTAGGAAAACATTTAACCTTAGCTGCGACTAGGTAATTGACCAGTCCTCTAAAATGTGGAGTGACATTTGCTTGTGGGCCAAGTAGTCTACTGGAAAGCTTGGCGAAGGATTTGGGCCTTGAGGCCTAATAGTTGTTGATTTAGCCATTCTTCAGTAGGCTAGTCTACTTAACTCACCAGGGTTGAGATGAAGGAACAAATTTGTTTATTTGAAGATCATTTGAGTAACACATGCCTAAAAATTAATATTAAAGGCAAAAACTAGATTAAATGGACTTAAAAATTCAATAGATTGGCCATGATGTTCAAGGCCTAGTGAGTGGTGAACCAAAATTTAAACCTAAAGAAAAGAGGAAGGAAATGACAATTTTTTTATACCTTTGAACAACACTAGGCTTTCACAAAATTTTAACTCAAGTGAGGGCCTTCAATCTTTGTTCCTTTGCTCCTTGTGTTGTGTTGAATACAATCTCCAAGTTTCAAAACGATGGAACCTCTAAACCAATTCCTTGGAGTACATATATATGGCTTTGGGGAAGATTGTGCTAGTCTTCAATCTTCTTCTAATGTTACCATTATCTCAACCAATCCATTGGAGTACATAAATGGGCTTAAGGGTTGTTTAGGTTTTGTGAGAAAGGAAACAATAGGCCTTTGGGGTCCAAGAATTTTAGCACTTACTAAGCTAATAGATTGTGCATAAATTTTTCTTTTATAAATTTTATTTTACCACCTCAACTTTGGGTCACATAATAAACTCATACCTCATCTTTTGAACATCGGAATGTCATACATCAATTTATGAATTCGTTGCAATGTCAGACCTTCATTTGTAAATCCGTCAAATTGACCGTTAAGTGATGATTATGGAGCAAAAAAATATACAGAAAATCCTGGAGATGACAGGTAAACTTTTATCCACAAGAGACGAGAATGCCCTCATTAAATTGGTGTGGCCCACTTTTGTTTAACTTGCAGTTCAACCATTAAGAAGACTTGAGCTGCTGACTACGACTTCTCCAAACTCTCCTGCCCATATCAAGGAAAAAAGTCAAATGTATTAAAGATAGGCTTAATAACCAAATAATATCATTAAAGATTTCCTTATTGACGACCAACTCAATCAAGCAAAGAATCACCATCAAATCCAATCAAGGATTCCACGAAATAATTCCAAGATATTTATTAATTAAATAATATGTTCGAGATTATTCCTCAAGTATCTTTAAGATATCCCAACATCTTAAAGATATTATCCTAGACCAAATGGTCGTGGACATATGGCATGGCAATCCCTACACATGTGACCGACCATCTCCCTATAAACACCTCATTCTCTACCAAATTCTGGTAAAGCTTTGCTATGCAATTAAGTCCTAAATTATCTCTCTTTTTAGAGAAACTGACTTAGGCATCGGAGATCCATTGGCCGACTCCTCTAGCAGTCTTTGGGTATGTGGCTTTGGTCTTTGATCAAAGGTGTTTAATTATTTTGTAGGAACAATTCATCATGTTTAAAAACATCGGATATTTTCTACAACAAATTGGTGCTTTCATTAAGACCCTAATTTAATTCTCATTTGAAGGCTTTCGCAATTTCTTTTGAAATTTTCCCCACCTTGAATTATTCTAATGCTCCCAATCTTTGAATTTTAAATTCTTTTGATTCGTCCTTGGAGAAAGGATAAAATGATTAGAAATTTGAAACCACGACAAATGGAACACCCTATGTACTTGGACATGGACCAGAGAATGGAGACCCTGATGTGGCCCTCCACCGCCGTTTTTCATGGCTAAACTATGGGACTGGGGGACCCTTGTCGCCCCCATGAAGCATCGCAATAGCCAACCGAGGGAGCCAGACAGCCCAAGCCCACTTGTAGGAGGCCCAATGCAAGAAACAACTCCAATAGTAGCCACAACTTGTAGAAGCTCAGATGGTAGGCCAAACCTCGCAAGCCATGGTGCAAGCCCATGACAGGCTGACCCAAGCCATGCAGGCAGCCTAAATTTATTAATAACTCAAATTTATTTCGTGGGGTGTATTCAATTGGGATTTTGAGGTATTTTAATTGATTTATAAATTCATAGGATTTGATGAAGTTTAATTGATTTGTAAAGGCTTCATGTAAACTTTTGATTCAATTCCCTTGAAATATCAGGGGAATATGTGAGATTTGTGATTGCTTAAATACACTAAAAAATCTCTTCAATTCCCTCAAATTTCTCAACTTTTTAAACTTTGTTAATATCAATTCCCAATTTAGTGAACTTAAAATGTTATAAATTATTTTAAAATTTTAATTGAATACACTTTGAATTTTAATGAATCACTCAAAGATCCTAATTGAATACACTATATTTATTAAAAAAAATTAAAATTTCAATCAAATATCGCTAAATTTTTTATTAAAAAAAATTAAAATATCTCAAAATTCGAACGAGACTACTTGACATGAGCGAAATTTTATCGATAATTCTTTTATTTTGTTTTAAAGAAAACAAAGAATAGAAACAAAAAGAAAAAGAAAGTTTTTAGGGTAAATTACATATTAACCCCTTAGGTTTGAGGTCTATTACAACCTCATACAACATCTTTAAAACATTTCATTTTCATACCTTACGTACTATTTTATTTCAAAATAATACCTCAGTTAGATTTTTCATCTATTGATCTGTTAAATATTGACGTGACTGCCAAATGTGTGCCACGTGGTAAAAAAATAATTTTTTATTTAAAAAAAAAACCTTAGAAAACGCATAACCCACCCCCACAACCTCTCCCCACCCCTCTTCTCCCTCCCAAGCCTTCCAACCACCTCCCTCTCCTCCACTCTCTTCACCTCCCCTCCCATCCAAAAACCCACCCCACCCCCACCTTCCCCGAGCCCTTTCTCCTCTTCACCCCCACCCCCTCCCCTCCCTCCCTAGGCACCCACTCCCGCACCATCACCCACCCTCTTCCCTCCTCTACACACCCCACTCCTTAAATCCACACCCATTCCTCCCATTTTCACCTCACGAACTCGGCGATGGCGGCGTAGACGGGATCTGGGTTTTTTTTTTCTTTTGGTTTTAGGTAGGGGTCAGGGGAAGAAGATGAAGATGGGAGAGAAGAGAGGGGAGGGGGAAGGCGGAAGACGAACTGAAGGGTTTTTTTTTTTTTTTTTTTTGGTGGGTTGCAGGGGGAAGAAGATGAAGATGGGGGAGAAGAGAGGCGGAGGAGGAGGAGGAGGAGGAGGAGGAGGAGGAGGGGGGGGAAGATAAACTGAAGGTTTTTATTTTATTTTATTTTTTTCGTAGGTTGCAGGAGGAAGAAGATGAAGATGGGGAGAAGAGAGGAGGAGGAGGAGGGAAGACGAACTGAAGGGTTATTATTATTTTTTTTTTTTGTGGTTTGCAGGGGGAAGAAGATGAAGATGGGGGAGAAGAGAGGAGGAGGAGGAGGAGGAGGAGGAGGAAAGGGGGAAGGTGGGTCTGCGTGGGTCGTGGGGGGATAAGGTTTTTGGGTTTGGGGGTTGCGGGGAGGTGTGTTTCAGTTTTTGTTTTTGGTTTTTTTTTTTAAAAAAAAAAGTTTTGGCCACGTGGCACACATTTGGCAGCCATGTAACACACATTTGACAGCCACGTCAGCATTTAACGAATTAATGGATGAAAAATCTAACGGATGTATTATTTTGAAATAAAATAGTACGTGAGGTATGAAAGTGAAATATTTTAAAAATATTGTATGAGGTTGTAATAGATCTCAAATATAAAGGGTTACTATGTAATTTACCCAAGTTTTTATTTAAAAATTCCACATTAGAGTCGTACATTACACACAAGGCCACAGCTCACTAATCATTTCTTATCTTTCTCTTTCGCTTTCTCTCTCTGTAGTTCTCTCCGTCCGTGAGTCTCTGACCATGCAAAGACAGTCACTGGGCGGGTCACCGGCGTCGAAGCTCCACCAGACACACGGCGGACCCAACGACCAGACCCTCACCGTCGTTGACTCCCCCAACCGCAATAAGGACCTTTCAGTCTTTTCCACCACCGCTTCCTCCTCCTCCTCCTCCTCCTCCTCAATCTCTGCTGCCTACCAAGACGACGAGGATCACAAAGCATCGAAGCCTCACCGTCTGTCGTCACCGCCGCCCATCGCACCACACAAATCCATCCACGTCATCCCCGTCCTCACTCTCCTCTGCTTCCTCATCCTCTTCCTCTTCTCCCACATCCCCTCCCAATCAGGTACACTCTTAATCAGTCAACGGCTCTTAGCTCGTCTCTTCCTCATTTGAATTCCAATCGTGACCGTCCGTTTTGTTCTCCTTCAGATTTGGCTCAGTTCAATGGCTTCACTAAACTGCCTGGATCGGCGAAACGCGTAGGTACGCAATGCAGATAAAATCATTCTCAATCACTCAATCCTGACCGTCGGTTTTTCATTTCTTAAATTTGTTTTTTTTGCTTTTTTTGTTTGTTTTGTAGTTTCTGCCGACAGCGAAATCGATGACATCGGGCGATTTATTGACATCCGGAAGAGCGATGTTTTGGCTATCCGAAGCCTCCGGAATTTGCAGGACACCCAAACCCAAAAACTCGTCCCCAGATCTCGCTCTCATCGAAAAATCGCCGATTTTTAAGCCGCATTTGCTGGTTCTTTTCTCTGCTGTAATCTCTACGCCACTACTGTACTGCACTCTCTCCGTCGGTGGTAACCTACGGATGAACTCGCACGTGCCTCACCGTCAGCATCTGTTCGCACGTGCGTCTCCGCTTGCAGAACGGAGGCTTAAGGCTTAAGGCTTTCGTTTTCTTTTATTTTTTTATTTATTTTTAAATAATTTTGGTGTAAAAATATTACATAAGCGCTTGCGTCGCTTAATTTATAGAAAGATTTCGAACAGAGAAATAACGTAATTATATTACTTACTGTTGTTATTTATTTTTTATTAATTTTTTTAATCATCTGAGTGTGCTGTATGTATTTTTTAAATTTCTTTAATACAAAAAGTTTAAATTTCATATAAAATTAGACAAAGTTTAGGTTAAAATTAACAGATATCGTTAATATTTCTAACATATTTGTTCAATATAAGAAAGATTTTTATATTTCGTTCAAATCAATGTTTGATTATTTTAAAATTTAATTTTAAATTTTTATCATTTCGCAGCCGATTTTGTTATCGGAATTCAAGATATTCGTTAATATTTTTACAAATTGAAAAAAAAAAAAAAACGTAAACTTGCGCTTGGTGGAGTACACAGCTGGATGTTCCCAGTGGACCGTTTTCCAGCTAGAAAAATGTACTATGTCTTGGGTGGTGGGGGTGGGAATCAGGTGCGGTTGGCATAATTTGCAACCGCTGTTTTGGTCACTGAATTCAATAATTGATCTGGTACTCATGCAAATCATTGAGCCTGGTACTATTACACGTGTCAATAATTTTTTATGTTTTGTACTTTGTAACTGTTAGCTACCTTTGTGTAAAATAAAACGGTCGGATAATCAAGAAGACAAATCTTGTGCGTGACTTTTCAATGTGAATTGCCTAGGTGGATATGGACCCGGCTTCTCTGCCATTTCAGTTCTTATACATTTTTATCTTCTTCTATTTTATGCGATCATGATTAAACAACGTTAATATTTTATATTGATTTTTTTATAGAGATAATAAGATAAAAAACAATAATGATATAAAATATTGATGTGGCTTAATCGTGACCGCACAAATAGGAGGGGATGAGAGTGTATGGGAACTAGGCGATGAATAGGCGACGAATATTATATGTGTGTCAATCACCTACATAGTCTAATAGGCGATGAATATTACTAGTTAACATGATTTTATTATATGTCACAATCACCTACATAGTTTAATAAGCGTTGAATCAGTTTATCACAAAAAATCTTGATATTATTTGTAATGAAATCATTCATTTATGAATAGCGATATGAAATTGTATTCGTCAACATTATTGTCTAAGAGTTTTCACAACTCACATCCAAATTATGTAGTCGAGTTCAAATGAATAATTTAATCTACTACGTGGGACACTTGCCTACTGTAAGCTTTTAATTTATTTGATTTTATTTGTGATTCTAGGAAGATAAAATGCTTTATAACAAGAGCACTTCTCAATAATAATAATAATAATAATAATAATAATAATAATAAAAGGAAAGCACTTGAAGGTTACCTATATGGAAGACAGTAGACACTATAATAAAAGTAAAAATGATACAATACAAAGAGGTGTCCTCAACCAATAAATAGTATATGACAAACATTAAAGCGTCACCTTCAAATTAGTTTGGGTTTTTCTTTTGGCCAGGAGATCCTTTGTAGAAGGACTCCACTGCCATGCGACCTGATTATGGGACAAACTCGGTCGATGCATCTGCAATGGCTCCCATCCTCTTACTCTAATTTAGAATTTGTTGAAAAAAATAAGTTTTAATTGCTATATTTTAATCATAAGAAATGAATAAATTATCATGCGTGTAATTAACATACAAAACTTAATGTATATCACATTAATAAAAATGCAAAATGATCATGAAAATGGATTAGAAAAACTTGGAAACTTAGCTGATGCAAATGGTACACATTCTATCTTTAAGATAAGCCTACGTCCCACTACGTTGCTCATGATTGATAGACGCTTGTCTCCTAAGATTAAAATAATCCCAAAAAAATTCATGAAGACAACATATGGACTTTATCTAGAAGAAGACGAGATTGCTCTCATTGAATGGGAAGGGCACGCAAATAGTCACATGCGCAGCTCAGCATCCCTAGAAGTTCAAGTAGCAAACTACAACTGCTCAAAACTCCCCTGCTCGTGGCATGAAAAAGTTAAGGGCATTAAATATAGGATTAACTACTAAACCCTATCTTGAATACATTCCCAATTGAATATCATCTCAATCAAGTAAGGAATCCTTATTATTTGCAATCAGGAATACTTTCATCATCATCCCAGATATTATCTCCTAATTAATATCTTGGGAATATTATTTCCTCATTCATCCTATGGATGCCAAAACCTTGGCCAATGGGAACTCGTCACATGTAGGGTTTTCGCCCTACACCTAAGCCGACCACCTCCCTCTAAATACCTCATCTCTACCAAACTTTGGTAAGCTTTTTGCTACGTATACAAGCCCTAAACACTCACTATTTTCAAAGAATAACTTAGGCATAGGAGATCCATTTGCCAAACTCCACACCTCATGAACGCGAGGCTTTAGGCTTTGATTAAAGGTGTTGATTGTTGTGGAGCCAAAAATAATCACAAGGCAACGTGTGGATTTTTGGACAAAAGAGGAAAAAAATACCCTTGAGGTACAACGGGATTCCTACGCCCGAGCAGCGGGCAATCATTCTTCAACCAAATCAAAAGTGCCCAAAATAGGTAACAATTCAAAACTTATCTCATCAAATCCCTTCTACAAGGTAACTCCCAAAACCTATTTCATTACATATGTATTTTACCTCTTTCTCCATTTTTTAGCTAATCAATTAGATATTTATTTTAATCATTCCATAACCTTCAAAACATTCCATATAAATTGAGTTAATTGGCTAATTAATGGATTTATTCCTAATTAATCCATTAATTACCAATTAAATCGCCTATTAACCACAAAATACAATAAAAAACATCTCAAAGGGCCGGCCACCTTTTCTCCAAATAGGACCAGCCATGCCCTATATAAGCTACCCCATTTTCTCTAAAAACCTAAGTCCACACTCTTGCAAAACTCCAAAAACTCTCTAAACACTTTTCTCTCTAAATTCTAACTTTGGCATTGGAGGTTCTTCAGCCAAAAGCCCCCCATTCATCGTGGGCGCGTGAGGCTTTCATTGAGAGAAGAGTCACACACTCGTAGAAGACTCCCCCATAAAAAGGTTTTTCTATTTTCTTGTCAATTTGTAGATTTTTCGTACGTTCTTATTAACAGAATTTTTTATTTGCAAATATTCTTTGATAAAACGTAAAAGAGAAATACAATGGCTAGAAATTTAGAAAATTCCACAAGTGAAAATTCCAATATTCAAGAAATGGGACCACGGCAATCCACGAGGCTAAATGTGATCATAGGAGCGGCACAATCGCTACGGGGCTCCATCATGGCAACCATCGCGGTGGCCACCACGGCCAACACTACTTGCGGCGAGGTCCATGGCATCGCTACAATGGCCCGAGTTGTGCCATCCAAGCTTGCACGGGCCCAAGCCTAAGCCGTGACATCCAAAGCCCATGGCACCAAAGCCACGACCCAAGCCTTGCACTCGCATGCATCATGCATCGAGCTGCCTGCTCCCATGACCAAGCCTGCTCCCACGACCCTGAAGGATTTATTTTGAAAAACATGTTCATTTGAATAACATCTATAGCATGCAATTAACAAATTAAAGGCGGAATCATGCTTGTATGCATTCAAAAACAAAACATTACCCATGAAATTCAAAGCCTAGTAGATTGGTGAACCAATAATCAACTCAAAACAAAGTGAGTTGAAATTAATACCTTTGTAGATTCCTCTTTGCATAAGCAAAGGCTAATCACCCAAAGAGATAGGGCCTTCATTCCTTGCTTCTTAGATCCATGGATTTGGATGGAAGAATAGGTTCTCCAAGTTCCCAAAATTGAGAACCTCTAAGTCTCTTCACCAAGGTTTGATTGTAGAAGAAATGAGTGACCTTGGAGTAGTAGGATTGCTAGATGTACCCTCCAAGGTGTTGGCCTCTTTAGAGAGAAAATGGAGAGACAATTCTCACCCATTTTCACCCAAAATAAACCCTTAATCACATTAATGAATATTTGGCTATAAAGTCCTTTATATAGTCACTTCTTTAAGTGACCTAAACAACCAAACAACCCTAATTCATCTTCATGGCCGGCCTACCTTGGGATTTTTGGGCTTTTGGGCCTTTGTGAATCTTTATTCATTAAGTTGTCATACAACTTAAGTCAATGGGCTTGACGTTCGAAGCCCATTGGGCCTTAAGGTCCAAAACTATCCCGAGGTCTTTAACGAACTTATTCGTTTGATTAATTAACATATTAATTAATCCTTGCCATAAATTAAATGATTAAACCATTTAATCATTCTTACTCATTTCCGTTTAATCTCCAATCTCTACCTTTTACGGTGTGCGATCCATTAGGTTCCTTTTAGCGAGGCAGTGGGCGATTAAAACAATTTTACATCGATTGTGAATTGAAACAATTTTCAATTCTCCCTTTAGTGTTTATACACGTATAGGGCTTCCACAAACCATGGTTGACGCCTAGCAGCATGTCATGGTTACCCAAGCTAATCAGAAGAGGTTAGAGAACCTATTCAGTTCGGGATTACAAATGCAATACGGTCCTTCTCTAATCTAATACTCTTGACCACATTGTTTGGTATGATAGTTTATTTACTCATGTCTACTATCCAATGTGAATCGTTTGCTTATATGATTTCCTTGAATGTGATTTGGAACGCATTCCTCAATCTCATTCATACTCTGGCCAGAGATTCCAAATCATATCATAGAGTATTCTCCCTCAACTGTTTGAAGGTTAGAGATCCCTTGTTGCGCATTTACTTGTCTCCATAGCTAAGTGGCTTAACCCCAACGATGCCGTGACACCCCTAGGGGGTGAATTAGACATAATCAAAGATTAAGGACTTAACCACAAGACAACTGTGATGCCTCAGGTCAAAGGACTACTTTGCATTATCCCAACCATGAGTTCTCATGTGACATGGAATATAAGAACTCTTCGTTGATCACGTTCAGTGAACTCATTCTCTTATTGAGCACCTACGTACTTGTCTTGATGTCACACACACCAATGACTCGAGACTAGTCACTCTCCCTGAGAGAAGACACAGTACGTACTGATCTTAACGGACTGTCAATGCCCAATTGGTAATCCTATGATCAGGAACATTTAGGATGTGTCTACGAAAGAATGGTCTCATTAATCTAACTTCATTAGATTGCATTCTCCCAATCACATATTCCTTGGACTTTATCGTTTAAGCATATAACATTTATATGAGACGGCTCAAACAATAATCTTTGCCCTTTATATGTTAAACTAGATTAGTTTAACATTTGAAATGTCCGTAAAGTATCATCATATGATTGGTTTTAGGGCACATTTCCAACAATCTCCCACTTGCACTAGAGCCAATCAGCATTGGTCATCAGTGATGATACCTCTTCTGTAGTCATTTCATAAATGGCTGAGTAGTAGGCCTAGTCAATGGATATCTATATGTGTTATCCACAGAAGCAACCTTGAGAATAACGACGTCACCATTATACATGATTCTCAATCATGTGGTTCAGTCTCTCATTTGTGTTCGGATCTTGATGAGACCTTGATTCCCAGGCTTGAGCTATCGCCCCATTAGTGTCATACACTTTCTGGTTGGAATCGAATAGAGAGTTCATAAATGAACTTTCCCATCCAAACAACATTTTGGTAAACTTCTATATGGCAATATATCTTGCATTCATAATGGAACACACTAAAGTCATTACTTTAATGTTTCCATCCAAATATCTCTTTAGTCATAATAAAGAGATATTTGTTTATCTCTTCATTCATAATGAAGAAACATCCAATGATGTATCAGATTCATAATCTAATACATTTACGCTTCCATTACGTTACTCTAATTCTTCCTCATTCTTTGAGGAATCTATCCTTAAGTATTTCTTAAATACTTAAGGACTCACTTGACAGTTGCTACGGTTCTGATCCTGGGCTTGCACTGATATCGTCTTGTACCATTCTAGGTACAACTCATATCTATGTTTTTCATACAATATGAAATACATAAATCACCTTTCTGCTTATGCATAAAGGATTCAATTTACGCATTATTTCTATGGGAGTCAAAGGGTACGTTCCCTTTGAGAAGGGCAACTTGCTAGTCTCACTAGAATCGTCCTTCTTATTGAAGTTTATCATCATATGAGAAACTTCCTAGCATCCATTGTCTATTATTAGGGATTGATATAATCCAATTATATCATGAAATATATCATTATAGATTTCCATCCCATGTATCTAGACTATATCTCCCATATACATTCTATCTTCATATAATGTATTAAAGTCATAACTTTAACGAAGAAGTATTCTTTTTATTTCCAAAATTAATATATCATATATACTTAAATTTTAGGAACATGATTAACTCCCACTAATCTTTTGTAAAACTCGTAAACAAAAGATTCATTTACATCTTGATGAGAAATCAAACGATTTGATTCTTTTTCCTCATAAAATGCAAATAGCTCCCACTAACTTGCTGAGATCCATGATGGATGGATCTCTACAACTTACATGTCTTGTGATTTATAGTTTTGGACATATATTATCAAGACTATCTTAATAATGGTTTCGGAAACCCATATTATGTCAAAACATTGAATCACCATTTTAGTTGTAGCTAGCAATCTTCGAATTAATTGAAACCAAGCCTACCTCAAAGATGGTTTCTTCAAAGTCAACCATTCTCTTTGATTGTAGTTACCTTAAGCTACCAATTAGCTATGAAGGTTTCATTATTTCGAGTCAAATGGTACTTTACCATTTCCTTGAGTATATATCGTATATGCACTCAATGTAGTCATAAGGATTTTCATTCTTATCGACTACCTTGGAGCTTGTGGTATAGGAACTAGGTTGTTATATTTGTTGATTACTTCCTTGTTTCTCAAAGAACCCATTCTTTGAGTTCTATCTCTCGTTCATTTGCTCTTAGGCAAATCACATTGTAGGATTACAATGAACTTCCCAACAAAACAACATTTGTTAGTTGGTTTATAGAAGCGATATCCAAAAGTTATTTTAAGGATATCCTACAAGATTGTTATCAAACGAATATTGCTTATTAGCACACAACCCCAAATCTTTAACATGCTTAAGATTTGTCTTTCTTTTCCAACTACATCTTATGGAGTCATGAAAATATTGGAAGATCTTCTCATAGACAATCATATTGTTTTAGAAGTATATATCCTATATATGGGTAATAGATAACATTTAACGAACTAAATCTTATTCGAGTTCGTTCTTCTCCTAATGGAGAAATACATTATCTTATGATGCTATTTTCCTTGATATCTTTCAAGGAAACTCATCTAAAGTGTTACCTTTCCTTGGATCAAATCTAAGGAGGTAAATACTTTAGATATCTTACTCATCTATTTACATTTCTTGAATTCTTTGAAACCTTTTGCAAAGTATTCGGACTTGTGTTTATTCAAAATAAACTATAGTCCAACCGAGAGTGATCTTCGGTGAATGTCATATAACATGAGTAGTATTATGTTGTGGACAAGTGCCACTAACATCTAAGTGAATTAACCTCAACAACTTTGTGATTCTTTCTTCTTTCCAAAAGAATAAAGATTCGAACATTTCGCCTCTATACAATTTTAACAAGAAGGTATTGGATCCGGATCTAACGATCCAAAGCGTCCATCTATGACCAACTCGTAATTTATGTTTTTAGAGGTATCACAACTTTAGTTGGGATTAGTCACTACCTTGCAACCTTTTGGGTTTTAAGCATCATTTTTTTTTTTAAACAGTTAACACTACCATATTATCTCTACTATAGAGACAATCAATTAGATTACTATAATCCAATTTCTTTGGTAGTTCATATGAGGAAGTAAGTACTATCTGCTTTCGCAGAGATCTATATCTTATTCACGTTCCGTATGTGAAGCACCTTTTCTTCTCTCATATATCTTCTACTTCTTATTAGTCACACTTTTACAACGATTTGTAAAACATAGTTACTAATACGGAATCATACATTCAAGTAGAAGAACCAACTGTTTTGAACTATTCAAGAACAATTTACAACACCTTCGAAAAGTGTGTTCTTGACACTTGCAAGACATTTCTTGCAAATACCCCTTCCAATGTCCATCCTTTCATAAAGAAAGTTTGTTCCCTTGGAGTTATTTATCTTCTTTATTTGACTTTCACCTTTGACTACATTAGTCATGGTCCCTAAACTCCCACTATCTCTCTTGAAACCTTTTTCAATTGTGTTATACACATCAAACAATTTGGAGAGTATGTGGTTATTGTTCACTACATAGTTTACCATAAACTTAGTGAACCATTAGGATAGGGAAACAAAGGTAAAGTCCTTGCCTAGTTTCCGTCTCGTTAAGTGGTTTAACACTTCAACACTCAATGATTCAAAATCATCATAAGTCCATGTTAATGGACTATTTTTGTCAACCAACCATTATGTTCTAAACATAATTACAAACTTTCAAGAGTTGTACAAGGCAACTCTCATTTCTTCATACAACATTTGGAAGTGAAGAATCATGGCACATTAAGTGTCCAAGCCTTTGTGCTTTCTTCTCAAGTTCCTTGTTCATGTAACAAAGAAACAAGCACTAAGTGTTTGCATTGATTAAGGGTTGTTCAAAGCAACTCTTATTTCTTCATACAACAATTTGTAATTGAAGAATTATGACATTAAAAGTGTTGTCCTCTTTATGATAGACCTTTTCTAACATATTCTTCTAATGATACATTATCAATAGGAAGATTGTGAGGATGAGACTACTTAGGTACATTTACAAGCCATTAAAGACAATCTATGGTTTTGTAGTACCAAGTCCGTAAACTAAACGTTCGGCTTTTATTTGTCAAGTGTTGGATAGCGTTTGCAAATATATTGGTAAACAAATACATAACGTATATAAATTGATTGATTTTAAGCCATTTGATTCGGGTCTTTAAATCAAATAGCATCACCCACTATTTTTGGCAAATTCCATATCCCTCATTGGAATTCGAGAGTTTTGGATGAAACTCTTAGTAGGTTATGGGAGGCTCACTATTACCAAGCCCACCTCACAATGATATGATATTGGCTAGCATTAATAATAATGAGAGAGTACGCTTACTCATTTGCAACTAATGCAAGTACCCATCTTATTTAGCCTCTAGAGAATGTCACCTCACAATGATATGATGTTGGTTCCATTGCACTTTAGTTAAGTCATTCCCACCATGCTTAGTTTGTGAAGGGGTTCAAGAATAGCCTCACGATGATACGATGTCGGCTATCCTCGTTGCCTACACTAACCTCATCATATGTTTATGGATTCCTCCTGAGTATAAGCATGCACTTTGTACTCCCCCATGATAGGGTGAAGCCGGTGTACAAGTCATAAACGATTGGAGCCACCACGGTGGAAGGCCTACGAAAGAGTGTTCTAAGCACTCTCACGCTTATCAACTTAATAATGGTTTGGTTGAGGGTTTTAGGTCTCATCACATACAAATATACATTTTAATCTCTATTAAAACAATTTTGGTCCTATTACAACTATTGGTCCATTGGATTGTTTTAGTTGTATATAATACTCCCACTATGCTTATAAAACGGTTTTTAAAGCAAGAGTATATGATACTACTAACATAACCTTTGCATTCATTTAATGGACTATATAGTTGCCTTAGGGCCTTAGGATGACTATGAACCTTTGTTTAGATTCAACACGAGCCTTGTGTTGAATCTCGGTCTAGGGATGGAGATTGATTTTAGTTACGCGTTTAATCACATTAAGGCGTGTTGTCTTAGGGGCGTTGGACCCAATTACTTCATTTTCATGCATATCATATAAAGCAAGAAAGAAATACTTCAAAGTAAAGGATGAGCTTATGCTCATTACAACATTTGCATAAAACAAATTACCTTAAAGTAAAGAAGGACTTATGCCCTTTTACAACATTTGATTAAATCAAATTACAACCAAAATCTAATCTACACATTCCCATGGTTCAAACAAATTTGAAACGCCTTTCACATAGCTCAATTATATTAGGCTTAGGTTCATAATCATCCTTTAATTAATTAACGCTTTAACTAATTAATTGAATGCAACATTTTCATTTGGTTTTTGTATCCATAAAATTGATTTAAGTGGAGCTAAACAAAATGAAAATCCAATTCTCATTTAAAGAGACAAAACAATTTTGTTCTCATCCTATTTGGGCCATCATGCAATAACCACAACTTTTTGGGCCATATTGCGAAAACATAAACTTTTGGGGTCACTTTGTAAAAACACAAAAGTCACTACTTCATGTAAATACAACTAGAACCCAAAATTTAAATAAATTCAAAAACTTCATTAAAGGAGCAAAACAATTTGTCCTTTAGCGTTTTTAGGCCTTAACGTCAAAACGTAAACTTTCGGGTCAAAGTACAAATACACAAAAGTATCAAAACTTTATGTAATTGCATAAAAGCCCCAAAATTACCCTATTTTATTAGGGTGGCCGGTTTTTAGGGATAAAAATGAGTGATGGGTGTTTTGATTTATTAGTTTTGTCAAAAACAATCAAGTAGTGCTTTCACCTTTCATAAAAATAATATATGTTTTGATGATTGATGTTTCCATCATCATTTATACAAATATTTAACACTTTAAATACTTTCATAAAATTAATATATGTTTTGATGATTGATGTTTCCATCATCATTTATTCAAATATTTAACACTTTAAATACTTTCATAAAATTAATATATGTTTTGATGATTGATGTTTCCATCATCATTTATTCAAATATTTAACACTTTAAATACATGATAAATCATTTGTAAAACATATAACATAAACTTTATGAAATATTCAAAACTTTGAATCAAAACACAAAACCTTTTTGTTCTTGGCAAGAACTTCAAGAACAATGAAGAACATCCATGAAAACCCATAAGAGCTCCATGAATGTTTTCAAGCCATAAAACTCAAATTTTTATCATTCAAAATGAGGCTAACATCCTAGGGTACTTAGGGGTTCCAAAAGTCACCTTAAAACCATTTTAACAAGACAAACATGAACCCAAAAAATCACCCTTTGGATTTGGCCGAAAATCCCTAAAATCATGGCACCAAATTTTAGCTCCAATATTCATCCTCATATGAACTACATCTACAACATTTGAGATGGCAAATTTTCAAACAAAATTTACATTCAAAGAAGCAAGAATAAAGCTTGTAACAATTACAACTTTTAAATCATAAACTTATGAACTACAAAACCCAAAAGGATTCACCAACTACTAGACCTAGGCTCTGATACCACTTGAAGGATTTATTTTGAAAAACATGTTCATTTGAATAACATCTATAGCATGCAATTAACAAATTAAAGGCGGAATCATGCTTGTATGCATTCAAAAACAAAACATTACCCATGAAATTCAAAGCCTAGTAGATTGGTGAACCAATAATCAACTCAAAACAAAGTGAGTTGAAATTAATACCTTTGTAGATTCCTCTTTGCATAAGCAAAGGCTAATCACCCAAAGAGATAGGGCCTTCATTCCTTGCTTCTTAGATCCATGGATTTGGATGGAAGAATAGGTTCTCCAAGTTCCCAAAATTGAGAACCTCTAAGTCTCTTCACCAAGGTTTGATTGTAGAAGAAATGAGTGACCTTGGAGTAGTAGGATTGCTAGATGTACCCTCCAAGGTGTTGGCCTCTTTAGAGAGAAAATGGAGAGACAATTCTCACCCATTTTCACCCAAAATAAACCCTTAATCACATTAATGAATATTTGGCTATAAAGTCCTTTATATAGTCACTTCTTTAAGTGACCTAAACAACCAAACAACCCTAATTCATCTTCATGGCCGGCCTACCTTGGGATTTTTGGGCTTTTGGGCCTTTGTGAATCTTTATTCATTAAGTTGTCATACAACTTAAGTCAATGGGCTTGACGTTCGAAGCCCATTGGGCCTTAAGGTCCAAAACTATCCCGAGGTCTTTAACGAACTTATTCTTTTGATTAATTAACATATTAATTAATCCTTGCCATAAATTAAATGATTAAACCATTTAATCATTCTTACTCATTTCCGTTTAATCTCCAATCTCTACCTTTTACGGTGTGCGATCCATTAGGTTCCTTTTAGCGAGGCAGTGGGCGATTAAAACAATTTTACATCGATTGTGAATTGAAACAATTTTCAATTCTCCCTTTAGTGTTTATACACGTATAGGGCTTCCACAAACCATGGTTGACGCCTAGCAGCATGTCATGGTTACCCAAGCTAATCAGAAGAGGTTAGAGAACCTATTCAGTTCGGGATTACAAATGCAATACGGTCCTTCTCTAATCTAATACTCTTGACCACATTGTTTGGTATGATAGTTTATTTACTCATGTCTACTATCCAATGTGAATCGTTTGCTTATATGATTTCCTTGAATGTGATTTGGAACGCATTCCCCAATCTCATTCATACTCTGGCCAGAGATTCCAAATCATATCATAGAGTATTCTCCCTCAACTGTTTGAAGGTTAGAGATCCCTTGTTGCGCATTTACTTGTCTCCATAGCTAAGTGGCTTAACCCCAACGATGCCGTGACACCCCTAGGGGGTGAATTAGACATAATCAAAGATTAAGGACTTAACCACAAGACAACTGTGATGCCTCAGGTCAAAGGACTACTTTGCATTATCCCAACCATGAGTTCTCATGTGACATGGAATATAAGAACTCTTCGTTGATCACGTTCAGTGAACTCATTCTCTTATTGAGCACCTACGTACTTGTCTTGATGTCACACACACCAATGACTCGAGACTAGTCACTCTCCCTGAGAGAAGACACAGTACGTACTGATCTTAACGGACTGTCAATGCCCAATTGGTAATCCTATGATCAGGAACATTTAGGATGTGTCTACGAAAGAATGGTCTCATTAATCTAACTTCATTAGATTGCATTCTCCCAATCACATATTCCTTGGACTTTATCGTTTAAGCATATAACATTTATATGAGACGGCTCAAACAATAATCTTTGCCCTTTATATGTTAAACTAGATTAGTTTAACATTTGAAATGTCCGTAAAGTATCATCATATGATTGGTTTTAGGGCACATTTCCAACAGACCCAGCCTGCTTCAATGGCCTCTCAAGCAGCCCAAGTCGGCCCAAGACTATCTTAACCATCCGGACCGAGCTGGGGGCATTTTCACCATATTTCTCCATAGCTTTGACATTTCCCAACTCAAATCTCGTGCCTGGAGTCTACCATCCTTCCATTGCTCAAGGAGGCACATTCTTTCCAAGCACTTCCAATCCAAATGGCGAGCAACACTTGTCCCGTCAAGTCATAGAGTTGACGAGCGCCCTTGCATAACAAACGACCTTGGTGAATCAGCTCCTACAACGCATTGAAATCCAATGTGCCCCAAACGAGGTGTCCCACATTAGGACAAGGGCAGACAAAGAGCCTCTCCGGTAGTGCTCTGGCAAGCAGCCACTCGACCAACCACGAAACAAGCATTCAGGCAGCATACATTCCCAATTGGGCCCCATGAGATAGCGTATACTCTCGTCTTAGCGCGCGGAAGAGTGTGCACTCTCGACTAGGCCCACGGGCAAGTATTCGTTCATGGTTGGGGCCACATTCCGATAATCAACATGAGCAGCCTTCTAGGCAAAGCGTTCATTCGCGGCTAATCTCGCAATGAGCATTCTTCACATCACATCGGAGCAGACAACATGACGGACAGAGAGAAGTAGTCACTCAATCTGGATCAAGTTCAACCGGCATCCTGCATAGAATTCCCTTGCCAACCAAGGATAAACTACATGCACTGCCACCGCGGCATGAACAAGCCAAAAGCATGGAAGAGCAGCCTAGACCAGTAGGACAATACCGGGGATAGCCAAGAGCTCCGCTACCTCAGCAAAGGTAAATCCAAGAAGAAGTAGAGAAACTATTTAACGAACGATTGTGTGATTTTCAACGCAACGAAGTGGCCTATGAAGCACTAAAGCAGGATATGACAAATATAAGTAGATCACCTTTCACGGACGAGATCGAGCAGGCAGAGCCTCCACGTAAGTTTAGCATGCCACATTTTACATCTTTCAAATGAGATGGAGATCTGGAGAGGCACTTGAAGCATTATCGAAGCACAATGATCCTTTATCGAAGCAACGATGCCCTTATGTGCAGAATCTTTGCCACTACTTTACAAGGCGATGCGCAAGATTGGTTTCATACTTTGCCACCACGATCTATCCGAAGTTTTGATGATTTTTCCTTGGTTTTCACTAAAGAATACTCATTATACTGCTCGATCAAGAAAAAGTTCGACCATTTGTTCAACATGAAGAAAAACCCAAAGGAGTCGCTCCGCTACTACGTGAAAAAGATCAAAGCGGAGAAGGCGAAGATCGTCGGATGCGACGACTCGATAGCAAGTGTAGCTTTCCAAAAATGACTCCCAGTAGACCACCTACTGTTTGATGAAATAATCATGAAAGAAGATCTAACTCTAGCAGACTCATTTGCTCTAGTAGAGAAGCATGCACTTTGGGACGAGGCTCGCCGAGTAGAGAAGGCACTTAAGCAGCCTCGAAAAGAGTCGGTAGTGGCTCAAAGGAAAGAGGACGGGAGACATTCCAACAAAAGCAGGCATGATGCCAAGCGTAGAGGCCAACCCATGAATAAAGAAAGCCTGACGACCAAGAACTATTCTAAGTTCTTAATTCCGATCCACCAAATCATTCACGACATCAAGAACGAGCCATGGTTCAAACTGCCGAAACAATCAAAGGGGGATACTTCCAAGTTGGATAACACCAAGTATTGCGCATTCCACTGAGGTCCTGGTCATATAACCGATGACTGCTACACTTGGAAGAACTACCTAGAAAAGCTCGTGAAAGAAGGTAAGGTTGACAGATACTTTGACAAGCCAACTGCGTAACCTAGAAGGAATGCAGACAACAACAATTCAAATTAATGGCATCTTTGCTGAATCTGAGCACTTAGGGGCCACTAGTAATTCAAAAAAAGAGAGGAAGATTCAACAGGCTCTACTAGTCTCACAAGTCCAAGCAGCCGACATCCAACCTGGACCCATCATTGGCTTCACCGAGCAAGATGTAGAAGGCGTTGACTTTCCACATGACGACGCACTAGCGGTATCTGTCCAACTAGCCCATGCTATAGTCGACAGAATAATGGTCGACAATGGAAGTGCAGTCAACCTACTTCAACTTTCAGTCATTCAGAAGATGGGCCTGGAAAACACAATCATACGCCGAGCAGAGGTACTCACTAGATTCAACAGGCATACCTCAACTGCCATCGACCATATCACACTTAACGTGAAAACATCTCCTGTTGTCTTAAAGCAGACGTTCACGATCGTAAGCGACCCATCTCCTTATAATGGGATTCTTAGGAAACCTTGGCTGATCAAGCTCGACGCCTTCACTTCCGTCAAGTACCAAAAAATCTGATTCCGTATCCCAGGAGATGGAGTCGGAGATATAAAGTCTGTCCAGGCCGTATCTCGACGATACACTTTGCAAGTATTGAAAGAATCAAAGAAGACGACCTTTACTCCCGTAGAGGCTACTGAGATCCAAAAGGATGAAGAAGCTACCAAATAACAATTATAGCAAGCAGATTGAGAAGATGGCGCCCAAACAGATGAGATAGGATGAAAACCCGAAGAGAACTCCGATGACATCATTCTTGATCCCCAACAGCCGGAAATGAAGGCTAGAATCAGATCACGTCTAAACCCAGCTGAGAATGAAGAACTCACGACTTTCCTTAGGGAAAACCGAGATGGTTTTGCATGGTCACAGTCTGACATGCCTGGTATCAATCCTGAGGTAGCCTACCACAAGCTGCACGTCAATCCTGCTACCAAACCGGTGATCCAAAAGAGGCGACATTTCACACCCGAACGAGTGGCAATCATTGAGGTGGAAATTGACAAGCTATTGGAGGCCGAATTCATAGCAGAGGTAGCACATTCAGCATGGCTTGCTAACGTCGTGCTAGTCATGAAAAAATAGAATGGTAAATGGAGGGTTTGTGTAGATTACACTGACCTCAACAAGGCATGCCCAAAAGATCCTTATCCTGTCCCTCGAATCGATTTATTGGTAGATTCAACTTTTGGGAACCAATTGCTCAGTTTCTTGGACGCATACTCAGGCTACAACCAAATGGCCATGTATGAACCCGATAAGGAGAAAACCACGTTTGTAATCGAGCGAGGCACTTAGTGCTACAAAGTTATGCCCTTTGGCCTCAAGAACGCGTAAGCCATTTACCAAAGGTTAGTAAACATGATGTTCAAAAAGCAAATTGGGGTAACCATGGAGGTATATGTCGACACATAATGGTAAAGGGCAAGTAGCGGTCAGATCATATCCGCAACTTGACAGAAACTTTCAGCATCCTCAGAAACTACAAGATGAAGCTCAACCACACCAAATGCACATTTGGGGTATTTTCAGGCCGATTCCTAGGGTACTTAGTAACCTAACGAGGAATAGTAGCACATCCTAAGCAAATCCGAGCGATCCTAGAGATAAAGTCTCTAACCACCTTGAATGAGATCCAAAGCTTGACCGGACGAGCGACAGCCTTCAACCGCTTCCTCTCGTGATCCACCGATCGATGCAAGCCCTTTTTCAAACCTATAAAGAGGGCACAACGAGACAAGTGGGATGAAGAGTGCGAAAGAGCCAAAAATAATCACAAGGCGACATGTGGATTTTTGGACAAAAGAGGAAAAAAATACCCTTGAGGTACAACATGATTCCTATGCGCCAGTAGCGGATAATCATCATTCAACCAAATCAAAAGTGCCCAAAATAGGTAAAAATTCAAAATTTATCTCATCAAATCCCTTCTACAAGGTAACTCCCAAAACCTATTTCATTCCATATCTTTTTTACATCTTTCTCCCTTTTTTAGCTAATCAATTAGCTATTTATTTTAATCATTCCATAACCTTCAAAACATTCCATATAAATTGAGTTAATTGGTTAATTAATGGATTTATTCCTAATTAATCCATTAATTACCAATTAAATCACCTATTAACCACAAAATACACTCAAAAACATCCCAAAAGGCCGGCCACCTTTTCTCCAAAGGGGACCGGCCATGCCCTATATAAGCTACCCCATTTTCTTTGAAAGCCTAAGTTCACACTCTTGCAAAACTCCAAAAACTCTCTAAACACTTTTCTCTCTAAATTCTAACTTTGGCATCGAAGGTTCTTCGGCCAAAACCTCCCCCATTCATCGTGGGCATGTAAGGCTATTGGCCTTGACCCTAAGGTGTTAATTGTTTTATAGGTGCGATTTTGTCCAAGGAAAAGGAGACGGAAATTTGAATCCACAATTGTTTTGTAGTTATAAATTCTTCGAGACTGAAGACGGTGGATTTTTTCTATCACAAATTGGTGCTTTCATTGAGAGCTTGATTCAAACTTTCGAAGAAGGCTCTCATATTCACGTTTCAAATTTATCCATTATATAGTTAAATTTTCCCACACGTTCCCATTCCTAGAAATTTTTTTATAAGTTCTTTGAACAGCCCTGGGGAAGAAATACAATGACGGGAAATTTTGAAACCACGACGAACAGAACATCCTATGTCTAGATATTGATCGGAAGATGGAGATCGCGATGTGGTCCCACGCCAATGCTCATCGAGGCTCACCACGGCAAAGGTAGCAGCCCCACCACCACGGGGTGCCACCACGGTCATGCCAGTAGCTAAAGCAGCCCACGGTACACCCCTTGCCCACGGTAAAGAAGCAGTAGTAGTTGTAGCCCAGAAGTTGCAGGCCAAGGTGCCAAAGGCAAGCCAAACTTAAGCCCCAGTCGAGGTCAAAGTGGTTGCTTCAACAGTGCAAGCCCATGAGGGGTGAGCATCAACCCATAGGTTAGATAGGGCCCATACCATTGGATTTATTTGGTGCAAGGCCCTAAACATCTTAGTAAATATACCCGAGATACTCATTGCTTCGGTTAGCTCCACTGCTACTTGCGAATGATACCTTCCCTTGCTTCCTGAAAATGCAATATTTGCAAAAGTATTAGTCAAACAATCCTTGTGGGGAATGACCTTGCATGAGCGATTATACTATAATTTACTAGTATTTTTGCAAGTATTTTATGTGATTTTAACTCTATTTGCGCAGGTACTAAAAATCATATCACAGGTGGTTGGATTTCCAATGGCTATTTTTCTAGGCCGTTGGATTTCTAACGGTAAAAAAAATTTCAACTCTCCTCCAACGACTAAATGATGTGACACAATCTGGACCATTTGATTTTTCGATGAACGGTCCACGTTCTTCGGCTTTAAAAAATGAAAAATACAAAAATGTTGTCGTTGGTCACATGTCACAATCTGGACTATTGGATTTTAATTTTTTTTTTGTAATCCAACGGTCTAGATTAATTAAGTTAATAAAAACTATAAAAAATTAATTAAAAATCCAAAAAAAAAAATTTTAAAAATTATAATTTTTCTTCTATAAATACCTAACCATTATCTTCCACCTTACACCACATTTCAACATTTTCAAATACTTTTAACCAATCTTTCTCTCAAAAGTTTTCATATACTTTGGTTTTGCCAAAAAAAAAAAAAAAAGGCTAATGATCCAGGTTCTAATTGGTCGATCATTTAAGATGTTACGTTGTGCTCTAGGTTGGTTCAAGCTACTCAAAGTTGTTGGAGAACACTCAACCAATCTCGCTTACTTCTTGGAGAGACACCCTGGCCTTATCCAATTCTAATATTCAAAGTAGCAAAAATTTAGCGGATCATGTGACAATATATTATTTTTTTAGTTTGTATTATACCCAAATTGACATTAACTACTTTGACTATAAATTTTTCTTCTCCCGCATTTTGTAGACTCTTCAAGTATAAGCTTGGTACAATGCAAAAAACGAAAAAAATCATTTTACCAGTGTGAATTTTGTACACACTTCCCGCATTTTGTACACACTTCTGCAAATGCTCCATTTGAAATCACTCACAAGATAGTATTAATATTTTGCTCAGAAAGGAGACCCATAACACTAAAAGTATCATTCTTTTGCACAAAGTTATGTATCATGGTTGCAAATAGCAATCATGATTTTGTTGAACAAATGTCCTTGCATTCTAAAACAACGTCTAAAGTACGCATCAGGGTATGCACTTGAGACAAAATAATCGTCCAAGAGATCCTTACTTCGTTGTTTCCTCCTTCTATTTACGAAACACTTGGGCTTACAGATCTCACTCACAACTTGCATGACATGACGGGAATGTGAGGCTCTTTTGCTTCTTGCTTCATCATCTCTCATTCTACATTGTTCACCCTCTTCCTCTTCCATTTCTTCCACCTCATTTTCTCCCTCTTGGAGATTGAACATTTCTTCTTCTTGCTCAAACAATTCTTTCCCTTGCTCAATGATTTCCCACAAGATCCTCGAAGAATACAATGTAAGAACTCAAGATTTATAAACTATTAAGAAGGATTTTGATTTTGATGTGTGATTTCTTAGGATGGGTGGTGGGTTATATGGAGGAAAAAAAAAAAAGGATGAGGTTGTAAATAATGCCACGTGGCTTGCTGTGATTGGTTAAAAATCGTATTGAATATATCCTTAAGGATACTAAACAGATAGTGATACGTGGCACGATGAGATTGATTAAAAATCTTATCGGAAATCTATCCTCAACGATTCTAAATAGGTAGTGACACGCGGCGCGACGGAATTAGTTAAAAATCTATTCACAAAAATTGTATTGTCGGATAATGACACATGGCGTGATGAGATCAGTTAAAAATCCTATTTGAAATTAAAAATAAAATTATTTTTTATTATTTTATAAAATAATAGATACTATTATTTTAGTACGAATTGCTTGAGCTATTCAGTTTAAGGGTGGAGATACACTTGGGCAGTTACTGTTCATTTATTGGGATTGAGTTGCCTATTGCCCAATGGTGCCTTACTACACTGGAACTGCTCTTAGGATGGGCTTGCTTTGGCTAAGTTCAGTTTGTGATTGCTTAAATTATTTTTAAAAAAGCTTATTAAAAAATTTATAATTTCAAATGCGTTTGACAAAACAGAAGAAAAAGTGATTTTTTTTTTTAAATTGCTATCAACGACAATTTTGATTCTTCAGTGACATGCATCATATTCAGGTCAATTTCCTTTTCGTTCTCCTTTGAAGTCTTTATTTCTTTACTCCCTCCATCCTCATCATCAAGGCTTTTAAGGACAACATTCATAACTCCCGATAAAATAGAGAGTGTTATTAGACATTAGTTAAATTGGTGTCACGCCTCAAGCCCGGGGTCGGTAATAAAAACTCCAACCTGAATCCAAAACGTGAGTTAAAAACTAAATAAATAAAAGGAAATTGAAACGGGTTGGAAAATAAATTTCTTCTTATAAAATAACTTATGATTCGTAAACAAATCAATAACTCTTTACAATTCTAAAGTAAAAACAGATGAATAAACTTTCTCTACTCCAATCTAATCCATCTCGTCATGCCTACCCTCTTGAATGTCTAATTCGTAAACCTGCATAATAATAGAGGGATGAACTTCAACAGCTCAGTAGGGACATAACCTAATCACAGTAAATTGATAATATTAAATTAAGTATCATGAAATCATATAGCCAAATATCAAATTATTATTGATAACAATGCATGTATGCAATCCAACCTCTTCAGCTACAGCCATTAATTTATATAATAAAACATACGGACATGCACTTCCCATACCATGCATTTTACCACTGCAGTGGTGGTTCAAATGTTCTATTATAGAAAACTAACCCCCTTACGATATCCCAAGTTCATAAACCCATTTTAGTAGTCATCTTATCTAATTCATAGATCTCTAGCCCAAATCACCCACATCGACAATTATCCCGCCGATATCCTATTTTAATGTGCACACTGGGCTCACCTGGAACTGGTTTCACAATGAATAGATTCAACTACACAAAAGATCCTTTCTAACTACCCTCATTTCCCGAATTCCAATGTCATGCCCAGATCCCGACATATGTCGAGGATCAATAGGTGACGGAAGATTGTAGGGGGATACCAGGAAATACAAACTGAAATACTGAATTGAAAATAACAATAATCACAACTGTTTAAGGAAAAGTATAGGGGTAACCTAACATTCCAAGCTCTCAGAACTCTGTCTGCTACCCCAAAGTTCCTTGTATCTAATAATACCTGCACAATCACCTTTACACCATAGAATGGTGCACCGGGCAAACAACAACCTGGATAAGCCGCGAAGCTCATGTGAGTGACAATAATTCTACGTATGTGATAATATTAAAAACCAACCGTCGATTCGGTTTATCAACGTCAAATATCATATTTTATGAAATCATAATCAAGTCACTGAAAATCCCGAAGGAGTCACCCAGATATCCAACGACTCATTTGAAACAAGTCACAAAAGCTCACAACCATAAACTCATACAACATAATGAAAAGTAGGGCTAGGAAAACACAGTTCAGCCGAAGCCTACATCTCTGAAGCTATCTCAATCCAAACTCAATCCAAAGAATCAACAAAGTAATTAATCGGGTTTCAGACCTCTCAATGGAACCATAACACCAAACGGGATTCCAGACCACTCAACAAAATCCAACCAAGATACGATTCCGGACCACTTAACGGAATCGCGGAGTAGAAGGGATTCCAGACCTCTCAACGGAATCCGAGTGGATACGATTCTGAACCTCTCAAAAGAATCACGGAGTACAATGCATATCGAACCACTCAATGATATCTAAGCTGGATACGATTCCAGACCACTCAACAAAATTTAGACGGAGCAGGGAACATGATCACTCAACGAAACCCCATCGATACTCAGTTCTGGATCACTCAACGAAACCAAGTGGAAGGCCAACAACCATAATGTACAACGGCTCAAAGAAACGAGATATGAATCAAGTTATTCAATCTACAAAAGCTTAACAAGTGAAATAAGTCACAAATACTAAATTTAGAACGAATCAATGAAGCAGAAAATGAATCAATATCGAAGCAACAAATCCCCATCACAATGGGTTAACGGTCCACTACTAGCCCTCACATTTCATCACAACATGCCAATCATACAAATCAAACCATATCTCAAATATACATGTCAAATCTCATTTCATAAACATAAATCGATGGCTAAGTATTAAAAATAACAATTCAATAGAAAACATATTTATAAAACCAAGTCATATCCACACAGGATAACAATTACAAAAACAGGGTAATCACCAATATCACATGTATTAAAGTCACTCACCTGGAGTCCTCGCTAATGCATCCTAGCACAAGAATTGAGACGTCATGCACTATCGTCGCCTAAAACAAAGTACAAGTCCACATTTAGATTTCCTTCGATAATTCACCTACTCAAAAACTCCCATATGTCCCCCACAACAACATTTAATGAGAATCAAACCACCATTCAAAGGTAGGGTCCATGATCCTACGTCACTTGCTCCGTAAGATCCAACCATTATATTTTCGATTCGTAAGTTCCTAAGGTCCTTAAATATTACGTACTATAATGTATCAAAGTTTGGTGATGATCCAATGGTCAGATTGTCGATTGCTATAATGTTCGAGTGGCGGACCTTAACAAAATTTCGCCAGATTCTACAGATTTTGCAAATTTTCTAGGCAATCTTTAGAACTCCATATCTCACTCGTTTCTCACCCAAATTTGATCCATAATATACCAAAACGAAGCTAGAGAAGTGTAGAACAAGATTATACCTGCTTGGAGTCCAAATGGTGGCCAGAAAATGGCCTGAAATACGGCTGTCCGCAAGAAAACTAGTAACTCATCGGAATTTTTGGGCAAACTTTAAACGTCCATAACTTTGTCAATACTCAACCAAATTGAGTGATTTAAAACCGAAAATCATAGCTTGGAAAGAGATGACTAGAGTGGTTTTTCATTGTTTTTAAGTGTTTTTAGAGTATTTTGGAGTGTTTTAGTGTGTCTTTGACAGAAAATACGAAAATTTAAAAAAAAAATTAGAAAAGGTTTTGAAAAACCCAAAAAGAATCGTTTTTGAGTTGTTTTTGTGTGTTTGTGTCTTAGGGTACCTTCCAACACAATGATGAGGATTTGGTTTTTAATTGCATGACTGTTAAAGAAAGTTACAAACATGGATGGAAGTTTGATATGCCTTTGGTTTATGCTTGGTTGTAGTTAACGTTTACGAATTCATATGTAATCACAAAGGAAAAAAATCAATTTTTGTAACATGCTTGAAGGAAGGAACTCAAACTAACGCTACAACCCTCAGAGACTTGAGCCTAAACTTTGTTTGGAGAGTTATTAATCTGTGATTTCTTGTTTTCTAAAGTTGTTGCATGATCTCATTATTCTTTGCTTGGTTGCTACTTAGAATGCGTTTTATCACCTTAGTTCCAAATACTAGAACTCATGCATGTTTCATTCAAAACTTAAAATTGAGTGCATAACATATAACAAGATGAAGTTGTTTAGTAGTTACCACCAGAGCCAAAAAGCCTTCATCCCATGCATTTGTTTTGTAGGTTTAACCCCTTTGAGCCTTAATTAGCCTATTTTCTTTGATTAGCCACATTATCCCTACCTAGCCTAGAATAGGACTATCCACACCCTTGTTCTTAATGTATAGTGGAGCATGACTTAGAAGGAATTCCTTTTGATCACATATATTGCAGAAATCAAGTGTGGGGGAAGAAATAGGGCATGTGTAGAAAAAAAAAAGAAAAAAAAAACAGAAAGAAGAAGAAAAAGAAAACAAAAAAGTTGTGAAATAAGTGAGAAAGAACTCACGAGTATTGGTTGTTGAAGAAGGGGTCTAAAAAGTTTGAATATGACCTTAAGTTGTATGAATCCCCTTAGTATTTCAAGTTATTTGCTGCATTCAAGAGTGAATTCTAAGTTGATTTCATTACTTTGCTTACTATTGCTTTAAGAACGTTTGTTTATCATTACCTTTCTTTGTTAGCCAATACCCTTAGCCCCGTTACAACCCCTTGACTTCTATCTTGGTTGTTATGTGTTTCAATCTGTGGAGTTTGGGATTGGTATGAGCATATGGTATCCTTGGTTTTCACATCTAAGTAGTGGCATTCCATTCATGAGTGTTGGAAATGTGCCCTAAAACCAATCATATGATGATACTTTACGGACATTTCACATGTTAAACTAATCTAGTTTAATATCAAGGGCAAATATTATTGTTTGAGCCGTCTCATATAAATGTTATATGCTTAAACGATAAGTCCAAGGAATATGTGATTGGGAGAATGCAATCTAAAGAAGTTAGATTCATGAGACCATTCTTTCGTAGACACATCCTAAACGTTCCTGATCATAGGATTGCCAATTGGGCATTGACAGTCCGTTAAGATCAGTACGTGCTGTGTCTTCTCTCAGGGAGAGTGACTAGTCTCGAGTCATTGGTGTGTGTGACATCAAGGCAAGTACGTAGGTGCTTAATAGAGAATGAGTTCACTGAACACGATCAACGAAGAGTTCTTATATTCATGTCACATGAGAACTCATGGTTGGGATAATGCAAAGTAGTCATTTGACCTGAGGCATCACAGCTGTCTTGTGGTTAAGTCCTTGATCTTTGATTATGTCAAAGTCACCCCATCCGCGGGTGTCCACGGCATCGTTGGGGTTAAGCCACTTAGCTATGGAGGCAAGTGAATGCGCAACAAGGGATCTCTAACCTTCAAACCGTTTGAGGGAGAATACTCTATGATATGATTTGGAATCTCTGGCTAGAGTATGAATGAGATTTAGGAAGTCGTTCCAAATCACATATAAGCACACGAATCACATTGGATAGTAGACATGAATAAATAAACTATCAAACCAAACAATGTGGTCAAGAGTATTGTATTAGAGAAAGACCGTATTGCATTTGTAATCCTAAACTGAATAGGTTCTCCACCTCTTCTGATTAGCTTGGGTAACCATGATATGCTGCTAGGTGTCACTCATGGTTTGTGGAAGCCCTAAACGTGTATAATCACTAAAGGGAGAATTGAAAGTAAGTTTCAATTCACAATCGATTTGAAAGAGTTCTAATCGCCCACTGCCTCGCTAAAAGGAACCTAATGGATCGTACACCGTGTAAGGTGGAGATTGAAGAAACAATGGAGATGAGTAAGAATAATTAAATGGTTTAATTGTTTATGGCAAGGATTAATTAATATGTTAATTAATCAAACGAATAAGTTCGTTAAAGACCTCGGGATAGTTTTGGAACTTAAAGCCCAATGGGCTTCGAACGTCAAGCCCATTGACTTAAGTTGTATGACAATTTAATGAATAAAGATTCACAAAGGCCCAAAAGCCCAAATTCCCTATATGGCCGGCCATGTTAGAGAGAATGGCCTTTTGGTTCTTTAGGTCACTTATTTGAAGTGACTATATAAAGGACTTTATAGCCTAAATTCATTAAGGGTTTCTTTTGGAGAAAATTGGTGAGAACTTGTCTCTCCTTTTCTCTCTAGGAAGCCGGCCCCCTTGGAGGGTGCATCTAGCAATCCCACTACTCCAAGGTCACTCATTTCTTCTCCAATCTCTCCTTGGTGTGGAGACTTAGAGGTTCTCAATTTTGGGAACTTGGAGAAACCTTTTCATCCATCCAAATCCATAGATTTTAGATGCAAGGAATGAAGGCCCTCTCTTTGGGTGATTAGCCTTTGCTTATGCAAAGAGGAATCTACAAAGGTATAATTTCTCAACTCACTTTGATTTGAGTTGAGTCTTGGTTCACCAATCTACTAGGCTTTGAATTTCATGGTTAATGTTTTGTTTTTGAATGCATGCAAGCATGATTCCGCCTTTTAATTGTTAAATGCATGCTATAGATGTTATTCAAATGAACATGTTTTCACAAAATCATCCTTCAAGTGGTATCAGAGCCTAGGTCTAGTAGTTGGTGAATCCTTTTGGGTTTTGTAGTTCATAGTTTGTGATTTAAAAGTTGTAATATGTTACAAGCTTTATTCTTGTTTCTTTGAATGTAAATTTTGTTAGAAAATTTGCCATCTCAAATGTTGTAGATGTAGTTCATATGAGCATGAATATTGGAGCTAAAATTTGGTGCCATGTTTTTGGGAATTTTCGGCCAAATCCAAAGGGTGGATTTTTTGGTTCTTGTTTGACTTGTTAAAAGTGTTTTCAAGTGACTTTTGGAACCCCTATGTACCCTAGTTTGGTTATATGTTATTTCCCTAAAGTTTGAATGGTTTTGGAATGTTTTTGGGTGAAAAATGTCCATGGAAATTTTTTGAGTTTTTCATGAATGTTCTTCATTGTTCTTGACATTTTTGCCAAGAACAAAAAGTTTTGTGTTTTGATTCAAAGTTTTGATTTATTTCATAAAGTTTATGTTTTATGTTTTTCAAATGTTTAAATGTTTTAGATATTTGTTTAAATGGTGTAAGAGATGTAAGAGATATTATGGTGGGTGTGAAAGGATTAATTCCATTTCACACACACCACTTGCACCACTTGCATGCTTTATGTCTAACTTAGCAATCAACACACACATCACTCATTTCTCCTATCCAAAACCGGCCCTCCCTCAAGTGGGAGTACTTTTGGGGCTTTTATGCAATTACATAAAGTTTTGATACTTTTGTGTATTTGCACTTTGGCCCAAAAGTTTACGTTTTTACGTTTAGGTCCAAAAACGCTAAAGGACAAATTGTTTTGCTCCTTTAATGAAGTTTTTGCTTTGTTTAAATTTTGGGTTCTAGTGTAATTACATGAAGTAGTGGACTTTTGTGTTCTTACAAAGTGACCCCAAAAGTTTATGTTTTTGCAATATTTCCCAAAGGTTGTGGTAATTGCATTTTGGCCCAAATTAGGTTGAGAACAAAATTGTTTTGTCTCTTTAAATGAGAATTGGATTTTCATTTCATTTAGCTCCATTTAAATCAATTTTATGGATACAAAAACCAAATGAAAATGTTGCATTCTATTTAATTAGTTAAAGTGTTAATTAATTAAAGGATGATTATGAACCTAAGCCTAATATAATTGAGCTATGTGAAAGGCCGTTTCAAATTTGTTTGAACCATGGGAATGTGTAGATTAGATTTTGGTTGTAATTTGATTTGATCAAAATGTTGTAAAAGGGCATAAGCCCTTCTTTACTTTAAAGTAATTTGTTTTATGCAAATGTTGTAATGAGCATAAGCTCACCTTCACTTTGAAGTACTTCTTTCTTGCTTTATTTGATATGCATGAAAATGAAGTAGTTGGGTCCAACGCCCCTAAGACAACACGCCTTAATGTGATTAAACGCGTAACTAAAATCAATCACCATCCCTAGACCGAGATTCAACACAAGGCTCGTGTTGAATCTAAACAAAGGTTCATAGTCATCCTAAGGCCCTACGGCAACTATATAGTCCATCAAATGAATGCAAAGGTTATGTTAGTAGTATCATATACTCTTGCTTTAAAAACCGTTTTATAAGCATAGTGGGAGTATTATATACAACTAAAAACAATCATATGGACCAATAGTTGTAATATGACCAAAATTGTTTTAATAGAGATTAAAATGTATGTTTATATGTGATGAGACCTAAAACCCTCAACCAAACCATTATTAAGTTGATAAGCGTGAGAGTGCTTTGAACACTTGTACACCGCCTTCACCCTATCATGGGGGAGTGCAAAGTGCATGCTTATACTCAGGAGGAGTCTATATACATGCTTGATGAGGTGAGTGTAGGCAACGAGGATGGCCGACATCGTATCATCGTGAGGCTATTCTTGAACCCCTTCATGAACTAAGCATGGTGGGAATGACTTAACTAAGTGCAGTGGAGCCAACATCATATCAATGTGAGGTGACATTCTCTAGAGGCCAAATAAGATGGGTACTTGCAAGTGATGCAAATGAGTAAGCGTACTCTCTCATTATTATTAATGCTAGCCAACATCATATCATTGTGAGGTGGGCTTGGTAGTAGTGAGTCTCCCATACCCTACTAAGAGTTTCATCCAAAACTCTCGAATTCCAATGAGGGATATGGAATTTGCCAAAAATAGTGGGTGGTGCTATTTGATTTAAAGACCCGGATCAAATGGCTTAAAATCAATCAATTTATATTCGTTATGTATTTATTTACCAATATATTTGCAAACGCTATCCAACACTTGACAAATAAAAACCGAAAGTTTAGTTTCCGTACTTGGTACTACAAAACCATAGATTGTCTTTAATGACTTGTAAATGTACCTAAGTAGTCTCATCCTCACAATCTTCCTATTGATAATGTATCATTGGAAGAACATGTTAGATAAGGTCTATCATAAAGAGGACAACACTTTTAATGTCATAATTCTTCAAATACAATTTGTTGTATGAAGAAATAGGAGTTGCTTTGAACAACTCTTAGTCAATGCAAACACTTAGTGCTTGTTTCTTTGTTATATGAACAAAGAACTTGAGAAGAAAGCACAAAGGCATGGACACTTAATGTGCCATGATTCTTCACTTACAATTTGTTGTATGAAGAAATAAGAGTTGCCTTGTACAACTCTTGAAAGTTTGTAATTATGTTTAGAACATAATGGTTGGTTGACAAAAATAGTCCATCAACATGGACTTATGATGATTTTGAATCATTGAGTGTTGAAGTGTTAAACCACTTAACGAGACGGAAACTAGGCTAGGACTTCACCTTTATGTCCCTATCCTAATGGTTCACTAAGTTTATTGTAAACTATGTAGTGAACAATAAACATATGCTCTCCAAATCGTTTGATGTGTATAACACAATTGAAATAAGTTTCAAGAGAGATAGTGGGAGTTTAGGGACCATGACTATTGTAGTCAAAGGAGAAGTCAAATAAAGAAGATAAAATTAACTCCAAGGGAACAAACTTTCGTTATGAAAGGATGGACATTGGAAGGGGTATTTGCAAGAAATGTCTTGCAAGTGTCAAGAACACACCTTTCGAAGGTGTTGTAAATTGTTCTTGAATAGTTCAAAACAGTTGGTTCTTTTACTTGAATGTTTGATTCCGTATTAGTAACTATGTTTTACAATCGTTGTAAAAGTGTGACTAATAAGAAGTAGAAGATATATGAGAGAAGAAAAAGGTGCTTCACATTCGGAACGTGAATAAAATATAGATCTCTGCGAAAGCAAATAGTACTTACCTCCTCATATGAACTACCAAAGAAATTGGAAAAACCAAAGATTGTCTTTACATTCCAATTTTAAGGAATTTAATTCCGTCACTATAGTAGAGATGGATGAATGTTTTGTTTGACAAAACATTGTTCTTTATTAATCAATGATTGGATCATGGTAATCTAATTGATAGTCTCTATAGTAGAGATAATATGGTGGTGTTAACTGTTTAGAATAAAATGATGCTTAAAACCCAAAAAGGTTGCAAGGTAGTGACTAATCCCAACTAAGTTGTGATACCTCTAAAACATAAGTTACGAGTTGGTGATAGATGGGTGCTTTGGATTGTTAGATCCGGATCCAATACCTTCTTGTTAAATTTTGTATAGAGGCGAAATGTTCGAATCTTTATTCTTTTGGAAAGAAGAAAGAATCACAAAGTTGTTGAGGTTAATTCACTTAGATGTTAGTGGGACTTGTCCACAACATAATACTACTCATGTTGTATGACATTCACCGAAGATCACTCTCGGTTGGACTATAGTTTATTTTGAATAAACACAAATCCGAATACTTTGCAAAATGTTTCAAAGAATTCAAGTAATGTAAGTTGATGAGTAAGACGTCTAAAGTATTTACCTCCTTAGATTTGATCCAAGATAAGGTAACACTTTAGAACAGTTTCCTTGAAAGATATCAAGGAAAAAAGCATCATAAGATAATAAATTTCTCCATTAAGGAGAAGAACGAACTTAAATAAGATTTAGTTCGTTGGATGTTATCTATTACCCATATATAGGATATATACTTCTAAAAACAATATGATTGTCAATTAGAAGATCTTCCAAATTTTTCATAACTCCATAAGATGTAGTTGGAAAGAAAGACAAATCTTAAGCATATTAAGATTTGGGGTTGTGAGCTAATAAGCAATATTTGTTTGATAACAATCTTGTGGGATATCCTTAAATTAACTTTTGGATATCGCTTCTATAAACCAACTAACAAATGTTGTTTTGTTGGGTAGTTCATTGTAATCCTACAACGTGATTTGCCTAAAAGCAAATGAACGAGAGATAGAACTCAAAGAATGGGTTCTTTGAGAGACAAGAAAGTAATCAACAAATATAAACAACCTAGTTCCTATACCACAAGCTCCAAGGTAGTCGAGAAGGATTTATAAACCGTTTCAGTTGAATGGTTTGAACTTTATGACTATGTCATAGAGTTGCACCTCTTAATTCGAAAGAAATAAGAATGAAAATCCTTATGACTACATTGAGTGTATATATATGATATATACTCAAGGAAATGGTAAAGTACCATTTGACCCGAAATAATGAAAACCCCATAGCTAATTGGTAGCTTAAGGTGACTGCAATCAAAGAGAATGGTTGACTTTGAAGAAACCATCTTTGACGTAGTCTTGTTTTTCAATTAATTCGAAGATAGCTGGCTACAACTAAATGGTGATTCAGTGTTTGGACATTATATGGGTTTCCGAAACCATTATTAAGATAGTCTTGATAATATATATGTCTAAAACTATGAATCACAAGACATGTAAGTTGTAGAGATCCATCCATCATGAATCTTAGCAAGCTAGTGGGAGCTATATGCATCTTATGAGAGAAAGTTCAAATTGTTTAATTTCTCATAAAGATGTAAATGAACCTTTTGTTTACTAGGTTTACAAAAGATTAGTGGGAGTTAATCATGTTCCTAAAATTTAAATATATATGATATATTAATTTTGGAAATGAAAAAGAATTCTTCTTCGTTAAAGTTATGACTTTAAACATTCTATAACGATAGAATGTATATGGGAGTTAATCATGTTCCTAAAATTTAATATATATGATATATTAATTTTGGAAATGAAAAGAATTCTTCTTTGTTAAAGTTATGACTTTAAAACATTATATGAAGATAGAATGTATATGGGAGACATAGTCTATATACATGGGATGGAAATCTATAATGATAGATTTTTAGGATATAATTGGATTATATCAATTCCTAATAATAGACAAAAGATGATAGGAAGTTTCTCATATGATGATGAACTTCAATCAATAGGACAACTCTAGTGAGACTAAGAAGTTGATCTTCTCAAAGAGAACGTACTCTTTGACTCCCAAAGAAATAATGCGTAAATAGAATCCTTTATGCATACGCATAAAGGGGATTTATGTATTTCATATTGTATGAAAACCATTGATATGAGTTGTACCTAGAACGGTACAAGACGATATCAGTGCAAGCCCAGGATCAGAACCATGGCAGCTGTCAAGTGAGTCCTTAAGTATTTAAGAAATACTAAAGGATAGATTCCTCAAAGAATGAGGAAGAATTAGAGTAACGTAAAGGAAGCGTAAATGTATTAGATTATGAATCTAATCCATCATTGGATGTTTCTTCATTATGAATGAAGAGATAATCAAATATCTCTTTATTATGACTAAAGAGATATTTGGATGGAAACATTAAAAGTAATGACTTTAGTGTGTTCCATTATGAATGCAAAATATATTGCCATATAGAAGCTTACAACAATGTTGTTTGGATGGGAAAGTTCATTTATGAACTCTCTATTCGGTTCCAACCAGAAAGTGTATCTAGTGTACTGACACTATGACACTAATAGGGTGATAGCTCAAGCCAGGGAATCAAGGTCTCATCAAGGTCCGAACTCAAATGAGAGACTGAACCACATGATTGAGAATCATGTATAATGGTGACGTTGTTATTCTCAAGGTTGCTTCTATGGATAACATATAGATATCCATTGTCTAGGCGTACTATTCAGCCATTTATGAAATGACTACAGAAGAGGTATCATCACTGATGATCAAGCTGATTGGCTTTAGTGCAAGTGGGAGATTGTTGGAAATGTGCCCTAAAACCAATCATATGATGATACTTTACGGACATTTCACATGTTAAACTAATCTAGTTTAATATCAAGGGCAAATATTATTGTTTGAGCCGTCTTATATAAATGTTATATGCTTAAACGATAAGTCCAAGGAATATGTGATTGGGAGAATGCAATCTAAAGAAGTTAGATTCATGAGACCATTCTTTCGTAGACACATCTTAAACGTTCCTGATCATAGGATTGCCAATTGGGCATTGACAGTCCGTTAAGATCAGTACGTGCTGTGTCTTCTCTCAGGGAGAGTGACTAGTCTCGAGTCATTGGTGTGTGTGACATCAAGGCAAGTACGTAGGTGCTCAATAGAGAATGAGTTCACTAAACACGATCAATGAAGAGTTCTCATATTCATGTCACATGAGAACTCATGGTTGGGATAATGCAAAGTAGTCATTTGACCTGAGGCATCACAGTTGTCTTGTGGTTAAGTCCTTGATCTTTGATTATGTCAAAGTCACCCCATCCGCGGGTGTCCACGGCATCGTTGGGGTTAAGCCACTTAGCTATGGAGGCAAGTGAATGCGCAATAAGGGATCTCTAACCTTCAAACCGTTTGAGGGAGAATACTCTATGATATGATTTGGAGTCTCTGGCCAGAGTATGAATGAGATTTAGGAAGTCGTTTCAAATCACATTGGATAGTAGACATGAATAAATAAACTATCAAACCAAACAATGTGGTCAAGAGTATTGTATTAGAGAAAGACCGTATTGCATTTGTAATCCTAAACTGAATAGGTTCTCCACCTCTTCTGATTAGCTTGGGTAACCATGATATGCTGCTAGGTGTCATTCATGGTTTGTGGAAGCCCTAAACGTGTATAATCACTAAAGGGAGAATTGAAAGTAAGTTTCAATTCACAATCGATTTGAAAGAGTTCTAATCCCCCACTGCCTCGCTAAAAGGAACCTAATGGATCGTACACCGTGTAAGGTGGAGATTGAAGAAACAATGGAGATGAGTAAGAATAATTAAATGGTTTAATTGTTTATGGCAATGATTAATTAATATGTTAATTAATCAAACGAATAAGTTCGTTAAAGACCTCGAGATAGTTTTGGAACTTAAAGCCCAATGGGCTTCGAACGTCAAGCCCATTGACTTAAGTTGTATGACAATTTAATGAATAAAGATTCACAAAGGCCCAAAAGCCCAAATTCCCTATATGGCCGGCCATGTTAGAGAGAATGGCCTTTTGGTTCTTTAGGTCACTTATTTGAAGTGACTATATAAAGGACTTTATAGCCTAAATTCATTAAGGGTTTCTTTTGGAGAAAATTGGTGAGAACTTGTCTCTCCTTTTCTCTCTAGGAGGCCGGCCCCCTTGGAGGGTGCATCTAGCAATCCCACTACTCCAAGGTCACTCATTTCTTCTCCAATCTCTCCTTGGTGTGGAGACTTAGAGGTTCTCAATTTTGGGAACTTGGAGAAACCTTTTCATCCATCCAAATCCATAGATTTTAGATGCAAGGAATGAAGGCCCTCTCTTTGGGTGATTAGCCTTTGCTTATGCAAAGAGGAATCTACAAAGGTATAATTTCTCAACTCACTTTGATTTGAGTTGAGTCTTGGTTCACCAATCTACTAGGCTTTGAATTTCATGGTTAATGTTTTGTTTTTGAATGCATGCAAGCATGATTCCGCCTTTTAATTGTTAAATGCATGCTATAGATGTTATTCAAATGAACATGTTTTCACAAAATCATCCTTCAATGAGATCATATACATTTATGTTAATAACTCCAGAAATTGCTTTCTTTGATGGTAACATATGTGAGTGTTAGTTTTCATGTTTACATCAATGTTCTCACATATACCTAGTATAGGGAGTGTAGTCAGAAAATATGTGTGAAAATAGAGTGTATATCCGGTGAGGAATTGAGGGAATTCTCTAAGGCATGTTACTACATTCAAAATGTTGTTTTAAGTGATTAAATGCGAGCTAGTAAGTGGTGACTGTGATTAAGTATGCGCTTGAGGGTAGGGATGACTAAAATCTACGTGAGTAGTGATTTTTAGCATGTCATGTTCTATTGGAAATCCCTGAGGCGAATGTTGGAAGGTTTAGGTTATGTTTTGTTTTGTTTTGTTTGTTTCATTTGTTTTGCTCGATGACTAGCAAAAGCTAAGTGTGAGGGAATTTAATAGGAGCATATTTATACGACTTAGTTAGCTTGTTTTCTTGCATTTTCATAGTTTGTTTGTGTTTATTATAGTGTTTTAAGCTATTTTCGTGTGTTTGTAGGTCCAAATGACAAAATTGACAAGAAAGTGCATTTTGAAGCATTTTGGAGCAGTTTTGGGCACTAAATGGATAGCACATGTATGGGCCAAGGTGGATGGACGTTTTTGGAGTTCAAAAGGCTAGGAATCTGATAGGGAGATGAAGAAATTAAATTCAAGACAAAGAAGATAAGGAATCAGCTCAAAAAAGGAAACATTATCCAAAATGTTATCCAACCTTAGCTTATCCAAACTAACCTTATCTTATCTTATCCTATCCTAATCTTATCATGCCTTAATCCTAACTGCAAGGGGACCTAAATATATATTTCTAGAACCTATTTCTAGAAGCATTCTCTTCTAAAAATCCCAAATCAGCCACAAAAACACATTGTTTATAGAATCCCTACAAAAGTGGCACCTATTTCCTTCTAGAAGGCTTTTGCCTTGCCTTGCAAGCAATTCCCACTCCCTCCAATGTGTGCCGCACCTTTCCTCACCCAATTCCCTTTGGATTCTGATTTAATTAGCCTTGCCCCTTATGGATTTGGGTTGTGCAAACCTTTTCAAAAATTAATTGGGCCAAACCTTTTCCTTAGTGGATTTAAACCCTTGTGCCGCACCCTAGGGCCCTAATTCTCTTAGTGTGCTGATTTCTAACCCTAATCTGATTCACCCTAAGGTTTTGCCAAGCCTATATATACATGTTTTCAACACAAATTCGTGACCACCCATCATACCATTCAGAAACACTTTTGCTGCAGCCCTAAACACCATTCTACACCATTCTACATCAACATACATCCTTGCCACACCCTTTGGAGAAGAAGAAGATCCTTGCCGTGCATTCCATTGATGAAATAGGACTTTGTGCACAAGCCATCTGCATCCTTGGGAGTTCTAAGAGTTCTTTCTTCCCTCATTTCAGTTTCAATGTTTATTTCAATTTGCTTTTCAATTGCTATGAACATGTGTAACTAAGTTTTTATTAGTTAGTGGTGAATTCGAAGCCATGTACATATGTTTAATATGAATTGATTCCTTTCAGTTATTGTTTCGTAAAATATGAATGTGATTTACTTATCTAGTTGATTGATAACTTATTCTTGTGTGTTGATTAAGGAGGCCTACTTAGTTTGCATGCTTGAATCTGATGCTAAATTATAATGGACTTTCACCTAATCGTTAGGAACTTATAATTACAAGTAGTGAAGATTGTTAGTCACAATCGTGTAAGTAGATTCTTGGCAAGAGTATCATGCAGTTCATAGTTATAATTGCCTTGTCAATGCTTATGATTTCCATGGAACTTAATGATCTTTGAATGTATCTCTATCATGATGTTCATATAGGGAACTTGATGAGAATAATTTGGTTGCGATGCGTTGTCCATTCAATTCAATGAATTTAGGGAAATCTAAGAGTTAATTTGTGCATTCACGATTGATTTAGGGCATTGTCGTTCATGGTTTAAAGAAACAATACTGGAAATCGATTTATGTTGCATATGTTCATGTGTGGAGAAGGATCCTCTAACTAGCCTTTCACCCTTGAATTCATCTCAATTTCGTTTTAGTTTACTTTGTTTTGTAATTTGTTTAGTTTTAATTCAATTTCGTCAAAAACCAAACCCCCTTTTCTATTTTGTGTTTTTAAGTCTAGTTTAGTGTTTTAGAGTTTAATTTGAGTAGATTAGCAGCCCTAGTTAATCCCAGTTTAGAATGATCCATACTTACATCTTTGCTACAATTGTCATCAATAGGGTTTAATTTGTGTGTCGAGTTAAATTTCACATCATATATTATAACACTTCACGAAATTTAATAAAATCAATTTCCGTAAAAGTCTGCCGTATTTCCCCTACATGGATTCCAAAGCTAAAACAAAGATCCATGTCACTACCAGAATAGTTAAGCTCCACGTACTTATCCATGTCACTACCAAAATAGTTAAGTTCCACATACTTATGCACGTCATTACTAAAATAGCTATACTTATCCACGTCAATATCGAAATAGCTAAGTTCCACATACTTGAAGAAGCTCCTTGATCGCTCCTAACACCATATTTCTTCTACTTTCTTTTATTTCCTAATCTCTCTCTAACACACACACACACACACACACACACACATACACACACATACATACATACATACATACATACATACATATACATATATATATATATATATACACACACACACAACAACAACAACAAAGCCTTTTCCCACTAAGTGGGGTTGGCTATATGAATCATAGAATGCCATTGCGCTTGGTTCTGTGTCATGTCTTCCGTTAGATCCAAGCACTCTAAGTCTTATCTTAGAGTCTCTTCCAAAGTTTTCATAGGTCTTCCTCTACCCCTTCGGCCCTGGACCTCTGTCCCATAGTCGCATCTTCTAACCGGAGTGTCAATAGTTTTTTTTTGCACATGTCCAAACCACCGTAATCGATTTTCTCTTATCTTTCCTTCAATTTCGGCTACTCCTACTTTACCTCAGATATCCTCATTTCTAATCTCAACTTTTCTCGTGTGCCCACACATCTAATGAAGCATCCTCATCTCCGCTGCACCCATTTTATGTATATGTTGATGCTTCACCACCCAACATTCCGTGCCATACAGCATCATTGGCCTTATTGTCATCCTATAAAATTTTCCCTTGAGCTTCAGTGGCATACGGTGATCACACAACATGCCGGATGCATTCTTCCACTTCAACCATCCAACTTGTATTCTATGATTGATGTCGCACAACACGCTGGATACAAACTAATGTACTCTGCATGGATACTACGTGCAACGTACAAGATATAAAGATTTGGAGGAATTGAATGAATAACAATGAAGGGTTGAATGCTATTTATGGTAGACAAAGTCTGCTATAAGAAAAACAAATTGGCTGAGAAGAAACTTTAGAGCAAAACACGTGGTTGATGACTTACGGGATACAAGGCCAAGTGGCAACCCATGAAAAGTTGAGTTCCTCACACGATGAAGTGTCGTAGGAAACTTGACATGTATAATGTAAGGATAGCTTAGTAAGGCTATGTGATGTCTACAAGAATCGGAGTGATACATACAAACTACATGGCTTGAATAAATAATAACAGTGAAGATAGGAAAAAGGGGTGTGATATTTACACACCCCATTTTACTTCTCACACACCTTTTTAATTTTCGATCGTCGGATCGGATGAATTGAAGAAGATCAATGGACAGAAATTATCAAGGGATGTGTGAGAAGTAAAATGAAATGTATGGATAGTACACTCCTAGAAAAAATACTTGGTAGGTCACATTAGGAAAATAAATACTACGATGTCTCATAATTGGCTAGCTATTTTAACTTTCGACATTGCTCATCACCTAGTTTAAAAAAAATTAACAAAACTCTTGAAGATTCTTTAAATCTTGCTTTAAACCTAGGTAATCATTATTTTGATAATTCTCCGCTTTATTCAAACAATTTTGTTCCTGATAATTAGCTTTGACTTATTATTGCTTATTTTTGTCTGGACTCTTAACCCCACTTTTTAACCAAAATACAAAATAAATGCTCCATAAATATATCTTGGTCATCAATGAAAAGAGCCACGTCGGTGGTAATACTGAAAAGAAAAAATAAATAAAGGTAAATGTTATAAAAATATAAAAGTTAGAGAGATAACCTTTATAGTAAGTGGACCGAAGCAGATGTAAAATATCACACTGTAATTAAAACACAAGGAGATGGCAAATTAAGGAGGGGGAATGGATGATCTTATTGAACTTTCCTTTTTTCTGATGTATTCTCTCTGTGTATAATGATAGCAATAAGAGTGCTCTATTTATAGAGCAACTCCCTACGCACATTTCTTACACTTTGAAAAATTTACAGCATGCATGTGGAAAACTATGATCTCCTGCATCCAAAGTCAATTACAATTGGTATGGGTATTGTAAATGTCTGTGTGTGTGTTGAAAACTCTACTCAATGTTTTCAATTTCTATGTGGGCATTCAATACCCACTAGTGTTTTCAACACTCCCCCTTGGATGCCCACATATCAACATCAGTTGCCTCGTTAAAACCTTGCTTAGAAAAACCCAGTGGGAAAAAACCATAGCGAAGGAAAAAGAGTACAACTTTACCTGGATTGTTGATATAGTGTTCAGTATGCTCATGTTGCCTCGTTAAAACCTTGATAGGAAAAACCCAGTGGGAAAAATCCTAATCGAAGGAAAAAGAGTACAACAAGCATGTATCATGGATGCTCCCCCTGAGATGTATCTCCCCCTGATTCCGCATTCTCCAAACTTAGTTGTTTGGTAAGTCGACGTAATTCGATACTTTGCACTAACTTCTGAAACGTGCATTTTGGTAGGGACTTGGTGAACAAGTCTGCCTGATTTTCATTAGAACGGATTTGTCTGACTTCAATAACTTTAGCCTTCTGAAGCTCATGTGCGCTGAAAAACTTTGGAGATATGTGTTTAGTCTTATCGCCCTTGATGAATCCTTCTTTCATTTGGGCAACACAGGCTGCATTATCTTCATGAATGACAGTTGGATTATCTGTCTTCGAAGTTAGACCACATGAATTCCGAATATGATGGATCATTGACCTTAACCAAGAACATTCACGACTTGCTTCATGTAAAGCAAGTATTTCTGAATGATTTGAAGATGTAGCAACCAATGTTTGCTTTGTTGAGCGCCATGAGATCGCTATATCTCCATTTTTGAACACATATCCAGTTTGTGAGCGGGCTTTATGCGGATCAGAGAGGAAACCAGCATCTGCATATCTGACAAGGACCTGGTCATTTGTGGAGTTCTTTGAGTAAAAGAGACCCATATCTGTTGTCCCACGAAGGTATCGCAATACATCTTTGACACCCTTCCAATGACGGATTGTTGGAGCAGAGCTATACCTGGCTAACAAGTTGACTGAAAAAGCTATATCTGGTCTAGTACATTGTGCTAAATACAACAAAGCACCTACTGCACTCAGATATGGTACTTCTGGACCAATGACCACTTCATCCTCTTCTTTTGGACGGAATGGATCTTTCTTAATGTCCAGAGAACGAACGACCATTGGCGTGCTGAGTGGATAAGCCTTGTCCATATCAAATCGCTTCAAGATTTTTTCAATGTAAGCTGATTGGTGGACCAAAATTCCACTAGCACAATGCTCGATCTGCAGGCCGAGACAATATTTTGTTTTCCCAAGGTCTTTCATTTCAAATTCGCTTTTCAGATATTCAGCAGTTTTATGGAGCTATTCAGGAGTCCCAACTAAGTTCATATCATCAACATATACTGCCATTATAGCAAATCCAGAGTTGGATTTCTTAATGAACACACAAGGGCAGATGACATTGTTGATATACCCTTCTTTGATCAAATACTCACTGAGACGATTATACCACATTCGTCCAGATTGTTTCAGTCCATACAATGATCCCCTTAATTTGATCGAAAGCATATCTCGTGGTTTGTTACTTGTTTCAGGCAACTTAAGTCCTTCTGGGACTTTCATGTATATGTCAGTATCTAATTCTCCATATAGATACGCAGTGATGACATCCATAAGTCGCATATCAAGCTTTTCTGAAACCAATAAACTTATTAAGCAACAGAACGTAATTGCGTCCATTACAGGAGAGTATGTCTCCTCATAATCAATTCCAGGTCTTTGTGAAAAGCCTTGTGCAACGAGTCGTGCTTTGTATCTAGCAATCTCGTTTTTCTCATTGCGTTTCCTTGTGAATACCCATTTGTAACCTACGGGGTTTACATCAGGTGGGGTTTGGATTACTGGTCCAAAAACACTTCGCCTTTCCAAGGAATTTAATTCTGCCTGGATTGCATCTTTCCACTTAGGCCAATCTTGTCTATGTTTGCACTCATCAACAGAGCGGGGCTCAATATCATCACTTAATATGATTTCAGTGGCTACTGCGAATGTAAACATATCGTCAATGATTATTTCATTCCGATACCACAATTCATTAGTACATGCATAATTTATGGAGATTTCTTTGCTTTCATGTACTTCTGTCTCTTCAGGGACATTTTCTTCTTCTGGAAGTCCAGAATCATGAACTGTGGATTTGTCATTCACTCTCTCTTCCTAAATGATTTCATTTGGATTCAGTTGTGCCCTTGTCTTTCTCTTTCGAGAGGCTGAATCTTTTGAACCTGGTGGTCTACCATGCTTCAGGCATGCACCAGATGAATCATTCGCTGCCACTTTATTTTGTCCAACAGGGACATCAATTCTGGCAGGTGCATTTGCAGCTGGTATATGCGATTTTGTCACTTTCATAGCATCATTAAATGCATCTGGCATTTGATTGGCAATGCTTTGAAGATGAACGATCATTTTCACTTCATTTTCACATTGAATGGTTCGAGGATCAAAATGAGACAAGGTGGGAACAACCCATGTCAGCTCTTTCCGTTCTTCTGGAACGGTCTTTTCTCCCCCTAACGATGGGAAGACTGTCTCATCAAAATGACAATCAGCAAAACGAGCTGTAAACATATCACCTGTCAAGGGTTCCAAATATCTAATAATAGATGGTGAATCAAAACCCACATAAATTCTCAGTCTACGCTGAGGTCCCATTTTAGTGCGTTGCGGGGGTGCAATAGGCACATAAACAGCACAACCAAAAACTCGTAAATGTGAAATGTTTGGCTGATGTCCAAACACGAGTTGTATTGAGGAGTATTGGTGGTTGGCTATAGGTCTCAATCGAACCAATGATGCAGCATGTAGGATGGCATGTCCCCATGCAGAAACTGGCAATTTGGTTTTCATAAGCAGAGTGCGGGCTATTAACTGAAGCCGCTTGATCAATACTTCTGCTAAACCATTTTGAGTATGGACATGAGGAACATGGTGTTCAACATCAATGCCCAATGTCATGCAGTAATCATCAAAGGTTTGAGACGTAAATTCACCAGTGTTATCAAGTCGGATTGACTTAATGGGATAATCTGGGAACTGTGCTCGTAACTTAGTTATCTGAGCAAGAAGTCTCGTAAAAGCTACATTCCGAGTAGAGAAGAGACAAACATGTGACCATCTGGTGGATGCATCAACCAAAACCATAAAATATCGAAATGGTCCACAAGATGGTTGAATAGGTCCACAGATATCCCCTTGAATTCTTTGTAGAAATGATGGGGATTCAGCATCAACCTTTAGTTGTGATGGTCTAATTACCAACTTCCCTTGGGAACAAGCCTTGCAAGAGTTATCATTTGAGATAGCAATGTCTCTGCTCAATAATGGATGTCCATTAGAGTTGGTAATGATCCTACGCATCATGGTGGATCCTGGATGACCCAGACGGTCATGCCAAAGCATGTAAACCTTTGAATCAATGAACTTCTGGTTCATGATAGTATGTGATTCAACTGTCCTTATGTATGTATAATATAATCCACTCGAAAAACCACGCAACTTTTCCAATATACGCTTCTGGGTATCATTGGAGGTAATACATAGATACTCCACATTTTCTGCACTTTTCGTTTCAATGTGGTATCCATTTAGACGTATGTCTTTGAAACTCAACAAATTTCGAGTAGATCGAGTAGCATACAATGCATTTTGTATGGACAATATTGTTCCATTTGGTAACATAATCTGGGCTTTCCCTGAGCCTTCAATTACATCTGAAGGTCCTGATATTGTTGTTACCCTTACTTTTGTAAGCATTAAGCTTGAGAAATACTTTCGATCACGAAGTATTGTATGTGTGGTTGCACTGTTTGCAAGACAAATATCTCCGCCATTTCTCATGTTCTGAGAATAACCACAGTTTTTATCCATGCTTTCTGAGTAAATGGAATCACAGTTAACAAACAATTTATAACAGGAAATTTACATGCCACTTTTATTGAATCTGAAAAACTAGTTTTAGACAACAAGTTCAGCATAATAAAAGTACATCAAACATAAATGATTTAGTCGGACCGATATACTTCATTCTCCTTTTCCATAATGAAGTCTGAAACATCTAGGTGAGTTGTGTCAAATTGCCCTGATAAATCAAACACTGGATCAGGTATATCCATTGGTTTAGCCTGGTCGAGAAAATTGGTCTCAACACCCTTCTCCTTGAGGGAGGCTTGATACAACTCCACCAGATGTTTTGGGGTACGACAAGTTCGCGCCCAATGTCTATTGCCACCACACCTATGGTAGGCTCCTTCAGAGTTCCTAGGAGCATTGGTCATGTTAGCTTTGCCTTTGTGACGATTCACATTTTTGAAGCTCGGGCCAGAATTATGCCTCTGAACCTGGTTGTGAAACTGACCACCATGGTTCTTGCCTTTCCTATTCCATCGACCTCGTTTGTGGCCACATCCTCGTTTGTGATAATCACCACCAGAGGATGTGGCGTTCACTTCGAGGGAAGCAACATTCACTTCTGGGAATGGTGCAGATCCAGTAGGTCGGGAATTATGGTTTTTCATCAGGAGCTCATTGTTCTGTTCAGCTACCAGGAGCACAGATATCAGCTGGTTGTATTCAGTGTAGCCTCGCGCTCTATACTGCTGCTGCAGGAGCACGTTATTGGCATGAAATGTGCTGTAAGTCTTTTCCAGCAACATTTCATCAGTAATGGTATCCCCACAGAGCTTCATCTGAGAGGTAATCCTGAACAACGCAGAATTGTACTCCGCCACTGATTTGAAATCCTGAATTCTCAGGTGAGACCACTCATAGCGAGCTTTTGAAAGAATCACCATTGTCTGGTGATTGTATCTGCTTCGCAAGGCCTCCTAGAGAGCTAACGGATCTTCAACTGTTAAGTACTCACTTTTTAGTGCCTCATCAAGATGGCGGCGAATAAAGATCATAGCCTTCGCCCGATCTTGAGAAGATGAGCTGCTGTCTTCCCTGATGGTATCTCCAAGATTCCCTGCTTCCAGATGGATCTTGGTATCAAGTACCCAGGTAAGGTAATTCTTCCCGGTAATGTCCAGGGCAGCATATTCAAGCTTAGCCAAGTTTGCCATTTTCTTTTATGAAAGAAAATGAGATGTGTAAGAACTTGTAGTAATATGTATTCCTAGATGAATGTGATGTTAGAACTTCTGGTTCTTACAAATTTTTCATTTTGATCTTCAGGCTAAAATGATAAGCACTCGAAACTTTTGGCTCGAGATTTTCAGGGTGAATGAGAAGGGCGATTGTACCGCACCATTCTCATTGAAAGAATGTAACATGTAATGGGCGATTAGTCCGCACCACTCAAGTAGCAAGAAAATTGAAATACGTAGAGCAGGATGGGCGATTATACCGCACCACCTAAAATTGCAATGAAATTAAACAACAGGTAAATTTAAATTTGCAGAGCAAGGTGGGCGATTATACCGCTTCACCCGAAATTTGCAGTAAAAGTAGATCTGCAGTCCAAGATAGGCGATGATACCGCACCATCTTGGATCGCAGTAAGATGAAATTTGGAGTTCAAGATGGGCGATTGTACCGCACCATCTTGGATTGCAGTAAAATCAACATAAATAAATACTGGGTTAGTAATCAATATCCAAACCAAACAAGTAATCAAGGATGTATGTAACCGCTAGTTGGAGAACTACGAGCAGGCATGGAGCAAATAGTTCGTCGCGAGGGTATACCGCGCAGTTGAGGCAGAGGAAGAAGATGAACAGGAAAAACCTTAGAGGAAACTTTTTTTTTTCGTTCGGCGGAGAGAAATGAGAGAATGATTTCCTTTTTGTTTAGTGAATGTAAATGAGACATGGTTATACTTAAAGACTCGTGCTGATAACGTGTTATAAAAATGTAAAAGTTAGAGAGATAACCTTTATAGTAAGTGGACCGAAGCAGATGTAAAATATCACACTGTAATTAAAACACAAGGAGATGACAAATTAAGGAGGGGGGAATGGATGATCTTATTGAACTTTCCTTCTTTCTGATGTATTCTCTTTGTGTATATTGATAGCAATAGGAGTGCTCTATTTATAGAGCAACTCCCTATGCACATTTCTTACACTTTGAAAAATTTACAGCATACATGTTGAAAACTATGATCTCCTGCATCCAAAGTCAATTACAATTGGTATGGGTATTGTAAATGTCTGTGTGTGTGTTGAAAACTCTACTCAATGTTTTCAATTTCTATGTGGGCATTCAATACCCACTAGTATTTTCAACAGTAAATAATATCTTGGTCGTGACTAGTGGGGAACTACTTTTCACAAAGTTACTAACGCGCCTACAAGGGGCTTTTGAGATTGGTAGGAAATGGAACATCTCCGGATTCTTTCTCTTAATCCACTAAATTAAGAAATTTGTACCGTTGAAAATTGATCCAACGGCTATAAACAAGAGTTTACTCTAAAAATTATAATAACTTTAGCTGTTGTATCAAATTTTAACGGCACATATTTTTTGATTTAGTGGATTATAAGGAAGGGATCGGAGATGATCCTTTTCCTTAGAAAGCCATCTACTCCCACGAGTCATACTCCGGTGCAATTTGGGATTGAGGTGATTAAAAAAAAAGCTGGTATGAAAAAAAGCTGAGAGCTTTTTTGTGTTTGGTAAACATTCATCTTCAGTTTTTTTCCACAGTTTTGGGTGAAAAAAGCCAAAAACAAGAAGCTGCAAAACCCATCTTTGAAAAACCGGCTTTTTTTTCACATCTGTTTTACATAAAAGTTTACCAAACACTATAATACTGCTTTTTTTTTTCAAAAGCATTTTTACAAAAAAGTTTACTAAATACTCTACAGCTTTATTTCATAGCTGCTTATTCTTACAGCACAATAAAAACAGTTTTTTTTTCAAAGCACAGCAATACTAAACCAATCCTCCGTCTTCTTGTTCGTCATTACTGGAACCATGTATAGAGAGAAAAAGAGAGAGAAATGCCACAGAGATATAACTGTGGGTCTCTCTCTTCTCTCCCCCATGTTCTCCTTGACAACCTGCCTCTCTCTCTGGTGTTGTTTGGTGGATTTGCAGAAGAAGAAGAAGCTCTACCCTTTTAGCCATTAGTTTAAGCTCAGAGACTAAAATGCTTCTTGCATCTTAATGCCCCCAAATTCCCTTCTTCCCTTCCAGGTATTTCATTCTCTGTCTGTCTGTCTCTCTCTCTCTCTCTCTTTAAAAAAATTTGCATTCTTTTTAGTTTTTTTTTTTTTTTGTATAATACTTTTCGTCCAATGTAAAATACTTACTTTCTGGTTAGTAATAGGTAGAACATTTACTCAAAGGGAAATTTATCCCTTTTCCTTTCTGGATTCATTTTCACTCTTTTTGTTTGGTGAGTGTAAATTTACTTTATCTATGAAATTTGAATCATTCTTTGTTGTACGATGTGGATTTTTTTTTCTATTTGCAGTTTGTTTGACTTTGAATTTTTCAACTATTTGGACCACCAGAGAGAGACATTGTCAGTTTATGGTTCCTATAGCTTTCCATTTTTATTAAATTTCTATTTTTTCCAAGTTGGGTTCTTGAATTTGACTGTAAATTGTGTTTATGACTCTGGAAAATGTTGAATTTGGTGTCATTTTAATCCTGCATTTGGTTCAATCTTTGATTAGTTGTTGGTTTTGAAGTATGACGGTTGGATTGCGGCGGTCTGGAGACTTTTACTGGTTCTGAAAGTGTCCTACATCACCCAAATCTCATACAAGTTGATACGTCAACCTAGTTTTGCTGATATTGTTAGCTGTGCATCTCTTAGAGTTTGTAGCAATTGGTGTTGTGTTAAATTCGGAGGAAATCGAAACTCTTTATTCGAAACAAGAAATGTCTTAGAGTAGAGTTGTATGGTGTTCTTCATATCTAACAAGTTATAGTTAGAGTGTTAGAGTGTGGTCGAGGATAAAGGAATCCGATACAAGTCAATGGAGCAAAAGGAGAGAGAAAGCTGGAAGGAATTGGTGAGAAAGATGCTTCCACCGGGTGCTTCAATCCCTGAAGATGCTGCCAATCTTGAATACTCTTTAGCTATGGAGTATGAGGGCCCTCCTGTCCCATATGATGTACCTAGGGTCAAACCCCTTGATGTTAATTCACATGGAATCCCAACCACAGATACACTATCTGAATCACAAAGATCGGTTACCAGTACCGATCCACCAGTTATTGAACCAATTCCTCTACCAGTGTCTCGTATTGCTGGTGTCACAAGTTCCCCTACTCAAAGTCCAAGGTTATCGGGAAGCTCAGAATCTATAGTGTCTGTCTTGCAAAACCGGATTATTCTTCAGCCTCACCTTCAGCCTCTCCAGGTTCAGTTCATAATCCTCCAAGTACCCGTCTGAAACAACTTGCCAATGAAGTAAAACGAGCTCCAGTTGTCACTTTTATTATTGTGGATAGGTCTAAGAGGAAAGAGGTTGATGCTGAGAAGCCGGCTTTCCAACTTATGTTGGGGTTTCTAAGGAGAAAAAGAAGAATAAAAGTAAAGTTTGTTACCGTTGCCGAAAAGGAAAATGGGAAACTAAGTAGTCGTGTCTGGTTTGTGATGCTAAGTATTGCAGCAATTGTGTGCTTAGGGCTATGGGTTCCATGCTTGAAGGGTGTAAGTGCGTGACATGTATTGGTCAGCCGATTGATGAATCAAAGCAGTTAAAATTGGGTAAACAGTCAAGGGTGTTGTCCAGATTGCTTAGCCCATTGGAAGTTAAGCAGATAATGAAAGCAGAAAAAGAGTGTTCTGCCAATCAGCTTCGGCCAGAGCAGTTGATAGTGAATGGGTTCCCTCTAAAGTCAAAAGAGATGGCTGAATTACTTGGATGCCCTTTACTTCCCTGGAATTTGAAGCCTGGTAGATATTGGTATGATAAAGAATCTGGTCTGTGGGGAAAGGTGAGTTCATATTTGACATCGCTTTTTCCCATTTCTGCTAAAAGAAGGTACTGCCATGAATTCCATTGTATATCTCAACTTTTGATTTGACAGGAGGGGGAAAGACCCGATAGAATCATAAGTTCAAACCTACATTTTTCCGAGAAACTCAGCCCAGATGCAAGCAATGGAAACACTGAGGTTTACATCAATGGCCGAGAAATTACAAAACTTGAACTCAGGGTGCTAAAGGTATGTCTCGTGAATTTCCAATGAAAATATTATTTCTTTTTAAAGTCATAAGGTGTAACTTTTAAGCTTGTAGAAAGCAACTAGGTTTTAGATTGCCCTTTAGTCTGTGCTCTTACGAATCTGGTATTCCATTTCATATGAGTGTTCTTGTTCTTTTATGCAAGGATCATCACCATGCATATAGGAGCTGCATCACATGGTGAGATTACATTTATGTGCATCAATGAGATTAAAAACAATAGGAAGTAAAAGGTGACGTGAAGCTATAATAAGCAATGAGAGTAAGTGTTCAATGGAAGTTAAAAGGTTTCCTATACATAGGAACTTGATGTGTATCAGTGAAATCAGGGACACAGTTCACATTACATGCATGCCACGCTGAAATGCACTGTTGGTAGTGCGTAATGTATTATTAATACTATAAGTTCTAAACTGATTTATTATTATAACATGATAAGGGCCCCTAAATACTGTCTGTCTTTAATGCTTTTGTTGCAAATCGATTTTAACGCCTTTAATCTAATATACATCTTTACACTGTCAGGTAGCAAATGTGCAATGTCCGTGTGACACCCATTTTTGGGTCTATGATGATGGACGCTCTCAGGAAGGTCAGAATAATATCAGAGGAAATATTTGGGAAAAGGTATGTACTAGAAAACTCAGTTGGAATTTTCTGAGCCTATATTGATTATGGCTGTCTTTATTGTTGGGTTTTTGGAGTCTATACGTTGAACCACGTAAATCTCTTGCGTTAGTTTGAGATTGTTTGTTTTAGCTTTCACCTACGATGTTGATATTCGTACTCTGTTAGAATTCGCCTCCATTTGCGCATAAAAGTACAACAAGATTGTTGGGTTTTTGGCTCAAAATTAGAATTATGCAATAAATTGGGTTTGTGTTACCTATTTGGTTTTGGTGTCCTATTTTGGTTTGGTTTTGACTTCTTAGTTAGTTTCCTTTGGTGAAGAGATTTTGTTAATTACCTATTTGATTAGGATTTGGATTTATTTCTATTAGGATTCTTATTGTAACCTAAGTCTTATGCACTATAAATAAGACCTTAGGGTTAGTGTATTTAGTGTGGCTCATTCGTGTGGCAATTTGGTGAGAGTCAATTTGTGAGTTTGTGAGTTAGAGAGCAATTTGGGAGAATCTATTCCATTTGTTTGAGTTCTCTACTCGTTTGGTTTAGGGTTTGTAATTTGTGGGATTTGGGTTGTGAAAGTTTAAACACTCTTTTGTAATCTCCATTTGTTTAGTGAAATTCCTCGTCGTGCTTCGCTCGTGGATGTAGGCTTTACGGCGAACCACGTAAATCTCTTGTGTTAGTTTGAGATTGTTTTTAGCTTTCACCTACGACGTTGATATTGGTACTTTGTTAGAATTCGCTTTCATTTGTGCATAAAAGTACAACAAGTGGTATCAGAGCTTAGGGTTTCGGCTTGGGCTTTGCTTGGCAGTCACTATGAAGCCTTCTGTGTCATCAGTGAAAGTTGATATTGAAAAGTTCGACGGCAATGACTTTGGTATTTGGCAATTGAAGATGCGTGCTTTGTTAGTTCAACAAGGGCTTTTGAAAACGCTAAAGGGTGTGAAGGCTTTGCCGAATTCGTGGACTGATGAAGAAAAAAAAGACGTTATGGAGTGGGCACTTGGAGCAATCCTACTGACTTTATCGAATGAAGTCTTGCATGAAGTTGGTAGCATCAAATCTACACCGGAGTTGTGGATAAAATTGGAGAGCTTGTATATGACCAAATCATTTGCTAAACGGTTGTATTTGAAGAAAAGTTTGCATACTCTTCGTATGGATAAAGGTACGTCAATTCATAAGCATGTTGATGAATTCAATATACTTATGATGGATTTGAAAAGTGTGGACAACCAAATTAGTGATGAGGATTATGCGATAACTTTGTTGTGTTCTTTATCTCCTTCGTATGAACACTTTGTCGATACCATGCTATTTGGTAGAGAAAGTCTTAGTTTGGAAGATGTTAAAGTCGCTTTGAATTCTAAAGGGCTAAAGAATAAAGTGTCTGACACACAAGATGGAGCTTTGGTAGTTCAAGGAAGGAATAAGGAAAGGGGCAAACTTGGAAAGAACACTTGTAGCTATTGTTATAAGGAAGGTCATTGGAAAGTAGATTGCCCTAAACTCAAGGGCAAAAAGAAGCTGTTTGATAAGTCTTTTGCTAGTGTTGATGCAAACATTGCAGAAGATTGTTGTTCTGAACTCCTCTAAATGTTATGTGAGGAGGTGGAGCTTGGTACTCAAGCTCTTTGGGTGGATTGCAATTCGCACTTTTTGTTCGTATGTTCAAGCTTTTGCTTGGATTTTGTTTTGTATTTGTTAGGTTCCATAATAGAATTTGTTGGAGAAGGCGTTGGAGGAAATTTCAAGTTTGAAGACTTTTGGATTTTTTGAGTCTAGGTGGAGATCAGTTTCGAAAGAATTTGGTGCACATTTGCGTTTGTATTTTGGTATCCCAAATTTGGAAGTTTGCTAATTTCTCGCCAAGGTGGAGATTGTTGGGTTTTTGGCTCAAAATTAGGATGATGCAATAAATTAGGTTTGTGTTACCTATTTGGTTTTGGTGTCCTATTTGGGTTTGGTTTTGACTTCTTAGTTAGTTTCCTTGGTGGAGAGATTTTGTTAATTACCTATTTGATTAGGATTTGGATTTATTTCCTATTAGGATTCTTATTGTAACCTAAGTCCTATGCACTTAGGGTTAGTGTATTTAGTGTGGCTCATTCGTGTGGCAATTTGGTGAGAGTCAATTTGTGAGTTAGAGAGCAATTTGGGAGAATCTTCTCCGTTAGTTTTGGGTTCTCTACTCGTTTGGTTTAGGGTTTGTAATTTGTGGGATTTGGGTTGTGAGAGTTTAAACACTCTTTTGTAATCTCCATTTGTTTAGTGAAATTCCTCGCCGTGCTTTACTCGTGGACATAGGCTTTACGCTGAACCACGTAAATCTCTTGTGTTAGTTTGAGATTGTTTGTCTTAGCTTTCACCTACGACGTTGATATTGGTACTTTGTTAGAATTCACTTCTGTTTGCGCATAAAAGTACAACATTTATGAACCATATTTATTGGCTTTATGTTAGACAGGCAACTCCTCGGTTTGTCTGTTCCCTATTATCCTTGCCTGTGCCTCAAGGTCAACCTAATGGACCAAGAGATGAGGCTAGCAATTATACCACTGTTCCAAATTAATTGGAGCAGAAAAAAAGTTCAGAAGCTGCTTCTTCTTGGACGTCAAGGGTCTGGGACTAGCATATCTTCAAACAGGTGCAGCCTTTTATTTAAAATCTTTGTACTATGATTTTCTATGAATTGCGGTTACTATGATTGCTTGATTTATTTATTTTCTTGAGTTGGTAGAGTGGGAGCCCTGGAAGTAAAAGAGAAAAGAGAGCTTTGAGAATTTATTTGTTCTTACAAATAAATGTTTTTCTTTCACGGTTTCCTAGTCCTGTATAAGTTATTTGGAGGGCTGAACTTCCTGTCAGTTTAGACAATAGATAAGTGCATATGTTGTTTTATCTAGTCACAACCATGTAAGGAGCAGAGTTGTCAGAAACTAGACGAGAACAAGTCACCTTAAAGGTTCAAATGGAAAGGAGCGTTCATTTAGCTAACCTGATTCCAGAGCTGAGCAGCTTTGTTTAGTATGTGTATGTTATTTTTGTAAACAATGATGTACACAACTATCTAGGATTTGTGGAACAAAAGTTCGTTTGATTGCTTTTAATTGTTGATTAAATAAGGGATCACATTATTTGTTGCCAGAGATTGTGAATGTTATCATGTATCTTATTCACAAATGGGTCCAGATGCTTAAACTTTCACGAGGCACTTTTTTTAGTTGGTTTGTTGCTTTACTGCCTTTGAGATAGGTTAAGTAGAGAACTTTTCAAAACTTATTATGACAGATTGTTCATATGGGTTTTTGAGTATTATATTTAAGGTTTCATCAATCTTTCTGTTCATTTGAAATCTCATTTCCCGAGCTTGGGACTGATTTACCAAATAGCTATTTGGTTATGGTCAGGGGCTAGGTTCTAGGGCTGTCTAGAACCTGTACCCCGTGTTAAGGAAAGAGCAAATTTGTTCCTTGATGTTTAGTCTATTAGGTTTGTAACTGAGGCAACCAGCCTTGCATTTGCTTTACACATTTGTCTGTTTTTCATGAGTGCCATTTTCAATGGAATTTTGCTCTAAACTCTAAACTCTTTAAATCTTTTTAATACTAGTTTTTGTAGCTGGTGTTAATCAGTATTTTTCTGTGGTCACGCGGTAGGCCAAGTTCTTGTATGGAAACAAGTTTACTTCAGAAGAACTGCAAGATATAAAGCTGATGATCCAGAGTAACATGTACAAATATCTAAGCATTTTGCTTGATGGACGAGAGCACTTTGAAGAAGAGGCTTTGTCTTGGATGGAAGGAGGTTCTCATGATCAAAACACTTAAGCAGGTACTTTTGCAAATACATATACAATATTGAATTTTCAATTTTAACTCAAATTTCTACTGATTAATTGCCTTCAATCATGTTGGACTTTTTATTCCCAAGTTGTAGTTGAAAGTCACTCATGCTTTGTTCCCTTAATAGAAATTTTGAGTAGAAAGGTTATTAATTGTAATCTTTGTTGCACTGCAATAAGTGGAAACATGTGTTGAGAATGAGTCTTAGATTGATAGGAAGAGGGACCTTGCATGAGCTTATAAGAGGTTGAGCTACTCCCCATATTGCCAATTGGTTTTATGGTGGAATCCCAACTTTCTTCATGGTATCAGAGCCAGGTTGTCCCACGTGTGAAGCCAAACGGCCACATATGCTCCACGTCACCCCGTTGTGTTGTCCACGTGTTAGGCTAAAAAATTCGCCACACGTGAGGGAGCGTGTTGAGAATGAGTCCCACATTGATGGGAAGAGGGACAATGCATGAGGTTATAAGAGGTTGAGCTATTCCCCATATTGTCAATTGGTTGGTGGAACCCCAACTTTTTTCTACTTGTATATGCATGAATCAATTGAGCATTTATCAGTACTAATGGAGGAGGAACAGAAAATAACATATATGTCGTTGGACTTTAGTGTAGAATGGACTACTCTCACACTTTTTTTATTAGTGTTGGTTGCTCTAGAACATTTCCGTCTGTCACTATTCTTTCCAAAATCACTCAGAGAATTTTTCTCCGTGCAATAAATTAAATAGTAAATTTTGTGGTTGATTCTAGGATTGTGGAGTGAGGTTCATTTTGTTGTCCTTAGATATTCATTTCTCTTTGATATTCTTCTTTCATCCAGAGGATCAATATGTTGGTGGAGATGACTGTAGAATCAGATTTAGCAACGATTTCCGATGGGGAATCATATTTGAGTCTTTAATCCCTAATTTATAGTGGGTATCCACAAACCATTTTTGTTGTGATCTCTTATATTGCTGCTTTGCTTTCTTCTACCATTTGTTTCATAAGACTTGACCTTTAGGCACGCCCATAACTCTCTTAGAGTTGACTAACCCTTTGTCTCGTCTCGCGTAACCAATGCTCCTTTGACATGTAGGGTGTCCCTCAGGTTCGTGAATTTTTTCTTGCAAGTCTTACGTCCAATCCTTGCTGGAAAACGATGGCCTGTTGTCTGTTGAGCCTTATTGGATGATTTGGATGCCTGATGCCCGGTATTCCAAACAGGTAGGTATTTGCTTGGAGTATGGCCTAATGAAAAATTAGCACCTGTGATCTCACAAAATGAAGACCAAATACCTTCTTGAAGCCATATTTGTGTTCTTTGTGCTGTACTGTTGGTGAGGGTAACCATATCTGTCTGCATTCTCCTTTCTTATCTCTTGTTTGGGGGAGGTTTCCTAAAATGTTTGGGGTTGTGGGTGCTTTGCCCAGATATTGTTATTCCTTGCTATATGAGGATCTTTGGGTGTTTAGTTTGAACAAGAAAGCTAGTACTTTGTGCCATTGTGGAGTTTTGGCAAAAATAGCAGGATATTGAAGATAAGAGATTTCGTATGGAGGGAGAAGTTTTTTTTGGCATCGTTATGGGCCTTTTGGCCACAACATTTCAGTATATTACCTCGATCTTACTTGATTGGGGGAGCAATCATTTTTATTATGGAGTTTTTTATTAGCTTCAACTCGTTACTGATACTTTCATCCCAGAACCCAGATACTCAAACCCGTGTTTTTTTTTACCATTCAAGCTGTCCTTACTAATGACTATTTCATCTGAAAGAGGATAATTTGTTGCACATGTGATAGAAATGTAAGGTTTCAGTTACATCATTGACGATTTATGCAGGCTAAAGATAATCATTCTGGATAAGAGTGACGCTGATTAATCCAGTTGCGAAATAAAGAATCTTTTCTTCCCTGCATTTTGGAAAATTCAGCATGTGATATCTGATTGCATTCTTGTTTCAGGTGGTGAGGTCGACCAAGATGAAACTACTAAATGTGCTTACTCCATTAACTCGATGTTGAAGCATTTCTCTGACTGGCTCCTAGACATTATTGCTACTGGAGATTTAGATGCATTCTTCCCTGCTGCGACACGTGAGTATGCTCCATTAGTTGAAGAGGTGTGGAAGGATCCTGCTATTCAGGAAACGTATAAAAGAAGAGATGAGCTGAGCTTCATTTCCTTCCTATTGTTGCAGAGTACTTTTTAAGCCAGGCAACATTTATCAAAACTTGTGTAGTAACAATAAGTGTTAGAGGTTTAAGAAATGTGGTCTTGTTTCTTCAGGCTGTTGAGGTATCTAGCAATGAGTATGAACCTTCGAATGAGATATACTATATGCAGAAGGGGTCACTCAAGCAAATGGATTGGCTTTCATAGAATTCTCTCTTGATGATCGAAGTCCGATGTCTGAAGCCTACACAGAAAATCTAGAAGCTCCACCCCCGCCTGTAACCAAGTAATGCTATTTTCTTCTTATGCGTGTGATTTATAACTCTTGGGGATTTTCCTGTTTATAAGAGCAAGTCCACCGGTGGTGGATTAGGCCAGCACTCAGCACAAAAAACAGGCTGGGACCCTGTCCATTCACTCCAACCCACAAAACAGCCTGGCACCCAGCCCAAGCTGGTCTCTGGGCCAGCACAAAACAGGCTGACCAAGAAGTTGGGCCATTTGCTGGCGTTGGCCACGTGGCCGATCCTGGCTCTTGGATTTGAATATTTTTCAAATCCAACTGTCCAGATTAATTAACTACATTAAAAAATTTTAAAAATACAGAATTTTTTTTTTAAAATACAGTAAAATTTTTAAAAAGTTATTATTTTTTTCTATAAATACCTAACCCTCATCTTCCACCTTACACCACATTTCAATATTTTCTACACCTTCTACCAAAGCTTTCATATACTTTTTGTGTGAAAAAAAAATACCAAAAAGCTCATCCTTAATTTATTTGATGAGTTTATATAATTTTATTTTAGTGTGTTTTTTTAAGCTCATTTGATGAGTATGTAATTTTATTTTAGTGTGTATTTTTTTTAAGTTTATTTGAAATTTTATCCGAAATTGGTTAAAAATCTTATCCGAAATAAACTTAAAAAAAAAACACACCAAATAAATGCGTTGGGTGCCAGCGCATATTTTTAGAGGTGGAGATGCCTTGGCCTATTACTGTTCAATCCAGTCTATTCTTGTTCACTTGAGTGGATAAATATGCTGGGTGATAGCGCAAAGTCCTTAAGGGTGGACTTGCTCTACGAGAAGTGCTGGGGATTTCCTATTCGTCTGAACTTTCTGTACTTGATGTCGCAGATACCAATTTATAAAAGTAAATGCTAAGGGGATGAAAGAAGGGGCAAGTGGGTGGAAATGTTTAAAGATGTACGCGTGGTAGTGTTTTGGTTCGCGCTTAGTGATTATGGCCAGATGTGCCAGACAACAGCGGCAGTGGAGCGTTACTTCAAAATAAGATGATACAAAGCAAGGAGCTCTTTGAGAATATGGTCAAGCACCCTTGCTTTAAGGATACCCCTTTCGTATTAATACTAAACAAGTACGATCCCTTTGAGGACAAGGTCAATAAGGCACCTTTAAGTTGTTGCGAATGGTTCAAGGATTTTAGTCCGGTGAAACCCCACAACAATAACCAGTCACTAGCCCATCAAGCTTACTTGTATGTTGCAATGAAGTTCAAAGATCCTTATGCTTCCATCACAGGCCGAAAGCTTTTTGTGTGGCAAGCTCGGGCAAGGGACCCGAGTGAATGAGGCATTCAAGTACATATGGGAGGTTCTGAAGTGGGACGACGAAAAGGAGGAGACTTACTATGGCGGACTAGAGGATTCATTTTACAGTAGAGACATGAGCTCCTCACCTTATGCCAAGTAGGAGTGATGAGTGAGAGGAAATTGTAATGCTCTTTGTAGTCTTCGCATCGGATTAAGAGCATATTTGAACTCTTGTAAACATCATTGATAAAATTAGAATGATATCGAGGGGGTCTCGAGTTAATTTGACATTGAGCATGCTCGGGGTCTCAAGTTAAATATATGGAAATTTGCTTGCTTAAATTTCTAGTGAGATGTGGAGTATGCCTTTGAAAGGTTGAAACTTGAAAGAGTTTATTCATTCTAGGCAGATAACATTTGAAAGTTGATTTCCTGACCTGGATGGATCTGATTCGAAACCATATGTAGGGTATCAATTCTTTCTGTAATATTTGGTTTGCTAACGAGGCTTGGTTTTTTTTCTGAGTTTAGACACTACCTTTTCTATTCTTCGGTTTGATTGTCAGGTCGCGGTACTTTACGACTCGTTTCATGTTTATGATCGGATCAGATTGGATTGGATAATTCACTGTATTTAAGGTGTATGACGTCATTATATTCATTAAGAATAATGAACAACGCATGAAGAGATTGAAAACTAAACTATTAGACAAGATTTGAATTCTCTTGCGTAGGAATTAACACTCTCATTACATAGTTATACCCTTGAAACCACCATTTTTTTTTATTATTATTATTTTGATTTATACACTTTTTGGTGGAAAACCTCACAAACTCTTAAGTCCGAACTCCGAACAATACAAAGAAACAGTGGTGGTTGTAAGAAAGCGGTTGTTGCTGGCGCTTTGTGTTTGTGGTGGTGTGGAGCCGTTGCGTTTGGGACTTGGAATTGTAAATTGGACTTGTTTTGGCAACCAGTGGATTAGAGCTTTGAGCTTGGGTAATGGTCAACTAATAAATTCTCACAGTATTTTGTTTTATTTATTTATTTTTGTTGTTGTTATTAACGGGAGGAGAGGGAAAGGTTTAAAAGTATTACATTAATTCAGAAAATGGAGAGTTTCAAACTTGCGACACATGTTCTACCCTACACCGTCCGCTAAGATATTAAACCACATGTAAATTGTCAGAGTTTAAATAAGAGAAATTGACTAACTTGCCCCTTTTCTTGGACATGAAATTTAAGAGCCGAGCAAGAAAGATTAATTCATGTGAAACAATATATTTATTAATTTATATGATATGTTTGTAAACTTTCATTTCTTACATGTCGATAGAAAAAGTTTAAACCAGTTTTCAGGTCCTCTTGAGAGCAAGTTCACCATTGCGTAATTAGTAGGATAATTGGGTTAAATTGGCTTTTGTCTTTTGGACTACCTTGCCCATTCAAGACTGGGTTTGCGCTTGTAGACAGTGGACTGACGTCAGTGGTAGATGTGGCGGGTCTACGAAAAGTTAGGGTGGAAAAAATTCCCAAAAATCCCAAACCAAACAAAAAAAAAATACCGATCCCAAACCAAAAATGTCCCAAACCGATTTTCCCAAAATTTCGGTATTCCCATACTAAAAAAATACCAAAATTTCGGTATGGAAATCGGGATTGTCTTCCCAATATTTCGGTATTCCCATACCGAACCGAAAATATATATTTAATTATTTTATACATATATATATATATATATATATATATATTTACACAGACACTAATATATATCATTTTTTTTTAATTATAGTTAGAGTTAATTTGAACCGTTGGATTGTTTCAAATTAATCTATGTCGTCCATCCATTCCTTGTTAGGCTTTCAGCTTTCTCCTCGTTGAGGACTCCACAGTTTCGAACTTTCATTTCATTTCTCAGTTCTCACTCACTCAGACTCAGTCTCTTAGCTCAATCTCACTCAAATCCAACTCCGGCCAGTCATTCACCAGCCCACCACCACACGGATCATCCACCGTTGTCTCTCTCCAACGGTGGACCCTTCCTTCATGACATAGAGCCATAGCCACCACCGGTCTCTCTCTCATATTCAGACACAAGTAAATAAATATGGGAATTAATTTAGGGTTTGAAATTTAATTTAGGGTTTGTGAAATTTAATTTACGAATTATAGATTAGGGTTTGTAATTTTAGGGTTTTTAAAATTTAATTTTCGAATTCTACATTAGGGTTTGTTTGGTTTCACAGATCATATTCTATTTAATTGATCTAATGGTTCAGGTTCTTGGGTTTTTGCAGATTGGTGAAGGTCTGAAGGAACTGGGCTCTTTTGCTTTGCTACTGCAGCTTCTGTACTGGAGTTTTATTTACCAACAAGTAAATTTCTCAAATGAGTTCTATTTAATTGTATGCTCTCTTGAATTGTATGCTCCTTTGATTTAATTGTTGTTGCTTTTAAAAGTGTAATGTGGGACATATTTGTATTCAAGTCTTGGAAGTATTTAGTCTTTAAGGAATCTAAGCTTTTGGAGCTTTGGTATATTTACATTAGTCAGTGGTTGACCTTTGTAATAGGCTGTGGTTTATTATCTGGTTTAATACTCTCTCGATGCAAACTGTTTCTTTCTTTTGAAGCTTCGTTCTTCAACTTATTTAGTTGAATTGCTTTCTTAAGTGAAGTCATTATTATATCTCACTAAATGCAATTACTGCATGTCTGACCAGTTCAAGGATTAAGTGAATGAGTCCATTTTTCCTTACCTATTTTGGATACATGCAATGCAAAGATTTTGGTTTGATTTTATTTCTACACATAATGAATTGATGATCACTTTATAGCCCAGCCAAGTTATTAAATTTATAGCCCAGCCAAATTTTGATCACTGCACACTGTGCACAGCCAAGATATGCAGTGCATATTGGCTATTCTGCACACTGCACAGCCAAATATTATAGCCCAAAAGCCCAAAAATATTTCGGGATTCCCAATTGTTCCAAAATACCGAAACTATTTTAGGATTCCCGAAAATTTGGTTTGGGATTGGTCTTGAAATTGAGAATGCTGAAATTTTCGATTTGGGAATCGGGACTAAGGTTTTGGTTCGGTATCCCATACCGAACCACCCCTAGGTCTACCCATGTGCAACTCACTGAGCCTTGCACTACTCACCCTCAACCGTTGGATTTCCAACAGTCTTCTCATTTGGATTGTTAGATTTCCAATGGTAAAAAATAATTGAAATTATAGGTTGTGCCATGTGGCACAATCTGGTGTATATGATCTTAAAAAATTTGGAAATCAACGGTCATGATTAATCCAAATGTAAAAAAATCCCAAAAACTTACAAACAATACAAAAAGTTTTTTAATGACACACTTAATATTAAACATACTTAAACAAATTAGTTAATTTTTTTTGTAATTAGTTATAGGGTTAGGAATCCGAGTCTCGAACCGATCCTTTTCGGGAAGGGAATCCAAATATCGACCTCGAACCGAACTTTCGGTATTCTCAAATTTCAGGATTCTTGAAATGTTTTCACTATTTCGAGACGGATTGGGATTGGAAAACCCAATCAGAGCCAGGATTTGAAGGTCTTACTTTACAAAGAAACCCCAATTCAAACCCCATTGTAGAAGCCCCATTTTGAAACCTTAACCCTAATTCGAAACCCCACACATGAAAACCCCAATTCAAAACCCCATTGTAGAAGCCCCAATTCGGACCCCCAATTTGAAACCCTAACCTTAGTTCAAAACCCCACACACACAGAGAAAATCGCTACAGAGAATCAGAGGCAGTCTTAAAGAGAGAGGGTTAGCTGTGTGACTGTGTATGGTGGAGGGAGGGTGGAGAGTCGCAGATAGTGTGTGGGCAAGAGAATTAGAATACTTAGAATGAGATCCCTTAAATGGACCTTAGGAGGATGTACTTATACTGACCGTGTGAGAGTCCTTTATAGGATAGAATTCTCGTCCAATTGGAAGCATCCTAGATGATATCTAGGATTAGATATTGCGTCCTATTAGAAGTGTGATTACTTGCAGTGTAAACCTATTCCTAGATCGTAGGAACTACAAGACGTATAATGATTTGATTGATTGTGCCTGTTTGTACCATACTTGACCAATCCCGAAACTACTGAGCATCAGTCAACGTTATACCGTCAAGGACCCAGAAGAGTTTCCCTCCAACCAGGAGGCCAATCACAGCGCGACACATGTCGACATCAGAAGCCAATCATAGCGCGACACATGTTAACATCAGAAGCCAATCACAACACGACATGTGTCAATGTCAGAATGAAACTAGAAACTCTCTTCTATAAATAGAGATCATTCTCTCACAATATTTCCTAATGTCATTTGTACTAAATCATTCACTAGTACTCACTAAAGGAGAGCTTGAACCTATGTACTTGTGTAAACCCTTCACAATTAATGAGAACTCTTCTACTCCGTGGACGTAGCCAATGTGGGTGAACCACGTACATCTTGTGTTTGCTTCCCTGTCTCTATCTATTTGCATACTTAACCACACTAGTGACCGGAGCAATCTAGTGAAGGTCACAAACTTAACACTTTATGTTGTACCAAAGTCCTCACTGATTTTGTGTATCAACATTTGGAGCTGTTTGTGGGAACGACACTTATTCCCACTCTCTTCAGCTTTGTTAAGCTGGTTTCCACCATTCGTACACTTTCTTTTGACCAGGTATCCCTCTCTAACATGGGGAGCGAAGGAAGCCACAACACACAGAATGACACCCCTCTTGCACCTAGTGCGAAGCAACGAAAGAAGGAAGAAAAAAGGGTTGTTCTTCAAGCTAAAGTTGATGAGCTAGAAGCTCAGAACAACAAGATAGCAATGAAGAATGAGGTCCTCCAGGAGCAGTATGAGAAGCTCTTTGAGACGCTCTACGAAACTAGGCGTACTCAAACATGCGAGCTCGTTACCCCTGTGGACATCAATCATCACCTGGGTGCCCCCCAACACGGAGGGTCACCTTTCTTCGACATGGGTATCCCTGATGAAGAGCGAGCTAATCATCAAAACTTTGATCAACATGAGACTTCTCTCAACCCAGCTACTTCGACTTGAAGCAGGAGAAGTGGAGGAAGACACCTCCTTGCAGAAGGGTTGGAAGGATTGAAAGCCGTTTATCGTGACTGCCGAGATTTCCTAAAGCAACGTTTAGAGAATCCTCTCCATACATGCTCGAAAATCAATGACCCAAGGGTTTCTGAAAGACTCGATCCTCTTTCACGACCCAGGCCAACTGCTAATCTAAGGAAGGAACGACAGGTCCCAGAGGAACATGAAGGTATAGGGGACCTTGAGGTATTCCGACAGACTCGCCCTAGAAGTCAGTACGGTGAGTCCAAGGAAAAATCACACGCCCTTGCTCAAACTTTCCTACTTCCAAGAGGCGATGGAGACTTACGAAAGAAAATCCAGTGGTACATGACTGTACTCAAGACCCTCTTGTCCTACAGCTTATTGAGGAAGTAAACAAGTTGAAGGCCGAACGTCAGGCCGAGATACCTGATTGGAACCAACCCAGGCCTGGCCCTCTCACAAGGAGGATCCTCGACACCCCCCTTCAAGCGAAGACAAAACAAAAGCTTGCTTTACAACTCTATACTGGAAGGGAAAACCCAATTGAACACCTTAACCTCTTTGAGTCCACCATGGCATATCAGATGCACACCGACGAAGAACGATGTCTTCTCTTCCCCTCCACCCTCTCTGGCGGAGCTCTAAACTGGTATTGCTGTCTTCCACCTGAGACAGTAGACTCATTTGAGGAACTGAGGAAACTGTTTGTCTCTCAACACATCTTCCAGACCGATCGCTTGCATTCTGCAGATGACTTGTACACTATTCACCAGAAGCCAGACGAGTCATTACGTATGTATGTTGGCCGCTTCAGCCATGAGTATTCCTGTACAGAGGCAGACAACAAGATTGCCCTCAAAGCCTTCAAGGCAGGCTTACGTGACTGTTACTTCAAGTACATGATCAATGCCAACACTTGGAAGACTTACTCTGAGGTGATGGCACAAGCTTACAATAATGCCTCTACCGAGGCAATGACATTTCAAGGGAAACCCCCCACAGCCACCCCTTATCAGCAAGTAGGGAGTGGAAGCCAGATCCAACCAAATGAGAAGACCTCGACGTTCCAAACGGCAGCGGTGCCCCCTACCTTACTTAATACTTTGCGAAGCCAACAGACATATCAATCTCAGGACAAAAGGAAAGATTTCCATCCTTACCGGTCTCATTTTAGTAAAAGGAGTAAGGGACATTATCGCGATAACCAAGGGATCGCCATGATAATCCCCGACCCCAGGCAGTCAACACAGTGGGTCAAGCACGTGTCAGGACAGCCCCTACCCCAAGGTATGAGGCATACACACCTTTGAACGCCACATGCGTGGCCATTTACCCCAGCATAGCACACTTGATACCGAATCCAAAGCTGAGGCACCCGGATTACAAGCCCACGAAGAACATGGGCACGTTTTGCTACTACCACGAGCATAACGGCCATGACGTTGTATCACCCTTCGTGATCATATTGAAGCTTTGGCACGTGAAGGAAAAATTGATCAATTCCTCCTTCACTTTCCAAGGGGTAACCGTAACCAACGCCAAGTGAATGTGATATATTCCATAAGTGGTGGCACACCCATATCTAAATCTTCCAACAGGGCCATGAAAAATAGTGAACGAGCTTTAAGGTCTGGCCATCAAGTGTTTCACGTGGAAGACATCAGGGGAGGTAAGTATCAAAAGCCTAACTGGGATCCAATATGTTTCTGCCCTGAGGAAGAAAGAGGTATCATTGACCCCCACAACGACCCACTGATCGTGGAAGCTCACATAGCCAACTTTGAAGTACGACGAATCATGGTAGACACGAGGGCTTCGGTCAATATCATGTTTACTGAAGCTTTCAGGGCACTTAATGTAGCTGAACACTTGCTCGATCGTCGATTTCCCTTCTGATAAGCTTCTCCAGTGATATCGTGCAACCTTTAGGGAGCATACACTTACCTTTCACCATTGGTACAGGCCTTTACACAGCTACCATTACCACTAACTTCCTGGTGGTTGATTGCCCAACGATATACAATGTCATCTTCGAACGCACAGGTATCAATGATCTTAAGGCCATGGTATCCACACATATGTTGTTGATGAAATTTCCAACCCCCTATGGCAATGGTTACATCATAGGAGATCAACTTACTGCACGATCATGTTACAACACTTCGGTCAAGCAACAACACCTGTCTGTGCCCAAGGAAACCCTTTCTATACATGACCAAGTCATAAAGACCAGCCCAGACGAAGCCAACTTGGATCTTCACGGTGGCAAAAGTCAACCCGACGATCCTCAGGATGACTCCTTCACCCAGCAAGCACAACCAGCTAAAGAGTTGGAGAAGGTCTCTATCTCAAAAGATTATCCAGATCGAATGGTGAAGATTGGCACCATCTTATCACCACCCATTCGGTTGGCATTGATCTCTTTTTTGCAAGAGAACACTAAGGTCTTCGCCTGGTCATACGAGGACATACATGGCATCTCTCCCGATATCATCTGTCATCGCTTAATTATTAACCCCAAGACTAAGCCAGTGAGACAGAAGAGAAGATCTTATAACGCTGAACGGTACGAGGCAATGAAGGCAGAAGTTGAAAAACTCAAAGGCATAGGCTTCATCCGCAAAGTCAATTATCCAACGTGGGTAGAAAATGTTGTCCTTGTTAAGAAGAATTCAACCAAGGAAAGTCTCCTGCTCCAAAAGGTCTTGTGGAGAATGTGTGTCGATTACACCGACCTAAACAAATGATGCCCGAAGGATAGCTTTCCTCTTCCTCTCATAAACAGACTTATAGACTCTACGGCAAGGTGTGAACTTTTGAGCTTCATGGATGCTTACTCAGGATACAACCAAATCCTCATGAACCCTCCGGACCAAGAACACACAGCCTTCACTACTGACAGGGGACTATATTACTATAAAGTCGTACCCTTCGGCCTAAAGAATACAGGAGCAACTTATCAGAGATTGGTCAATTCAATGTTCGCCGAACAGATTGGGAAGAGCATGGAAGTTTACGTTGATGATATGCTAGTCAAGAGCAAACATGCTGACCAACACATCACCAACCTATCTGAAACTTTCACCATTTTGAAGAGGTATCGAATGAGGTTGAACCCCAACAAATGTGCCTTCGGCGTAAGCTCTGGCAAATTCTTAGGCTTCATGATAAGCTAACGAAGCATTGAGGCTAATCCCGAGAAGATCAAAGCAATCCTCGACATGAAGGAACCGGTAACTTCAAAAGACATTCAAAGCCTTACTGGCAAGGTGGCAGCCATAACTAGGTTCGTCTCTAAGGCCATAGACATATGTGCTCCTTTCTTCGAAGCACTTAAGGGAAGTAAGAAGTACATTACATAGACTGATGAATGTGTTGAGGCATTCAAAAACCTCAAAGACTACATGAGTAAAGCCCCTTTGCTCTCCAAACCTGAGGTTGGTGACACTCTCATTATCTATTTGTCGATATCGGCTTCAGCAGTAAGTTCCGTTCTCATTCGAAATGATGGTAATGTCGAATGGCCTGTCTACTATGCTAGCAAGGCCTTACAAGATGCAGAGACACGATACTCCAACATTGAGAAATTGGCTCTAGCATTGGTCATGTCTGCTCGAAAACTTCGCCCTTACTTCCAAGCACACTCCATCATTGTGCTTACCAATCATCATCTTCAACAGATACTCCAAATGAAGGAAAAATTTTGTCCTAACTAAGAACAAGTAAGAACATTTGAATACATATGCAAACTATTAACACATTAAAGTAGGCATGCATTAAAAAACAATTCATAAAACCCATGACTTTCAAAGCCTAGTATATGGTGAACCAATAAACTCTTTAACAACATTAAAGAGAAGGAAAGATTTAGAGTTTCTTTACCCTTGAAGCTCATCCTTGATTACACAAGGGATTCACCAAAGTGGAGGGCCTTCAAGTCACCTCCTTGCTTCTTGGATCTTCCTTTGAGGATTTGAGGATAGAATCTCCAAAACACCAAAAGCTTGATGTCTCTAAGTCTCCACACCAAGGATGTAGTATGAAGATGAAATGGATGACTTAGAGAAGAATAGATTGCTAGTTAAAACTCCTCTAAGTGGCCGGCCTCTATAGATAAAAAGAGAGAAAAAGTTTAACCTCTTTTCCATCAAGAAAACCCTAATGAACATAAAGCTATAAAGTTGCTTTTATACTTCATTACAAGTGAGTGGCAAACTTGTAATTAATCCAAGTTTGCATCATTCACCCTAAACCAGAGGGTGATTATTCAGAGCCTCAGCACTAGCAGAACCGCAAAAAGATGAGGCACCGAAGGTTGATCATTTGGAGCTTCATTATGCGGTACAGCCCCAGATGACGAAGGCAATAAATGCCTTTGGAACAAACCCACAAACTTCTAATGATCAAGTAAAATCTGACCATCAGATTCCTGCAACTGGTCGAGCTTCCTACTTCATGTTTGTAGCATAGTCATGTGCGAGCCTATGCAACTGTTTATTCTCATGCTTGAGCCCTTTGATCTCCTATTTAAGACTTATCACTTCAGTCGCCAATGATTCAACTTGGTGGGTTTGAGCAAATAGGCATTGGGCCATATTAGACACAAAACCTACACATTGAACACTGAGAGCCAGAGAATCCTTAACAGCCAACTCATCAGACCGTTTGGAAAGTAGTCTGTTATCTTTGGGAGTGAGAAGGTTCCTGGCCACCACCGCAGCGGTCATATCATTCTTCATCACAAAGTCCCCAATGGTAAGAGGACCAGTAGGGGATAAGAAGGATGGGCGCCATATGTTGTCTTGAGAAGGCATGAATGCCTTTTCACCAAAGTTCAAGTCAAAACGACGGTCGAATGGGCCAGACATTCTCAGAAATGATGAAGGAGAAATGAGGTGCAATAAATCTTTGAAGTAAAGGGAAATTCCTAAAAGCAATAACTTTCTGAATGAACTCCTTGTACACAATTGGTGCCCTTATAAAAGATAGGTCAACAAGGCCGTTGGTTCAAAAATCGAAGAGGCACCACTCTCCGAATTTCGAAGAGGCACCACTCTCCAAATTTCAAAGAGGCACCACTTTCCACACGCAACATCAGCTCCTCGGGTACCACAGATAACTTTGCCAAAGATCTCTGACAAAGTTTAGAACATGAATTTTGAAGGTCCAGCTACCTTACTACTACCCACAAGGGTAAAGGAACAGCTCCACTGCTTGATAACTAGAAAGTCCCAATGTGTGTCAACCTCCGTGCTCTATGGCAAGGCAGACTGGCAAAAATGCCCAACCTTTACTCACATTCGAGAAAACACTCCCAACAAGATTACTTGCTCAAAAATCGAAGAGGAACCACTCTCCGAATCTCGAGAGCCAGACTCCCAATAGGATTACTTTCTTAAAAATCGAAGAGGCATCGCCTTCCGATTCTCGAGAGCCAGACTCCCAACAGGATTGCTTTCTAAAAAATCAAAGAGGCACCGCTCTCCGAATCTCAAGAACCAGACTCCCAACATGATTGCTTTCTCAAAAATCGAAGAGGCACCGCTCTCCGAATCTCGAGAGGCAGATCCCTGACAGGATTGCTTGTTCGAAAACCAAAGAGGCATCGCTCTCCAAACTTCGAGAGCCAGATTTCCTTGGATAAAGCTTGTCTGCAATCTTCACACGCAACATCAGCTTTCTAGATACCACATACCATTTTTTCAAAGTGCTTTGATAAAGTTAAAACACGTGAAGCTTGCAGCTCCTATTACATTGCTACGACCAAGAAGGGTAAAGGAATAGCATTACTACTTGTTGTTAGGAAGACTCCTATATATGTCGACCTTCATCCTCCACGGACAGGCAGACCTGCAAAAATGCTCAACCCTTCCTCATATCTGAGAAGGCACTCCCAACGAAACCTTTTGAAATACTCAGCTTTCTCCCCACCAATAATACCTATGCAAACCAGCCACACCAGAGCAAGAGTATCTCATATCATCAGGGTCAAAAGCAAGAGTATCCCATATCATGTTTTTTCCCTGTCTTTTCCTTTGCCCTTGTTCTTACCTGCAAGACAAGGAGAAAGAGAGCAATCAGTCAGCACTTGGAATCAAGCTTCCAGTCAGGAACTGACTGCCTAGAACCTCTTACATGATTACTTACTTGGCATTGCTCTCGAGTACTCATCTTCAACATCTTATGCTTCCAGAAAAGACACCACATCTGCCTGAGGAACGGATAGGGCAAATGAGAAGGATATAAGGAAGCATGTGGAGACAAACACAACAGAACACATGCCGATTCATCTATTACTTCGTCAACAGCAAAAGTATCCCATATCATCAAGGTTGAACGCATTCTTAATTTGATGGACTTGTTTTAACCCTTAAATTCTTGAGTTGGCCTTATACTCTGGAGGAAACCAGAAAACCCTCAAGCCCAGTTCAAGAATAAGCCTGTGGAAAGTTACTTCTTCAAAAGCAAAAGTATCTTATATCATCTCTTTTCCATTTGCTTCGCCTTATCCTTGTTGTTGTTTACGACACAAGGAGAACAATCAACCGGAAGCCGAAGTCGAACCTTCGATCCAAGTTGCTTGCTTGGAAGTCTGATTGCTTACCTTGTCTGTTACCTCTTTCGGCAAATCTCTTAGCTGGACGACTTGGGGGACTCCTACTATAGGGTTTTGTATCGCACTTGACTAAGCCCGAAACTACAAGTAAGCTTCAAGTGAAATTGATACATTACCTTGTGCATCTTCATCGGTTAAAGATACCACCCATGGATGGAGGAAAAGTACTTCCAGAGAAGACGCCACATCTACGTATGAGACACATAAGGTAAGTGAAAATGATACCACACTTCGGTACTTAGAAGTTTCGTGATTACTCAATGGGCACTTAGGGGAGCACTGTTTGTACCATACTTAACCAATCCCGAAACAACTGAGCACCGGTTAACGTTATACCGTCAATGACCCAGAAGAGTTTCCTTCCAACTAGAAGGCCAATCACAGCGCGACACGTGTGGACATCAGAAGCCAATCATAGCGCGACACATGTTAACATCAGAAGCCAATCACAACACGACACGTGTCAATGTTAGAATGAAACTAGAAACTTTCTTCTATAAATAGAGATCATTCTCTCACAATATTTCCTAATGTTATTTGTACTAAATCATTCACTAGTACTCACTAAATGAGAGCTTAAACCTATGTACTTGTGTAAAACCTTCACAATTAATGAGAACTCATCTACTCCGTGGACGTAGCCAATCTGGGTAAACCACGTACATCTTGTGTTTGCTTCCCTGTCCCTATCCATTTACATACTTATCCACACTAGTGACCGGAGCAATCTAGCGAAGGTCACAAACTTAACATTTTCTGTTCTACCAAAGTCCCCACTGATTTTGTGCATCAACAGGATTGTCCTTTCATTTGGATCCAAGGGCAAGGAACGAAAGATTGTGATTATAATATTTTAAAACCAAAAAGTTGAGATGTGATGGAACAACAGAATCTCATTTTCTCAAAAAGTAGCATACATGAAATAAAACAAAATAAGTTGGGGCAATTTAACGCCCTCGTTTTCCCAATTTAATGCCCTCTCAAAAAGGGCATATATGCCATCTTCCCTTAATATCATAGATATGACAAACTAATAATAAGTAAGAGAGAATGGTTTGCATTTTACACCACAAGGTTAGGGGTCATTGGTAAAATGGCCCATGAGATTTCAATTTTCACATGTTACACTACGTAGCATCTGAATTGCACCAATCTAATGCCTTTTTCAATTTCACAGTCTAATTAGACGTTAATTGCTGATATGGCATAGATTGTGTCCACATTTTGTCACAGCCCGTTCCGGAATTTCATATTCGTGGATATGAAATGACGGAATTGCCCTTAACGGTTGCTAAGGTACGTGTGACATGTTAATTGATAAATGTATACTCTCCTAAGTTCTTGGAAATAAATTTTTAAGTGGATTAAAAGTTGTTTACAACTTGTGTGGATAGGGACCTAAAGGAATTGGATTGTAATTGTTTTGGGTGGACCACACACACACACGGGACAAACCATCTCTCTCTTCCCTCTCAGTTTCTCTCTCTCTCTCTTCCTCTCGAAACCGTACGGACAAGGCACCAAACCTTCAAAACATCATGGATCAACGTCAAAAAGGTGAGTTTCTTCATCCTTGCAACCTCCTAAGTCGATTGGTACTAGTTTTAGAACTGGAAACCCTCGAAATCACGTGAAATCCGAACCCCAGTTTAATGTCACTGTTCATGCACACGTGAATTGTTGATTTTCAGGGAATTCTAAGCTTACAGGGAGCTTAGTGAGGTCCCAAGGAAGCTCGGAGTACTTAGTTTGAAGGTTTTGGACGTCGAGATCGTAGGGTTCGAAGTTGGCCGGTTTTCTTGGATTTTCTCCGGTAAGATTTTGTGTGTTTTTTAGTCTTAAAGTAGTATAGCGTGATTCTACATGCTTAGGGCTTTATTTTGATATAAAATGCGTAAGAAATGGTTGAGAATTGACGGAGAACAAAGAGATTGAAAAATCTCCAGTTTTCCGACCCCGGCGAAACCAGTCTGGCGACTGGAGGAAGAAGATGACGTGCATGGGGGCGCGTGCGGCATTGAAATTTTTTTCTAAAAATACCTCGACGTCCGTGACGTCGAGTAGGTCACTGTGGTATATTCATATACCCAATTTGATCATCGCATGAGAAGTTGTTACATATTGTTGGTTGTATGCTTTAAATAACGTTTTTATAGTTGTTTCGCATATAGGTGAGACCTATCACGAGGACGAGCGCATTCAAGGGCGTCACGGGGGTTACGACCCTTCGACTTACCAGTGAGTGGGCAGTTATTTTCTGTATTTACCTATATACTATTGATTTTTCCCAGAAATCGAATTTAAATAAAGGGTAAAAGACTATTTACTACCCTCATGTTTCGTGGTTTTCAACATTTAGTACATCAAGTTTTTTTCATCTCAGATTCATACCTAAAGTGTAAATTTTGGGACAGTCTCATACATCCGTTAGTCAAATTGTTAAGTTTTCCGTTAACTGTGACGTGGCGCACTGACTGGGCGCCATGTGTCATCCACGTTTTTTTTTTCTTTTTTCTTTGTTTTCTTTTCTTCTTCCTTCTTCTTCTTCTTCTTCCTCCGACTGCAACTTTCCTTTTCTTTTTTTTTTCTTCGTCCTTCTCCTTCTTCCTTCATTCCTCCTTCCTTCCCTTTCTTCCCATTCTTCCTTCTTCTTCCTTCTCATTCTCCTTCTTCTTCCTCCGAATCTGGGGAAGCTTTTTTTTTTTTTTTCTTCTTCTTCTTCCTCCGAATCTACCCAGATTCAGTTTTTTCTTTTTTTTCTTTTTTGTTCTTTTTTTTTCTTCTTTCTTCTTCTTCTTCCTTTTTCCTTCTTCTTTTTCTTCCTCCGAATCTGCCCAGATTCAGTTTTTTTTTCTTCCTCCTTTTGTTTCTTCCTTCCTCCTTCTTCCTTCCCCTTCTTTTCCTTCTTCCTTCCCCTTCTTCGTTCTTCTTCTTCTTCCTCTGAATCTGGGGGAAGATGAATTTTTTTTTTTTTTTTTGAGGAAGAAGAAGAAGAAGAAGGAGGAAGGAATGAGGAGAAAGAAGGGGAAGGAAGAAGGAGAAGAAGAAGGAAGAAAAAAAAAAGTTGCAATCAGATGAAGAAGAACAAGAAGAACAAGAAGGAAGAAGGAGGAAGAAAAAAAAAACTTCCCCAGATTTCGAAGGAAGAAGAAGAAGAAGGAGAAGGAAGAAGAAGGAAGAAGGAGGAAGAAGAAGAAGGAAGAAGAAGAAAGAAAAAAAAAAACAAACAAACTTTCCCAGATTTCGGAGGAAGAAGAAGAAGGAGAAGGAAGAAGAAGGAAGAAGGGGAAGGAACAAGGAGAAGGAGGAAGAAAAAAAAAGTTGTGGTCTGAGGAAGAAGAAGAAGAAGAAGGAAGAAGAAAAAAAAACGTGGATGACACGTGGCGCCCAGTCAGTGCGCCACGTCACAGTTAACGGGAGACTTAACAGTTTGACTAACGGATGTATGAGACTGTCCCAAAATTTACACTTTAGGTATGAATCTGAGACGAAAAAAACTTGATGTACTAAATGTTGAAAACCACAAAACATGAGGGTAGTAAACAGTTTTTCACCCTTAAATGAAAGTATGTTTTAAAATGCCATGCATGCATATTATGAAATATCTGAGTTAGTAATTGATGCATATATATATATGTAAAATGGTGTTGTGGACGCACATGTGAGTATCAGGTGAGTTTTATGTTATTCAGGTGAATTATTGATGATGTGAATTGTGTTGAGAGCTCATAACCTGCACCCCTGGTGTTAGTACTTATATTATTCACTTGCACCACACGCTCACCTTGGATCCAAGTAGGTACATGTCGTACAGACCATTAGAGGGTTCCGACATGTCGTACAGACCATTAGAGGTGGTTCCGACTTGTAGGTGATTTTAGATTATTATACAGTTGTTGATGAGAGAAACACTAGAGCGTATTCTTACACCTTTCTTATTGTACAGACTACTTCAGGTAGTTCCGATTTATATGCAGAGTAGCACCGTACAGGTCACTGTGGTGACTCCGATTGGTTGGATATTGAGGTATAAAATTAACCGTACAAGACCAGCTGCAAGGTCTCCGGTTGATTCATTATTTCACCTGTTATATTGATGCATCCTTATTTTGTTATTGACGCTTATAGCGTGGCATACTTTCTAGTTTTTGATAAAGATTTGTGATTTGAGATATATGAAGATTTATATGCATATTATGTTATTTTCTGGGAAAATATACAAGTTTTACAGCGAGGGGTTAGAAATGTTATTAATTGAAATGCTTTCGAAAAGCTTTGTTTTACTGACCCACTCAATTTTGTTTTGCGTCCCTCCAGGTTCTAGTTAGCAGTGTGGGTGGCTCACGAGGATTCCCACGGCGTTCTGATAGACTCCTTAAATGTAGGACTCACCTGCGGGTTTCGTAATTTAGTTATAGTCCTACTTGACTGCACCTAGTACTTATGCTCTAAATATGTGTGTTTCACACTTAAACTCACTCTAACATGTTAGTTGGATATTATTGCTAGTAGTTGGTTTTTATTCCTTCTTATTTCCTTTATCTTTTGCTTCCACATCGCACTTTTGGTTACGTCACGCCCACATGACGGCCAACATGCCTTGATTCTAGGATCGGGATGTGTCACATTTGAAGCACATGTAGACTAAACTATCATCCACCCAAGGGCAATTTTGACAATTACTATCTTGCGCCTAAAACACTTCATGCTTCCCAACCCAATACTCTAAATTGTTGTGACCAAGAGGTTAAATTGGTGCAATGTGTACTTCAAATGTGGGATTGGTCTATGCCACAACAACACTTAACATTTAACGAGGCACTAAAATTGACAAAGGGGTAAAATTAGTTAATTTTAAAAACTACATGGTATAATATGCGGACATTGAAATCTTGTGACTCATTTTACAAATGACTTCTAGATCTCGTAATATAAATTATAGTTAATCCTCAATTAAGATAGGTATGTAGACACAATAATACTTAGGGGTGAACATAAAAACTGCAGAATCGTGAAACCGAATCGAACCGCGACAAATAAATTGTAAAAAATCATATTAACAATAAAAGTCAACATAGGTTCAAGAACCGAACCAAACCGTTCCAACTAGCTCCAGTTTCGATTTTCATGCTGGCAGAATCGCTCCAAACCAAACTGAACCGAACCGAACCATTTATATAAATAATTAATTAAATTTAATAGTTGTATGATAAAAAGATGCATGTATATGTGAATTTATATGTATATGTTAGAGACCCGGCTTTATTGCTTCTCGAGATTCCATTCACAAATGTTCCTGCAGTTTGAACCACAATATCATGAGCTTCATAATCAAAACTTAGAAAAAAACATATACATACACGCAGAGAAATGGATGATGTACCTAATACAGTCATACAGAACTAGTAAAAGAAGTGAGTTCTGATACTCTTCCAAGTTTCCAACATATCTGCACACTACCACAAAGCTATATGTGTGAATGTGTGTGTGTGTGTGTGTGTGTGTGTGTGTGTATGTGTGTGTGTGTATATATATGCGTGTGTGAATGTATATTTCGTTTGCTACTACTTGTTTGCTTGTTGCTTGAAAAAGAGCTGCTCTTTACTTTTCGGTACCAAGGAGCTGCTGTTTACTTTCAGGTGCTATGGCGGGTTTGCTTGCTGTTGCTACCAAGTACATTGGAAGCGTGTTTCTTTTTTTGTTTGCTTGGTGCTAATAAGAACATATGCATTTTGATTTGGTATTTGAAAAGAATTTGTTTTGTTTGTAACTTTGTATTACCATTTTAGAAGACATATTTGAATGCAAGCATGCGAAAAACAAGAAAAAGAAGAAGAAGTAAACTTCGAATACAATTGTGATTTGATATTCAAATGATTTAACATTTCAAACTGTAAACCGGCATGAACTGAACAGAGACTGATGTAAACAACTATACGATTTTAGTAAAAAATTAAGCGAACCCGTACCGAACCTTACCGTTGATACTTTTCAATTTCGATTTGAGGATGGAACCGCAGCGTGCCCATCCCTAAATAGTACTCTTTTCTTTCCTTTAATTTTTGTTCCATCTAGAACAAACCAAGGCATCACTTATACCCGACCCGACTTGGCATTGCCGCACATCCGTCTACTAAACCAAGAAAACAAGGCCTCCAACAATTTTCTCACTTTTGTGTTGTATTCTTTCTTTGAGCACAAGCTAAATAAGGTGTTTTTTGGGATTCACATAAATAGAAACCAAACAAGGCCTTGGGTCTCCAACCCTCGCAAACTCTCTCTGAACCAGCCATGGCCGCGCTGCAGTACCTGGAGTCGCTGCGCAACGCGCATCCGGAGCTCGCCGAATGGTACAATTCACTCGCAGATCTGTACCAGAGGAAGCTATGGCACCAGCTCACTCTCAAGCTCGAGCAGTTCGTTGCTCTCGCCGTCTTTCAGGTCTGTTTCCCACCCCCAATTTTGGGTTTCCTTGATGCTTGAGTGTAGGAATGTGAGTTGAGACAATTTTTCTGGAGATTTAGGGTTTGTGAAATCGTTAGGTTGGGGGCTTCAAGTAGTATTTGGGTTTTGATGCTGAATTAGGGGTTTTAGGGGAAATTAATAGGAAACTGGGGTTTTGGATGGAAAAATTAGGTTTTTTTAGTGTTTGAGATTCTTCCATTTGCTTTTGTTTTCTCACTTGGGTTGTAGATCGTGATTCGTACTGGATAAGATGCACAAGTTACGCTTCAAGAGATCTTTAGAATTTTTACTTTTGGTTGCATTAAGTGACTCCCTAGTGTAAATCTATGAAAGCGTTTGCCATTGTTGTAGTTCTACACTTTTCGGGTAATTTGAGTAACTAGAGGTCCAAGAACTAGGAATCCATTCATTCTGCTTTTGAGTTTTCTTCTTTGGGAGTAACTAATTCTTTTGATCCTAATTTTTTAAATTATTAGATTGGAGCCAAAGGCTTAAATCTTGTTGCTTTTTTTTTTTTTTTTTTTCTGGGTTTTAATTCCCTTGGAACCCATTCCAGTTACATTTATTTGTCTGGGAGCAAAGTGGGTTTGTAACTGTTTGAAGTAAGCTGCTTAATTAGCATGTGGCTGCTTAATTATCATGTAGCTCCATGCATCAAATAATTTGTATTTTTGTATGTATACTTTGTGGCGTGCAATTTAACTTTCTTTGCTACCTGGAGGAGGGTGGAGCTTATAGGAGGTTAAATGGGTTCCTGTTATGGGGTTACGCAGTTATAGCAAAGTTGTTTAAAGTGTTTAGTATGACCCATGCATTGTATAGAAACATATATCAAAGTAAATTACAGTTTAAAAGCTACTTTTAAGATTCTTTCCAACTGCCTTTACCAAAATTAACCCATAGTCTAATTGTTCTCTCTTTCTCAATGTATTTTTTTACAACATTGCCATGTTTTCGTAGATTAAGGAATTAACTGAATTAGATTGGAGACCCTTCATGTTTAAAAGGTGAGAATAATGGAATTTGAACTGTTATCCAATATAAATAATAAATACTTTATAAGATATAGAGACTATCTCGCAAATAATTGAGGCTAGTTTAAGTACTTTATTGTAGTTGTCACAAATGTGACACAATAGGTATTGTATTTTCTATTCAGTTTTCGATCTCTATGCAGGGCATTTATCATGAGAAATGCATTTATAACATTTCAGCATGCATGTAACTGGAAAAAATAAAAACATTTAGGCATGCATTTGCATGGAACTAGGTTTGCCATCCTTATCCCAAGGCCAGTAGCATGATTGCTTTGTAAGTTATAAGTGGTCATGTTTAGCTTCCTTTGTGCCTTCACATCACATGTTATGGTTGTGTGCCGTAAGGAATTTAATTGTTGAAGTATGTTTTTATCTTAATCAGGATAATGCTATTTTACAAATATGTGCATCTTGAGATGAGATTAGATTGCACTTATCTATACTTGACCAAACATGTCACTAGCATTGATAAAAAGTACAAAGCCAATTAGCATGGGATTCATCTGGTTCTATGTTTTATCATGTAATTCATTTGCACGAAGAATTTCATTAACCTGGCACATTTTCTTGAATAATTGAATTCATGAATTGTTGAATTGTGGTATGTTGAATGCCGTTATGTATTATCTCTTAATACTAGTTGCTAGTATTATGTCTGTGGATGTATGTACAAGTTGTATTTTTTCTTGAATTGGTAAGCATTCCAGTATGACGTTTTGTTTCTTGGATGTGTCCTTTCTTCCCACAACTGACTTTTGTTTCTTATTATTGAATATCAGGCTGGTGATGCTTTAATACAGTTATACCACAATTTCATCACCGATTTTGAGACTAAAATCAACCTTCTCAAGCTTGCACACTTTGCGGTCATCGTTTCTCGACAGTACCCAGAGAAGGAAGCTGCTATCAGTTACCTAGAAGGGGTGATTGAGAAGCTTCAAGCCACTAGAGAGCAACGCATAGAGGAACCAATCCTTTACATTAAGATGCAAATAGCAATATTCAAACTTGAGCAACAAGACCAAAAAGAATGCAAAAGGCTTCTAGAAGATGGAAAGACTACACTTGACAGTATGACTGACATTGATCCATCTGTATATGCTAGCTATTATTGGGTATCATCTCAATATCATAAGTTTCGTCAAGAATTTGCTGAGTTCTACAAAAGTGCTCTTCTTTATCTAGCATACACATCAGTGGAGTCGCTCTCAGAATCATTCAAGCTGGTATGCATTGATACTCTTATTCGTGAACCATTTTCCTTTGCAGTTATTCCTAGTTTCTACATCCCATCATTATTTTGGAATGTTATGTTACAAGAAGTCGCACTTGGTGCGATGGCAAGTGCCTTCGTCCATGAGCGGTAGGTCTCGGGTTCGAGACTTGGGAGCAGCCTCTCCATAAAATGGGGGTAAGGCTAGCCGACATTCACCTCTCTCAGACCCTGCATAAAGCGGGAGCCTTGTGCACTGGGTACGACCTTTATGTTACAAGAAGGCTTGAAATCTGTAGTTGCACATACATAATAGAGACGAATTGTTTGTTAAATTTAAATATCTTCCATTTCTTATGATTGCATCTCCCTCGGCAAAACATCTCTTCTAAATATTCCTGTCTGCAGGATCTTTTAAATGCATGTGTATTTATTAAACTGTCTCTGGCTTTGCTTTCACCAAATCACTAGTTTTGTAGAAACACAAAGCATTTTCGTGCTTCAAGTGTTATAATTTGTTGAGTTCCATGCTTGGATTCAAATCTTCCAAAGCATGCTTTGCCTTATAAATATATTATGCCAAAAGAATAAAATAAAGAGAATGGACAATCTTCTACTTCCTGCCATCATGAGTTACCCATATGATTGTAACCATAATTTTAATAGGGTAGTTTAGAGAATACAACTTAATGTGAAGATGTTATTGGTTAGACAAATATGGAATAGGATTAATGTCAGGGAACTTAACCTTTTATGTTCTTGAATAGAAATGGTGTAGTATAATTTTTATTTATTGTAGCATAGGTGGGCAAAAGATGAGAAATGCATTCAATTCTTTTTCTGTCAGTTAATTGGGGATTTCTGGTTTGCAAGAACTGGAAAGGTTTGTAGTTGCATGTTAGTACCCTTCTAGGAGAATCCATTAACTTGGCTAAGTGCACTTGTAGTGTGCAGGCTGCCTTGAACATTGACTCTGTTCAACCCATAGTTAATTAAGGGTATCATTTCATAGTTTTTATTTTTTACTGGTTCAGTATGCATTTGAACAGTTGTGATTAGGGCATGAGTGGTAGCCTCTGCGGACAGTAATATTTATCTTTCAGATGCCTATGAGTCAACTGTTCATATTTGGTAACTTTTTAATTTTATTTTTACTTCTTAGTGACTGATTGGTAGTTTATTTTGTTTAATCCATGATAATTTTTAACGGTTTGGTTGTTTGCATCGTATTTAAGGATCTGGCATTTGATTTGTCCCTTTCTGCGCTCCTGGGAGATAATATCTACAACTTTGGAGAGCTGCTTGCGCATCCTATTGTAAGAACATTTTTGCAGAGTATTTTGTTTGGTTTCATAATATTTTGCTTCCTGTGCACTGCGTGTTACTTGGAAGAGTTCCCTTTCAAGATGCACAAGGTGTTTTTGTTACTTTATATGATATTTTTTTGCACCAAATACTAGGACATTGGATTTGAAATTGATCAGAAACTAAGTCATGCAATGCGCAACTAAGCCTGTATGTAGATTCGCAATGCAGTCTTGTTGATACTGCTATTTATCATACACTGTACAGTCACCAGTTATTACCGCAATTCGTGTACCCTTTTTTCACTTCGGTTTTATTTTCACTTTCCCACCTAGAGCCTGATAAATTAATTTTGATTTCTACTGGTATAGACTATCATGAAGTGATTGTCATCTCAAACCTAGTTGCCTGGATCTTTGTATGATATGTGCATACATGGTTCTTTGTACATGGATAAATGTTTGTACATTGGGTTTGCATAATGGTTTAGTGAACCATGTGGTTTTAGGATCTGAATTTCTCTTATCTACCCTACCGTGGATGCTTGCACTGTCCATTAGTGTTTTAGTGGATGACCTTATATAGATATTAAGTACATACCTAAAAAGTTTCTATGTAGTTGCCATGTGTTTCTTCTGATATGTGTAGGCTACATTATACTAAGTTATTTGCGCTTCACTTTTCTTTTTTAGTAGATGACAAATTTTAACAATCTATGCAGATTAAGAGCCTTCTAGGGACAAAGGTAGAGTGGCTTTACTATATTCTTCAAGTGTTCAACTCTGGTGATTTAGTTCGGTATCAAGAATTATGTCGTGTGCACAATGCTGCTCTGAGAGCACAACCAGCATTAGTTGAAAATGAGAAGAAGCTTTTGGAGAAGATTAACATTCTGTGCTTGATGGAAATTATCTTCAGGTTTGTGTGTTCTAGATTGTCCTTTCACTTGTAATCTGTAACAAAGGTGTGTGCTTTTGAACTACTATTCACTAAGTTGATATGGTCCTTGCAGCCGGCCATCTGAAGATCGGACTATACCATTGAGTATCATTGCAGAGCGCACCAAACTTTCTGTTGAGGATGTGGAGCATCTTCTTGTGAAGAGCCTTTCCGTAAGTTCCTGTATTCTTAAACTTGGACAGTGAATTAATTTGGATTGTCCAAACTAAAGTTCTACAAGCCCTGCCTTTTCATTTCTCCCCACTTGCAGATGTATACCATTAGAGAAGACTGATTTTTATGACGACAGTTCTCAATGCATGTCTTAGTAACAAGTAAAGATTAAGTACTCACAACGATACTTTTCATAACTCTTGCATTCAGAATAGGGAAACAATTTTTTTTTTTTTAAAATGAGATGCTTATGATTTGAGAGACTGAACTTTTTACTTGGTAAAGTGCTAGTATTCTAAAGTTGATCACATGAACACGTTTGAGACATGTTAGATCCTATGTATATGGTATTGGCATTTCAAATCTTATTTGCACATATGTAGTGGGTTTCACACTTTCAATTCAATATAACTGACCTAGGATATATTGTATGTTGCATGTAGCATGCAGCATGCAGCATGCAGCATGCAGCATGTGACATGCAAATGAGTGTAAATAATTATATGTTTTTCTTGTATTTATTTGTAATATTATTTTACATACAATTTAGTTTCGGACAATAAATTTAAGGCCTTTATTGCATCTAATTGTTTTGCAGTTGTATAGCTGTCTTGTACAATAGTTGTAACAAGGGAAGATTTAGGATAGTAGTTTCTGCCTTAACAAGGAAGTAATTAATCGGATTTTTTTCTCTCTGTTTTTGCGGGGTTTACTGAAGACTTGGCACTGGTAATTTTATAAATAAAAGGAGACCGAATACGTTATGATTTGTAATTATTATGTATCGTATGGATTTTGGTAGTTTCTTTGTTAATCTGATTTGCATTTGGATTTTCTATATTGCAGACAAGCAGGGTGTTGGATGATTTATTCACTTATTCTGTAGTTAGAAAGTGTTGTTTTCTTTCTATTTTCTATTTAATAATTATGGGAGAGATGTTGAGTGCAGGTTCATCTGATTGAGGGAATAATCGATCAGGTTGAGGAGACGGTGCATGTGTCCTGGGTGCAGCCAAGAGTATTGGGGATTCCACAGATCCAATCTTTGCGTGATAGGCTGGACGGTTGGTTGGACAAAGTCCATACTGCTTTGTTATCGATCGAGGCGGAAACACCTGATTTGGTTGCGTCTTGAGTCGCCTCTTGCTTTATTTTCTGCCCAGTGTAACAAACCCTTATCGGAGAAATGGGGGGTTCAAAATGCAAGGGGGCCAGGAAACACTAGTTTTCGGTTGATTGAGCACTTTGGGCCAACTTTGTTTATGCTGCTTTTCTTATTGGTGAAGCTTTTTGGTTGAATCATTTTCCTGGAAGGAGCGGCCTTGTGTACTGTACTTGGGAGTAATACTCCATTGTTTAGTGGCATGGCATGCCTAGAGACATGGTGAATCGATTAAAATGCGCTGTCGTTATACCTTTGTATTTTGAATTTTCCTTTCCCTAGATAACCTAACTTTATGCTTTTTCATTAGTTTTAATGATTTTCTCCTTCTCGCTACTTGTTCGTTTCGCCGTAAATGTTTTCATGTTCCGTTACTCGCTGATGGATGAATTCAGCTTTGACAAAATTGTAATCTCTGCTGCCCGTTGCAGCTGGAGATTGCTTCTCTCAAGATAGCAGAAAGTAGCGTTGCTCACAAGTGTTTCTACTATAACTACTTTTATTTTAAATCTTTGGCTTCTTAGCTTGAAATCACCCTTGAGATTGGTTAACTTTTCACTTTTTTCATTGTGATTTTAAATTGATACAAGTGGTATTTGAGTTTGTCTATCGTTATCGTTAATTATTTTGATCGTTTCGTAAAAAAATCTCTATTAAATAAGGGTCAAAATAACAAAAATATCATCAATTTAATAAAATAAAATAAAATAAAAAAGCCAAATTAATCTAATAGAAACTAAGAGAATTTGTGTCATTTTATTCTTATTGAACAAACATTCTTCATGAGATTAGGTGGGCTAGGTGGACAACTAAGCAAATGTAGGCGCATTTTTTTAATTTTCAAACACCTACAAACTAATCGGAACGGTAGTCAGCCGCCTAGCATCAAGACAAGGCCTAAGCGGTGTTAGGTGAGAATTTTTAGAACGGTGCTTATCACACAATACTGTTGGATTAAATGAATTAAAAAAGATTAATAGCAAAAAAATTTAAAAAGTGAGGAATAAAAATGTGTACGTAAATAGAAGTATCCAAACTCAATCAGGAAGAGTCCTAGGTTTAGCTAGCTCCAGACAAATTTTTCTCCCGAGCAGCCTCTCCCTCTTTTAACGTAACCCGCGCTAACTCTCTCGTATCTCTCTTCTCTATGCGCTCTCCGCTCCACTGTCCACTTCTCCTATCTCCGAACAAGGTAAACTCTCTCTCTCTCTCTCTCTCTCTCTCTCTACATATATATATATATATATATATATATATATATATATATAATTAGTTTTGGTCCAAGTGATTTTCTTTATTAAATTTCGGTGCTGTAGAATTTGTGAAATTGGGATTAGCAGTGTTGTGTTGATATGGTTTGGGAAATTGGTTGAGAGCTATCTTCTCCAGATTCTTTTCTTAGCTTCTGTGCTTCTGTTGTTGTTGTTGTTGTGAGTCTGAGTCACACCCAATGCCATTGCAGAATAATTCAATGGATTATCAATGCAGTGCTGCGGCCATGGGAGGGCTACCTCTCTAGCCCTAGCTCCTGCTCCATTCCAAACAGTTGGTCACCTTGAAGCTAATTCACAATAATCGCCCGCCAAGTGGCTGCCCTGCTCTCCTCTTCTGCTCGATTCAACTTCCAACTTTGAGTGAGGTTAATTTCGCCCCCCCCCCCCCCACTCAATTTCTTTTTCTTTCAAGTTTGGTGTTTGAGAAATTGAAATGTCAAAAACTGACTAATAGTAATACGACTGTAGATTGCTTCCTAGTTCTAACATGAACATAGTCAAGCTGCTCGTGCCCACAGTCAAGCGATTGAATGATGTCACAAAGTATTGTCGAGGTAAACCCAAGTTCCATTCACTCGTGTTTTTTTTTTTATGTCGTAGCAATATAAAAATATGTTTTTCATTGGTGAAGAAATCCTTGCATGTATAATAGCATCAAAGGCAGTCGATGGGAAAAGAGACTATGAATTTGTATCACTAATGCTTAATTTTGAGTACAGAGGCCTAAACAGCCTTCCTAATGCTTGTTTACACTTTCAATGCAGCATCGTGTTCTTCTTTCATACATTCATCCCCAAACTTCTCAGCACAAGTTCATTCTCCGGACCAGGAGGTAGTGATTGCTTTGGGAAGCAATGTGGGTGACAGACTGCATAATTTCAATGAAGCCTTGCAGTTAATGAGAAAATCGGGCATACACATCACAAGACATGCTTGCTTGTATGAGACAGCGCCAGCCTATGTGACTGATCAGCCTAATTTTCTCAACTCTGCTGTTAGAGCTGTTACACAACTTGGGCCTCATGAGTTATTAGGAGCACTGAAGAAAATTGAAAAGGACATGGGTCGTACTGATGGTATTAGGTATGGTCCCAGGCCAATCGACCTGGATATATTGTTCTATGGAAAGCAAAGAATCAGTTCTGAGATTCTTATGGTCCCCCATGAAAGAATTTGGGAAAGACCATTTGTAATGGCCCCACTAATGGATTTGCTGGGTTCAAGTATTGACAACGATACAGTTTCTTGTTGGCATTCTTTCTCAAACCATTCTGATGGGCTTTTTGATTCTTGGGAGAAATTGGGCGGTGAACCACTCATTGGAAAGGAAGGACTGAAGAGGGTTTTGCCTATTGGAAACGGCTTTTGGGACTGGTCAACGAAAACCTCGGTAATGGGTATCCTTAATTTGACCCCAGATAGTTTTAGTGATGGAGGAAAGTTTCAGTCTGTGGAGGCAGCAATTTCTCAGGTCCGTTCAATGATTTCAGAGGGGGCAGATATGATTGATATTGGCGCACAGTCTACACGGCCAATGGCTTCTAGGATTTCAGTTCAACAAGAACTGGATAGACTAATTCCTGTCTTAGAAGCAGTTATTGGGCTGCCTGAAGCAGAGGGAAAGATTGTATCTGTGGACACATTTTATTCAGAAGTTGCGGAAGAAGCAGTCAGTAAGGGTGCTCATATTGTAAATGATGTATCTGCCGGGCAGTTGGACTCTAACATGTTAAAAGTCGTTGCTGACCTTAAAGTTCCTTACATTGCAATGCACATGAGGGGAGATCCATTGACAATGCAGAACAGTGAGAACCTGCAATATGATAATGTTTGTAAGCAGGTTGTGTCTGAGTTATACTCGAAGGTGAGAGAAGCTGAAATATTAGGCATCCCCGCTTGGAGGATGATAATTGACCCTGGACTTGGATTTTCAAAGAACCGTGAACACAATTTGGAAATCTTAATGGGGTTACCAAATATTCAAGCAGAGATTGGGAGGAAAAGTTTGGCTTTGTCTCATGCGCCCATACTAATTGGACCTTCGAGAAAGAAATTTTTAGGTGAAGTTTGTAATCGCACTGCTGCGACTGAGAGAGATGCTGCTACTGTTGCTTCTGTCACTGCCGCAGTCCTGGGCGGAGCAAATATTGTAAGAGTACATAATGTAAGAGATAATGTAGATGCTGTAAAGCTATGTGATGCAATGCTGAGACAGAGGAGATCTATTCCTCCGAGTTATAAAAAATGATGACAACTCAGCCCATGAAATGCATAAAAACGGAGATTGGAGCAAAGCATTTGGTAGCCGGGAATAATGCTCACGAAAAGAGAATGGATGAGTTAGCATCTGTTTTCAGGTGCAATGTAGGGAGGGCTTCCAATGAAGTACCTAGGACTCTCAGTTTTACTTTGTCTTTGTTTCTGTGACCGACCACAAAGGGTGCTATTACATTTTTCAGAGGAAAGGATAAATGATATTTAAGAAAGGCCCTGCCCATGCCCAGGCCAGGTAATTGCAATTATTTTATTTTTATTGTCAATTCAGTCATTAACTGCTTAAGGTGAAACTGAAACCATGGGGGGGTAACATCTCTTCTTTTCTTTTGTTTTTTTGGTTGAAAAGAAAAACTAAAAACATTCAGGAACCACTTTCCCTGGTCTTATTGTACTAGTAGGAAGGCGTTCACAACATTCGGAAATTCACTACTGAACATGAGGAGCCCATCCCATGTACAGTGATTTTCGTTTGATGCTGTGCATAATTCGTATAAATGAAGTTATTTTTCAGTCAACCGAAAGCGTGATTATAAAAAGCCAAAAAATATTGGTTGTAAAAGAGTACAAGAATTAATTCAAGTTATAAGCAGGAGTAGAAGCTCAGTCATGAGTTCATGATAGACTTGTTTAGAATTCCCCTTCCGGGAATGATAAACTAAGTAAATAAATATAGGCCATAACCTAAACTATGCCTTCCATAGGATATTTGAAGCCTCCTCATGGCAGAAGAAGTTACCGGATGAATCATCTCTAATCAATTCACATCCCCAGCCCCACCTCTCCAATAAGAAAAGTAAACTGCTGGAACGTGAGCAACTTTCCAATGATCTTCCCCACTATCAGGAAGTAGTGGCTGGATTAATTCATCTGGCATATCGAAAAATTCTAGCAACTTTTAAATTTTTTAAATGCTCAATGCCTGATCGGACCTTCTTCGACAAGTTGCAGCGCTGGATTATTCACTTTTCTAGACAAGGCATTACTCCCTCATCCGTGATAATCTTTTCCACTCCTAATTTGTCATACCTAATACCTTTAGACTTGGAAACCCTCCTTCCTTAAAATGCAAACATTCCCCGTCATAAACCTGAAGCAGTTCAAGATGTACCAGATTTGGCAAACCTTGTAGATGTACTGGAGGATCCTCCTTTAGCCGATTCCATTTCAAAAAGAGTCTCGCCAGGTTATGAAGAGAAGAAATCCAGTGTGGTAAGTTTTCTAAACGCCTTGTCAAATAGAGTCACTGCGATCCGGAAAACAGAATCAAAGTTCGGGTCGTGCCAGGGCTTATCGCTCATTGTTCATGCACAACATGTAAGTAAACCTTTAGAGTTTTTATGAACAGTTTGCTTTCTCTGCAGTGGATGTTTCTGTATACGTTCCCTCCTCCTTTGGGTAAGCCTGCCAGATAAGTCCTCTTAACGTTGCGTTTGAGTTTACCTGCGCAAAATAGGGTTAAAATCATTGAAAATACTTGCAAGAATACAAAGTAACTGTAGTTTAGATGCTCATGCAAGGTGGTTGTCCCTAAAGATTGTTTGACTAATTTGTAATTAAACTAACTCTTAATTAATTATTAAAACAGATTTTATCAAAGATTTGAGATTTATGAATTTAAATAGATTAAATTAACAATATAAGAAATCTGAAAGTTGGAAATAATGGCAGCAAAGAAGAAAAACGTTTTTAAAATTAACAATTTAGAGAAATCTAGGGTTTAGCCGTCACCTTCACAATCCTATGCAATTCTATCAACTACTTATGAATTTCCACATACATGCTTTGAAGGTTAGGTTTTCCTAATGCATATTTTCCTAGTGATGTTCAAGCAAAAACGTATATTTAACATGCAATCCGTCTATGATGTTTAGATCAATTATAAACATGCAAGACTCATTAGGCTTTGTGAAAACCCTTTGAAAAACCATGCAACTCTTAAGAGCGTGATGTTCGCCTGAAGTGAACTTACAATTACTAATCACAAGAAGCCCTCCTCAAATTACTTGTCTAAATATTCTAATGGTGATCAATCATTAAAATATATAGATAGTTTTAATCGCGGTGATTAATAATTCAAAGCAAACATGCATCCATTCATAATCAAGTTAATAAAATTACATATTCATGTTAAGGCTCATGGTCTCGCCCTGGCAAAGGAATTAGTTACGCATACTCTTAATAAAAATCAAACAAAATATTATTAATAAGAAAAGGAATGAAAACATCTTAAAGTAGAAAATCTCTAAGAACCCTAGCAATTATTCTCTGTCTCCAAAGTTGCATAAAAGAAAGCATAACCCCAAACTAGGGCCGACTAAAACCTTAAATATATCCCTAAAAGCCAGCGGCACAATCCCTGAGAACCAAGTCTCTTATTTCCACTAGGAAGCTAACTAATAACAAAATATATTAAAACGTAAAGTCCTAATTAAGTTAGGATAAACTGCACAAAAACTGTCCAGCCACGTTCTAGCCTCAAATCTCTTCCAAATCCGTCCCAAGATAGCTTGTTTTAAAGATTAGGACATTCTGAACACATCTCCAGAAGGCCACGAACTCATCCGAGGTCGTCTTGAACTCCAAAAAAGCAATTCAAGCCCAAAATATCACTATTCCAACACTGCGCACTGCTCTTTTATTTTATTGCCAGAAAATAGCTGCTTGGTGGAAAATTTTGATTTTTTGACACGGTTTGGACGAGTGACTCACGAACGTGCTTCAACTGGAATTACTCCAAAATTCATTCATTTGATCCTGTTTTGCTCCAAAGGAAATTGGAAGTCTTATATTGAAAATATAATTTAAAGTATCAAAATTCTTCCAAAATATTAACCAAAATATACCAAGAATAGGGTTAAATATATAATATAAAATCTACTCATCATAATCTTTTCCGAGTATTCTCTATGTATCGTCCCTAAGCACGTAGGTTTCCGTCTAGGTAGGTGCAAACATGTGTGATATTAGCTTAGTGTACGTACAATTCTATAACTCGGTGGGTCGCAGGTGTATCCGACCCACTCCTGAAGAGCTGGAGAATTATCATCTAAATAAGTGTTAATTTATACATAAAAATATATAATTCTATTGAGATAACAAAAACTACAAAATAAAATGATATATAGGTTTAAAGTATTAGAACATAATGAAAATGTGGAAAACAAGCTTAGAATATGTGTTCAGTATTCAATAAGTCTCTTACAATTTATTAAAAAAAACAATAAAATAAAAGTTGTCTATTTTTTGTCTAAGCGAGAATCACGATTTAGATTGATCTGATAGGACAGACTCCTAAGACCATCTTCAACCCTGGCCTATAACCTATTTTTCCCCTTCTATTTGTGGGTTAAAACCTAAGGGCCTGTTTGATATTGGATTTGAGTCCAAAGTTTTTAACTCGAAAGCAATTTTTAAGTTTTAAGGTTAAAAAAAACCTGTTTGGTAGGCTCATTTTGCAAAACTAGACTCAAAAAATTTAAAAAACAACCATTATAATTTGAAAACAACAAAAGTCAGATTTTAGGGTTTTTTGTTTTATTTTTTTACGATTTCATATCCTGCGTCGTGCAGACCGCAAGTAGGCCTTGCGCCTCACCAATGACGAACGATGAACAACCAAGAATAAAGACGAACATGTAATCCCTTTTTTCGAGTTTCTGGGTCTTTGAGACTGCAATTCCTCAATCCAATTCAAAGAGACCATTTTCACATTGCGTATTTGTGACTCCAATTTCGGATTTAGTTTTCTGTAACTCTCTCTCTCTCTCTCTCTGCTTCCTCAATCCAGTTCAAAAAATCGAAAACCGAAAAAAACCGAGAACCAAACCAGACTGAGGTAAAAAAAAAACCGAACCGAACCAAATCTAGTTCAGTTCGATTTGGTTTCTGGGGTTCGAAAATCGGATCAAACCGAAGTAAGGCAAAACGACTTCATTTCATATTTAATTATAAATAAATATTATTATTTTCCCTTGAACGGCGTCCTTTAGTCTAATTTGTAAATTTTGTAGCACCAATCGCCTGCCTTCTTCTTCTTTTCTTCAATCTGAAACCCCAAATAGAACCGAACCCATTCCCTCCCTCTCCTCTTCTGTACGTACTCACTCTGGACCATCTCATTCCCAGCTCCACCGCTCTTCCACTTCGTCTTCTTCCTTCCCAGCGACCTGCGACCTGTCTCACATCTCACTGTCGCCGTCTCACTCTCAGTCTCTCACCCCCGTGACCGGTGACCTGCGACCCAGGAGGCATGACTTCCTCTCGCTGTTTCGAGTCTCGACCCACAAATTCCCTCCTTTGCAAGGTTAGTCTCTCATCCCTTGATGCGTTTTGCAGATTTTTAATTTTTTTTTCAATTTCGTTGGTTCTGATGAATCTGATATGTAGCTTTTCAATTTCATGGTTTTGCAATTTGTTTTGGGTATGCTGGATTTGATTAATTTGTGAGAGTACATAGGGTTTGGAGTAGCTTAAGGGGTAGATTCCTTAATTATATTAGGGTTCTCCTCATTCTCAGTTAAGAACTGAACCATTATATTCAGTTCTGTTTGTTCAAATTTTTCTTAACACAACACCGAAACCAATCCTTTAAACGTAGTACATAGGGTAGACCGAAACCAAAACCAATCCTTTAAATGTAGTACATAGGGTAGACCAATTTTTTATGAACACAACAAACCTTGTTTGTTCCATAATAGGTTATGGAATTTGTATGTTCTTGCTCGTGGCCTCCACTTCAGTCTTCATTCGTATCTGTTTGTTAAAAAATTTAAAAAAAAAACATAATTATAAATAATCAAGTTTTACCGGAGGAGGAGGATTGCTGATTGCATCTTTATGACTTATGAGTTGTAGATTACTTTCCAAATGTCAAATTAATTAGTATTTAGGTGTCAATACTTTCGAGTAATATGACGAGGAATATGAGCTCAACAGCTAAATTTCAAAGAGAACCAAAATATGTTTGATTTTGATTTTTAATTATTTGTCACCCAACAACAGAAGGATTAAAGTTTGTTGTGCATCTGTAGCTTTTCCATCTTGTATGTTTTGTATCTTTTGATGACTATAGTCATAGACCATTAGACCTTTCTTTTATTTTATATAAAAATAAACAATAAAAAAAAAGGGAAACTAGACCGAAATCGAACCGGAAAAACCGAATCGAGAAAAAATCTAAAAAAAATGAACCGAACCAAAATTTCAGTTCGCTTTTGGTTTTGACAAAAAACCAAACCATTAAGAACTGAACCCAGCCCTAGTAGTCACTAGTCAGTGTACTACAGGTCATCTGTTTTCGATTCTTGTCTGGATGGGTTCTTCTACCAATGCAATGAGGCATTCTTGCTGGCGTTGTCGATTTCTTACTCTCTGTGTATGCCTATCTTATTCTCTGTGTATTGGGTTTTTGTGTGAATACTATTTTTCTGATTGTTAGATCGAAGAAGGAAGTTCAATTTATCAAGGATCAAGTTTTGGAGAAGCAGACGCCACGCCACCTTCGGTTCGAGGTATGGAAATCTCGAACTTGGAATCTACTTGGAGTTATGGTTTTATTTGGAATTTACTTGGAGACCCTGCAATTTTTGTTTTCTCTTCAATTTTGTTAAAAAACGTATTGATATGATTTTTCTCTTATAAGATACATATAACAGTTGCTAATAATTATACAACTACAAAAACAACCTCTGCAATTCCATCTACTTTTCTTAAGATGTAAAAAACTCCGTGGTTTGAACTAGGGAGATTGTGGGGAAGTTTTGGTTTAAATTCTTCATATGAAGAGGGTATAGTTTTCCACTGTGCATTCATGTATTTGTGCCTTATTCTTAGTGTAATCTGTTTATTCTTGGTGTAATATGTTTCTTCATATGAAGTGGTCTCATTATTCAGCTCGAAAGCATAAGGAGATAGAGAGACTTCTCATCATACGTATACTTTCGACATCCCTTGTAAAACTTATAACATCTTCCCCTCAGTGACTCTGCACTTTCTTCCAAGCCTTGTACCTGTTTCCAAAATAGCATAATAGCATACATCAATAAGCAAACATCAAAACTTCAAGTGCCCAAATTTTGCAGAGTAACAAGTATCGGTTGTGGAGCCAAAAATAATCACAAAGCAACACGTGGAATCCTGGACAAGAGAGGACAAAAATACCCTTGAGGTACAACGAGATTCCAACGCGCAAACAGCGGGCAATCATTCTTTAACCAAGTCAAAAATGCCCCAAAAAAGGTAACAATTCAAAATCCATCTCATCAAATCCCTTTTACAAGGTAATTCCCAAAACCTATCTCATTTCTTATATGTTTTTACCTTTTTTTCCTCTCTTTTAGCTAAACAATTAAGCTATCATTACATAACCTCACAAAAAACATTCCTTTTATTATGTTAATTAGCCAATTAATATATTTATTTCTAATCAATATATTAATTGCTAATTAAATCACCAAATAACACCCTAAATATACATAAAGGGCCGACCACTCTTTATTCAAAGAGGACCGGCCATGCCCTATAAATATTACCCACTTTTCTCTAAAAACCTAGTTTCACACTCTTGCAAAATTCCAAAAACTCTCTAAACATTTTTCTCTCTAAATTCTAACTTTGGCATCGGAGGTTCTTCGACCAAAGCCCCCCCAATTCATCATGGGCGCGTGAGGCTCTTGGCCTTGACCCTAATGTGTTAATTGTTTTGTAGGTGCAATTTTGTCCAAGATCAATGAGGAAAAAATTTGCATCCACAAATTGGTGCTTTCATTGAGAGGAGAAATCCACACTCGTAAAAGACTCTAGCATAAAAAAGGTTTTTCTCTATTTTCTAGTCCACTTGTATTTTTTCGTACGTTCTTATTATTAGAATTTTTTATTTGCAAAGATTCTTTGATAAAACGTAAAAGAAGAATACAATGGCTAGAAATTTAGAAAATTCCACGAATGGAAATTCCAAAATCCAAGGAATGGGACCACGGCAATCCACGAGGCTAAATGTGACAATAAGTGGAGCGGCTCCACCACTGTGGTGGCTACCTCGGTAGCCACCCATGGCGAGGTCCACGGTGCCTTCACCACAGCCTGAGCCGTGACAACCAAGGCGGCTTACGGCACTAAGGCCACGGCCCAAGCCTCACTCTCGCATGCATCATGCACCGAGCAACCCATTCTTGTGGCCCAGCCTGCTTCTGCAGCCCAGCTTGCTCCCGTCAAGCAGCCTGCTCTCGTGGTCTCCCAAGCAGCCTAAGTCGGCCCGAGACCATCTCAACCAATCATCGAGTCGGGGGCATTTTCACCACATTTATCCATGAATTTGACATTTCCCAACTCAAATCTCTTGCTCGGGGCCTACCATCCTCCTACTGCTCAAGGAGGCACATTCCATCCAAGCTCTTCCAATCCGAATGGCGAACAAAACTTGTCCCAACAAGTCATAGAATTGACAAGCGCCCTTGCACAATAGACGACCTTGGTAAATCAACTTTTGCAATGCACCGAGATCCAACGTGCCTCAGATGAAGTGTCTCGAAGTAGGACAAAGGCAGACGAATAACCTCTCAAGCAGCGTCTTAGCAAGCAGCCACTCAACCAACCACAAATCGAGCATTCGGGTAGTGTACATTCCCGATTGGGCCCTCGAGACAGCGTATACTCTCGTCTTAACGCGCGGATGAACGTGCACTCTCGATTAGGCCAACAGACAAGTATACATTCACGGTTGGTGCCACGCTCCGATAATCAACATGAGCAGCCTTCTAGGCAAAGCGTTCATTTGTGGTTAGGCCTGCAAGGAGCATTATCCACATCACATCAAAGTAGGTAGCATGACGAATGGAGAGAAGCAGTCACTCAATCTGGTTCAAGTTCAACCAGCAGTTTGCGAAGAAACCCCTCGCCTGCTAGGAATTTATCTCATATACCACAACTGCGGCATAGACGAGCCGAGAGTGTAGAAGAGCAGCCTAGACCAGGGGCAGAGCTTCGCTAACCCAACAAAGGCAAATCCAAGAAGAGGTAGAAATACTTTTCAATGAATGGTTGCATGATTTCCGACACAACGAAATAGGTGATGAAGCATTAAGTCGGGATATGACCAACATAAGCAGGTTACCTTTCATGGACGAGATCGAGCAGGCAGAGCCTTCACGCAAGTTTAGCATGCCACACTTCACATCTTTTAAAGGAGATGGAGATCCAGAAAGGCACTTGAAGCACTACAGAAGTGTGATGGTCCTTTATCGGAACAATGACGCCCTTATGTGAAAAATATTCGCCACCACTCTACAAGGCGAGGCACAAGATTGGTTTCACACCTTGCCACCATGATCTATCCAAAATTTTGATGATCTTTCCTTGGTTTTCACCAAAGAATACTCATATTACCGCTCGATCAAGAAAAAGTCCGATCACTTGTTCAACATAAAGAAAAACCCAAAGAAGTCACTTCGCGACTACATGAAGAGGTTCAAAGCAGAGAAGGCGAAGATCGTCGGATGCGATGACTCGATAGCAAGTGCAGCCTTCCAAAAAGGACTCCCAGCAGACCACCCACTGTTTGGAGAAATGATCATGAAAGAAGAACTAACTCTAGCAGATTCCTTTACCCTAGCAGAGAAGCATGCACTTTGGGATGAGGCTCGACGAGTAGAAAAGGCGCCCGAGCAACCTCGAAAAGAGTCGGCAGCTGCTCAAAAGAAGGAGGACGGGAAGCAGCCTAGCAAGGACATGCAGAAGGCCAAGCGTAAAGACCGACCCACAACTAAAGAAGGCCCGATAACCAAACATTATTCGAAGTTCTCAATTCTGATCCATCAAATCCTTCGTGATATTAAGGACGAGTAGTGGTTCAAGCTGTCGAAACAATCAAAAGGAGGTACTTCCAAGTTGGACCATACCAAGTATTGCGCATTCCACAAAGGTCTCGATCACACAATCGACGACTGCTACACTTAGAAGAACTACCTAGAGAAGCTCGTGAAAGAAGGCAAAGTTGATAGATACTTGGACAAGCCAGCTGGGCAGCCAAGAAGGAATGCAGACGATGATAAGGAGCCACCAACTAAGATGATTCGAATCAATGGCATTTTTGCCGAATCCGAGCACTTAGAAGCCACTATTAACTCCAAAAAGAGGAAGATCGAGCATGCTTTATTAATCTCACAAGTCCAAGCAATCAATACCCAACCTGGACCCATTATTGGCTTCAATGAACAAGATGCAAAAAGTATCAATTTCCTACACGACGATGCACTAGTAATATATGTCCAACTAGCCCATGCTATAGTTAACAGGATGATGGTTGACAATGGAAGTGCAGTCAACCTACTTCAACTCTCAGTCATTCAGAAGATGGGTCTGGAAAACACAATCATAGGCCGAGCAGAGGTGCTTACCGGATTAAACGGACACACCTCAACTGCTATCGGCCACATCACACTTGACGTGAAAACACTGCCAGTCGTCTCAAAGCAAACGTTCACAATCGTAAGTGATCCATCTCCCTACAATGGGATTTTTAGGAAACCTTGGTTGATCAAGCTGGATGCCGTCATTTCAGTCAAGTATCAAAAAATATGATTCTGCATCCCAGGAAAAGGGGTCAGAGAGATCAAGTTTGACCAGGCCTCATCCCAACGATGCACTGTGCAAATGTTGAAAGAATCAAAGAATAAGATTTTTACCCCCGTAGAGGCTACTGAAGTCCAAAAAGACAAATAGGCTACCAAATAGCAATTACAGTAGATGGATCAAGAAGATGGCTCCCAAGCAGACAAGATAGGATGGAAACCCGAAGAGGACGCCGAATACATCATTCTTGATCCCCAGCAATCGGAAAAGACAGGTAGAATTGGCTCACGTCTAAGCCTAGTTGAGAAGGAAGAACTCACGACTGTCCTTAGAGAAAATCGAGACGTCTGATAGGAGCATATTTATGCGACTTAGTTAGCTTGTTTCTTGGCATTTATGTTGTTAGTTCGTAGTTATTTTAGTATTTTAAGCTATTTTCGTGTGTTTGTAGGTCCAAAGGGTTAATGTGGCAAAGAAGTGCATTTTGGAGCATTTTGGAGCATTTTTAGGCATGGAATGGATGGCAAATGCTTGGAGCAAAAGGAATAGACGAAATTTGAAGTTTGTGCATCATCCTCTCCATATAAATAACCATTTTAGCACACTCATTTCACCCAACACACACATTCACCTACCACTACATCCACTCATTTCACCCAACACATCCATTCTCCAAACATCCATCCACTACACCCATTACATCCACTCATTACCAAAATCTCATCCACTACACCCATTACATCCACCCACTACACTCATTACATCCACTCATTACCAAACATCCACCCACTACACCCTTTACATCCACTCATTACAACAACCCACTACACCATTACATCCACTCATTACCAAACATCCACCCACTACACCCATTACATCCACTCATTACCACAAGATTCACCCACTACACCCATTACATCCACTCATTACAACTCCATAAACTCTTCTCCCTAGCCTATAAATACATCCACCCTTCACCATAATTTGGGGGCCATCATCCAAAGACACCACATCATCTACACAACTCTCCACCCTTCACCACAACTCACCTATATCCATCCACCACCACAAGAGACCATCCATTCATCACTCACACCATGGTGCCGCATATTTGCAAGGAAAGAGGATTGCTTAGAGTTGTGCTAGTCATTTAATTTGGATTGCTGGAGCATTCTAGGTGTATTCTACTTTGGTTTTCAATGTTTAATTTCAATTGTTTCTGTTTAATTGCAAGTATGAGGAACTAAACCTCTTTTGGCTAGAGGAGAATTCGAAACCATGAATATATTTGCAGTATGAATTGATTTCTTCTAATTGTGATTTGATAAGTTGTGATGGCAATTCAATTATCTATTTTATTCATAACGGATTTGTGTATGTTTATTAAGGATGCATACTTAGTTTTCATGCATGAATTTGATGCTAGGATATAAATAAGTTTCACCTAATCGTTACAAGTTTATATTCATGAGTAGTGAAGGTTGCTTGTCACAATCGCGTTAATTGAATTCTTGGCAAACGTATCATGCATTCATAGTTACAATTGCCTCATCAACACTTATGATTTTCATGGAACGTAATGATCTTTAATTGTATCTCTATTATGCATTCATATAGGGGACTTTTAGAGAATGATTTGGGTTGTCGCATGCAGTCATCCAATTTAATGAGTAAAGGAAAATCTGAGGGTTAATTTGTGCATCACGGTTAATCTGGGGTGTTGAGCATCATAGTTTATTGAAAAGCAATTAGAGATTGATTTGTATGCAAGTGTGTCATGTGTGGAGAAAGACATTCTAGCTAGCCCATCATCCATCCAAAACAACCAATTTCGTGCAAATCTGTTTAGTTCTAGTTTCTATTTTGTTTTACTTTATTTTCGTCCAAAACCCAATCCCCCTTTACTTTAGTGTGTCTAATTAGTTAGAATCTGTTTTAGTTTGTGTTTTTAAGTGTTTTGAGTCTATAGAGTCTAGTTAAGTGTTTTTAAGTTTCTTTTTGTAAGTCAGTTTAGTTCAGATTAGCAATCCCTCCTAATCCCCGGTCCAGAACGATCCCTACTTATACATATACTATAATTGTCAAAAGAGGGTTTAATTTGAGTGCTTAACTTTCATCGCATCAACATCTTCGCATGGTCATCATCCGACATGCCCGACATTGACCCCGAGGTAGGCTGCCACAAGCTGCACGTCGACCCCGCTTCCAAAACGGTGATCCAAAAGAAAAGACATTTCACACCCGAGCGAGTAGCGATCATTGAGGTAGAAATTAACAAGTTATTGGAGGCCAGATATATAGAAGAGGTAGCACACTCAACATGGCTTGCCAATGTCGTACTAGTCATGAAGAAATAGAAGGGCAAATGAAGGGTTTACGTAGACTACATCGACCTCAACAAAGCATGCCCAAAAGACCCTTATCTTGTCCCCCAGATCGATCTATTAGTAGATTCAACTTCTGGGAACCAGTTGCTCAGCTTCTTAGACGCATACTCCGGCTACAACCAAATAGCCATGTACGAGCCTGACAAGGAGAAAACCGCGTTCATGATAGAGCGGGGCACCTACTGCTTCAAGGTCATGCCTTTTGGCCTCAAGAACGTGGGAGCCACTTACCAAAGGCTAGTGAAAATGATGTTCAAGAAGCAAATTGGGATAACCATGGAGGTCTATGTTGACGATATCATGGTATAGGGCAAGCAGCGGTCAGACCACATTCGCAACTTGGCAGAAACTTTCAATTTCCTTAGAAAGTACAAGATGAAGGTCAACCCTTCCAAATGCATGTTTGGACTATCTTCAGGCCGATTCCTAGGGTACTTAGTAACCCAACGAGGAATTAAAGCACATCCCAAGCAAATCCGAACGATCCTAGAGATGAAGTCTCCAACTACCTTGAAGGAGATCCAAAGCTTGACCGGACGAGCAATTGCCCTCAACCGCTTCCTCTCACGGTCCACCAATCGATGCAAGCCTTTTTTCAAAGCTATCAAGAGGGCACAAAAAGACAAATGGGATGAAGAGTGCGAAAAAGCTTTCCAAGACTTGAATAAGTATCTTACATCACCTCATTTACTATCCAAACCAGAAGCAGCAAAAGATTTATACATTTACCTGGTAGTCCCCGAAGTAGCAGTGAGTTCTGCCTTCATACGAGAAGAGCTGAGGGCCCAACTGCCAGTATTCTACACTTCTAAAACTCTTTTCGATGTGGAAACAAGATATCCGAATATCAAAAAATTAATTTTGACATTAGTTGTTGCGGCTCGGAAGCTCAAACCATACTTTCAAGCTCATACAGTCATTGTCATGACTCAGTATCCTCTACGATCAATCTTACATGGTCCGGACTCTTCTCAACGAGTGATGAAATGAGCATTGGAACTTGGCCAATATGGTTTAGTTTTCCGGCCTCGCACAGCGATAAAGGCCCAAACCTTAGCGGACTTCATAGCAGAATTCGCACCTAGCTTAGGAGATGCAACAGAGCAGCCTAACGATACTCTAGAAGCAGCCGAACACACCATAGCCATGGTTGCACCCCCAAGTGAAGATTTCTGGCATTTGCATGTTGACGGTGCATCCAACTACAAAGGCTCGGGAGCAAGCGTGGTCCTTGTTACCCCAAAAGGCTCAATGCTCGAGCAGGCGATCACTCTAGGCTTCAAAGCATCCAATAACGAAGTAGAGTACGAGACCCTACTAGCAGGCCTCCGAATGGCAAAAGACTTGGCGATGAAGAAACTCGCAATTCATTTTGATTCCCAACTAATCACCAGCCAGGCTACTGGGGAATACACGGTAAAACATCCAAGGATGGCACAATACCTAGAGAAAGTACGCCAGCAGCTTGAGGCATTTCAGACTTACACTCTCACTCAAGTTCCACCGATAAACAACGCCCATGCAGATGCGCTAGCCGGTTTAGGCTTCACTCTCAACCACCAATTTAAACGCTCCATTCTGGTGGAATATCTAGACAAGCAAAGCATGGAGATAGAGCCAACATCCGAAGTGTCACAGGTTAGTGTAACTCCCAACTGGTAAAGTTCTATTATAGACTACTTGATCAATGACACACCACCCACTGAAAGATTGGAGTCAAGGAAGCTCCAAATCGAGGCGGCACGCTACTATATGTGGAATGGCATTCTAGTCTGAAGATCCTACACCGGACCACATCTCTGCTGCCTAGCACCTCCCAATGACTTGAAGGTTCTAAGCTTAATCCACGAAGGTGTTTGTCGGAATCACTCTAGAGGCTGATCTTTAGCATAGAAGGCTCTTAACACAGGTTACTACTGGCCTACCATGCACTAAGATACTGAGGAGTTAGTACAAAAATGCGACCGCTGCCAATGCTACAAACCGGTACCAAGACTGTCTGCCAGCAAGCTACACCTGCAGACGAGTTCTTGGCCATTCGTGCGATGGGCAATCGACCTGGTAGAGCCTATGTCGCCTGCTATTGGGGGCAAGTGCATGATGATCGTGGCAACCGACTACTTCACCAAATAGGTAGAAGCAAAGCCCATGAAGACCACCACTCAGACGTACATAAAACGCTTCATATGGAGGAACATCATTTACCGATTTGGCATCCCTCAGTCCATCGTCACCGACAACGGCCTGCAATTTGTGGGAAAAGATTTGGCGAAGTTCTTCCAAAAGTACGGCATCAAAGCAACACATTTCCACGCCAAGATATCCTCAAGGCAATAGGCAGGCCAAAGCATCCAACAAGACGATCTTCGACTGCCTCAAGAAATCCCTCACCGACAAAAAGGGAAAATAGCCAGATGAACTCCCCGGATGCTTATGGGCATATCGCACCACCAAAAGACGAGCAACCAGTGAGACTCATTTCTCTTTGGCATTTGGTTCAGAAGCAATCATTTCTCCCAACATCATCGTGCCAAGCATCAACATTCTACTACCAAGCATTGAGCAGAATAGCAAAGAGATGGCCACAAACTTAGATCTAACAGAGGAGAGGCGCGAGCAAACAATCATCCGCATCGCAGCTTACCAACAACAGCTCATTTCCAGCTACAATAAAAGGGCCAAGATTCGGCAGTTCCAACCCCAGAAATCTAGTCTTAAGAAAAACCTTCATCACTGCCCGCAGAGAAGGCTCAAAAAAGATGGATCCCATCTGGGAAGGTCCGTACAAAATCAGCAGAGTAGGCGGCAAGGGTAACTACACCCTCGCCACCATGAATGACAAAGAGATCGAGAAGCAATGAAACGCCTACAATTTGAGGAAATACCATATGTGACTTCCCACTATATCAAGACCCAAAGACTCAAGCAACTCAACGGGCACCACTTCGTAAGTCGAGGACTATCCAGTTGTTATGCAGTCTTTTACAGCTAAGTTATTCGTTCATTTTTCAAAGAAGAATTCAAGAAGTAATTTGCAACTTGGCTCAATTATATATCTACAACAACTTATCTCTCATGCACTTCAAAAGAAGATCGCACCCTTTTTTGGGACTCACCGGATGAATTACACCCCTCGAGGGACCAACCATGTTCTCCAAAGCGAGGGGATAAACTCAACACTCCGAATATCCAGACGTGGATGAGCTTGGCTACCCTAGTATAACTAGATGCACAATGGCTTGCGCTAGGATTCCTAGAAGTAGCCACTATGGTCTTTTTCAAGGCTTAGCTAATAGAAGGATTTTGGGTCTCTTGGCCTAATCCACGAAGAACCGGGCCCTAGAGACAGAGGGGGCACATTACACAATACACCCTACAGACGGCTGCCCTAGAAACCTAAAGCTGCTACCGAGTGCACTAAGGTAGCCTACGGTTTCTGGAAGACTGCCTACGGCTTGCCCTTCGAGTAATAAAACCACGCTAGACTTATACAACCGCACATTCTTGTGAAAGGTTGAACAAGCTAGTGTGCATATACGAAACTTTATCCACTGTCGACATGCTACGTAGTCGATAAGCTTCACCTCTGCCAAGCGCAGAACAACCTGCACCAAGATCTAAAGTGTTGTGATACTTGCTACACAACATATGGAATTGGATAAAGGCAAGGTTAACAGCCTAGTGGTTACGCGGATTCGTCTGCTTCTGTAAGTAAGGCATCCAGCTGCCAACCTTATTGCTAACAACTTTGCAAAAGTTCTACACCAACACCTACGGCTGTGTAGGCTATGCAGGCCTGTCTGCTCATAAAAAAGTAGCTCACCTGCCACTGGTCTATAAGGTCTAAAGGTTAGGGCATGGACAAAAAGAAGCGAAAATGGAGAAAAGCGAAGGAAGCAAGTTTATTAAATTTTCTAGCAAAATTGATAAACAACTAGCAAAGACCAAAATAGTTCAAGCAAAAGCAACAAAGGAAAACAAAGAAAATCCTAAAGGCTACCTAGAAGACTACTATTCAATAGCTTGGACATTTCTCGCTAAGCGGTCGCCACACCTTCAGTAGCCTTGATGTTCTCAGCAATGGCATCATCTGACGCTTTACCCTCGGCTACCCCAGCCTGGGCACCAACTTCTCCAACTACTTTACCGATAGAAGACTCAAAAGTAAAGGTAAGCAAGTCTTCTAAAGAAATAGAGAAGGTCTTGAAATCTTTACTGGAAAACTCAAAATCAGACGATCGGTTTGACCCTGAGTAAGCGAAGCCTCGAACCTAGCCTTCTCACCCTTCAACTGCTTATTTTCCTCAAGCAAGCAAGCACGAACTGCTGCAACTCATCTACTTCCTTCTTCAGATTGTCGTTGATCTTCAAAGCACTTTAAAGTTCCGCTTGAGGCTCAAGCCTATCAACAACCTTTTTAAAGTGGATCACTTGGTTGTAAGCAACGATCAGTTCTTCATCCTTTGCATAAGCAGCAGAGTGGAATTCAGAGATGGAATGCTCAAGATCTTGAATCTGAGGTATGTAACACTCGATTTCCTTTTCTGCACTTTCATACTTTACTTGGATCGCATCAAACCTAGTTTTCAAATCGATGATCTCTTGGCGAGTAGTCTCAAACTGCAGAGAAGTGGGGGCAGAAATGTTAGATCCCTTCAAAGCAGCAAGCTCATATTCTAATTTCTTGATTTTTTTCTATCGAGGAGTAAGCTTTGGTAACCATGGTTCTTGCCATCTATTTAGCAGCCTTGGTATCTTCTTGGTCAAGGAATATAGACTCGGCTACCAAAATCGTTGTTTTCTGCATTATGGCTAGCAGAGCAGTCTTCCTATACTCGAATGTGTGCTTTGCGAAAAGACTCAGACCAACAATCTCCTTGACGCAATCAACAAACTTGTCACATATATCCATATCTTCAAGTAGATATGGCTTCAAAAGTGCGCAAATCTCAGCAACTTCCCCAGAAATAGTCTTGGTGGATTTTTCAAGCCTGCCTACATGAGCAGTTTCCTTCTTATCAGCAGACGAGTTGGTCGTAGCAGTGGAGGAAGCAGGTTTTTGAGCCACTTTAGCAGGTAGGTGCACCTTGTCACTCTTCATAGTAGCAAGCCTTTCCAAAGGTGAGCCAAACTTAGCTCCAGACGAACGTTTTGGCATAAACTTCAGCATCGGAGGCATGGAGGAACTTCTGCACTGGGCAATCCTTTCATCAATTAAGCTAGTAGCCTTCGGAGCAATAGGCGTTACCGACACAGATCTAGCAGTTCTTTCTTTCTCGCCCTTAGAGGAAGTCAAGTTAATCACAAGCTTATGAGCAACCAGTGAACCTTCATGAGCAGTGGAAGAAGTCTTTATTTTCTTCTTAGCATGTATCTCTTGAGCAGGCGAGGAAGGTCTCTTTTTCCCACCTTCATTTGTAGCAGACTTTACCACGGTGATATGACGAGTCAACGCCTCAACTTTGATTTGTTTTATCACCTCTCTAGGGGCAACCCATCTTTTTCCCTACGAAAAGGACTAAGCAACCAACGCCATTCACTGTGTTGATGCACAAAATTGGTGAGGACTTTGGTATAACAGAAAGTGTTAAGTTTGTGACCTTCGCTAGATTGCTCCAATCACTAGCGTGGATAAGTATGTAAATGGATAGAGACAGGGAAGCAAACACAAGATGTACGTGGTTCACCCAGATTGGCTACGTCCACGGAGTAGAGGAGTTCTTATTAATTGTGAAAGGTTTACACAAGTACATAGGTTCAAGCTTTCCTTTAGTGAGTACTAGTGAATGATTTAGTACAAATGACATTAGGAAATATTGTGAGAGAATGATCTCTATTTATAGAAGAGAGTTTCTAGTTTCATTCTGACATTGACACGTGTCATGTTGTGATTGGCTTTTAATGTTGACACGTGTTGCGCTATGATTGGCTTCTGATGTCAACACGTGTCGCGCTGTGATTGGTCTCTTGGTTGGAGGGAAACTCTTCTGGGTCCTTAACGGTATAACGTTGACTGGTGCTCAGTAGTTTCGGGATTGGTCAAGTATGGTAAAAACAGTGCTCCCCTAAGTTCCTGAGTGAGGAAAGCTCCTCGGTTGAGGACTTGTAAGATCCAAGCCATTGAATAATCACGAAACTTCTAAGTACCGAAGTGTGGTATCATTTTCACTTGTCTTATCTGTCTCATATGTAGATGTGACATCTTCTCTGGAAGTACTTTTCCTCCATCCAAGGATGGTATCTTTAATCGATGAAGATGCACAAGGTAATGTATCAATTTCACTTGAAGCTTACTTGTAGTTTCGGGGCTTGGTCAAGTGCGATACAAACCCTATAGTAGGAGTCCCCCAAGTCGCCGAGCTAGGAGATTTGCCGAAGGAGGTAACAGACAAGGTAAGCAATCAGACTTCCAAGCAAACAACCTGGATCGGAGGTTCGACTTCGGCTTTCGGTTGATTGTTCTCCTTCTCCTTGTGTCATAAACAGCAACAAGGATAAGGAGAAGCAAATGGAGAAGAAATGATATGATATGATATATTTTTACTTTTGAAAAAGTAACTTTCCACAGGCTTATTCTTGAACTGGGCTAGAGGGTTTTCTGGTTTCCTCCAAAGTATAAGGCCAACTCAAGAATTTGAGGGTCAAAACAAGTCCATCAAATCTAGAGTACGTTCGACCCTAATGATATGGGATACTTTTACTGTCGACAAAGTAGTGGGTGTGGTATGGCGAAGCTTTGCTCTTTAGCGATGGTGTCAGCGAAAGGTTGTTGAAGCTTTTCGAGTTCTTCGGATAGGGCAGCAATGCTGGGTTTGGATTTGATTTAGACTCCTCTGTCTGGGTTGTGTGGTTCTGCAGGAAGGGCATCGTGCTATAGTGATATGTTCCAGCTCATCATTGATCCTTCTGCTTCAATCTCTTACAGCATTTGTCCCCGATGCATGAGTGGAATGCAACCTTTGCATGTAAATGGTCTTTCAGAGCACTACTTCTCAGCGACTCATCCATGCGTGGCAACTTTAGTATAAAGCGTCAATATCGTATCAACTATTCTGAGGTATTTGCCGAAGGACTTCGTGAGCTTGACAACAGTTGAGGATGAGTACTCCAGAGCAATGTTAGGCAAACAACCATGCAAAGATTCTAGGCAATCAGCTCCATATCGGAAGTTTGATTTCAGGTTCCGACTGATTGCGTTTTTTCTCCTTGTCCTGCAGGTAAGAGCAAGGGCAAAGGAAAAGACAAAGAAAAAATATGATATGGGATACTCTTGATTTTAACCCTAATGATATGAGATACTCTTGCTCTGGTGTGGTTTGTTTGCATAAGTATTATCGGAGGGGGAAAGAAGCTGAGTATTTCGAAAGACTCTGCTGGGAGTGCCCTCTCAGATGTGAATTAAAGTTGAGCATTTTTTTTTATTTGCAGGTATGCGTGGCTGTGGAGGATGGAAGACGACTTATATATGAATTGTCCCAACAGCAAGTAGTAACGCTGTTCCTTTACCCTTCTCGGTCGTAGCAATGTAGTGGGAGCTGCAAGATTCACATGTTTTAACTTTGTCAGAGCACTTTGAAAAAGTGGTCTGTGGTATCTGGAAAGTTGATGTTGCGTGTGAAGATTGCAGACAAGCTTTATCCAAGAAAATTTGGCTCTCGAAGTTCGGAGAGCGGTGCCTGTTCGGTTTTCGAACAAGCAATCCTGTCGGGGATCTAATTCTTGAGATTCGAAAAACGGTGCCTCTTCGATTTTTGAGAAAACAATCATGTTGGGAGTCTGGCTCTTGAGATTCGAAAAGCGGTGCCTCTTCGATTTTTGTGAAAGTAATCATGTTAGGAGTCTGGCTCTTGAGATTCGGAGAGCGGTGCCTCTTTAATTTTTGAGAAAGTAATCTTGTTGGGAGTCTGGCTCTCGATATTCGGAGGGCAGTGCCTCTTCGATTTTTGAGCAAGTAATCCTGTTGGGAGTCTAGCTCTCGAGATTCGTAGAGCGATGCTTCTTCGATTTTTTTGCAAGCAATCTTGTTGGGAGTGTTTTCTCGAATGTGAGTAAAGGTTGGACATTTTTGCCAGTCTGCTTTGCCACAGAGCACGAAGGTTGACACACATAGGGACTTTCCAGTTATCAAGCAGTGATGTTATTCCTTTACCCTTGTGGGTAATAGTAGGGTAGCTGGACCTTCAAAATTTATGTATCTAAACTTTGTCAAAGATATTTGGCAAAGTTATATGTGGTACCCGATGAGCTGATGTTGCGTGTGGAGAGTGGTGCCTCTTCGAAATCCGAAGAGTGGTGCCTCTTCGATTTTTGAACCAACGGCCTTGTTGCCCTTTCTTTTATAAGGGCACCAATTGTGTGCAAGAAGTACATTCAGAGAGTTATTGCTTGTAGGAATTTTCCCCTTATTTTTGTACTTCAGAGATTTATTGAACCTCATTTCTCCTTCATCATTTCTGAAAATGTCTAGCCCATCCGACTGTTGTTTTGACTTGAACTTTGGTGAAGAGGCAACTATGTCTCATCAAGACAACATATGGCGCTCATCCTTCTTATCCCCTACTGGTCCTCTTACCGTTGGGGACTCTGTGATGAAGAATGATATGACCACCGCGGTGGTGGCCAGGAACATTCTCACTCTCAAAGATAACAGATTACTTTCCAAACGGTTTGATGAGTTGGCTGTTAAGGATTCTCTGGCTTTCAGTATTCAGTGTGCAGGTACTGTGTCTAATATGGCCCAACGCCTATTTGCTCGAACCCGCCAAGTTGAATCATTGGCGGCTGAAGTGTTAAGTCTCAAATAGGATATTAGAGGGCTCAAGCATGAGAATAAACAGGTGTACAGGCTCACACATGACTATGCTACAAACATGAAGAGGAAGCTTGACCAGCTGTAGGAATCTGATGGTCAGATTTTACTTAATCATCAGAGGTTTGTGGGTTTGTTCCAAAGGCATTTATTGCCTTCGTCTTCTGGGGCTGTACCGTGTAATGAAGCTTCAAATAATCAACCTTCGGTCTCTTCTCTTTCTGGGGTTCTTCCCAGTACTGAGGCTCCGAATGATCACCCTCCGATGCCTACTCTTTCTAGGGCTCTGCCAACTGCTGAGACTTCTCCTGAGCAACCTTTATGAAGGTTCCCTCTTGTTTGTTTATTTTGATTCATGTATATGTACATATTTGTAACTTATCGGAGATATCAATAAATAAGCTTTGCTTCGTTTCAACGTATTATGTTAAATATACCAAAGCCTTCTTCACTAAGTTCTTTGAATTTTTCTTTTGTTGAAGCTTGTATGTTGAAGCTTTGTGAGAGAAGCTTATATGTTGAGGTAGTGCTCCCTTAATTTCCCGAGTGAGGAAAACTTCCCGAGTGGTCGTGAGACTTCCGAGTATCAAGGTGCAATAGCATATGGTAAGAGTCCCCCAAGTCTCCGGTCGAGGGACTTGACAAATGAGGTGTCTTGCTAGTAGCTAAGTTTCTAAACTAACAAAACTTCACAATTTTCCTTTCTAAGTGGTAGCCCAAAACTCCTCCTTCATATATATTTGTTATGAAAGTGGTAGCCCAGTTTCTCAATGTTGGAGTATTGTGTCTCTGCATCTTGTAAGGCCTTGCTAGTGTAGTAGACAGGCCGTTCGACATTACCATCTTTTCGAATGAGAACGGAACTTACTGCTGAAGTCGATATCGACGGATAGATAATGAGAGTGTCACCAACCTCAGGTTTAGAAAACAGAGGGGCTTTACTCATATAGTCTTTGAGGTTCTTGAATGTCTCAGCACATTCATCAGTCCATGTAATGTACTTCTTACTTCCCTTAAGTGCTTTGAAAAAAGGAGCATATCTGTCTGTGGCCTTAGAGATGAACCTAGTTAAGGCTGTCACCTTGCCAGTAAGGCTCTGGACGTCTTTTGAAGTTACCGGTTCCTTCATGTCGATGATTGCTTTGATCTTCTCAGGATTAACCTCAATGCCTCGTTGGCTTATCATGAAGCCTAAGAATTTGCCAGAGCCTACACCGAAGGCACATTTATTGGGGTTCAACCTCATTCGATACCTCTTCATAATGGTGAAAGTTTCAGATAGGTTGGTGATGTGTTGGTCAACATGTTTTCTCTTGACTAGCATATCATCAACGTAAACTTCCATGCTCTTCCCAATCTGTTCGGCGAACATTGAATTGACCAGTCTCTGATAAGTTGCTCCTGCATTCTTTAGGTCGAAGGTCATGACTTTATAGCAATATAGTCCCCTGTCAGTAGTGAAGGCTGTGTGTTCTTGGTCCGGAGGGTTCATGAGGATTTGCTTGTATCTTGAGTAAGCATCCATGAAGCTCAGGAGTTCACACCTTGCCATAGAGTCTATAAGTCTGTCTATGAGAGGAAGAGGAAAGCTATCATTCAGGCATCCTTTATTTAGGTCGGTGTAATCGACACACATTATCCACAAGACCTTTTGGAGCATGAGACTTTCCCTGGTCGGATTCTTCTTAACAAGGATAACATTTGCTACCCACGTTGGATAATTGACTTCGAGGACGAAGCCTATGCCTTTGAGTTTTTCAACTTCTGCCTTCATTGCCTCGTACCATTCAGCGTCATAAGATCTTCGCTTCTGTCTCACTGGCTTGGTCTTGGGGTCCATACTTAAGTGATGACAGATGATATCGGGAGAGATGCCTGGCATGTCCTCGTATGACCAGGCCAATACCTCAGTGTTCTCTTGCAAAAAAGAGATCAATGCCAACCGAATGGGTGGTGACAAAGTAGTGCCAATCTTTACCATGCGATCCGGATAATCTTTTGAGATAGAGACCTTCTCCAACTCTTCAGCAGGTTGTGCTTGCTGGGTGAAAGAGTCATCTCGGAAGGGATACCCATAGCAACATGCACTTTTTTCATGTTTAGAGAAGCCTTAGGAGTGGAGCCAAATTCTGAATCTACAAAAACAGCGGAAGACAATCAGAAAATTGAATAATAGCTTGGCACTAAAGCAAAGCAGTCGAGAAGATTAAGCAGCTTGCTTACCAGATATGAAGACCATTAGTACACATAGCTCTGGGGAAGAATTAGACTCATATTCTCCACTTATCTCCAAAGTCTCTTTGGCCCAATCATGATCTCCCTTGCTCGAATTATCAAAAAGCCTATGGCGAGATCATAGCTGCCCAACTCCATCTATGTGACCTATGTCAAAGAAGTACCAAAATTCATTGACGGTTAGATCTAAGTCAAAGAATTGGCTTAGATTGTGGAATCCCACCATCACACGGACCGCGTTCGGAGAACATTGGGCGGTGGCACATCTTATGGAGCCTAACACAAAATAGTAGGGGTGAAACTTGATGGCTCTCTGAGTTCCACTACATGGTTCCCGGCTGCGACCATTCTTAACTCGCTTCACACGCACTCCCGACGGAATGGCATGCCAATATGCCTCAAGAAAGTCTCTAAACAAATCATCGGAGCTAATCTTGAAGTGAGCAGCTTTGAAGTAGCCCACTTTGTTCAAAGACCCGCCTTGACGATACAATGGCGGCACACCATTATCATTCTTGTGACTCAAGGAAGACATACTTAAAGGAATTTAACAAAAAGTACAAGGAAGATTCATTAGAGGGTTGTTCAAAAAAAAAAGGAGCATATCTCGGCAAAAAAAAAATGGGGAACCAAGTCGCAGAAGCCCAGCAAAACTGCCAGGCCCCACGACCTGGCTTCTCACGCCAGCGCCCAAAGATATATGAAGGTGCACACGACACAACCTTGTCGTGGCCTCCCAAGCCACTCTTTCACAAATCCTCGACTTCCGTCAAGCCAAATTTCAAGCCCTGAGGCTTCCAAAAAATTATGAAGACAAGGAAATTATATTTTTCTTACCTAGAAGCAACGTGAAGACGAAGCAAGCAACGAAAGACGATCATTTGCACGGGCAAGATGTAGAAGATTGCTAGAGGAAGGGGAACAAATATCCTCTAAGCTCTCTCTCTCTCTCTCTCTCTCTCTCTTGTAGGGTAAAATAAATTGCTCTCCAAAGTTGATTTCCATTTAAGGTGGACTTAAATAAGCTTTGAGAAAAAATTATTTCATTTTCCTAGAATGATCTAATTTCCTATTAAAAGAGAGAATAATCATCAAAATAGGAAACAATTCAAAGTTTCCCAAGGCAAGAAAATCTCTACACCTGTTGCCCTTTTCTGCTAGCAGCCCAACAGGTGTAGGGGCATTTGTGGAGCCAAAAATAATCACAAGGCAACACGTGAATTCCTAGACAAGAGAGGACAAAAATACCCTTGAGGTACAACGAGATTCCTACGCGCGAGCAGCGGGCAATCATCCTTTAATCAAGTCAAAAATGCCCAAAAAAAGGTAACAATTCAAAATTCATCTCATCAAATCCCTTTTACAAGGTAATTCCCAAAACCTATCTCATTCCAAATATTTTTACCTTTTTTCCCTCTCTTTTAGCTAAACAATTAAGCTATCATTACATAACCTCCCAAAAAACATTCCTTTTATTATGTTAATTAGCCAATTAATATATTTATTCCTAATCAATATATTAATTGCTAATTAAATCACCAAATAACACCCAAAATATACATAAAGGGCCGGCCACTCTTTCTCTAAAGAGGATCGGCCATGCCCTATAAATATTACCCACTTTTCTATAAAAACCTAGGTTCACACTCTTGCAAAATTCCAAAAACTCTCTAAACATTTTTCTCTCTAAATTCTAACTTTGGCATCGGAGGTTCTTCGGCCAAAGCCCTCCCTCCCAATTCATCGTGGGCACATGAGGCTCTTGGCCTTGACCCTAAGGTGTTAATTGTTTTGTAAGTGTAATTTTGTCCAAGATCAAGGAGGAAGAAATTTGTATCCACATCGATTAAAAGGTCTTTTTTGTTATGATCACTGTTATTGTTAGTCACAATGACCATCTGCAAAGTTGTAAGCTTTGAGTATGTTGTTGTGTGCTTGCTGCTATAGTCAACATTGTATACCTCTGCATTTTGTTCATTGGAAATGCTGGTGTTGGTTTGACCTTTTATCGTTACCCTCACCATTCATATTATTGCAATGTACTATATTATTTTCAGTTTTTAGAACACCAAGTTTACATATGCAACAAAACTACAAAGAAAAAGAATTTCTTATATGTATATATTATAATATTATAGTTGCAGTGGTTACCTAATTGCCCCCTAAATTTCTGATAGAGCGTCCATAACCTTCGGTAGTTGATCCCCATCACCTGAAGTTGATGTATTGAGAAACTTGATGTATTGGCATAGAAATAGGATGTTGTTTCTTTGACCTAGTAACATCAAATTTAGTGAACTTAATATTTATGCAGATAGATTGGATATTAGTCTATTATCTTTAGTAATTGCTTGAGTTTTAACATTAATAATCTGTACTGCAGAAAATGCTAGAGAACTTTTTAAGTAGGAAATGTGTGAAAATGAATATTAGTCTTTTGGTCTTAAGAAAATGTAGCTTTTAGCTTTGTATTAATTTCGATGTTTCTGTTTACATTGTTCTAGCACGTGTCTGAGGGATGTCAAACAAGGACTTTGAAAATGACCTTGATGATAAAGCTAATTGGCCAAAACCTATTGAAAACTACTTTATTAGTATGTTGTAGGAAAAGACAAAAAAATGCTTGCAAACCAACACTTTAGAAAAGAATCAGTGGGATGCTATTGGCATGAAGTTGTTTGACAAATATGGTAAGAGATACACTCGTGAAAAATCGAAGCAAAAATATAATCGATTGCGGAAGATTCACCGTGAGTTTTCCAAGCTTGTTAATCATACTGGGATGGGTTGGGAACCTGTTGCAAACACTATTCAAGCATCGGACGAAGTTTGGGCAACTTATATTAAGGTATTTATTGTATTATATAATGGTTAGTAAGATGACTATGGATATGCTTTTGTGTTTGGTATTAAGATATTTTGCTTTATGATGAACTATAATTAAATGAGTATGGAAATGACTAGTTTTGGTAATATGATTAATGTTATGTTATTATCCTATAGTATTGTCTTGTCACTTTGTTTAGCTATTAATTACTTGATAGTTGTATAATATAATTATTTGTATGTCTATATAGGATGGATTCAAATGAAGTGGACAATAATGGTTCAAGTTCAAAAAGTGATTCATCATTTGATTTGGATGATTCACTTGGAGAGTTGTTTTTAGTTACAAAATTATATGACCATTTCTCACGTTTAAATAAAAAGTCATGCATGACTTCACACTTTTCAGGCCGCCAATATGTGATAAACTTATTGAATGGACATCCACATAGGTTATTTGATATTGTAAGGATGGATTAAAACACGTTCAGGAATTTATGCTCGACATTGAGAGAATTGAACTTTCTACAAAATGATAGATCAGTTTGTGTAGAGGAGGCCGTATGCATGTTTTTGTTTACTATCAGTTATACAATCTGCAACAGGGTAATTGCTGAAACTTTTCAACATTCTAAAGAGACTGTGTTAAGACAATTTAACCGAGTTCTCAAAGCAATATGTCGACTTGGTACTTGTATAATTCAACCTCCAAATATGGATGTGACACCTTCTGAGATTTTGGGAATCCGAAGTACGACCCATGGTTTCAGGTAATGTATTTATAAAGTACATTTTATTATTTAGTTAGATCATGACTATTATTTTTCTACAAAACCTAGAAAGATACATGTTTAAAGCTCTAGAATAAGAACTTAGGTTGAAGTAAACTATATTTTGTGTACTAACATGTTATGATTTGAACTATAAAATGGTAGAATTGCATTGGCGCTATTGATGGAACACATATCAGTGCATGGGCTCCTTCATCAAAACAAATTTCATACCGAGGTAGAAAAGTTAGTGTATATTATGTTGGCATGTTCATTTAACATGATGTTCACATATGTCTACACCGGATTGGAAGGAATAGCTAATGACTCAAGAGTGTTGATGGATGCAATAACAAGAGAAGAGAATAGGTTTCCAATGCCTAAAGAATGTACGAAGTCATTGTAACATATCAAATTGCTTTTAATTTTTTTTCTTATTGTATTTGGCTCAAGTGAAATACTTATATGCATTGTTCTTGGAATAGGAAAATATTATGTTGTTGATTCCGGCTATGCCAACATGAGTGGGTTTCTTGCACCATATCGCAAAGTGCGTTATCACTTGTGTGATTTTAGAGGAAGAGGTAAACGTCCAAGAGGAGCAATGGAATTGTTCAACTTTAGGTACTCATCACTACGTAATGTTGTTGAACGAAGCATTGGAGTGCTTAAGAATCGTTTTCCTATTCTAAAGTTGATGCCAAATTATCCAATTAGGAAGCAAAGACGCATTCCCGTTGCATGTTGTGCCGTGCACAATTTCATTAGAATGCAATCAAGGAATGATGATTTGTTTCAACAATTTGAAGACAATGACGTTGATGTGGTAGATGAAGAAAGCTCGGGGGCGAATCAAGAAGGGGAAAACATGCATTTGAATGACAACAATGTTATGAATGATGTTAGAGACCACATAGCCGGATCAATGTGGCTTGATTATGTCAATAACAATTAGTCTCAAAGTTTATTGGTTTTCTTGAATGTTTTAATGTAATATTTATTATCTAAGACTTGAAATTTATTTTGATTATCGAGCATATATGTGTTGTATTAGCACATGGATATAAAAATAATATGTTTAAGGTTTAATTTCATATGTTTTGTATATCTTAAAACAAATACATAATTGGAAAAGAAAAAAAAAATTGTTTTCAAGAGTTAAACCAAACAAGTTTTCAAATTTTTATATTCAAAAATAATTTTTAAGTTCAATGCCAAACATGTTTTGTTGCAACTCTAAAAATTTGGGATTGGAATTTCATAGTTTCGGAATATACTAGATGTGATGACCCATCCTAAATTATAATGTATTTTATCCCCGATAGCGTGAAAATGTCAATTTTACCCTTGAGCATTGGGTTGTGAATGTATAAATGGACTAAAGAAATGGACCAATAATCTCATTTCCAACTTCTTTGGACCCAATTGAAATTTGGGGTTGTTTTGGATGATTTTTAGCCTATAATTGGTGGCCCAATTAGAGCTTAAGGATTGTATATGGGTGCCCAATCCGGATCAAGACACACACACACACGTGCAACCTTCATCCTCTCTCTCTCGAGTCTTCCTCGTCCGTACAATATGTACGTCCAATCTTCATACCATTTTCACTCGCATTTTTATATCATTATCACTTCCGCGCTGCGCACATGGCTATGTCACCCTCACGTGACGGCTATCACACCTTGATTTAAGTCGGGGTGTGTCACTAGATCTAATCCTTAGACATCATTTTTCACTTTGATTAAGATGTGTGCCTGCCTTCTCAGTACAAAACTGGCTTACATATCATTTTACACCATATTCTCATGTTTTTTTATGCATTTTTACATCCAATAGTTTTAACACCCGCAGCAACGCGCCGCCACTATTGCTAGTTTTATTCCGAAAATTGGACTCTCCATTTCAAAGTAACCAGTCGAACCCCAAAGCTGTACAAATTAGGGCTTGTAGATTCTCTCTTCGAGATTTCTGATCGCATCGTATCCATTTGTCTTCAATCGAACTTGGTTTTCGATACCTAAGGCTTGAAGGCAGACGAATTGGATCGCACTTTTAGCGGCTCCACACATATTATCCTCGATTTCAGAGGCCTCAAGATTTTCGATCGGCGTTGTGGTTGAAAGGAATTTCAGGTGAGTAGTTTTGTTCTGATCTTCAATTTAAGGAGATTTGGGATTGGAATTTCATAGTTTCGAAATGAAATTTATGCATCCGGACTGCGGATTTGGCATTGGGTTGGCCAATTTCAAAATTAGGGCACAAATGCAATGCCAAATCCATGGAATCGAATATAGCCTATATGGGTTTTGGTTATAATTGTTTGATTTGACGAAAATTGCCAATTTTGAATAGTTGCTTTAGTTCAGCATAATAAAAATTATTATTTTAGCCGTTAGACTTAAATTTGGACCGTTAATTTTTTTTTTTACCATTGAATTTCATCAAATTAGATCTTAACCATTGGATTCAACGAATTTACTAAATAAAATATACATATGTGGTGGGCCAGCCCCACTAATCCTGGGCTAAATCTTGTGCTAAATTTGGCTTTGTTTTAGGTTTTAGGTCCAATTTTAAGCTTGGGTTGGATTGGATTTTTGTTGGGGGGGGAGAACAGAAGGGAAAAATAAGTTATAGGTCAGGATTGGAGATGGTCTTAGGAGTCTCGGGAGTGGGGAGAACAAAAGGGGAAAAATAAGTTATAGGCCAGGGTTGAAGATGGTCTTAGGAGTCTGTCCTATCAGATCTATCTAAATCGCGATTCTAGCTTAGACAAAAAATATACAACTTTTATTTTTATTTTTATTTTTTTAATAAATTGTAAGAGACTTATTGAATACTGAACACATATTCTAAGCTTGTTTTCCACATTTTCTTTATGTTCTAATACTTTAAACCTATATATCATTTTATTTTGTAGTTTTTGTTATCTCAATATAATTATATATTTTTATGTATAAATTAACACTTATTTAAATGATATATAATAAATTTATTTGAACTCACCTAATTCGCTTAGCACTAAGCTCTGTGCCTAGATTTAAAGCTTCAGCTGGCTACCCGTGTAGCGCTTAATGTCTTTTTAAACCTTGAATACAACGCAGAGAAAAGAAATAGGGACAATGACAAAAATGGAATTTTGAAATTTTTGCCAAATTGTCCGGAGAAGCGAGAGGCAAACGGAAAGGACAATACTTAGGTTATAAACTGATGTGATGTGGCGCAATGAGAATAGCTCACCTATCGTAACATATTTACTTGATGGAATGTATTTAAATTCATATATACTAAACGTGAGATTCCCCGGCACTGTAGATCACCAGTGTCCGGACGGAACTGCCCTCGCTTCTCTGTTTTCTTTCCGTTTGTGTCCATGTTTTCCACGCATCGCTCATCTTATTCTCTCGACTTCGAGTCTTCTTAACGAGTTAGGATTTTGTACCTTCGTTGCTTTTCCTTATTTCGGCTTTTGCTCTTTTCGTTTTGCCGTTCTTTCTTCCAATCCTCTATTTCCCTGTGATATCCGTGCTTTCTTTCACGGGGTTGCTGATTTTCGTGGTTTAAGGGATTTTGTGGTTGCCGGGCCGTTGTGCGTCTATTTAGATTTGGGATTTTTTGCGTTCCGAGGGTTTCGACATCTCTAATTGAGGTAAAGAATTCATGCTGTTTCCTCTTTTTTCCGTTTGAGATTTCTGGGTTGTGGCTGGGTTTTTGGCCGATTTACACCTCTTTTCAAGGGTGGCGTCTTTGCAGCCCGCTGTGGAACAAGTGTGATCCAACTAAGGTATATTTTATAATCATTTTCTTTTGGTTTTTATTTTTGGTTTTTCCTTTGTTTTGATGAAACCTTAATCGTTTCCTTTTATTGTCAATTGTGGTGCTCTCTTGGGTTTTCCCTGTTAAAGGAGAATTTTGAGTTTTTGTTCTTCAGTTGGCAAATCTCTTATTTGCTGGTATTTGCAACGTTGTTGTAATTTTTTTGCGCTTCTGCTTTTTTTCCTATTCGGACATGGATTGGTAATTATTGGATTTAAATGGATTCGTAGTTTTTTATGAGAGGAGTTGTTGAGGTTGTGTGAAGGTTTGTTTTTCTGGGTTTTATGTTGCAAGGGGTTACAAACACGGAGAGGAGGAGAGGAAACATTAGTTTAGATTGTGATTTAAATTTTTTTTATATGTTCTTGGTGATATAAACTGTGCGAGTGCAGTTGTTTTAAAATTATTTGCGTGTGCTTTTTTATGGTTTTGCTTTTTTTCCAGTTTGGATCAAAATGGATTTTGAATTTTTGAGAAGAAATTAAAAGGGTCGTTGGAATTTTGGAAGCCTTTGTGTTTTTGGTGAACACGCAGACAATCTTGAAAATTTGTGTTAAATGACTAATGTTTGTATATAAAATTGCAGCCATGTGGTAAAGCTAAAGAACAATGGTTCATTAAGCTAAATGTCAATGGACTAATCCATGTGTTGACTGTGTTGAAAGGCACAAATTTTTTTGACATGTTTGGGTTTCATCTCATGTGGATTAGTGGAAAAACAAAATGGTATTGCTCTGACAGATTGTTGGTCGCTTACAGATCTGAAGACTAATATTACGAATCGTGATTCTAAATCAGCTTATCCTTAGTTCACAAATACCAAGATTGTTATTTATCTGTGATTACATGTGATTTATGAATTGACATTCTACCTGGGTTTTTTGTACTAATTAAATTTCTATAATTAGTTCGGTGTTTTCATTTCATTTGCTTATTTGATTTTCTATTGGACCGCATGGATTAAATTGCAGATAGAGATAGTAAACTTTGTTTCATGCTCTTTTTGGGTTTTGGCTGCTTTAGGTTTGATTTGAAAGAAACTCAGAAGAAAAAAAAAAAATGAAGGGCGGTGATGTAGAATGGTTAAATTGCAATTTTAGTTTTACATACTTCAACTTAAGATGCATGCGCTGCAAAGTGAATTGGCTAAAGAAGCCCTTTGGACGCTTTTTGTTAATATCTCATGGGCTTTGCTCTTTGATTTCAGAAATTTTGTGCCCATCTTGGGTTCGCTTCGAACTTGGTTGAGACCGACCTAATCCAACGTTTCCAGGTGAGTTTTGCATGTTTATCAGCTTATATGGTTTCGATCTTTTGTTTTTCGTTGGATCGTTATTGTGCGTGTCTGATGCATTTTGTTTTCTTGATCCGGAAAACTGTCCCTTTCAGATTTTTGGATTTTTGATTCTGATTCTTGGAACTCTCTGTGCTAAAGGTATATAAATGTATTATTTGTTTTTTCCTTTATTTTCTTTGTGGCTGAATTTTTTTTTTTTTTTTTTTTTTTTTTTTGGTTTTGTTTTGGTGATTTGGGCCCTTTTTTGTGCATGTTTGGGTTGTTAATTGGTAATGCATATTTTCTTGCTGATTTTTGTGCTAGCAATTTTATTTAAATCCACAGCTGCTTTTTTTCATTTGACTTGTTGTGATGGTTATGCTTGATTCATAAGATTTGAGGTAGTCGTGATAAAATTAGAAGAGTGATATCTACATTATTTTGGATTTGTGAGAGCAATGAGTAAATTTTGATATGTAGTGTAGGGTCAAGTTTAATAATGTTGGGACCAATGTGTTTTGTTGCAATTTTAAAACTTTTTATGTTGTTAATGCTGGAACCAATGTGTTTTGTTGCGAAATTGATAATATGTAAAGTTATTAGAATTTTGGAAAACTTTGTCTTTCTCACTTTTATCTGGCTGAGGGAACACAACTCTTACGTATATGATTTCAAGTTTTTCCTTTAGAAATTCATGCTCTATTGGATACATGAGGTATAAGAGTCTGTTTGGGATATTTTCAAGTTTTACTGATTCCTGAAAAAAAAACATGCTTAAGAGTAATCATATTTCAGTTTTTATTGAATTCAGGTGACCATCTTCAGTTTTTTGCTTTGATCTGAAGGCTTTGTTTTGTTCAGATATCACAGTTGGGCATGAGTTCATATGTTTTTCAGTGTTTTTATTCCGATTTAATAATGTGAGTTAATGGTGCAATGCTGATTTAGGCTATAAATTCAAAGGCCTTTCAATAGGCAAGTTTGCAACATAGAATTCAGAGGCAGTTGTATCATTAGCTGAAATATACTAGATCTAATCCTTAGACATAATTTTTCATTTTGATTAAGATGTGTGCCTGCCTTCTCAGCACAAAACTGGCTTACGTATCATTTTACACCGTATTCTCATGTGTTTTTTATGCATTTTTACATCCAATAGTTCCAACGCGCGGGCACGCTAGTTTTATTCCGAAAATTGGACTCTCCATTTCAGAGTAACTGGTCGAACCCCAAAGCTGTACAAATTAGGGCTTGCAGATTCTCTCTTCGAGATTTCTGATCGCATCGTATCCATTTGTCTTCAATCGAACTTGGTTTTCGATACCTAGGGCTTGAAGGCAGACGAATTGGAATCGCACTTTTAGCGGCTCCGCACAGATTATCCTCAATTTCAGAGGCCTCAAGATTTTCGATCGGCGTTGTGGTTGAAAGGAATTTCAGGTGAGTAGTTTCGTTCTGATTTTGCAGTTTAAGGAGATTTGGAATTGGAATTTCATAGTTTCGGAATGAAATTTATGCATCAGGACTGCAGATTCGGCATTGGGTTGGCCAATTTCAAAATTAGGGCACAAATGCAATGCCAAATCCATGGAATCAAACAGAGCCTATATGGGTTTTGGTTATAATTGTTTGATTTGACGAAAATTGCCGATTTTGAACAATTGTTTCAGTTCAGCATAATAAAAATTAGGGTTTTCTTTTGTGATTTTTCAGGTACTTTGCATTTGTAATTGTTCAATTCGAGAGGGAAATGCGGGGATATGATAGAGATGTAAGCAAATTTCGGATCTTCGTCTATTTGTTTTTTATTATATGTAAATTTTCGATATTGATACTCTATTATTTTTTGGAGAAAATTAGTTTGACAATTTTTTGGGATAGGATTATGGTCAGTCAGGCGACGAATATGAGGATTATGAGGACGATGAGGATGGTGAAGAGTATGAAGAGGAAGAGGAAGATCCAAAGCCTACCAAGGAAGCATTGGCATACCTTGAGTTGAGACAACGCTTGAAAGAACAATTACGAAAGAAGAAAAGTGGTTCTTCTTTGGCCAACCCCAGTAATAAAAAGAAGAAGCTCCCCTATGACAAGTGAGTAACTACTGTATAACCACTGTTTTTCCTTCTATATGACCGCTGTTTTTCCTTCGTGGAAAATCCATGCTTTCTTAGTAAGACAAGGCAGGCGGTTCTGTTTGTTTCTACTACTAGGTTCAATGGTTCCTTATTGTAAGTAACCAATGATTATTTGATGAACAATATCTGGCCTTGTTATCTGAAGTTGTAGGGAAGCAGTAAGTGATGCAACTAAAATAGTTCTGTAATGTATTTATTTGCTTGCATTCTACCAGAGACTCTAACGATATAGGTTTTATAGTTGCAATTTCTAGGACAGGCTAATGTTTTTTTTTCCAGGGATATCACCGTCTGAAAGTAATATAGAGAAATGAGAATACATTCTGAAGGGTGTCATCCTTGCAACTTTATTTGCAGTTCCTTGTTTTCTGTTTTTTGTGATGAGGTTATCAGACAGATGATTTGTTTCATAATTTTTCTGTGGACAATATAGTGGTAATTGGTAAAATAGAAGTTTTGAAATTGATTTTGAATTGTTTCCCTACTTATTCTGCAGTTTTGGATCTTTCTTTGGCCCATCTCAACCAGTTATTGCTGAGAGAGTGATTCAAGAAAGCAAATCGTTGTTAGAAACCAAGCACCTAACATCCAGTGCTACCAACTCTGTCCATCATGTATGTATTATTACTCCCTCTTTTTGATATAGCTCATAAATTCATAACATTACTTGCTCACATTGACTTTTTTCTGTACCTGTCATATACAATTGGTCTACACTTTACACATATAATGAGTCCACTTATGCCGTCTTGATCCCAAAATGATTATGGGATAGTTTTGGCCCTGTAATTTGTGTGTTATGTCGTATCTTGTTATTTGTGGAAATTTTTGGGAACTTTAGTTTGTTCAAAGAAATTGATTTGACATGCATATTATTTGAGATTCTTCTTTCCATGTGGTGTAATTTACAATCTTATTGTTGCTAGAACCATTTTGGAGTTGCTTTTGCCTTCCACCTCCTTTATTGGTTCTAATCTTAAATTTGATGAAAGGGTTACTGATCACTCGATTCTTGGTGAGGGTCTGGGAATTTCTAGATTTACCCGTATAGGTTTATATCTTGAAACTTTACTTACTTGGCATGCCTGATTTGTGTCTTGCTGCTTATTTTGTTTAGTTTTTAACCCTGGCATTGGCTATTCCTTTTTATGTAACAAAATTTTTTTTTTCTTGGAACTCTCTTCATTTTATGAACATGCTAATGTTTACAATGATATGCTTAATAAGATTTTTTACATGCCTAAAATCTTGTTGCAGAAAAATATTTTGTTGCAACTCTTCTTTTTTGTTTTAACACAAAAACATGTCTATAAGTTATAGTGCATTAATTTGATGATGGCACTTGCCTTTGCAGAACAAGAAGAGCTCTGGATCAACCTCTGCTGGATCGAAATCTGTATCAAATGATCAGAAACCCAAAGTCATTAATGAGGTGCTTGGAGCAAATTGTTTTTGTTGGTGTTTTCCCTCTGAATTAGTCTTCTAGTTGCCTTATTATGTGCTAATGGAATTTCTGGAAGGTGCAGGTTAAGAGTAAAGTACAAAAGATCAAGGATACAAGAGATTACTCGTTTTTACTTTCTGACGATGCAGAGCCCCCAGCCTCTACAAAGGATCGACCACCTCAAAATGTCTCTGTTCCAAATTCTGGTGTGTTGTGATCTAATACCTCTTATCTGGCTCTCTATTTATGGGTCATTGAACATTCTATTTTCATTGAGGAACTTATACGGGTTTTTTGCTGATGTTAAAGAGGTGCGGTCTAGTCAAATGGCGACAAATAATGGCAGACTTATACCTTCATCAAATAATGGCAGACATATACCTTCATCAAATAATGCCAGACCTGTACCTTCCTCAAATAATGGAAGACATGTACCTTCGGCAAATAATGGCAGACATGTACTTTCAGCAAATAATGGTAGACATGTACCTTCAGCAAATAATGGCAGACATGTACCTTCAGCAAATAATGGTAGAGTTGTACCTGGCCGTCGTGATGAAAGGAAACTGGTATCTATGAATGGACAGATGCATTCTAAAGTGGGGCCCAATAAGTTGAGTTCTGCCAGTAGACGACCCGATTCAACATCAATGGACTCGAGAAGACAGCTTGGTAGCATAGGTGGAAATGTGCCTGGCCGGCCTCTAGAGACAAAAAGATTGCCGTCTAAGATGCCTGCTTCAACCACTGAGAGGAAAGCTTCTACACCAGGCCTAAAGAATCCCATGTCTGGTGTGCCCAGACCACCTCTTTCAAAGTTGCAGTCATCTATTCCAAGGCAGCAGTTGCAACAAAAAAAAGAAGTACAAGAATCTAATAAGCCCAAAGTGTTACTGAAACAGTCATCAGGATTGTCAAGACCTCAGGTATGAATCCCACCATCTGCTACATATTTTCTTTCCCTTGAATGGCAAATTTTCCAGAGACCTACTTCTGTAGTTTTTTTTATAAGTGCATAATATCTGTTAACTTTTCATGGAATTTAGCACATAAACAAGCCACAAATGCAAAGGCAAATCTCGTCACGTCCTGTGTCTCAAGAGCATGCTCCCAAAAAGAAGCCTATGAGACGGCACCCAGATGATGATGAACCGGGTCTGGATTTTAGAAGTGAGATCAGAAAAATGTTTCGGTAAGTAGCGTTTTCATTATTTTTTATTCTTCTGTTCTTAATTTTTAAATGGTTGTAAAGCCTGAGGTTGATTTCAAAATTCAGCTTTGCTGAAATGACATTAGGCTACTGGATGCAGTTTAGCTCTTTTTGGTCAATTCATGGTTAACAATGTAAAAGTTAAATGCCCGCCAAATATGTTTGTTTATATTTCATTCTGCTACGTTGAATACATTTTTTTTTATATACAATTGAAGCCTGAAGGTATTTTAACTTGATGACATGCCTGATCTTAACAAATTGGAATTTATGGAATGATTTTTGTAAAATCAGTGATTGAAAGTTGCCTGGTGTTGGCCATTACTAGAGCTGAGCGTATTGGTAGATGCCCATTTCAAGAATTTTCATCTTGGTTTGAAACTTTGGTGGTTAACGAAGTTAGGAACTGTATAATATTGTTCTAATTATCAATCCGAAATTCTTGCAGTCAACCAGAAAGATACGCTAGTGACGACGACGATAGTGATATGGAGGCGAACTTTGAAGATATTATGAAGGAGGAGAGACGAAGGTAAGCATGGTGTTTCACTATCAGTAAAGTATCATGATTATGTGATTTCTTAACTCTAACTGCACTTGTATCTGATAGATAACGTACATTGTGGTGTATGAGCCTTTCTGAGATGATATATTTGTTGTGATGTTGCAGTGCGCTAATCGCAAGAAGGGAGGACGAAGAGCAGGCTAGGTTGATAGAAGAAGAAGAAAGGAGGGAAAGGATGGCTAAACAAAATCGCAAGCGTAAGCTCGGTCATTAGAGTGACCAGCCACAGGGAAGGGAAGTGAAGGAAGGGGAATTTTTTTCGCTTCACTTGACAAAAATATAAAAAAACAAAAAAATAAAAAAATTTCTTTGGTCAATTTAAGTCTAACCAACATTGTATTTTGCTCTTGTTAAAGTGGAGTTGATGTTTTGGGACTAAATTATCCTGAAGCTGTAGGAGATTTTTTTGGTTGCAAATTCAAATGTATTTCCAGTGTCAAATAATGTAGGATGTAGTTTTTTGGGTGCTGGAGAGTGGGGATGAAGATGCATTTTGTGGCTTTATTTTTGGTTTTGCAAGACTCCCCTCCGCCTACTAATAAACAAAAGGGTAAATCGTCAAAATGGTTTATGAGATTTGCATAACTCATTACTTTGGTCCTTGAGATTCTAAATTGATAGAAGTGGTCCATGAGATTGTCCATTATCCATCATTTCGGTTATTTTGTTAAAAATTCCGTCAAGTGTTCCGAAGCTCTTGGTCAGAAGTTTGGGCAATTTTCAAAGTTTCATAACTCAATCGTTTTTTAGTCAAATTAGATTCATAATATATCAAAATGAAGATAGGAAAGTGTAGAATAAGATTATATCTATTTTGAAGCCCAATGGTTGTTGTAGATTGTCAGAAAATAACCTCAAAGTTGATTGGTTTTTCGTCAAAACTTGAAAACTCATCGGAAATTGGGTAAACTTTAAACGTTTATAATTTCTTCAATACTCAACGAAATCAAGTGATTCAAAAACAAAAATCATACTTCTCAATGAGACAGAGAATGGTGTTTTTTTTTTGTACGGCTAAATCGCCGTGGTTTAGCCGGAAAACAGCTTGAAAGTGGCTGTCTTGGTCTCGAGAAGTATGATTTTCATTTTTGAATCACTTGATTTCGTTGAGTATTGAAGAAGTTATGAACGTTTAAAGTTTACCCAGTTTCCGGCGAGTTTTCAAGTTTTCACTCTGACGACCAGTCAACTTTAAGGCTATTTTCCGGCAACCATTGGGCTTCGAAATAGGTATAATCTTATTCTACACTTTCCAATCTTCATTTTGATATATTATGGGTCGAATTTGGTTAAGAAACGATTGAGTTATGAAGCTTTGAAAATTGTCCAAACTTCTGGCCAAGAGCTCCGGGACACTTCATGGAGTTTTTAACGGAATGACCAAAATGATGGATGGTGGACAATCTCATGGACCACTTTTATCGATTTGGAATCTCATGGACCATTTTGATGATTTACCCTAAACAAAATGACACCCAAGGTGCATTGGGAAGTATTTTCGGATATATTTTGGTAACTTTTCTTCCATGGTACGTACTGCTTAGTGGTTTATGAAAATTAGGGGGTTAGATCTTTGCATACAAGGAGTTAAAGCCACCCGTTAGATCTTGCTTAATATTCGTATTTCTGAGTGGGACGTCGCATTGTAGGCGATCCATATTTTTATTAGAAAAAATAAAGAATGAGAAAATTTGAGATTGAGACTAGTGTGAGGCAGGTGCAAGTTTCAGATCAGAATCCATCTGTTTCTTGTGAAGGACTCGCCTTTGCTTAGGTTGGCTTTTGGTTCAAGAGTTCAACTAGAAAGTCCATGAAAGCACTATTTCTTTTTATCAAAAATATCGTGCATCTTACTTTTTTTCTATCGAAAAAAAATCTTGTATCTTACTTTTAATTTTGGCTGTTGATTCACCTTTGCTTTGTCCGTTACTATCCGTGTTTAAAATATCCACGAAATTGCTGATATTTTCATAGAAATATTCGAAAAATTAAGTATCAATTTGGAAAGGGAAATGAAATGCAAACTTCACAAACATTATCTTATATATATATATATATATATATATATATATATATATATATATATATATATATATATATATATATATATATATATAATCCACACGTACTAACGTACAAAGATCACAAAAAATAGAAAAATATATTAAATGGTGGAAAACTGTAGCTTCTCTAGGATTGTAGGCGCCAACCATAATAGGTGAACCATTAGCATATCTAATGACGAACCCAGCGGCAGTCTTAGAACCCACCACCGAGCCATCTAAATTAATTTCGAGTTTAGGTGCATGAAGTGGTCTCCACATGATAGTTTGAGATGAACCATGAGCATGAATTGTGTTGATGTACAAAACCGGAGGTCTTGGAACAACGTTAAACCGACCGTGAATCTGCATGAAATGTAAATGACACAAGATGTATCGTGGTTCACCCCAAGGTTTGGGCTACGTTCACACTGATTGTATTATATTTCTCTAAGAAATGAGGGAGAGAGAGCTCTGAGAGTGAGAGCTTTGAGAAGGGTGAGGAGAGACTTAGGAATTGTGAAGGTGAGGAGGCCCTTTTATAGAATAAGGGCTCCTCCCCTAATTACATATTTGCCCCTTCCTTTATTACATAATTACATTTACGTCTCCCGAGTATTTATACGAGGTCTAAATACAAGGCCCTAAATATGGTATAAACAGTAGTCCCCCAAGTCTTCAATTAATATAGTCTTTTGGCTAGAGACTTGAAATTCAGTCCATGTATGGGCCGAAGTAACTAGATGCTGTCTTAAACTGATGCTCGATATGAGGCAGTGCTCAATCTGAAATGACGTTCAACTAGAAGTAGTACACCCTGTGAGGCTGTTCGGCTCGTGGCTTATGTTGCCTTGGTTGGCTCGTCTTGCGACGTTTGAAGGTGAGGGAGTCCCTTTTATAGAATAAGAGCTCGCTCCTCAGTACATGAACAATGGGTGCTCTTTAATGAAAGTGAGGGAGTCCCTTTTATAGAATAAGGGCACGCTCCTCAATACATAAGTAATGGGCTAAGTCCCCCAAATATTTTTCATGAGGCCCAGTTGAGGCCCAATATATGGTACATGATGTAGTCCCCCAAGTCTTCGGTCAATAGAGTCTGTTGGCTGGAGACTTCAAATTGAATCCATATATGGGCCGAAGTGGCGGTTGTTCGGATGTGGTATTTGTATACCCTGCACTGAAGTTTTGTAGGTGAAGCTTTGCAAGTGAAGTTTTGAAGCTGGAGCTCTGTAAATGAAGCTTTTGAAGCTAGAGCTTTTGTAAATGAAGCTTTTGAAGCTGGAGCTCTGTAAATGAAGCTTTTGAAGCTAGAGCTTTTGTAAAAAAAGCTTTTGAAGCTGATTGACATGAGTGATGCTCATGAATGTTTATGTTGATTGACATGAGTGATGCTCATGGATGTTGTCATGAGTGATGCTCATGAATGTTGTCATGAGTGATGCTCATGAATGTTGACATGAATGATGGTCATGAATGTTTATGTATGATTGTCATGAGTGATGCTCATGAATGTTTATGTATGAATGACATTAGTAATGCTCATGTATAATTTGGAGTATTTGGCGTACTTTTGATCACCTGGTTGGTGGTAATAGTGGCGGGTTGCCGAACAATTGTGGAGTACTGGGTGTACTTTTGGTCACCTAGTTGGTAGTAATAGCGGCGGGTTGCCGAATAATTGGGGAGTACTGGGCGTACTTTTAATAACCTAGTTGGTGCTATTTTGGGTTTATGGGCCTTTGCTCTCCACAACATGCCAGCCCATTATTTTGGGCTTTTTTTTATTTTTTTACCCTCTGATGGGGGTTTTTACAGATGTTTTCGAAAGATAAAATAAATTACATCATTCAAAAATAACAAAAGTAAATCACATTATTCTGATGGGATGTTTATTCCTCACTTTTACTTTCTCTTTGGCTGATGCTTTTCTTGATCTCCCCGCTCCTTGCTTTTGCTTTCTGCATTTCTGCTTTATTTCCCACTGCGTCTCTGCTTTTCAAACTGCAGGGGTTGGATTCTTTCTGCTTACTGGGATGAAAAAGTAGGGAAGCATGATAGGAAAGCAACAAAGTTGCATTACTGTCGCCAGCCAATTGCCTTTTACTTTTCTTTTTCTCTTTTCCTATTTTTGAAATATTCTTTCAACTAATACAGCCCACTCATCCCTCGGTAGAGATCTGAAGCAAGAAGAAAATTCCAAAAACTGAAGAAAGTTCCTGTTCCTGTCCCAGCGATGATCCTCGTGCCATGGGACCTGGTCCAGGCCGTATGGGTTGGATGGAGCCACATGCGGCATGCCCTGCATCTAGCTTTGGTGCCTCATCTACTGTAAAAAGCAGTGTAGCGGATCATGGAGGAGATCTTGGTGCAGGTGCAGGCGAGTCGAGCCCAGTCCCGCGGGTCCTCCTTGAGCTTGACGAGGATGTTCAGAACGATGTCGTCGGAGAGCTTCGAGAACAGGGTTCCGGCTATCGGATTATTGATGCGGGCCTACTGTGAAGGGCTCAATATATGTGGACCCTCCTCGTGACAACCAAATCCCAAATTCTCTTGCCAAGGAGCAGTATTGCTGCAAAATTGGACCCTCTAGAGGTTCTGCTATTTTCAGACTGTCACCATCTTTGGCACCAATAAATGAAAAACTTTTTGAAAAGTAGATCAATTTTACTCCGGCAACAGTTTGACGAGGCGAGAGCAGGTGGCAAAATTGGCGGCGAGATCGTTGACGAAGGTCATTTGGGCGGCGGCGACTCGGACTGAATTGGCGGCCATGTTCGACTCTCCAGGGATGATGACGCGGACGGATCATCGTATCAGCATCTTTCCCCTTATTTACATCTGGATGAAACTGCTTCACTTTGGCGAAGAAGGCGGCTTTAAGCTCGGCGACGGAGGAGGAAGGTTGGACACTGAGGATAGTGCAAGCAGTGGAAGTGGCGGAGAGAGGAGAAGCATCCTCTCTGCAGTTCTTCACTATGAATCGTGGGTTATCCAGGTGCAGCAGCAGCAGCAGCACGAATTGGCCATCTGGATTGGATTGGACTCGACTCTCTTCGGTTTGTGGATTAGCTACAAAGCCCAGAAGGAACACTCGTTGATCAGTGGAGGATCCATTTTCTCAACAACCCGAACTCATTCGACCCGAACCCGAATCCAAAATCGAAACTTGAGATACCAACCGAGAGAGAAAGTAGTCTGCTGGGCTTGAAATAAGAGCAGCTTTTTCGACGATGGTTTTGAATTATTTGGTTGAAATCATTGAAATGGGATAACGACTCACTAAGCTCGTCGGAGAACGATTCTAACGTCGGAACTTGATTGTTGCAACAGCAACAACTCTGATGTCGGAACCTCCGTCTCCAGAACGTTCCACAGAATCCCGTTCTGGGTTGACGTCGTGGTGGCGTCGTCGTGAATGGAGGTTGTAATGCGTCGTAGAGGAGGCCGTCAGTGGTCATGGAACCGATTGGAAGCGAGGGCGTCGTGTTAACGATGCTGTTCTGATAGTTGTTTAGGGCTTGGGGGTGCGCAGACGAGGAAGACGAGTGTGGTGTGGCGGTGGTGGGCTTGGGCTTTGTAGCGGATGAGAAACTTGAGTGATTCGATCTACTCTGACTACATACATGGTTTTGAATGTTGTTGTTTTGCAGAGTCGAGTAAGCTTTTGCTTAAGCATTGGATCATCACTGGTCGAATCAAATGGGTGTGCAAAGTAGAGTAATGGAGTGTGCAAAGTTTGTGTTTCTGTGTGGGTTTTGCAAATTCACGGTGGAGGTGAAAAAATGAAAAAAGAACCGACACAACTTTTTATATCGTTTCCCACAGACGGCATCAAATGTTGATGCACAAAATCGGAGGTCTTGGAACAACGTAAATCCGACCGTGAATCTGCATGAAATGTAAATGACACAAGATGTATCGTGGTTCACCCCAAGGTTTGGGCTACGTCCACATTGATTGTATTATATTTCTCTGAGAAGTGAGGGAGAGAGCGCTCTGAGAGTGAGAGCTTTGAGAGGGATGAGGAGACTTAGGAATTGTGAGGGTGAGGAGGCCCTTTTATAGAATAAGGGCTCCTCTCCTAATTACATATTTGCCCCTTCCTTTATTACATAATTACATTTACGTTCCCCGAGTATTTATACGAGGTCTAAATACGAGATCCTAAATATGGTATAAACAAATTGCATATCGTGTATGAATTGATCAAAGTCTTGCAAACTGTAGGAAATCTAAATTATGTTTCGAAATTTCTGATAAATTATGATAACCCAAAATTAAAATTAATATTGGGGTCCAAAACTTTCCTAAATTGGTATTGAAATATTTGTTGCCGATCCAACCCGACAGAAAATCACCTAACCCGTTATCAAAAACAAAAAAGAACGAATTCAGTAGAGTTGCCGGTTGGGTTGCGGATACAGGTAAGTAATATTTTAATAAAAGTAATTCTGATTTCAACGCTAATTAAGTCAAAATTAATAAATTACGGGATGTATTCAATTGAGATTTTAATAAATTTTAATTCTTTTAATGAATCTAGGGGTATTCAATCATGATTTTAAGTGATTCTCTGAAATTCTAGGTGTATTCAATTAGAATTTTAAAATAGTTTATTAAAATCCTTATAAATTCAAGTGTATTCAATTAAGATTTTAAAGAAATTTATAACATTCCAAGTGTATTCAATTAGAAATTGATTTTAAAGAATTTGAGAAAGTTGAGGAATTAGAGGAAATTGGAGAGATTTCATAGTGTATTTTAAACATTCATAAATCTCACCTCTTCCCATGAGATTTCGAGGGAATTGAATCAAAATTTTATATAGAATCTCTACAAATCAATTAAACTCCATAAAAATCCATGAATTTATAAATCTATTAAAATCTCTCGCATTCACAATTGAATACACCCCTACAGAAAAGAAAATCACGACTTTTATCGTCTCGTCCTCCTCCATTACTCACACCGTTTGGTCGGAAAAATGACGGCGCTGATGAGCAGCTCGATCCTCCGCCCGTGGCAGTGGCAACCACCGCATCAGAAACCTCCAACTCCACTAGTTTGCTGCTCCGCCGTCAATGCCTCCTCCTCCTCCTCCTCAGAAATGAAGTCAGTCACTTAATTGTTATCATTATTTTCTAAAACCTAAATTTTCTGCTTTACTTTGATCTAATCATTCCAAGCTCAATTAATTTCAGGGTTAAGGGCGATGGAAGTGCGGAGTCCGTCTCTCGGGCCGAAGGCATTTGGAAACTCTTCAGAGAAGCTCAGAAGAGTAAGCCAAGACCAAACTCCTCAATTGCAATTCATGTTTTTTTTTCTCTCTTTGTTTATTTATTTATTTTTAACTTGTTTTAATTCCATTGCAATTTTGGAATGAAAATTTAGATATTCTGCAGTTAAACCAGCAACGTTTTAAGGCGGTAGAAGAACTCAACAAAATCAACAGAGAGAAAGAGCTGTTGGTGGATAGGATTGAGCAACTGGAGCTGGAAAAGCAGGCTGCCATTGCAAGACCTCAAGGTACCTTAATCATCCCTGATAAGTATTAGTATTTCTTGTATTCTGAACTCTAAGAATTTGGTGTGGTGTTTTTAACAATGTGAAGTCGGGTCATGATGAACATGCTTTGGTTATAATTTGAAAGTTTTTGTCAAACAATGTGACAGAAATGTAAATTTGGAGCACGTTGAAAATGTTGGGGAACTAATCTATACAAATGAACTTATTGAAATTGGAATTATAAAAAGTACAGTTGAATTGAGCCTAAACTATGGGAACTAAAGGTCTAATTTAGGCTTATGTACCATTATGTGATGAAATCTTTGTTGTTTTACTTGTTTTGGACAATTGTCGGTGATCATATAGAGTTCATGAGGGTTAGTTTAATAGTGTCTTTCTGTTGATGTACTGTAAACCAGATAGGGTAAGCTGTTGGGAGCTACTCTTTCGGATAGATTCAATGGTCCTCAATGGAATGGTTACTACCGTGGAGGCATCCGATTTGAGAAGGCTGGTTATGGATAACAAATTTAGCTTACCTGAAGTATTTAATGACACCCTGCAGAAAGGAGACACTGAGATTCTAGCTGAACTTCGTCACTTCTCCGAGAGAATCAAAAGGTAGTGGTTTGCATATTTGACAAACAAAGTTTTACGTTTTGAACACTTGGAAGACAATATACCAATCTTTCAATTCCCCTCCACACCCCCCACCCCCCCCCCCCCCCCAACAAAAACTTTTTAATTGGAAAATTAAGGACTGAAAATAATTTTTTTGGCAGGCTTCCCCCTGCTGTTAGTTTTTCATTTTTTCCATCCAAATTTTTGTTAAATGGAAACATATGCACAACATTTGAGGTAGTTTGGTCACTTTGTTCTTTAAAATAATTGAAAACCCTAGATTTCTGAATGTTGACCTGTGCAAATTTGTGTGATTCTATAGCTTTTGCATCTGAAGGTCTAGCGAAGTGACGCTTTTGTACTCAAGGGAAAGTCATGTGGTGTGCAGATAATGCTGGAATCTGTGGAAAACTAACAGCCGAGGGAGGGGGGGGGGGAATCGGCCAAAAAAATTAGTGTCCTTGATTTTCCAATTTAAGAGTTTAGGGGGTAAATCAAAAGTTAGGTGAAAGTTCAGGGGGAGATTGGCAGTTTACTCTCATTCTTTTTGTTGCTTCTTTCTCTTTCAAAAAGTGATGTTATGTTTTATTTTGAAACTTTCAGGAATGGCTTTCACATTGTCCATGTCTGCACGGAAATGGCACCCCTGGTCTCTTTCGGATCCTTGGCTTCATATGTGACAGGCTTGTCTTGTGCACTACAAAGGAAGGGGAATTTGGTGGAGGTGATACTTCCAAAGTAATTATGGGACCTCCTTTGTAATTTTTGTTTCTCTTTACTCAGAGTGCTTAACTATGGAAGACCTAAATATTGTTTTCTTTGATAGAGAACTTTAAGACAAAAACTGCTCTCATGAGTATGTGTGGATGATCATAAGTTGATAACTAGAAGAAAAGATGAAACTGTGACAATAATACTGGTTTAGTGAAACCTGTTGTAGGTACTCTGGCAGTAGTATGCTATTGACATATCCTCGTGTAGTCCAAGAAATCTACTAGGTAGCTCTTGCTTAATTCAGTTGCCTGCCGCATTCCTAACAGCCAAGGGAGATAGAGGAAACCAAGTCTGATGTAGTAATGCTGATGGAAGGGATAGTTACACCAAGTATGTTCACTTAGGTCTGTTCTTTTCTCATGGGATCTGAAGTACTCTAGACTTGCCGCTTATTTCATTAGAATGCGCGGTCATGAAGATAGAAAGCCTGTAGGATTGCAGAATATGGAAAATGTGAATATTCTCTTTTTCTTTGTTCAAATTGTTGTTTCCGAAGATAAAATTTTGGGAAAGAAGGATCTAATGGTTTCTTAAAACGATGGTTTATAGAATGTTTTTTGGTAGAAAAAGTGCATTCAATGAAAAGGATGGACTTATTTTGTACACGAGTTCCTATAAACCTTTTAATAAATTTTCCTAGAAAACTAGACAATTACTAATGATTTCATTCATGACTGTACCTTGTGATTAGGTTTTCAAGCTTGGACTTAAACGAAGTTCGAGGCCTAAAAGAAATTGAGGCAGAATGTTATTCGTATTACAATGGTCAGTTGCATGGGAACAAAATCTGGACTGGGTAAGCTTGAGTTGTTTCTTTGTACACTATATTTATATTTGCTTTAGAAAATTCAGTTTGGTAATAGTCGAATATATCTGGGTTCAATGTACACCGCTGACAACATTTGGCTAACCCGTTTGGGTGAGAACTTGAGTTCTAACAGTAACATATGACGTCAGACTTGACCAGGCTCATGGGTATTGCCCATTAACTGGCCATGGTATTATGATCATGAGCCTATTGTGGCTATGTTTTTTATTTTTTAAATGGGCCCTCTCTTGCTGAGGATCATAAGACTAAAAGGGGAAAAATTAAGAAACCTGATTAGTACGTTGATCGACTTGGACTGTGTGATGGTGAGGTCTTTCACGTGTCTGTCTGTTTGGGTGTGTGCGCATCTGTGTTCTAGATCCAAAGTACCAACTAACTTCTAACTAGCTCTTTTATTAGAAAAGCATCTGTGTTGTTATAGTGTTATGTTTGAAAATCTGTATTTATCTAGCTTTATCTACTTGTTATGCAGAGTTGTCTATGGCATTGGAGTTACATTAATTCAACCAGTATACTACTCATCATTTTTCAATCGTGAGAGGCTATATGGCTACTCAGATGACTTTGAAAGGTCAGTATAATTTTCACTCATATTCTTGACCATTTATCTTTGGGTTGTATTTTGATGAGGTTCTTAGAGGAGGAAACCTTACTAAAACATAGGTTCGTAAGATTGGCCTTTTCTTAAAGTATTATGAACTGAAAGTGGGTTTCTTTGAACTAGTATGCTCTCATAGAAATAAAATTATATTGAGCACTTTGGGCTTTTAAAACCATCATGAATTTCAGATACTCATGGGTATCTTACTCTCTCTATACAAGAAAAGGCCTAACTTTTGTGGTGCCGTATCTCCATATTTAGGAGATTATATCTAATATGGTATCTAGCTCTGCCATGAACAATTTCTTCTGTGATGGTTCATGTATTTGATGCATTCAGGTTTACCTATTTCTCCCGTGCTTCATTGGATTATATTGTAAAATCTGGAAAGCGTCCTGATGTGATACATATCCACAACTGGGAGACTGCTATTATTGGGCCACTTTTCTGGGATATTACTGTTAAACAGGTACAGCTTAAAACTGTATTTTCTTTGCTCTATATTGAATACCATTAAATAAGTACTACCACATCCTTCTCTTTGCTCCCGAGCATGAACCTTTCTTTTAATATTCATTTTCAAAGAATAAATTTGCAAGTAATTCATTTTATTTGATGAAACTTAATGCAATGCAACTTGGAAGACGTATTTAATATACATTTACACAAATTTATAATGTATGTGTACAGAGTGATCTAATAAATAGCTAAGTGTGTGCAGCCCATCGTGTACTTAGCCATACATACTTCAAATTTGATTCCTGGTTGAGATGCTATAACTTAATTAGCTACTTAATAAGGACCGAATAAGGAAGCTCCTTTTCCTATGGATATAATTTGAGGGCAATGTCTCACTGTGAATTATGGAAAATATGTAGTGGGGAAGATGGTATGATGCTAACAGCTTGCTTACGTGGTAACATGTCTGTCCTGCATTATACAACTCGCACCTTGTTTAAGGAAATTTGTAAAGGATGTGGAAAGGCAGAAAACTTTATGTGGTCAACATGGAAGCCAATCTAAGTACCTTAAATGTCCATCACAGTACTGATGTCATGGGCTGCTTTAACCTTTACTCACATTCGAGAAAACACTCCCAACAAGATTGCTGGCTCCAAAATCGAAGAGGCACCGCCCTCCGAATCTCGAGAGCCAGACTCCTAACATGATTACTTTCTCAAAAATCGAAGAGGGTAAAGGAACAGTACCACTGCTGGATAATTGGAAAGTCCCTGTGTGTCAACCTCTGTGCTTCGTGGCAAGGTAGACTAGCAAACATGCCCAACCTTTACTCACATTCGAGAAAACACTCCCAACAAGATTGCTTGCTCCAAAATCGAAGAGGCACCGCCCTCCGAATCTTGAGAGCCAGACTCCCAACATAATTACTTTCTCAAAAATCAAAGACACCGCTCTCCGAATCTCGAGAGCCAGACCCCCAGTAGGATTGCTTTCTCAAAAATCGAAGAGGCATCGTTCTCCGAATCTCGAGAGCCAGATCCCCGACAGGATTGCTTGTTCGAAAACCGAAGAGGCACCACTTTCCCAACTTCAAGAGCTGGATCTCCTTGGATAAAGCTTGTCTGTAATCTTCACACGCAACATCAGCTTTCCAGATACCACAGACCACTTTTTCAAAGTGCTCTGACAGAGTTAAAACTTGTGAAGCTGGCAGCTCCCACTACCGTGCTATGACCAAGCAGGGTAAAGGAATAGCATTATTACTTGATGTTAGGGAGACTCCTATATATGTCGACCTCCATCCCCAACGGACAGGCAGACCTGCAAAAATGCTCAACCCTTCCTCTTATCTGAGAGGGCACTCCCAACGAAGCCTTTCGAAATATTCAGCTTTCTTTCCCCCCGATAATACCTCTGTAAACAAGCTATACTAGAGCAAGAATATCTCATATCATCAGGGTTAAAAGCAAGAGTATCCCATATCATGCTTTTTCCCTGTCTTTTCCTTTGGCCTTGTTCTTACCTGCAAGACAAGGAGAAAGAGAGCAATCAGTCAGCACTTGGAATCAAGCTTCCAGCCAGGAACTGACTGCCTGGAACCCCTTACCTGATTACTTACCTGGCATTGCTCTCGAGTACTCATCTTCAACATCTTATGCTTCCAGGGAAGATCCCGCATCTGCCTGAGGAACAGATAGGGCAAGTGAGAAGGATACAAGGAAGCATGTGGAGACAAGCGTAACAGCACACGTGCCGATACTTCCATTACTCTGTCAAAAGCAAAAGTATCCCATATCAGCAGGGTCGAACATACTCTAGATTTGATGGACTTGTTTTGACCCTCAAATTCTTCAGTCGGCCTTATCTCTGGAGGAAACCAGAAAACCCTCCAGCCCAGTTCAAGAATAAGCCTGTGGAAAGTTACTTCTTCAAAAGCAAAAGTATCCCATATCATCTCTTCTCATTTTTCTTCTCTTTATCCTTCATGCTGCCTGCAAGATAGGGAGAATGTGAACAATCAGCCGGAGCTCTGATTGCTTACCTTGTCTGTCACCTCTTTCAGCAGATCCCCTAGCTCGGCGACTTGGGGGACTCCTACTACATGGTTTGTATCGCGCTTGACCAAGCCTGAAACTACAAGTAAGCTTCAAGTGACATTGATACATTACCTTGTGCATCTCCACCAGTTACAGATACCACCCCTGGATGGAGGAAGAGTACTTCCAGAGAAGATGCCACATCTACCTATGAGACAGGTAAGGAAAGTCAAGACGATACCACACTCCAGTACTTAGAAGTTTCGTGGTTACGAGATCATTCTCCCACAATATTTCCTAATGTCATTTGTACTAAATCATTCACTTGTACTTACTAAGGGAGAGCTTGAACCTATGTACTTGTGTAAACCCTTCACAATTAATGAGAACTCCTCTATTCCGTGGACGTAGCCAATCTGGGTGAACCACGTACATCTTGTGTTTGCTTTCCTATCTCTATCCATTTATATACTTATCCACACTAATGACCGGAGCAATCTAGCGAAGATCACAAAAAGTGATCGTTTTCGCTACCTAGGATCTATCTTGCAAGAGAACGGAGAATTAGATGGAGATTTCAACCATAGAATACAAGCTGGATGGATGAAGTGTAAGAGTGCATCCGGCGTGTTGTGTGACCGTCGTAGGCCACTGAAGCTCAAGGGAAAATTTTATAGGACGACAATAAGGCCAGCGATGTTGTATGGCACATAATGTTGGGCGGTGAAGCATCAACACGTACACAAAATGGGTGTAGCGGAGATGAGGATGCTTTGTGGGATGTATGGGCACACGAGAAAGGATAAGATTGGGAATGAGGATATCCGAGGTAAAGTAGGAGTAGCCAAAATTGAAGGAAATATGAGAGAAAATCGGTTCCGGTGGTTTGGACATGTGCAAAGAAGGCCTACTGACGCTCCGGTTCGAAAATGTGACTACGGGACAGAGGTTCAGGGCCGAAGGGGTAGAGGAAGACCTAGGAAAACTTTGGCAGAGACCCTAAGAAAAGACTTGAGTACTTGGATCTAACGGAGGACATGACACAAAACCGAGCGCAATGGCGTTCTAGGATTCATATAGCCGACCCCACTTAGTGGGAAAAGGCTTTGTTGTTGTTGTTGTTGTTGTATCTTGTTGTATTTTTCTTGCCCCTTCCCAACTTGTGGTTGCAGGTTAGAGAAAAACATTTATTTATTTTTGGCATGGAATTCTTGCCACCGTATAATTGTTTTTCCTCATCTGTACAGGGACTTGAAGGTACAAGAATTCTATTGACATGCCATGACCTCAACTCACAGGCAAGTAGCTGTATATTTTTCTTTTTAACTTTACATACTCACATGGATCCAATTTATAATGCTCTGTGTACCGATACTTTAGTGTCTTGAGCATCCAGAGAAACTAGAGTTATGCGGACTCGATCCTGCTAGACTTCACCGTCCTGATCGTTTGCAAGATAATACCAAGGCACATCTCGTTAATATCTTGAAGGTATATTCCATAGCTATTCTGTCTCTCTTCTCTTGATAATTTTTTGCAAGATAATACAGGAATTCACCGTCCTTTATATATCTTATGTCATGTAACTAACGCATAATATACACAGTTGGATAGATATTTTTCAATGACTGCATGTTATAGTCTTCTGACGTTAAAGTCACTATTTTATCTTATGTCTGAGAAACTTCCCGCAATTTTTCCAATTTTGACAATGTAACAACATGGGTTAGGATTTGAGTATTGTTTCTGTTTTTCCTGAGTATGATGTGAAATAAGAATGCATTCCAGCCTTGACCTGGTGACTTTATGAATGATTTACTGTTTAATTCAAATTGTAGATACATAAAATTTAAAATATTCAAATGAGAATCAATATATCATTTCAACTTTCAACTGAATGGAAATTGGCTCGGTTATGATACAATTGTGAAGGAGGCCAAGGTAATAAAGTATATTTATTTATGAACGGTTGCAATACATAGGCTCTAGTTCTTTTATGTTTGCTTTTTCATTGTATTCCCTCAAATTTCAGCTTCCATATATAAGTTTGGAGAACACATAAAAGGGCAGCATTGCTATGATGTCCTGGTTTCCAGCTCATTTCATTTGTTATTCAATATTATTTCCCATTCTTCAAAGTCCATTCTTTATCGGGAGCTCTAGTTTCCTTTAATATTCGGCATGGATTTCCTGGAGGTTTTATTTTCTATAAATTTGCAGGGTGGAGTTGTTTACTCCAATAAAGTTGTCATTATGTCATCCATACTTTCAAAAGGCAGGGTTATTCAGAGTCTGAGTCATGGGTTGGATCCTACCTTGAACATTCACAAGTAAGTAGCTCACTCAAACATTCATGCAGATTCTTCTGATTTCTTACACTGAAAGAAAATTCACGTAGTGTTCCCATTTTCTTTCAGAAACAAAGTGATTATTGCTCCTTGTGGATTTGACAACTCCACCTGGGATCCGTCCACGGACAACTTTCTTCCTGTACAGTATAATGCGAAGGATATGAAAGGGAAAACAGTCTGCAAAGCTGCATTGCTGCAGCACCTTGGGTTATCCGAGCATGCTTCTACTTTTCTTGTACGTATGCATCTGAGGTTATTTGAGCTGTGAACACCTAGTTTTCATTAGCTTGTACTTGGTGTGTTACAACCTATTATTTCTTAGGTAACCATGTTAGGTGGGTGAAAAGTTGAAAACATGGACAAAATTAACATTCTTCAGTTAGATGTGTGTTATCTGACAAAATAATCCACATAACGAGTTAAGCCTTGATTGTCTTTCAGAAATTAATCTATGGTATGGGACTGCTTGCTCAGGGAAGCCTTGTCTTCAGAATAACTTAACTTTCTTTTTGTTTTATCTTCCTTTCACCTATGTTTTTTATGGAAGGTTTTATACTTGTTTTCTGATTTTTACTGGAAATGCAACAAATTACGAATATTTTATCAGGTTGGATGCATCTTCTCTAAAGTATCAGATGTTGATCTGGAGAAGCTTAGGGAAGTATTTTCGAAAACTAGCAGGATTGATGTACAGGTAGTTACTTCCCCTTTTTCTTTTCTCATCAGAAAATTGTATGGCTTAGTGGCCGAGACTTGCTGAACGCCTTTACGATGTGCAGAGGATAATTTCAAAAAAAATAATGGTCAATGTGCTTGGTAGCAAGGGAAGAAATAACTAGCCATTTCTTTCGGAAAACTTTCCTTAAAGAACCTGGTATTTAAGTTGTTTTTCTAGATTGTTTCTCGTGGATGTGATGGTTAAGTGTCTTCCTACAGTTCATCGTCATGGGGATTGGCAAAATATCAAGCGTAAACAAGTTGGGATCATTGCATGAACCCTTGAAGGTACAGGTCGCATTGCCTCTTGTTCATTGTGTTGAGGACATTTGTGGTAAATTATAGAATATTGCTTTTGTATTTTGATCTTTTCCGTCTTAACAAAAGTTTCTGCAGACCCTAATATGTTCAAGCTAAATGCAACCCATAGTTGTGTTTATGAGATTCTTTTTATTCTTTTGATGTATGTAACCATTAGGTCGTAAGTGGCAGTATTTCTTTGATGTGAGAACAAAAGTTGTTGCATGCTTTTCGCGTCACCTATACATATTTTGTGTTCTCCTATGGCTGCAGGATGCAAATGTACAATTCATAGATGGGAATGATGAAGCGTTATCACATTTGGTTTTCGCAGGATCTGATATTATCTTATGCCAATCTTTTCATGACCCTGACCTTCAAGTTCCAGTTAGTTATCTCTTTCCGTCTCCCCAGTATTAGTTTATGTTCTTGTCTTTTCTCCTTTTAGTTTTGATTTTAATACTTTTTAAAATTTCTGGAGAAATGTACTTACGGAAATAATTTTCCTTGTCTGATGTCCAATTATTCATTGTATGTAGCTAAAAGCTTTAATATACGGAGCTGCTCCAATTACAGTAAACTCCAACGACGAGGGGTTCGGGTAAGTTTTCTTCTTCGGAATGAAAACGTACAGATGGTTATATTTTCTTGTGCTGTTATTTCATTTGAAAGTATAATTATAAATGTCTCATTGGCTATAACTTTGAACAGGAACTTTGTCGAACATAACTACGAGACCACTAATTTCTCACGTTTCATCAGCTCTACGTTTGGAAATATGACTCTAAGCCAAGCCCTGGATGAAATTGTATGCGATTCTTTACCTGGTCATTAAACTTTCAGATTCTCTTCTAAACTCCCAATTATTATCAAGATGCTAAAGTTGTTGAAATTTGCTGTCCTGTTGTTTGAAGAAAAACAACCCGTCGAAGTGGAAGAGAAAGATAACGGATGCCATGGAAATGGACTTCTCGTGGGATGCTGAGTGCTGCGACATCCATACTTCTGCGTATACAGCCTTGAAAAATTTGTGAACGTGTACATAAACGCGTATGTTAGAGCTTGCGTATTCCTCTATGCAGGTTTTCCGTTGCCGAGAGCTGGGTTCTAGAGATGTACAGTTTCGAAACCGAGTAGGTATGAGCGGGTGAATAAGAAAGTTGGGTTTCTGTATCTGTTTAATGTGTGTAAAATGGTGTCAAGTTGTTACAGTTTAAGAATTAATTAGTGGAAACAGATTTACGCAATTTGGGTGAGTGTGGATGTAATTCTCTACTGCAAAACCTACTTTCTTCTTCTGTTGTGGGTGTGTTTGGAAGTGCTTTTTAAACTTAAAGCACATAACTGGTGCTTCTCCTAAATGCACTTCAAGTGCTTTTGAAACCCAAAAACAATTTTTTTTTCCGAAAGCGCTTTTAGTAGTTTTAAAAGCATTTCTAAAACGAGTTCTATGTTATTAGAGTACGAAATTGTAACCGGACCGTTTTAAACCAATCTAAATTGTCATGAGGTGGACTTGAACTCTAAGGAGAGCACATACGCTCTAACTAATATGGCTATGCAGACATCTACATTATTATTCTAATCTCAATTGAAAAATGATAAATAAACAAGAAGTCAAATGGGGGGAGAGAATTACCAACGTTTCTCTACACTAGACAGGAGAGGGAATGTTTGAACCTAAGACACAAGGAACGAAGAGGAAAACTCTAACTACCAAAGCAATCCACTACTTGTAGTCTTTTCTCTATTCACTTATTCTATAATTTAGGTTCACAAAACATTGATCTTATTGCTCACCAAATATTGTACATGTGGACTAGTACTAACCTGACATGGCAGTGTGACTCTCACAAATAAAAATACTCTTAACTATGGCCTTATGATATATATTGTTGGTTTGTTTGCTCAAGTATTATTTTATAATTATTAATCTACTCACTCTCGCCATTCGAATAGCAATACCCGTAGACCATACTACTAAAACAAATTTTTGGTAAAAATGAATATTTGTTATTATTTTCTATAAATGGATAAAAATGAGTTTCAAAACATGGTTAAAGATGTGTCCTCCTGAGAGAGAGGAGAGAGAGGGGGCAGAGGCAGAGGGTGCTGTAAACTTTGGAGGTTGCTTGCGGAACAAGGCTCTCTTTCTCCACCCCTCCCTCTTCTCTCCTCTCTCTCTCTCATGATCTCATCATTATTATGGCGGAATCACAACAACGAGAGAAGCAACAGGAGCAGCACCACCATCAACCGCCTCCTCCAACCCCTACTCCGCCGTCCGATCCTCCCAACCCAGTTATGTCGGAGAGCCCCATCTCAGACTCACCTCGATATCCATCATGGTTCACCCCCAAAAGGTAAACATTCCCAACTCAGTTTCCCTTAAATTACTTCTGAATTAAAAATTCTTGGGTTTTCTGCATTTTTCTTATCTGGAAATGTAATTGAGCCAGTAAATTTTCAAATTTTGAAGCTGCATTTGAAGGGAAGAGGTTGCTCGTGGAATGTGATCTAATATTTTGTTTATTTCGTATGCAAAACAGGTTGCTCGTGATGTTCTGTGTGATTAACTTGATTAATTATGTCGATCGAGGAGCAATAGCCAGCAATGGTGTCAACGGTAGCATTGGGATTTGTGATCCTAGCGGCATTTGCACCGCGGGTACCGGAATTCAGTAAGATTTTTTAAGTTTCTTATGAGAGTTTCGGAGCCTTAGAGGCCAATATTAATCTGGCATTCTACTGTCTAATCCAGTGGCTGTTGTGGCATATGCATTTATTATCCATTTTTTTGTTTTATCAAGAAACTAGATTCATTTCCGATAAGTTTTTGAAAATCGGTGAAGCATTTAATTAGGGTCACTTGTTTGAATAATTTGCACTATTTTTCACGATTCCTTTGATCTGTTGGTTGTATTTGGTTTACGGTGGCATGTTTCTTACAGGGGAGATTTTAAATTGAGCAATTTTGAAGACGGCTCTCTGTCATCTGCATTTATGGTTGGGCTTCTTGTGGCCTCACCCATCTTTGCATCGTTGGCAAAGAGGTGAGTACTTACAGTATGCATGAGATGAGTTGCTAACTTACAGTATTCATAAGCATTGTTGTCTTTTCAGTCACAATCCTTTTAGGCTGATTGGAGTTGGATTATCTATTTGGACATTTGCCACAGCCGGGTGTGGTGGTTCAATTAACTTTTTGACCATTGCAATATGTCGCATGTGAGTGCAACAATGCTGTACTATTCTCCGATTTTACAACTTTGGCTTTGTTCTTTGCATCAGCATCACCTTCCTGTGTTAGATTGTGAGTTTATGATTGAGGTTTACCATTCTAGGCTGGTTGGAGTTGGTGAGGCATCTTTCATTAGTCTTGCAGCACCATTCATCGATGACCATGCTCCTGCAACTCAGGTTTGGTTTCTTTCCCTTCTCTTCATCCCTCCCTATTGTTCTTTACGATCAAATATGTTTCAGAGGTAGACAATATTTGATGTATTTGATGATTATTTTCACAATTATGCTGAATATTTGTCAATTGTGGGCCCAGAAAACAGCATGGCTTGCTATGTTTTACATGTGTATACCAACTGGAATTGCCTTGGGCTATGTTTACGGCGGATTTGTAAGTTTTAAATTTTGCAAGCTAACTTCATATTTGTACATATATAAAGGCTGCTGGTTGAATTTTTCAAAATTCTGTTTTGTTTTTGGGTGAGGGCGGGTCTATTGGAGCTTGTTAATTGGTTTACTGTGGCTAGGCTCATCTATCCGCTTTTACTCATGGTACCAATCACCTCACATGATATTGTTGGATATCCATGACATCATTGACAAAATCAGTTCAATATTTTAGGGTCTGTAATAATAGAGATAGCTATTCACGTATCTAGACGATTGCTGGCCTTTCCCTCACTTTCTCTTCCTCCCATTCTACAAAACCAATCAAAAAGTTCGATAACTTAAATTGTTGGTTGCAAGAAACAACATGCAATACTCTCTGCCCTTGAAGGTTCCCTTTCACTTCTGAATTTGGAATGTATCCTAGTGTTTTAAAATTAAGCGTTTCTCTCCTTGTACTAAGGTAATGGCTTGTTCAACTTCTTAGTTCTTAGTAGTAAGGGCAATTGATTTCAACTGCAATTTAGCCTTTCATACACCTCTCTTTATTTGTGGTCATTGGATTGAATAAATCAATTTTCTCTTTTGGTAGCATCCTTGTATATCATGGTGATTTTGCACTGGGGTAGATGTCTTGTCGTAATGATATTCTGCTTTGGATCAATGTTTAGGTGGGATCCAGTTTCAGTTGGCGTTATGCATTCTGGGGAGAGGCATTAAGTATGCTTCCATTTTGTGTATTGGCTTTTGTGATGAAACCATTGGAGTTGAAAGGTGAATTTTATCATTTCGTTCTTTTTGTGACTCTGTGATGCATCGTCTGTGATAAAGAAGCTTATGTTTTATGTACGATCCATCAGATTTGTTGTAATGTAACTTAACTGGTAACTTTAGGTCTTGCTCCTGCTGACACAAGAAAAACTTTGGAACCTATTGAAGCAACTAGTCCTTTAATTGAAGGTATTTCATGTTCTATTGTTGTTTTGCAAAGTCGATTTCATTTTTCAAAAAAGAAATATTACTCTGTATTTTTTTAGTTCGAAAATGGTCCCAAGAACAGTTTGTGTTGTCATTTACTAGTAATGTAGGATAACAATGGGGCGAACTTTCCATTCTTTAATTTCTAAAAGATATCCCTTGTTAATCTTAAAAAGTATTAATGTGAGAAACCTTGTTCAGCTTCAATCATTTTTATCGATATAATCAGTTACATTGTAGCTTTTCCTTAGATGCGTTTGTAAGGACAGGAACTTCGGGTGGATCTAAGATGGTCAACGTAATGACTATGAATGGTAGTGTGGAAGCAGTTCTCCGATGCTTGATATATTTTTTTTAAATTTCAAGAAGTTATTTGTTATCCAAATTTGTATGTTTATTCTGATTAGCTTCTAACTGCAGATTCAGATGTCACAGAAAAAGCTTCTTGGTAAGTAACGATTGCATCCATCTTTTTCCCTATTACTTGGTTATCTTCACTGTCCTTCGTAATTATGAGAAAAATAGAATTATTAGCCCACTTCAGAAGTGTTCCCATTCTGCTCTCTGTCAACTGGGAAAACCTGCTGAGCACTACCAGGTAGGGTGGTCAAATAACAAAAACCATTGCAATGCATCTGCAATTCAAATGCCAGTTGCATTTCAGATATGGGCACATTAGTAACATGTTTAAATAAATACATTGTTCTCTTTTTCCTTGTGTCTCCTGTGGCTAGACCTTGCTTCTTAATCTGCTGTTGGATCTTTTGGCCTCTAGCCCTCTAATCAACCGGAAAAAAAAGTTTTAGTAATGTCAGCGTGATAGAATCAATAGAGAGGGTAGGACAGGATCATTACACATCTAACATCCTAAAATGGTATTTCTAATCTGTTAGATTGTTCTTCTTTTTGTGTATTTCAGGCCAAGCCCTGCTAAAAAGTCTTTGAGCCAACTCTCAAGATTCTCAAGAGATATGAAAGCGCTTTTGCTCGATAAAGTTTATGTTGCTAATGTCTTAGGTACTCCCTCATCCTCTACTTGTTCTTCTAAAATTTTATCCTAATATAGTAAAATATAATTTCAATTGTACTTAATCTTATAGATCTTGATCATGTTTTACCTGTATTGGGTAAAAAAAAAAGTGGTAATGTTTGCAATCTTACACTAATTTAACTGGAGAAAGTTCTGATAGAGTGCTACTAAAGGTTACTATTTATTATTTACAAATTATTTATATTTTTTTTACTCACTATTTAATTGACTGGCAGGTTATGTGTCATATAACTTTGTCATTGGAGCCTACTCGTACTGGGGACCAAAGGCTGGTTATGACATTTATCATATGGTATAGCTCTTTGCTCTTTTGTTTTTCTTTTCTTTTTTTGTCATGTAATCCTGCTTTTTTTGCTAAAAGGAAACTGAATTTTGACCTTAACTATCAAAAGCGTTGGTATATCGATGATCTCCCTGTGATATTACTTATGGGATCAGCTCTTTTACCTTATAAATGCATTATCAGAATATAATAGACTATATTAATAACGGCAGTCTAGCATAAAGGAAATAATATTCTAACAATTCTGACAGTATTCTCGTTCATTGGAACTTTGGACAGAATAAGCCAGATTTGTGGTTCGGAGCTATTACAATTGTTTGTGGAATTCTGGGGACGTTAGCTGGAGGGCTCATCCTTGATGCAGTGACTGCCACAATTTATAACGCTTTTAATGTAAGTTCTGCTTGTGTCCAGCGTTTACGATACGGTCTTCTTTAACATGTTTTATTAGAATGTGCTGTTGAAACCCTTTGCTTCTTTCACAGCTTCTCTCTGTTGCAACATTTCTAGGCGCAATATTTTGCTTCAGTGCCTTCTGTGTAAGGAACTTGTATGGTTTTGTTGTTCTCTTCGCATTGGGGGAGCTCCTTGTGTTTGCAACCCAGGTAATCTTAAAATTTCCGATTTGGGTTGAACATTGGTGGTTTCAATTCATACTGGGCATGCTAAACTTCAATTTGTAATAGTCTGCTTATAATAATGAGTGGATTAGTATATGAGGAGTATGATCTTGTCTACTAAACTTTAACGCCATAACTCAACGTTTGATTATGCACATAAGCACCACCAGTAGGGATGAAAACCCACACATATGTGGTTGGTCTGAAGCATATAATATGATAATGACTGCTCACTGATATATAATAAATATAACATACTATTCCAGTTTTATATAACGTTTGCCCTGTTAATCACTTTTCCTTAGCAGGCTCCAGTTAATTATGTGTCTCTGCGGTGCGTGACACCAAGTCTTAGGCCAATGGCTATGGCTGTCTCAACTGTTTCAATCCACATCTTTGGTGATGTTCCTTCCTCGCCTCTTGCTGGAATACTCCAGGTGCGCCTTCAAAGTTCTTTTCTATATAATTTGTTTGAGGAAGTGGAGATTACTGCTGATGTTTAGGTGATATAATTATGTCACTCTATTACTGCTGGTATTTGGAGAAGCAGCTCCTAGGCGGTATACTGACAGCAAGGGAACGAAGTTGATTCCAGTGTTCAATTTGGAGTGAATTTTCATAGAAGGGTTGTCTTGTCAGTTTAGCATCCTCACCATGTTCGTTTTTCCTGTTTTGGGTTTTGTTCTTTTCATATGCAGGACCATGTTAAAAATTGGAGGATAACAACTCTTGCTGTGACATCTGTTCTGTTTCTTGCGTCTGGAACATGGTTCCTAGGTTGGTGAAGGACAACTAGTTATAATAATTCGTTCAATTGGTATTATAAATTTTTAAAGCGAGTGACTTTTTTTAGGGATCTTCGTTAGCAACAAGGGTAGTTCTGACGAAGATGGTAAGGAAGAAGTCTCCACGGTTGAGACAGTCAAAAAACCACTTGAAGAGAACAGAACTGAGGGAGCAAAAGACCCTGTTGAAGCATAAATTGACTATAGTGAATGCTTGCAAGTTGCTTGTTTCATCTATAAGGTAATGCCGCTGTTACCATTTATGCTGGGAAAATGTGTAAATAGTGTTAATTTTCCACGAAAATCTTCGTGGTTAGTAAATTCTAGAGTTAAACAGTAACCTGAGCAATTGAACAACTCACCTCTTGTTCCAATTCACTATGACTTGTAATGCCCGAATAATGACGACAAAATTCATCTCCAGAATGCTGAAACCCATTTGAAAATTCATCTGTAGAACTTTCAAGGCGAGAGTTGTAGTGCTGCTTCCGCCGTTTCCAGATTAGGCCTCTCTATCGAATTATTTTCCAACAAATTTCTGTTGGGAATTATGTATATGATAAAAAAAGTTTGCTTATTTATAGTTACCCTTTTAAATCAATATGTAGAGTTTTCTGCCTTGTAATCTTGTTCAGTTCTCTACATGTTCTTTCACGGTTGCTGAAATACCATCGCTGTATTCGTTTCAAATATGGCTGCGATGATTCCATGTCCCAAAATCAACGGTTGTCTTCCTCCTCCTTTTGATTGATTTATTTTCAGGGTATATGGAGTGAAACGACTAATTTTTTTCCCAGTTGAATGAGCTAGAATTCATGTCCTAGTAAAGGTTCATGGACGACGCTTTGGCGATTAGAAATCCCATGCTGTTGCTGGACAAAGTATCCTTTACACATCAAACACAGGCAGCTATGTTTCTGTGCGAAATTGTCAATGTTACTGTTTTTCCCAGATGACGAAACTCCTACAAATACTTTGGTTATGTTGCTTGAATGACAAGGGACCCCATGTGGCAATGTCAGTGTATTCGTGTGATGGAATGCTCTTAAAGATTAGGAGCATGGACTTTTCTTGGCCGCTATAGTGTTAGTTCCGTCTATGATTCCTTAAGATGATGACATAACCGTAGCTTTCTTGAGCAGAAATGGAATGGAAGGAGATATATCCAACCATACACATGCCACCATACAACACCTCAAACACGTTGACAAACAAAATCAAGCAAACTTTGATACGTATATTAAGGATAATGCTAAGTAAACCAAATGACGTGTTACCAATAAAAAAATAAGCACTTTAATCAACATACTAATCCAATCATCAACAATCATATAATTTGGTTTAAAATTTTGGTCACCCTAGCATTACCCGTAAATTAAATGCTACATATTTTTCAAAGAAACAGAGGACCTGAAAAGATATATAGAGAGTTTGGTTTTGGTTGAGCAACGGCAATGCCAATGGCAACGGCAAGTGGCGCAGAGGAAGAATTTTTTTTCCTGTTTACAGACTCACGTAGCACGAATGACCATATTCAAGTATATTTTATCAGAAAAATGTTTTCTCACTCTCCTTTATCCTCCACACTCGTCTCTGTTATTTAGCGTTTGGATTGAATAAATCAAAGAATAGCATAGGGGAAGGAGAAGACGGAGTGTGAAATCACTATGCTTTCTCATTTTAGAGGGTTGAGATTCAATCATCTGGCTTAAGCATGTTAGAACTGAATTCACTAAATGAAAAATCTGAAAATAAATACTTGTTGATGCATTTTTTCAGCCATTAAATGGGTTTGGAGTGGCTAAAATTTTGGGGTCGGGGCACCCGGAGTTCTAGGAAGGTGACTTGGTTTGGGGGACAACAGGATGGGAAGAGTACAGCATCATCACAGAACCAGAACAGCTCTTTAAAATCCACCACACCGATTTTCCCCTTTCCTACTATATACTGGACTTGTTGGAATGTGTTAGTTCTTCATCAAAACTATGAGTTATATATGTTCATACTTTGTACAATCACTATTTAATCTTTTATTTCTTTGAATCATTTAGGCATGCCGGGTATAACTGCCTTCGTTGGTTTTCATGAAAACTGTTCGCCGAAGAAAAGAGATTATGTCTTCGTTTCTGCCGCAGCTGGTGCAGTTGGTCAGCTTGTTGGGCAGTTTGCAAAGCTAATGGGATGCTATGTTGTTGGAAGTGTTGGAAGTAAAGAGAAGGTGAGTTATTAGCTTTATGATCATTTAGGAATAAAATTAACGATTAAGGAGAACCCTCATTAAGTGCAAGTTTAAGCAAACAAAGTCCAAGCGACTAAAACCATCTAGTACCACAGTCTAGTAGCATTCATCTTCATTTGTAAGTGAAATGTCTCATGTTCGATTCAAATGGATGGCGAGATGTATAATATTTGTGCTGAGTTTGATACCTAGTAAGCGGTTGGGCTATTGTGTGGCATTGCCAATCCCTCTCCATAAAGTACATATCCTCCTTCCACTTGGTGTCAAATATTACCGTATGAAAAACAAGTTAAAGCAACTGAGATTCTTTCTGTAGGATGTTCGTTCTTTTATAAAGGACGGACCTTTCGAGAAAGTCTCACTATATGATAAAGTTTATTCAACCTTGATACTACTTAAAACGCATAATCCAAGCCATCAACTAATCCGAGATTAGAACCCATAAAGTTTAAGTTCTGCACTTTGAAAGGTGATTCTACACTCTAAAGCTGAAGAAAATTGGAAAGAAAACAGGTTTTCTCAACGAGTCCATTTGTGTGTGTGTGTGTGTATCATAAATTCCACAATTTGCCTTCATGGCTGTAGGTCGATCTACTAAAGAACAAGCTTGGATTTGATGAGGCTTTCGATTATAAGGAAAAGCCTGACCTGGAGGCAGCTTTGAAAAGGTACTTCCCTGAAGGCATTGACATTTACTTTGAGAACGTTGGAGGAAAAATGTTGGATGCTGTGCTCATTAACATGGGACGTCATGGCCGAATTGCGGTATACGGATTGATCTCATATTACAATCTCAAACAGCCGCAAGCAACCTCGTCTTTATCATCTACAATCGGATTCGCATCGAAGGCTTCGTCATGTTTGATTATTTCCACCTCTACCCCAAGTTTCTGGACATGGTGATCCCTTACATCAGAGAAGGGAAAATAGTGTATCTGGAAGACATAGCTGAAGGCCTTGAGAGTGCTCCTGCAGTTCTTGTGGGACTTTTTAGTGGCAGAAATGTTGGAAATCAAGTAGTTTTGGTTGCCCATGAGTGATTTAGCCTGAACTTATATATATACAGCCCTTTATGCAAAGGGATCCTCATTTTTTTTCAAAACATGAGGATTACATGTGGGGCTCACTCCAAATTGAACTTCAACGATTTGAACTGTCTATTTTGTAAGTCTCGATTCATAGATCATCCTTACAAAAATTCAATTTGTTGATGCACAAAATCAGCGAGGACTTTGGTATAACAGAAAGTGTTAAGTTTGTAACCTTCGCTAGATTGCTCCGGTCACTAGTGTGGATAAGTAAGTAAATGGATAGGGACAGGGAAGCAAACACAAGATGTACGTGGTTCACCCAGATTGGCTACGTCCACGGAGTAGAGGAGTTCTTATTAATTGTGAAGGGTTTACACAAGTACATAGGTTCAAGCTCTCTTTTAGTAAGTACTAGTGAATGATTTAGTACAAATGACATTATGAATATTGTGAGAGAATGATCTCTATTTATAGAACAGAGTTTCTAGTTTCATTCTGACATTGACACGTGTCATGTTGTGATTGGCTTCTGATGTTGACACGTGTCGCGCTATGATTGGCTTCTGATGTCGACACATGTCGCGCTGTGATTGGCCTCCTGGTTGTAGGGAAACTCTTCTGGGTCCTTGATAGTATAACGTTGACCGGTGCTCAGTAGTTTCGGGATTGGTCAAGTATGGTACATACAGTGCTTCCCTAAGTTCTCAAGTAAGGGAATCTCCTCGGTTGGGGACTTGCAAGATCCAAGCCATTGAGTAATCACGAAACTTCTAAGTACCGAAGTGTGATATCATTTTCACTTGCCTTATCTGTCTCATACGTAGATGTGGCATCTTCTCTGGAAGTACTTTTCCTCCATCCAGGGTTGGTATCTTTAACCGATGAAGATGCACAAGGTAATGTATCAATTTCACTTGAAGCTTACTTGTAGTTTCGGGCTTGGTCAAGTGCGATACAAAACCCTATAGTAGGAGTCCCCCAAGTCGCCGAGCTAGGAGATTTGCTGAAAGAGGTAACAGACAAGGCAAGCAATTAGACTTCCAAGCAAGCAACCTGAATCGGAGGTTCGACTTCGGCCTCCGGTTGATTGTTCTCCTTCTCCTTGTGTCGTAAACAACAACAAGGATAAGGAGAAGCAAATGGAGAAGAGATGATATGAGATACTTTTGCTTTTGAAGAAGTAACTTTCCACATGCTTATTCTTGAACTGGGCTGAAGGGTTTTCTGGTTTCCTCCAGAGGATAAGGCCGACTTAAGAATTTGAGGGTCAAAACAATTCCATCAAATCAAGAGTGCGTTTGACCTTGATGATATGGGATACTTTTGCTGTTGACGAAGTAATAGATGAATCGGCATGTGTTCTGTTGCGCTTGTCTCCATATGCTTCCTTGTATCCTTCTCACTTGCCATATCTGTTCCTCAGGCAGATATGGTATCTTTTCTGGAAGCATAAGATGTTGAAGATGAGTACTCGAGAGCAATGCCAGGTAAGTAATCAGGCAAGGGGTTCTAGGCAGTCAGTTCCTGATTGGAAGCTTGATTCCAAGTGCTGACTGATTGCTCTCTTTCTCCTTGTCTTGCAAGTAAGAATAAGGGCAAAGGAAAAGACAAGGAAAAAGCATGATATGGGATACTCTTGCTTTTGACCCTGATGATATGAGATATTCTTGCTTTGGTGTGGCTGGTTTGCATACGTATTATTAGGGGGGAAGAAAGCTGAGTATTTTGAGAGGCTTCATTGGGAGTGGCCTCTTAGATATGAGGAAGGGTTGAGCATTTTTGTAGGTCTGCCTGTCCGTAGAGGATGAAGGTCGACATATATAGGAGTCTCCCTAACAACAAGTAGTAATGTTATTCCTTTACCCTTCTTGGTCGTAGCAATGTAGTGGGAGCTGCAAGCTTCACGTGTTTTAACTTTGTCAGAGCACTTTGAAAAAGTGGTATGTGGTATCTGGAAAGCTGATGTTGCGTGTAAAGATTGCAGACAAGCTTTATCCAAGGAAATCTGGCTCTCGAAGTTCGAAGAACGATACCTCTTCAGTTTTCGAACAAGCAATTCTGTCGGGGATCTGGCTCTCAAGATTCGGAGAGCAGTGCCTCTTCGATTTTTGAGAAAGCAATCCTGTTGGGAGTCTGGCTCTTGAGATTCGGAGAGTGGTGCCTCTTCGATTTTTGAGAAAGTAATCCTGTTGGGAGTCTGGCTCTCGAGATTCGAAGGGCGATGCCTCTTCGATTTTTGAGCAAGTAATAATATTATTCCTTTACCCTTCTTGGTCATAGCAATGTAGTGGGAGCTGCAAGATTCACATGTTTTAACTTTCTCAAAGCGCTTTGGAAAAGTGGTCTGTAGTATCTGGAAAGCTGATGTTGCGTGTGAAGATTACAGACAAGCTTTATCCAAGGAAATCTGGCTCTCGAAGTTCGGAGAGCGGTGCCTCTTTGATTTTCGAACAAGCAATCCTGTCGGGGATCTGACTCTCGAGATTCAGAGAACGGTGCCTCTTCGATTTTTGAGAAAGTAATCATGTTGGGAGTTTGGCTCTCGAGATTCGGGGAGCGGTGCCTCTTCGATTTTTAAGCAAGTAATCCTGTTGGGAGTGTTTTCTCGATGTGAGTAAAGGTTGGGCATTTTTGCCAGTCTGCCTTGCCACGGAGCACGGAGGTTGACACACATTGGAACTTTCTAGTTATCAAGCAATGGTGTTGTTCCTTTACCCTTGTGGATAATAGTAGGGTAGCTGGACCTTCAAAATTTATGTGTCTAAACTTTGCCAGAAATCTTTGGCAAAGTTATCTGTGGTACTCGAGAAGCTGATGTTGCGTGTGGAAAATTGTGCCTCTTCGAAATCCGGAAAGTGGTGCCTCTTCGATTTTTGAACCAACGACCCTGTTGCCTTTTCTTTTATAAGGGCACCAATTGTGTGCAAGAAGTACATTTAGAGAGTTATTGCTTGTAGGAATTTTCCCCTTACTTCAGAGATTTATTACACCTCATTTCTCCTTCATAATTTCTGAGAATGTCTGGCCCATCCGACCGTCGTTTTGACTTGAACTTTGGTGAAGATGCAGCAATGCCTTTTCAAGACAACATAAGGCACCCATCCTTCTTATCTCCTACTGGTCCTTTTACCGTTAGGGACTCTGTGATGAAGAATGATATGACCGCTGCGGTGGTGGCCAGGAACCTTCTCACTCCCAAAGATAACAGATTACTTTCTAAACGGTCTGATGAGTTGACTGTTAAGGATTCTCTGGCTCTCAGTGTTCAGTGTGCAGGTTCTGTGTCTAATATGGCCCAACGCCTATTTGCTCGAACCCGCCAAGTTGAATCATTGACGGTTGAAGTGATAAGTCTTAAACAGGAGATCAAAGGGCTCAAACATGAGAATAAACAGTTGCACAGGCTCGCACATGACTATGCTACAAACATGAAGATGAAGCTCGACCAGCTGCAGGAATCTGATGGTTAGATTTTACTTGATCATCAGAGGTTTGTGGGTTTGTTCCAAAGGCATTTATTGCCTTCGTCTTCTATGGCTGTACCGCGTAATGAAGCTCCAAATGATCAACCTTTGGTGCCTCCTCCTTCTGGGGTTCTGCCTAGTACTGAGGCTTCGAATAATCACCCTCTGGTGCCTCATCTTTCTGGTGCTCTGCCGACTGCTGAGACTTCTCCTGAGCAACCTTTGTGAAGGCTCCCTCTTGTTTGTTTATTTTGATTCATGTATATGTACATATTTGTAACTTATTGGAGATATCAATAAACAAGATTTGCTTCATTTCAACGTATTGTGTTAAATACACCAATGTCTTCTTTACTAAGTTCTTTGAATTTTTCCTTTTGTTAAAGCTTGTATGTTGAAGCTTTGTGAGTGAAGCATGTAGGTTAAGGTAGTGCTCCCTTAATTTCCCGAGTGAGGAAAACTTCTCGTTTGGAAACTTGAAAAATCCAAGTCACTGAGTGGTCGTGAGACTTCCGAGTATCAAGGTGCAGTAGCATATGGTAGGAGTCCCCCAAGTCTCCGGTCGAGAGAGTTGACGAATGAGGCATTTCCTTTCTAAGTGGTAGCCCAAAACTTCTTCTTCATATATATTTGTTATGAAAGTTGTTAGGCCCAAAGAAGAGGCCTAGGCAATTTTTTTTTTTTTCGAATTTTCGAATTTTTTAATTTTCGAATTTCTCAAAAAAAAAAAAAAATATATATATATATATATATATATATTTTAAAGTTTTGTAGGTGAAGCTTTGGTGTTGAAGCTTTGTAGGTGAAGCTTTGTAGGTGAAGCTTTGAGGTTGAAGCTTTGTTGGGCACCATGAATTGATTTTGCTTCACACTATCTTGATCAAGATAGTGTGAAGCTTTTGTAAGTGAAGCTTTTGTGTTGAAGTTTTGTAGGTGAAGCTTTTGTGGGTCAAGCTTTTGTGGGTCAAGCTTTTATGGGTCAAGCTTTTGTGGGTGAAGCTTTTGTGGGTCAAGCTTTTGTAGGTCAAGCTTTGTTGGGCACCATGAATTGATTTTGCTTCACACTATCTTGATCAAGATAGTGTGAAGCTTTTGTCGGTGAAGCTTTTGTGTTGAAGTTTTGTAGGTGAAGCTTTTGTGGGTGAAGTTTTGTGGGTTAAGCTTTTGTGGGTCAAGCTTTTGTAGGTGAAGCTTTTGTGGGTCAAGCTTTTGTGGGTTAAGCTTTTGTGGGTGAAGCTTTTGTGGGTGAAGTTTTGTGGGTTAAGCTTTTGTGGGTCAAGCTTTTGTAGGTGAAGCTTTTGTGGGTCAAGCTTTTGTGGGTTAAGCTTTTGTGGGTGAAGCTTTTGTAAGTGAAGCTTTTGTGGGTCAAACTTTTGTAGGTGAAGCTTTTGTAGGTGAAGCTTTTGTAGATCAAGCTTTTGTGGGTCAAGCTTTTGTAGGTGAAGCTTTGGAGTTGAAGCTTTGTAGGTGAAGCTTTAGAGTTGAAGCTTTGTAGGTGAAGCTTTGGAGTTGAAGCTTTAGAGTTGAAGCTTTGTAGGTGAAGCTTTGGAGTTGAAGCTTTTGTTGGGTACCATGAATTGATTTTGCTTCACACTATCTTGATCAAGATAGTGTGAAGCTTTTGAGAATTTGTAGTTGTCCTCCATTGATGAAGCTTTTATTGATGAAGCTTTTGTGTTGAAGCTTTTGTGGGTGAAGCTTTTGCGTTGAAGCTTTTGTAGGTGAAGCTTTGTAGGTGAAGCTTTGGAGTTGAAGCTTTCGTTGGGTACCATGTATTGATTTTGCTTCACACTATCTTGATCAAGATAGTGTGAAACTTTTGTTGGTGAAGCTTTTGTGTTGAAGCTTTGTAGGTGAAGCTTTTTTTTGGGTACCATGAATTGATTTTGCTTCACACTATCTTGATCAAGATAGTGTAAAGCTTTTGAGAATTTGTAGTTGTCCTCCATTGATGAAGCTTTTTTGAATTGTGGGAGAGACAACATATACAAATTTTGATTCATATACAAATTTTGCTTCCATACTGTTGATCAAGAGATTGTGATGCAAGACACACCTTGTAGTAGTCGAAGGTTTGGATAAACCATAAAAATTGAATTTGCTTCGAACAGCCTTGAATTTGCTTCAAAGGTTTGAGAATTGTATTTGCCCTCCATTGATGAAGTTTTTGTTGATACCATAAATTGGTTTTGTTTCACACTGTCTTGATTAAGAGTGTGTGAAGCTTTTGAGAATTGTGGTTGCCCTCCATTGATGAAGCTCTTGTTGGCACCATAAATTGGTTTTGCTTCACACTGTCTTGATCAAGAGTGTGTGAAGCTTTTGAGAATTGTGGTTGAACTCCTTTGATGAAGCTCTTATTGGCACCATAAATTGGTTTTGCTTCACACTCTCTTGATCAAGAGTGTGAAGCTTTTGAGAATTGTAGTTGCCCTCCATTGATGAAGCTCTTGTTGTTGACACCATAAATTGGTTTTGCTTCACACTGTCTTGATCAAGAGTGTGTGAAGCTTTTGAGAATTGTGGTTGAACTCCTTTGATGAAGCTCTTGTTGGCACCATAAATTGGTTTTGCTTCACACTGTCTTGATCAAGAGTGTGTGAAGCTTTCTTCGAGTTGTAGTGTTTGCATTGTTACAGAGGGGAAATGTTTGAAGCAGATGCAAGAGGGCTGAATACCTTGATCTTCATATGCCATGCACTGAAGTTGTTGTTGGCTTGCAATAAGACTTTGTTGGTGACTATAACTCTTGTTGGGCATAAGTGCTCCTCTAATTGAGTTGTCAAGCTTAAGGGTTTTTGATTATTTGTGAATGCTAGGAGTTCACATGTACAAGTTGTATCACTCGTCTTGTGGTAGGTGGAATGAATGGTGAGTTGTTTTCTTCACTTGGTTGGTGGTACGAATATGAGTTCCTTCATCACCTTTCATCACATGGTTGGTGGCACGAGGATGAGTTCCTTCTTTCCCTGGTTGGTGGCATGAATGACAAGTCGCCAAATGATATTAGAGTACGGGTTGTACATTTCATCACCTGGTTGGTGACATGAAGATGAGTTCCTTCTTCACTTGGTTGGTGGCATGAGTGGCAAGTTGCCAAATGATATTAGTGTACGGGTTGTACATTTCATCACCTGGTTGGTGGCATGAATGAGAGTACGGGTTGTACATTTCATCATTTGGTTGGTGACATGAATGGCAAGTTGCCGAATGATATTAGAGTACGGGTTGTACATTTCATCACTTGGTTGGTGGCATGAAGGAGAGTACGGGTTGTACATTTCATCACCTGGTTGGTGGCATGAAGATGAATTCCTTCTTCACCTGGTTGGTGGTATGAGTGGCAAGTTGCGAAATGATATTAGAGTACAGGTTGTACATTTCATCACTTGGTTGGTGGCATGAATGAGAGTACGGGTTGTACATTTCATCACCTAGTTGGTGGCATGAAGATGAGTTCCTTCTTCACCTGGTTGGTGGCATGAGTGGCAAGTTGCCAAATGATATTAGAGTACGGGTTGTACATTTCATCACCTGGTTGGTGGCATGAAGGAAAGTACGGGTTGTACATTTCATCACCTGGTTGGTGAGAATAAGGGCAAGGTGTTTAGGCACATTGTAGCAAGTGTCGAATGACACAAAATATGTTGAACCCTTTCAAAGCACGGTTGGCTTATGTATGAATGTGTTGGAATGTATGATTAAACGAATATATTGTGAAGCTGTTCGTTTATTAGTATAGTCTTGTTGACATATACTTAGACTTTGTTTCATGTTGGAAACATTCATGTTGAAGCTTTGAACCCGAGTGTTTCATTGTTAGGAATGTAAGAGGATTAGGATCGAGTTATCTAAATCACCTCTTTATTGAATTCATGCCAAATAGTTTTCGTTACATAGGATGTCGAATGGCTGAAGCTTAACACTTGTACAACATGAGTTTACTTGTAATAGTACTTCAAGTGATCAGCGTTCCATGGATGGCCAAGGGTCTTGCCATCGGAGCTTCTAAGCTTGTAGGAGCCAAGGCGACTGATGCCAACAACTTCAAACGGTCTATCCCAGTTTGGACTAAGTGTTTCTTCACTCGGGACTTTGTCGCAGAGTAATCTTTTCTTCAATACATAGTCCCCCACTTTGAAAGAACAAGGTTTGAACCTTAAGTCATAGTAGTTGGAGATGCGCTGCTTGTAGGCGACATTCCTCAAGTGGGCCTGGTTTCTGTGTTCCTCGACTAGATCTAAGTTGAGGGTAAGTTGTTTGTCATTTTCGCTTTGCACATAGTTCCGAACTTGGAACGTTGCTTGCTTAAGCTCAACTAGGACAACTGCCTCTGTACCAAAGGCAAGTGAGAATGGGGTTTCTCCTGTTGATGTCCGATACGAAGTGCGGTATGACCAAAGAACTTGGGGTACAAATTCTGGCCAACAACCTTTAGCCTTGTCCAAGCTGATTTTCAATGTTCGCTTGATTATTTTGTTGATGGCTTCAACTTGTCCATTAGACTGGGGATGAGCTGGGGAGGCAAAACATAAGCTGATGTTGAACTTAGAGCAGAATATCCTGAACTTATTCCATACGAAGTCTTTTATTTTTGCCTCAATAATGATTGCTAAAGGTTCTACTTCGGCCCACTTTGTGAAGTAGTCAACTGCAACGATTGCATAGCGAACTTTGCCCTTCCCTGCAGGCATTGGGCCAATCAAATCAAGTCCCCATTGGGCGAAGGGCCAAGGGCTGATCATAGGAGTGAGCGGCTCGGGAGGGGAGTAAGGAATAGTTGCGTAGCGTTGACACTTATCACATGAGCGGGATATTCTGATGGCATCTTGGTGGAGTGTTGGCCAGTAATATCCTTGGCCAAAACCCTTGTGTGCTAGGGATCAAGATCCATCATGATCTCCGCAGACTCCTTCATGTATTTCCCGAAGGGCAGTTTCCCCCTCTGCGGGCGTAAGGCATCTTAGGTATGGTAGGTTAAAACCCCGCTTGTAGAGTTGGTCGTTAATGATTAAGTAACGGGTAGCCTTGTATCGAATATGCTTAGCTTGGACTTTGTCATTTGGAAGGGTGCCATGAGCAAGGAATCTATAAATTAGGGTAATCCAACTATCTCCTTGTTGTAAGTTGCACACTTCCGCAGCCATGGTGCTTGGTGCTGCCAACAATTCGACCTGAATTTTTCTCCCAATCTTGTCTTCCACTGTTGAGGCGAGGCGAGCCAAAGCATCTGCATGACTATTTGCCGCTTGAGGAATTTGGGTGATCTGGAGTGGAAGTGCTTGAGCAACAATTGTGTTTGTGCCAGATATGTTGCCATAGAGCTATCCTTAGCGTCAAAGTTGTTGGTGACCTGGTTAACCACCAATTGAGAGTTACCGAAGATATCAATTCATTTAACCCCAAGGTGTTTGGCCAAACGTAAGCCTGCTATGAGGGCTTCATATTCGGCCTCATTGTTCGACGCCTTGAATTTGAAACGAATAGGATACTCCATCGCCACTTTGTCAGAGGTCGTAAGGACTAGTCTTGCTCCACAACCCTGTTGGTTGGACGAGCCATCAACATATAGACTCCATGCTGGGGCTATTGGTTCTATTTTCTGAGCTTCCGAGGGTAATGAAACCACTTCTTTAGGCGTAGAAACAATGTCAACAGGATATGTGAGGTCGACGATGAAGTTTGCCACTACTTGGCTCTTCTCAGCTGGCTTTGGTTGGTAGGAGATGTCAAACTCACCCAATGTTATCGCCCATTTGATCATTTGCCTGGAAGTGTTAGGACTTTAGAGTATCTGTCGAAGAGGATGATTGGTAAGCACGATGATGGAGTGTGCTTGGAAGTAAAGGCAAAGTTTTCGAGCAGACATGACCAATGTTAGAGCCAATTTCTGAATGTTGGAGTATCGTGTCTTCACATCTTGTAAGGCCTTGCTAGCGTAGTAGACAGGCCTTTCGACATTACCATCATTTCAAATGAGAACGGAACTTACTGCTGAAGTCGATACCGATAGATAGATAATGAGAGTGTCACCAACCTCAGGTTTGGAAAACAAATGGGCTTTACTAATGTAGTCTTTAAGGTTCTTGAATGCCTCAGCACATTCATCAGTCCATGTAATGTACTTCTTACTTCCCTTAAGTGCTTTGAAGAAAGGAGTACATCTGTCTGTGGCCTTAGAGATGAACCTAGTTAAGGCTGCCACCTTGCCAGTAAGGCTCTGGATGTCATTTGAAGTTACCGGTTCCTTCATGTCGAGGATTGCTTTGATCTTCTCGGGATTAGCCTCAATGCCTCGTTGGCTTATCATGAAACCTAAGAATTTGCCAGAGCCTACGTCGAAGGCACATTTGTTGGGGTTCAACCTCATTCGATACCTCTTCAGAATGGTGAAAGTTTCAGATAGGTTGGTGATGTGTTGGTCAGCATGTTTGCTCTTGACTAGCATATCATCAACGTAAACTTCCATGCTCTTCCCAATCTGTTCGGTGAACATTGAATTGACCAGTTTCTGATAAGTCGCTCTTGCATTCTTTAGGCCGAAAGGCATGACTTTATAGCAATATAGTCATCTGTCAGTAATGAAGGCTGTGTGTTCTTAGTCCGGAGGGTTCATGAAGATTTGGTTGTATCCTGAGCAAGCATCCATGAAGCTCAGAAGTTCACACCCTGCCGTAGAGTCTATAAGTCTGTCTATGAGAGGAAGAGGAAAACTATCCTTCAGGCATCTTTTGTTTATGTCGGTGTAATCGACACACATTCTCCACAAGACCTTTTGAAGCATGAGACTTTCCTTGGTCGGATTCTTCTTAACAAGGACAACATTTGCTACCCACGTTGGATAATTGACTTCGCGGACGAAGCCTATGCCTTTGAGTTTTTCAACTTCTGCTTTCATTGCCTCGTACTGTTCAGCGTCATAAGATCTTCGCTTCTGTCTCACTAGCTTTATCTTGGGGTCAATACTTAAGCGATGACAGATTATATCGAGAGAGATGCCTGTCATGTCCTCGTATGACCAAGCGAAGACCTCAGTGTTCTCTTGCAAAAAAGAGATCAATGCCAACCGAATGGGTGGTGACAAGGTGGTACCAATCTTCACCATGCGATCCGGATAATCTTTTGAGATAGAGACCTTCTCCAACTCTTCAGCGGGTTGTGCTTGCTGGGTGAAAAAGGCATCTCGAGAATCGTCGAGTTCACTGTTGCCACCGTGAAGATCCAAGTTGGCTTCGTCTGGGCTGGTCTTTATGACTTAGTCATGTATAGAAAGGGTTTCCTTGGGCACATGCAAGTGTTGTTGCTTGATCGAAGTGTTGTAACATGATCGTGCACTAAGTTGATCTCCTCTGATGTAACCATTGCCATAAGGGGTTGGAAATTTCATCAACAACATATGTGTGGATACTATGGCCTTGAGATTATTGATGCTTGTGCGTCTGAAGATGACATTGTATGTCGTTAGGCAATCAACCACCAGGAAGCATACCTTGTAGGATATCAGCCACCATGAGGAGTGGAAGCATACCTTGTAGTTTCTGCAAGGTGGGAGATGTAGGATATCAGCAGTAGATATCAGCAGTAATTAAGAATATCTGCACAGATAAATTGATGAAATGGATTGGAGAAAAAGTAATTTGAATGCCTTCTTCTTCGTTCTGACAACCAAAAAAAAATATTTTAAGATTAGATATTACAAACTAATGTACACATAATAATAGAATTAGTGTCAATTTCTCCATGTTATAGCAATACCTCATAACACATCGTCGGCAAACAAAATCAGTTTAAGTTTTTTGAATTAAAAAAGCTAAAACACATTTTCAGAGTCCATTAGCCAGACAAAATCATAATGGCCAATAGCAAACAAATCCAAAAAAAGATAGAAACAAATAGAACCATTTAAATTTTGTATGTTGTTAGTTTCTTAAGTAACATTTACATATTCATTCAAATTATGCATGTATTGGGGCGCTTTAAGCAGAATGGTAGTGTAGTATTCAGAATTTATTTTCAAATGATCACAAATGAATCTCCCACTATGTTATTTAAAACACCATTATTCTACTCAAAACCATGTGAAAATTGCGTTGTTTTTATAAAAACATTGAAAAACATATGAACTCATGCCCAACTTTGATTAATCCATCATTAATAGCTGACTATTTCAACACTAGGAGTTTATATGAGAACATTGAAAAAAAATATGAACATGCCCACCTATATTATCATGTCCGACATTGCAGTTGATTAATCTCACATAAATCCACATCAAAAGAACCCAGAAATTTAATGAAGAATTTTCCAAAACTCACAATTTATTTATACTAAAACCCACAAATTTAAATGAAAAACTCTATAAAATCAAGAAAAAATTAATAAAATCCAAGTGTATTAATCACAAATTCAATCATACAAATCTTCATATCCAATAAGTCTAGAAGGTACCTAGCTTCCTTGCAAAATCGTATCTCTACAGGCCAAGGCTCAAATTTCCTTGCAGCTGCCTTGATTCGATAAGTCCCGATTCAAGTAGTCACATACATATATATATATATATATATATATATATATATATATATATATATATATATTTAAGTTGATGCGTTCAATGGACATATGCACTTATCAGAAATTATGATACCGATTGAACACGTTAGAGTAATGTCTGCAATTACATAATGAACATGAAAATGACTAACCGGGTAACACAAATTGCTCAAATTTGGGGGGCTAGAATTTGAAGAACCCAGATGGAATTTACACACAATTTGAAAAGAATGAAACCAACTGTATTATAGGAAGAGTTGTTAGAATCAAGAAAATATAAAATATTGTGTCGTTGCCCTATATGATCTCGGGATCCAAACTGAAAATAAGTAAACAGAAAGAGAACTATTGGAAAGCAATTACCTTTCAGAATCTTCTCAGTTCTCTTCTAGAGTGAGGAGAAAGAAGTTTTCTAAAACAATCAAAACCTTGCTTTGTTCTAACTAATGAATGGTCTGAATTGTGAAAAAAATCGAATTCAAATCCTCCTTCAGCAACCTAATAATTAAGCCCATAAAAATTTAAAAACTCTAATATCGGCTATTTTCTAAATATTAGGATAAAATATGTCATCAATACGTTAATTAAAAATATACATTGATGTATATTAATAAATATATATAAATATATTAATAATTGTATATAAATATATACGACATGGATGCTAAAAAATATGCATTATTTTCTAATATAAAACAGAAGCCCTGGTTTGAAAAGAAAATATCACGTGATTTCAAAAAAACCCTAAGTACCTAGCACAGTAGAATTTGCCGCCATCGGCTTCTTTCCAATTGCAGATCTTGTCGTTTCGACACTCTTCTACACAGAGCTCTCTCACTCCCCCTCCCACTCTCTCCCCCTCCTTTGGTTAGATCATTTCATCGTCAAGCTGCTTTTGTTATAAATTTGTCAAGACCCACAACACAACCTAACTAACAAACTCAAGGATTAAAAGTTTCTCCCCAAAAAGCCCCATCTCTGTCATCAAACGAAAACTCCGAAAGCAACAACCCATTCGAACATCTAAAATTGAACAGAACACCATCCATACAGTTGCATAAAGAAATTGTAGATGCAAGATTAGAAGAACTCAACACAAAACTATTCACTTTGAGACCAACAGATGTGAAGAGAGAAGAGAGAGCAGACAACTACGAAGCACCCAAAGAAATCCAAAGCGGTGAGGATCAACGCCCAAGCAGCGACATCGACGGGAAAGAGAGGAAATTTTTACAAATTGACTGATCGGCGCGAGGGGTGAGAGATGCGATCAAAAAGGGAGAAAAAATAGGGTTAGAAGAGCAACAACAACAAAGAAAAAAGGAAGGAGCACCGAAGCACCCAAAGAAATCAAAACCGGAGAGGATGAACACGTGGCCTCGGAGGGCAAGGAAGTCATTTAACTGTAGAAAAGATGGCAAAAATGTGGCTTAACAAACGAATTGAGGGGCATTTTGGTCCGCACACTGCTCGTGAACAGTGCACCCGAGTTTGGGTTTTATTATATGTATAATGTAAGTAACACCAAGTTTTCTAATAAAGCTTAATTTCGTTCATGTTATGCACTTGTCGCAACTTTTTATTCATCAATTAAAGCTGCATTTTATATAAGGAACTTTAACGAAAAATTCTCAGTACTGCTCACTTCAACGAAAAATCACATTTTTATATTAAAAAGTTAATCCTGGTAATATTCATTTGACCCTTTTTTTTTTTGTCTTTATCGCTAAAACTCAAAGTTTTCAAACCATTTTCATTAGTTTTCCTTTTTATATATCTAAGTTAGCAAGGTTAATTAAATGGGTGATGTAGCGGTGTAGAGTATTTTTTATGACCGGAGTTCAAATTTCTATCCCTAATATTTTTGAGTCAAATTGTAGATATTGTAGTTTTTTTTTTTTTAAGAACTATATTCGCCTATTTTTTGCAAGGACATAATATATACACACACACAATGATACACATACACTAAAAGATGGAGAAATAAATTATTTGAGACCTAGTCACTTCCAAGTTATAAACTATTCAAATTCTTGGAAACAAAATTAGTAATAGATATGCCAACGAGGGTTGACTCAGCTAGTAAGGTCATTGCCTTTGTGTGTTAACCCACAGAGTTTGAGTTTCCCAATAATTCTCGTTAGTGCACAATCTGTAAACTCCTACATAAATTCATACCGTGACCGTCGGCTTACATACCATGCATAAATTCTTCAGGCTCAAGAGTGTATTCAATTGAGATTTTGAGTGATTTTAATTCTTTTAATGAATTTTGGCTATTCAATCAGGAATTTAAGTGATTATCTAAAATTGAATATATATTCAATCAGGATTTTAAGATAGTTTATTAAAATCTTTAGAAATCTAGGTGTATTCAATTAGGATTTTAAAAAAGTTTATAACATTTCAGGTGTATTCAATTAGAATTTGATTTTAAACAATTTGAAAAAGTTGAGGAATTAGAGGGAATTTAAGAGATTTTGTCTTTAGAAATCCAGGTGTATTCAATTAGAATTTTAAAAAAGTTTATAACATTTCAGGTGTATTCAATTAGAATTTGATTTTAAACAATTTGAAAAAGTTGAGGAATTAGAGGGAATTTAAGAGATTTTGTAGTGTATTTTAAGCATCTATAAATCTTACCTCTCCCCAAGAGATTTTGAGGGAATTGAATCAAAAATTTACATAGAATCTCTAAAAATCAATTAGACTCCATAAAAATCCATGAATTTATAAATATATTAAAATCTCTCAAATTCCAAATTGAATACAACCCATTTAGATATGTCTTGACGCTGGTAGTTTTAATCAAGGTCTTAAATATCGATATTATCGGCGATATTTCACCGATAATATCGTTTTTTTAAGAGGACGATATTTTCACACTTATCCCCTTCATTATCATCAATATATCGATATTTTTGTCGATATTATCGCGATAATATCGAAGACGATATTTTCAGCATTTTAATACATTATTTGGGCAATATATCGTGATATTATCGATAATATCGCGAGATGAAACCCAAAAATACTTAAAGGCAGGGAATCGACTTGGAGATGTTGTGGTTAACACTCACCACCTTCAATCACCATGCTACTGCTTGGGGTTGGTGTCGATGTTGCCACTGGAGTGGTCGCTTTGGGGGTTCCACAAGCCGAGTAGCAACTAGGAGCCTTCCATCCACAAATTAAGAAATGAAAGGAAACAAAACAAAATGTGTTTGGATGGTTAGAAAATGTAGGAAAGCAAAGGAAAGGAAAAACTGAAAAAAGAGGGAGGTGCGTTACGTTCGGTGGGCGGTAGGTAGTGTCGTCAGGTTCAACGAGCTAGCCTGCCTCTGTGGCGAGATGCCGGAGCACCTCGTTGATGTCGCCTCGAGGAAAGAGGCGGTAGCCGCGGTGCTTGCGCAAGCCGTGGAAGATTTTGGTGGTGATGGCCCTCATTTGCCTCTCCCTTATCTTGGTCTTCTCTTTCTCGCTCTCACTCCTCCCACTCCCACTCGTTCCCGCCATTTCCTCTCTCTCTCTTTCTCTCCGCTTCTTCTTTTGCTCTCTGTTATCTCTTGAAGCTCAGTCAACAATGAAAGCTAAATGCGTGAGCTTTGATTTGAATCAGAGTTCTGTAGAATGGAGTTGGTGAGCATCGGACGGTCCGGGTGGGAGAGAAGTACACAAGTTGGATTGGACGGTGGTGATGGGTCCTGGGATCTGCATGCGCTCCCTGTGTTTCTCTTTTTGAATGACATGACAGCTTGAGAGAGAGAGAGAGAAAGAGAGAGAGAGAGAGAGGTGACAATTGCATGTTTCAATTTCACGCATAGAGAGGGGATTCGGGGGTTTGGGGTGTTAGTCTCACGTGCTCTTGAGAGAGTTTCTGAGAGACGGGATGCATGTTTCAATTTGACTTGCCGTATTACACACCGAATAAACTAATCCGGCTCCACCAATTTAATACCTTTCACCCTCACTAATTGATACCCTCCAAAACCTCAGTATAATTGGCTATCACAATGGTAGAGAGATGTGTTGCCCTTGCACTACGATGTGGATTCAAATCTCGTTGGTTACCTAATCTAGGATAAATTTCTATATTTAAAAAAACACGAAGGGGATTCGAACCCCTCCCATTTTACACTTACTCTACACATAGAGATGATGAAGATAGTGAAAATTTTGAACCTTATAGGAACTCTATGTGGTGCTACTAAGTTATTCATGTATCTTACCATGCAATGTATAAAGTGTAAAATATTGTACTAATTCATTATATATAAATGATTATGGTGTGTTTAAACTTTTTTCATTAATTACTACATATTTTCTACATTCACAATGTTTGCCATCTCACTATATAATCAACTTAAATCAGTTAAATCCATCATGCAATGCATTTCCTTCAATTTTTTGTGATAAACTAATAAATAATTGACTAAATAAATATCCTGCAAAGTTTCAATAAAAATTTCTAAATTTTTCTTACAATTTCCGTGGTTTTTATTCAATTTTTATCGATATCGATAATATCTCGATATTTTCATCGAAATTTCCGTATTTTTAAACTACCGATATTTTCTATATGATCGATATTTTAGATTTTGGTTTTAATGAATGTCCCCCAAACCTGGTAATAATAAAAAGTTCGAAATCGACACCACGACAAGGTGTCCGTCAAATAATACCTCAAAAGGTGTCACTCGATGGAAGGGCAGGAAAATGAATTGGGCGAGCGAATTGTGAAAAGCTAATGAAAAACATATAGTAAAAAGGTGGACGACGAGAAATGCATACCATCACTTTGAAAGCAGGCAAATTCGCCACTGGATTTGTACATTCATTAGTTACTGTCTAGTTCTTAGTAATTCCAATGGAGGCCTCAAATCCGGCCTCCCGTTCGGACTTCTACGCATATCAGCTGCAAGCAAGCCTCAGAAAGCGAGACTTACTTGCCGGAAAATCAATCCATGCCCAGGTCATCAAATCCGGCCTTCACCTCTGCAGTGTGTTTTTGATGAACAACCTCATGACCGTTTACCTCAAAACCGGCTCTGCTTCCGATGCCCACCGCGTGTTCGACGAAATGCCCCTAAGGAATACACTCTCATGGAACACTATTCTCTCCGCTTATGCAAAGCAGGGAAGGTTTGACGAAGCACTGAGCGTTTTCAACGCAATGCCACAACAGGACTCCGTTTCCTGGACCGCAATGATCGTGGGTTACAATCAGATGGGCCGTTACGGGAATGCCATTCAGATGTTTGTGCAGATGATTGCGGATGGAGTTCCCGTGACCCAGTTCACCCTTACTAACATTCTTTCCGCATGTGGTGCTGTTAAGGCTTTGGAGATTGGTAGAAAGGTTCATTCATTTGTTGTTAAACTTGCGGTTGGCGGTTATGTTTCTGTTGCCAACTGTCTTTTAAACATGTATGCAAAATCTGGTGATCCCAGGACCGCGAAGATTGTTTTCGATAGGATGAGGTTGAAAAACACATCGAGCTGGAATGCTATGATTTCTTTGCATATGCAATGCGGTTGTGCTGACCTTGCTCTTGCTCAGTTTAAGCAAATGAAGGAGCACGACATTGTTTCTTGGAATTCGTTGATTGCAGGATACAATCAGCATGGCCTTGACATGGAAGCACTGACTACCTTCTCATGTATGCTTCAGGATTCTGTTCTACAGCCCGACAAGTTCACCTTAGCAAGCATTCTGTCAGCTTGTGCTAACCTTGAGAAGTTGGAACTTGGGAAGCAAATCCATGCCCATATTGTAAGAGCTGAGCTGGGCACATACGATGCGGTGAAAAATGCTTTGATCACAATGTATGCTAAATCTGGTGGGTTGGCAATTGCTCAAAAGATTTTAGAGCAAAGCGCGACTTCCGATCTCAATGTTATAGCTTTTACCGCCCTATTGCATGGGTACATAAAGCTTGGGGATATAATGCCAGCCAGGCAGATATTTGACTCATTGAGAGACCGTGATGTGGTTGCATGGACAGCAATGATTGTTGGTTATGTACAGAATGGGTTGAATAATGATGCTTTGGAGCTCTTCATGTCAATGATAAAACAAGGCCCCAAGCCAAACAGCTACACCTTAGCAGCTATGTTAAGTGTCAGTTCGAGCTTGGCTTCTTTAGACTATGGAAAACAAATTCATGCAAGTGCCATGAGGTCGGGGGAAGTGCATTCAGTTTCTGTAAGCAATGCTCTAATTTCAATGTATTCCAAAGCTGGAAGCATCGGTGGTGCAAAGAAAGTATTCAATTTGATTTACTTGAATAGAGATACGGTTTCTTGGACTTCCATGATCATAGCCCTGGCTCAACATGGTCACGGGGAAGATGCCATTGAACTGTTTGAGAAGATGCTGTCACATGGTATTAAGCCTGACCATATAACTTATGTCGGCGTGCTCTCTGCCTGTATACATGTGGGATTGGTAGAACAGGGCAGAAGCTACTATAATTTAATGAGGAACGTCCACAAAATCGAACCCACCCATAGCCATTATGCATGCATGATTGATCTGCTTGGGCGCGCTGGATTGCTTCAAGAAGCATTCAATTTTATACAAAGTTTGCCAGTTGAACCAGATGTTATAGCTTGGGGTTCACTTTTATCTTGTTGTAAGGTTCATAAAAATGTAGATCTAGCAAAGGTTGCAGCTGAAAGATTGCTGCTTATTGATCCAGACAACAGTGGGGCCTACTCAGCCCTTGCTAATCTGTATTCAGCTTGTGGAAGATGGGAAGAAGCTGCACAAGTTAGAAGGTCCATGAAGAATAAGGGAGTGAAGAAAGAACAAGGATTTAGTTGGATTCAGATTCAAAACAAAGTTCATGTGTTTGGGGTTGATGATGGAGTTCACACGCAGAAAGAGGCAATCTACAAGATGATGGAAAAGATATGGAAAGAGATTAAAAATATGGGTTTTGTTCCTGACACTGACTCAGTATTGCATGATGTTGGTGAAGAAGTGAAGGAGAAGATGCTTAAACATCACAGTGAGAAACTTGCCATTGCATTTGGGCTAATAAATACTCCAGAGAACACGACGTTGAGGATCATGAAGAACCTTAGAGTTTGTAATGATTGTCATTCTGCCATCAAATTTATTTCCAAGCTTGTGGGCAGAGAAATCATTTTGAGAGACGCTACTCGTTTTCACCATTTTAAGAGCGGGCAGTGTTCTTGTCGGGACTATTGGTAGACACGACAGTGAGGACTTAATGATAGTTTGATGCTCAAGTGGACAGAAAATGATTCTAGTATTTCTCATAGAAAGATGGTTAACTATTTGGCAAAGAGATTGGTAGCTCCATACTGCTATTAGTGCCACTTGGACTGAGTTTAACCTTTTAAACACTGTTCATTCAGGTATAATCTGCTGATAAGATTCTTGAACTCTTAAACTTGGGAATAGCTGTCGGAAAACTGAAAGCACATAGGCTAATGGAACATCTTCTCGGTAAGTTGAATTCATTTGTGTGCTGCAGATGGAAAGTAGGCTGTACTTAGAAACCACAATCCTTAAGAGTTCATTTCTATAAACCTTCTATTAGAGATTCTACTATACCTTAAATACCAAGGGCCGTATAGCTTTTCTAGATTTAGGTGCATGTTCAACAGCTTCCATGAATATCTTTCAGTGGTCAGGTGTTTGGTTATACTTGCCATTGATTCGTTTTCCCATTAACCAGATCACATGCAGTGCTGGAAATAAAAGTAAAAAGAAAAGAAAGGAACAAGTACCAGAATCAAGAAATGCTAATGCAAGGCAAACTTGCACTTCTGGATCTTGCTAGCAGTGAACGAGCATTGGAAACAAACAGTGGAGGCCAAAAATTATGGGATGGAGCAAATATTAACCATGCACTTCTTGCCTTAGCAAACTGGATAAATGCACTGGGCGAACAGCAAAAGAATGGTCTTGCTTATGTTCCTCACCGTATTAGGTATGTGATTGTAATTGTTATCCTGAAGTCCTCCCTGGTGCTGTGCCTTCCTGCTACTGTACTTAATGTGATTAGTTTTGCAGCAAATTGACATGAATACTCGAAGATGGTTTGAGTTGCAATTTTCAAACGATCATGGTTGCTATCCCCTGTGGACAGTTAGCATCATCACGCTGTGAATACTTTGAAGCATGCTGATAGGGCAAAGGAAATAAAGACGTACATCCAGGTAAGTGCCAAATATGCATCTCGGCCTATTCAATTGGTTCATCACACTGTTACTCATTTGACGATCACTGTTCAATTTGTTAATCTGTTATGATCTCATTTGCAGTTAGCTATTAAGAAGTTTTAAAATTGACATTGTGGTTATCTTTCCACTTATGTTGCATAGGAGCATTGTGGTTGGAACTCGACATTGTAAGCTTTTAGTTTGGGGGTTCCGATGGTGGCGTTGCCGCAATGGACTGATCAATGCACAAACGCCAAGTACGTTATGGATATGGAGAAAATTGGGATTAAGACTGGCTAATGAGAAAGGACAAGGGCTATTCACCACTTGCATTAGAGCTGCAATTTTAACATCCATTTAGCAAGGTGAATAAAACGGGTGGGTGAAGCAGCGATGTTGATTGTTTTTCATGGCCAGAGTTCGAATCCTTCTCCATATGCATGCGATGCGACATCTCTTTAGTTACCTTTCATAGGTACTAAAGATAACTTTAATGAGACCTCACTAAAGAAAATAATCCAGAGTTCTTGTATTGGAAAACCCTGAACCTTAAATACAAAATTGTTTTGATATTTGATTCTGACTCTGGCTATAATAGAATCCAGCACTCAGTCGTACAAATTTTATTAAAATCCCGTTGCAAAACTTCTGGATAATACTTGTGTTCTCGGAAATCAGCTCATTCTCCCACTATAAGAATGTATCATCACCGTAAAAATTTCATAATCAGAACCATTTAATTTCTTAATTTTAATTTGAAGATTATTCCTACAAAAACTCATTCGAACTGGAGTTCATTTAGTCATGTAAATGTATCAAATACATAGATGGGTCAACATGAATATGTAACTTGGTACCTACATTGTTGATTTATTTGATACATTTGGATGTAAACAAACTCCGATCCAAATTATTTTTTGTAGGGATGATCTACAAATGAATCTTAAGAAATTGAATTGTTTCGATTAGGAAGTTTTTTCAATGAAGATATTTTATTTGCACGTGGGGAATGAGTTCATTCCCAAAGGAAAAATGCAAGTATTATTCTTAGATTTTTGTGTGCAAATTCTAACCATTAAATTTTTAACTCCTCAATGATACGTATCTGTTGGTCCTAAAAACTACCGAGCCTACGTGGCGCGCAGGCCGAGTAATCTATAAGCTAACTACGTCCTTCAGTGAATGCGGGGCGTGCCAACTCGTCAGCCGAGCTCGGCCGAGGAGTAAATTTGTTGATGTTGCGTTGGGTGCGCGGCTGACTTCTGCATCTTGCGATTGCGACCAAGGAAGGAACACGTCTCGACCTCTTGGGTTCTCGAACCTGAAGACAACGCTATTATTCTTACGAAGTTCACAAATCGTCGTCGTCGGATTCGGTCATAGTGATGTTATTCGTCAGAGTAAACTCACGCCGAATCGACACCAAAGTGTAAGGGCACAAATACTCAAAGCGAATATAAGTCTTAATAGTGAACGTGGTTCGACCGTCTGAAAGCCGAACTCTAAATCCCACTTGAGAGTATCCAATCATAAAATAACTCAGCGTGCAATGCGCCGAGCTCAGTAAACTGTAACATCCCACTTCGCCGAGAAGGCTAATGAGATGACCTCAATCAATAAGGATTCGGAAATCCTTCTCGACTGAGACTTGGATAGGTAACCAACCGTCCTCGCCGCAGTGCTATTGATGCCAACGGAAGATGCTGCGAGATCGGCTGATTCTATGGCGACAAAGCTATTTATGCCGACTTAAGATATCACTGGTTGCTTTCACAGTGCTGTTGATGCCAACGGAAGATGTGTCAGCGAAAAGAGAAAATAAAAATCTCAAAGTTGTTGAGAGAATTTGCGCAGGGCAGTTATGTGTTGAATTGGAGGGGGCTTTTTCCTTTACCATTGCGTATGTATTTATAGCCGAGTTTCCTTGACCGCCAATCCAAAAGAGTCCTTTTCCGAATATACTCCAAAACAATACCAAAACAACTGATATTATCTTCTAATATATTTCGGCAGAAATCTTCTTAGTCTCTTTATGCCCGTAGTCTTCTATCAGATGAGCAACATGTGTCCCTTTGAAACCCTTTCACACGGCAAGCATATCATCAATTCTTATGACTTTGCTTTTAATCTGACAATACCATCACCATGCTTTAAAAAAGCCCATGTTTTCCTTCCAAAAAACCCATGCCGCCAGACTGTCACCTAGTCTAACTAGAACTCTATTTCCACCACATTGATCCAGGTGTATCCATGCACGCAAAATAAGATGGAATATAATCCCAAAAAACACATTTACGTGCCCAAAACCAAAAGGTATATACCATTTGTGCTTTTCATGATAATCATCTCATCCTGCATACATATTTATCTGTTGTCGTGCTTTATGCATATCCCCGTATTCCATCATTATTCAAATCAATTGGGATTTAGACAAATATCAGGTTTAAATAATTCAATATATTACTAAGAGATAATATCATGATTAAAATCACAATATTATTTCTTAATAATAATAATTGAAAATTATCTCAACCATTTCATCATCCCACGGTTTAAAAATGGTACTCATCTAATGGCCTTGACTACACGGGCCGATAGTGTAAATTTGAATCCAAATAGTATCATGGAAGAAAAATTAATTTTTCTCATTGATTTTAAAATTTAGTTCCTAAAGAAAATAAAAGGCAACCTCCTACTTGTTCCTTTCTCTTTCTCACGCACCTATCCTCTCTTGGCAAGAGCCATCTCTCTCCTTTCAAAAAACCCTAGCATGTTACCTACATAGCCGCCAGCCTCTGGCTATGGCTGGGGGCCGGTGGCAGCTTCTTCCTTCTCGTCCTATCCCTTCTTATCTCCCCCTTCTCCCCCATCCCAGCTTTCTCTCCCCTCCCCTCCCTTCCCATCCACAGCTCAGCCCTCTAACCACAAGCCTACCCCCTTTTTCGGCCTTCACGTACCTCCTCTCCCCTATCCGCATTTCTCTCCCACCATTTGTGAGCAGTTTTTCATGGAATTCAGTTTTATACCCAGATTCGGCCATGCCCTCTCAAGGTTGTTCTTTGATTTGGCTCTTGATTTCGTGGTTTAGGGTTGGATTTGTGGTTGTAGGTGGGTTGGATCCACCGTCGTCAGCTCTTTTTCCATGGTGGTGACACTTTCTTTGACTCGGTTGCTTTGCTTTGTTTGGGCGTTCGGTACCTGGTGGTTCCGCTGCCTTATGCGACTTGATCTTGTGGTGTTTGATTTTTGGATGCCTGAATCCCACTCGACCGGTGAATATGCAGGTGGCCTTAGCAAGGAGAGATTTTTCAGTGTGACTGGTACACGAGATGGTACACCATGTGTCGTTATACAAATGGTGAGATATGTGTGATAAAAAGTTAATAACTTAAAAAATAAAATTTCTCACCACTCTTATTAAAACACGTGGTGTATTACTTGTATTCTTGTCACAACTAAAAATTTCTCCTTGGCAAGAATGTCATTGTCCCCCACTGCGATGAGTTGACCAATGGTTCCCTTCTCAGAGTGGTGTAGTTGTGTTTCACTCGCAAGTGTCGTGGTCGTGTTATGATGGTTAGATTGGTCTTCGCCTTTAAGCGATGAGTTTTGTAGTCTCATTTGTCAACAATGATTTGATGTGGTCTTGCTCTAGTGTGATGATTTTATGTGGTCTCGTTATCAACGATGACCAATGTGGTTGCCAGTTTAACTTTTGTTTTATATATCGTTTATTGTAACAGATCAGTACTAGTGGCAATTGTGCGCTTGGCGATTGTGCGTTTGTGCTTGTGGTAACCTTCTAAGGGCTTACTCTTATTTATCTAATTGTGCAAACTCACTCTACATCAATTGATTGTTCATTAAACCTATGTACCCAATAACACTCTTGTATTTTATGATAATTAATGAAATATCACTCTATCATTTTTTTTGTAAACAAAAAAAAGCCGAAAAGACACGAAAAAAAAATATGAATTTTCTTAATATGTACAGCTGGGCTTGTCTTGGACACATTAGGACATTATGCACACACCCAATGAGAAACGTCTTCAACATTCTTTCGTTAGCGTGTAGAAGAAGAAAAAAACATCCCCTATAATAAACTCCTCAGATGATGACACTCGTCATATTTCATAGAATTAGTTAGGCTCATGATTATAGAGGATAGCTTGGGTGATGCTATTCACATTTTCTTTTTTTTTTATACATTTTGTTAATTTTTGTTATTTGATTCTTTTTAATTTATTTGATTTAACAATCGAAAATTGAAAAGAGTGTGTAGAAAATACAAATCATTTGTGGATAGCACCACCTTTTTCTTTTTTTGCGTACATCGACAGTTTATACCAATAAAAAAAGCGTTCCACTAAGCCACACAATAAGTAGCACCACCTTTGTTTGTACGGATAACTTTTCTGTTAGTGAAATAAAAGCTTCTTTTTTACCATAAAAAATAAAATAAAATAAAAGCCTTCTTGTGTATTATTTCTTCAACTAATTATGTTATCTTAACAATCTTTTCACTTTTTACCTTTCACCGAAAGTAGGATGGAGACACCATACCAAACAGGCAAACAATATCCATTTAATTACTAAATTTTGGCTTCTTGGAAACCCACTTAACTGACTTAGATCATCTCCAACCCTTGGGCTAAAAGCCAAATTTTTTAGCCCGGAAAATTTAGCTTTTAGCTCAGAAACATCTTTTTTGCTCCAACCCTTCTACCCTAAAATTTTAGCCCGGAATTATTAAAGAATGAAATTAGCCTAAATTTTTTTCTTAAATCAATTTTTTTTAAATAAATATGTAGATTATTGTAAATTAATTTTATGAACATTTTAATCTAAAAAAATTTAAATTCCAATAAACATTTCGCATTTAGCCCGGGGGGAAAGCTGGGGGTATTTGGCCCAGAAATAGCATTTGGCATTTAGCCTAAAATTTTAGCATGGGTTGGAGAGTGTTTGGGGGGGGTAATTTGGGGGGTAATTTGGCTTTTAGCCCAGGGTTGGAGATGGTCTTAAGTTCAATACAATGCAAAATTCACTGTCTTTGTCCAGAACGTATTAAAAGGGGAGATTACAGTAGTGGTCCCTCAGTATCGATTACTATTTCATTTTTGTCCATTTACAATCGTAGTTGTCATTATGGGCCCTATATCTTGAATCATTTCGATCGTAGTCATTTTTTCCGATCTATTCATACTTGTTATTGTTTTTTTGGGGGTGATTTTGATCCTTACATATTTGGAGTTATTTTTATTCATATGCTTCTACCAACCAGTTTTTAAAATGGCCAAAAACGTTTTAGGTGAAAGTTTTTTAGATTTTAAAAGCACTTGAAATGCATTTAAAAAGAAGCATCAATTATGTATTTCTTGCATGAAACACTTTAAGTGTTTTTTCAAAATTAACTTACATTTGGTTAAATAATGGTTCTAAAAGCACTTTAAGTGATTTCAATAATTTGGTTTTGAACTCTTATCTAAAAGCCTCTAAAGAACATGACATTCTAATTTTTTTTTTTTCTTTTTCAGAATCCTCTTAACAATGACTACACACCTTGCACATTTACTGAATCAATGGCATCCATTTTTAATAGATGATAGTATATGAGTGCACTTTCTTGACCAACTATTATAATCTATATTTGCTAACATTTGCTCTCTATGATAGCAAACTAATAATCCTTCTCATGCAACTCTAATATCACGAGGGGGTAGTATACCGGTGATCCCAAGAAATACATTCGTGAGAGTTTGAGCTCGAGTTAGAGATTTCAAATCTTTTCTTGCTTTTCACTAAACCAATTCTTTAGATCAAACCCAAAGGTATTATTCCCCCTCCAAACCCAGTCCAACTCATGCTAAATGTGTGGGCTAAAAGCTAAACGCCAAACAAAATCTAAATTCCCTCCAAAATTTAGCCCAGAAAATGGTGTGGGCACCACCAGCGGGACACCACCCACATGGGCATGTCTCCCAGGATTTATTGAATCCAACTACTGAGATCGAATATAATTAAATTTAACGGTAAAAAAAAGATCTAACGGCCCAAATTTAAATCAAAAGGCTAAAATAATTAAAAAAATTATTTAACTCAAAATTCATCCAAATTTAGTGATTTTTCAATATTTATTGGAATTTAAATATTTTTAGGTTAAAAAGTTCATAAAATTAAATTATGATAGTGTACATATTTTTATTAAAAAAATTACTTTAAAAGAAAAATTAGCCTAAATTTATTTTTTAATAATTTCGGGCTAAAACATTTAGTCCAAAAGGGTTGAAGCAGAAAAGTTGTTTCTGAGCTAAAACCTACATTTTATGAGCTAAAAATTTTAGGCTTTAGCCCAAGAGTTGGAGATGATCTTAAAGTTGACATTCTGCCTCTTTGGGTCATTTTAATATATATATATATATATATATATATATATATATACATATATATATATATATATATATATAAAATTTAAATTTAAATAATTAAACAAGGAGTATTAAAACCCTCCTTTCCCAATCATAATAACACGATAAGTTTTTTATTGTGCCCAAAACATATGTGATATATTACTTGTGATCACATATTTAGAGGAAATTTCTTAAGGAGTTGTTTGATTTTTTATTTTTTTTTTTGAGAAAAAAGAGGACAACAGGTTTGTGATCACATATTTAGAGGAAATTTCAGTTTGCGCCCTTCTTATTGAGCCACTTGATGTAATTATAAGGAATTGTTTGATTGATTGGACTAAGATTGGAGCTAGGGGTGGACACTTAGAATCGAAAACCGAAATCGAAACACGAACCAAATTGGATTGCACCCAACGATTTGATTTTGCGGTTTTGAAACAGTTTTGGCTTTGAAACCGAACCGTAATGTAGGGAAACAGTTTGGTTTTGATTTTGGCTTTTGAAAACCGCACCAAAATTGAATCGCAACACAAATACTAATAAACATTTAATTAGATGTTCATATTAGATGTCATGTTTAATTGGTTGTTTATTACAGTTCCATGCATTTAGTATCTACTCAACCACACTAGAATTAGTAGAATATCATAATTCATCATTTTCTGTAGGTTTGCTTGTTGCCTATTTGTAGGGCTGGAATACCAAACCATCCCGAAATACAGAAAATATTTTGAAAATCCCGAAAATTGGGAGTATCAAAATTTTGGTTTGGGATTGGTCTTCAAATTCCCGTCCTGAAAATTTTCTGTTCGTAATTCGGGATCCCATTTTTGGTTTGGGATCTCATACCAAACCACCCATACATATTTGTTTGCTGCATATATTGTTGCTGTAGGTTTGTTTGCTGCATATATTGTCCTAATTTTAGATGGAAATAGATTATCAAAACATCCTCACACAATTGTGTTCATTAATTAATGGATTGTGTAAAAAATGAGACCGTTTTATGCGTAGCTAGATGTATAATTTTAAATGTACAATTTTTTTTCTTAAAAATAAAACCAAAACCGTTTGAAATCGCATCGAATCAAACCAAACGGTTTAGTTTCATTTCGATTTTGACTTCAAAATCATACTGAACCAAACCGCAAAAAAATTTAGACCAAACCGCCCACCCATAATTAGGGCTGTTTAACACCAGTCTCCCCTCAAGTCTCATCTCATTTACCAGCGTTAATTGCTCTGACCAGTAACCAGCCGGTCCCATTTATTACAATCCGTTACATTACAAAGATACGCGGAGAGCAACGAATCATTTCCCGTCTCATCTGACAGAGATTTTGTCATTTTCTCTCTCCTGCCCTCTCGACTGCCGAAACGAGCCTTCGAGTCGTTCGTCCCACGTCTTCTCGCTCTTCGATTCGTGCTTCGATTTCCGAAGAAAATGTCGTTTCCTGAAATGTAGAGGAATTTTGAAGGAATCCGGAGCAAATGCGATTCCAAAAGCTTAATGAATTTTTTAATTTTTTGAATTGTGGAAAACACACTCAGAAATTCAGCTGCGTTGACCTGCTCCAACTGTTAGGGTTTAGGGTTTTGGTGGTGGTGGTGGCGGAAGATGAACCGATGTTGATCGAACATGCCTACCATTACAGCTCCGGGGACGAAGAAAACTACAACACTCACGGTTAGTATTTGCTGCTGTGTAGATTTCATAGCATCACAGAAATTGCATTGCCTTGTTTCAGCCTTCAGGTAACTGATTGCGAGCTCGCATTGCTGCAGGTTGCTGTGAAATGCAGGCCGTTTAGGCTGCGAGAGCGCGGTCGCGACATTGTTCGCGTAGTTGACAATAAGGTTTGGGCTGGCGTTATAACTTTTGGATACTTTGATATGACTTTTATGTGAATTTGTGGAATCTGAATGATATTATTCGGAATTTGAAATTTTACTTGTAGGAGGTGCTTGTGTTAGATCCTGATCTGTCAAAGGACTACCTTGAACGAAAACAGAACCGGACAAAGGAAAAAAAGTATTCTTTTGATCATGTGTTCGATCCGGTTTCTTCTAATTTGGTACATCGAATACCGAATCTTACGCTTTTTTATTCCTCATGATTTGTTATGATGTATATATCTGCTTGAAACACTTGATTCGGTATAGTTTCTTATATTTTTTTGGTTGCTTGTATTTAAAGTATTTGTCTTGACAATGTTTGAATATATCCAGGATGTCTACACAAAATGCATATCTTCCGTGATATCTGGGGTTGTTCACGGCCTCAATGCAACTGTGTTTGCATATGGTTCTACCGGGAGGTACTAAACCGATCTATTCTTTTTTTTTTGTTTTTTTCACCTCTTAAGGTCTCAAGGTTTTGCATGACTTTACCAAGTGAGGCAATTTTCATTTATGCAACTCAGTCGTTCGCCCTCACTAAACCGTAGTCCTTGGAGTATGTATTTCAGTTCTGAGCTCAATGTATAGATGTGCAAATTAAAAAGAACTGTATAAGTAAAGTCGTCATGCTTACAGGTGTATGATCTCACCATTCATAATTTGCATTGTCCATTACTTAATATTCTCCAGAATGTCTTGAACTTTGTCACTTTACTTTTTCAGTGGTAAAACTTATACGATGGTTGGGACACAAGATGATCCAGGACTTATGGTTCTTAGTCTGCATACAATTTTTGATCTAATAAAGAAGGACAAGAACTCTGTTGAATTTGAAGTTTCCTGTTCATATCTTGAAGTCTACAATGAGGTGGGGCATGCAATTTATTAAGAAATTAAATTCATTAACAGTGCCTGTGTTCTTTTTGAAAAAATTGTTTCATATTTTATTTCCACAATATTTAGGTCATCTATGATTTGCTTGAAAAGTCATCTGGCCATTTGGAACTCAGAGAGGACCCAGAGCAAGGAGTAATTGTTGCTGGGCTGAGGTGTATCAAGGTTGACACTTAGCCATCTGTTTACATCTGGTTTGACTATCTGTGAATAATTATCAATCTCTTTCCGTATTTTTATTTTTCCATTTTGTTAAAAGTAATTTGTTAGTTCTTTTGAGTCTCTTTTTAGCACTAATATGAAAGTGATTCTTGAATTGGACGAACCAATTATGTACTTTGAGAAGGGTTCTTACTCATCCTTTGTGACATGTCTTACTTATTCAGGTACAATCAGCAGATAAGATTCTTGAACTCTTAAACTTGGGGAATAGCCGACGGAAAACTGAAAGCACAGAGGCTAATGCAACATCTTCTCGGTAGGTTGAATTCATTTGTGTGCTGTGGACATACCATTATCGTTGTTGTCCATTTGAGTTTTAAACTTTTAATCATGCTTAGGCCAATAAGCTGTACATAGAAACCACTTTTTTCCAATTTCATTTGCCTAAACCTTCTATTACAGATTCTACCATACCTTAGATACCAATAACTGTGTAGCTTTATTAGGTTTAGGTGCCTGTTCAATAGGTTCTGTGAATTCTTCTGCCGTCAGGTGTCTTGGTTATACTTGCGTATGATTCGTTTCAAACAGCAACTCACAATTCAACTATTAAAATGTACTACATCAAATAGAAAAATTCTGTATGGAGTTTATTTTTAGAAGGTGAGAATATTTTGCAATTGAATGCAGATCACAGAAGTTACAATACTAGTAACAAGCGTTTAAAGTAATAGGTGCTATTGTTGTTTTCATAGTTCCACCAAAATCAGCAAAACCTCACCACATTTTGAAAGTAAAGTGTAACTGTGTAACCTTAAGATTCATACAAAGTTTTTCCTGTTTACCAGATCACATGCAGTGCTGGAAATAAAAGTAAAAAGGAAACAGAGAAACAAGTATCGTAATCAAGTAATGCGAGGAAAACTTGCACTTGTGGATCTTGCTGGTAGTGAACGAGCTTCGGAAACAAACAGTGGAGGCCAAAAGTTAAGGGATGGAGCAAATATTAACCGTTCACTTCTTGCTTTAGCAAGCTGCATAAATGCACTTGGGAAACAGCAAAAGAAGGGTCTTGCTTATGTTCCTTACCGTAATAGGTATATGATTATAATTTTTATCCTGAAGTCCTTCCTGCTGCTGTAGTTAGCTTCCTGCTACTGTAGTTAATGTTATTAGTTTTGCAGCAAATTGACACGAATACTCAAAGATGGTTTGAGTGGCAATTCTCAAACTATCATGGTTGCTACTGTATCCCCTTTGGACAGTCAATATCATCACACTGTGAATACCTTGAAATATGCTGATCGAGCAAAGGAGATAAAGACACACATCCAGGTGAGAGCCAAATATGCATGAAGGCATTCAATTTGGATCATCAAAACATGATTAAGTAGTCGTCCATTTCGACATTGAAGAAATTAATATTCAGTTTTCATTTTGAGATTGATTAATCTACTAATCTGTCATGATCTCAATTGTAGTACGCTATTAAGAAATTAAGAATTTTAAAATTCGGATTGTGGTTTAACTTCCCACTTATGTTTCATACTAGCATGTGGTTCTTTGATGAGTGATTTGTCTATGCTGCATATTGCCTTTGTTGAACTACCAATTTTGTCTTTCATATGGGTTTCTTCTATGCACGAATTTGTTGGATTTGCTGAAAATTTCTTATCTTGTACTCGTGTGTCACTGGCTAGACTTGTACTTTTATATATGCACTGAAATTCTAAGAACGATCATGTTTACTTCACAGAAAAACATTGACACTATTGATACCCATGTATCAGACTACCAACAAATGATTGACAGTCTTCAGGTAAGTGGTTTAATTGGTTTCATCTATAAGATTTTATTTACAACTTTTATTTTCTTGGAAGATGACCTATTTCGGACTGCAGATTGAGGTTTGTCAATTGAGAAAAGAACTAGCTGAAAAGGAATCACAGCTAGGTGTCAAACCTGTTGAAAAGGCTGCTGACGATGAACTTTCGTGGTTGAATATTTTGAGCCATGAAACCAGTGAAAATGTTCAGGAAAGGATAAACTTACAGAAGGCATCATTTGAGCTTGAGGAAACCAACCTTCGTAACCGGATTGAACTCCAACATCTTGACGATGCTATAGCAAAACAACAGGTTAGAAGGTCCTGCATACAATGCAGCTTTATCGAAAAGAGTTTGTACTCTGCACATTGTCTTGTACCCACAATTCATCTCAATTAAATTAGTTCAGATTTTTTGCTCCAAATAAAAGCCATCACATTCCCGAGAAACAACTTTGTTATGGACTATAATTTCTTTTCGTTCCCACTTTTCGTTCCCACTTTTCTTGTTTTGTAAAGAGGTTTTGTAGCTTCAACTAGATCTGGAGATGAAGTAATGTTAACTTTCTTGCATTTATTTACTTTATTGGGGAGCTGAATATGATAAATACAACAACAACAACAACAACAAAGCCTTTTCCCACTAAGTGGGGTCGGCTATATGAATCCTAGAACGCCATTGCGCTCGGTTTTGTGTCATGTCCTCCGTTAGATCCAAGTACTCTAAGTATTTTCTTAGAGTCTCTTCCAAAGTTTTCCTAGGTCTTCCTCTACCCCTTCGGCCCTGAACCTCTGTCCCGTAGTCACATCTTCGAACCGGAGCGTCATTCGGCCTTCTTTGCACATGTCCAAATCACCGGAGCCGATTTTCTCTCATCTTTCCTACAATTTCGGCTACTCCTACTTTACCTCGGATATCCTCATTCCCAATCTTATCCTTTCTCGTGTGCCCACACATCCCACGAAGCATCCTCATCTCCGCTACACCCCTTTTGTGTACGTGTTGATGCTTCACCGCCCAACATTCTGTGCCATACAACATCGCTGGCCTTATTGCCGTCCTATAAAATTTTCCCTTGAGCTTCAGTGGCCTACGACGGTCACACAACACGCCGGATGCATTCTTACACTTCATCCATCCAGCTCGTATTCTATGGTTGAGATCTCCATCTAATTCTCCGTTCTCTTGCAAGATAGATCCTAGGTAGCGAAAACGGTCGCTTTTTGTGATCTTCGCTAGATTGCTCCGGTCATTAGTGTGGATAAGTATATAAATGGATAGAGATAGGAAAGCAAACACAAGATGTACGTGGTTCACCCATATTGGCTACGTCCACGGAATAGAAGAGTTCTCATTAATTGTGAAGGGTTTACACAAGTATATAGGTTCAAGCTCTCCTTTAGTGAGTACAAGTGAATGATTTAGTACAAATGACATTAAGAAATATTGTGGGAGAATGATCTCGTAATCACGAAACTTCTAAGTATCGGAGTGTGGAGTCGTCTTGACTTGCCTTATCTGTCTCATAGGTAGATGTGGCATCTTCTCTGGAAGTACTCTTCCTCCATCCAAGGGTGGTATCTTTAACTGGTGGAGATGCACAAGGTAATGTATCAATTTCACTTGAAGCTTACTTGTAGTTTCAGGCTTGGTCAAGCGCGATACAAACCATGTAGTAGGAGTCCCCCAAGTCGCCGAGCTAGGGGGTCTGCTGAAAGAGGTGACAGACAAGGTAAGCAATCAGAGCTCCGACTGATTGTTCACCTTCTCCCCATCTTGCAGCAGCATGAAGGATAAAGAGAAGAAAAATGAGAAGAGATGATATGAGATACTTTTGCTTTTGAAGAAGTAACTTTCCACAGGCTTATTCTTGAACTGAGCTGGAGGGTTTTCTGGTTTCCTCCAGAGTATAAGGCCGACTGAAGAATTTGAGGGTCAAAACAAGTCCATCAAATCTAGAGTACGTTCCACCCTGCTGATATGGGATACTTTTGCTTTTGACAGAGTAATGGATGTATCGGCACGTGTGCTGTTACGCTTGTCTCCACATGCTTCCTTGTATCCTTCGCACTTGCCCTATCTGTTCCTCAAGCAGATGCGGAATCTTCCCTGGAAACATAAGATGTTGAAGATGAGTACTCGAGAGCAATGCCAGGTAAGTAATCAGGTAAGGGGTTCCAGGCAGTCAGTTCTTGGCTGGAAGCTTGATTCCAAGTGCTGACTGATTGCTCTCTTTCTCCTTGTCTTGCAGGTAAAAACAAGGCCAAAGGAAAAGACAGGGAAAAAGCATGATATGGGATACTCTTGCTTTTAACCCTGATGATATGAGATATTCTTGCTCTAGTATAGCTTGTTTGCAGAGGTATTATCGGGGGGAAAGAAAGCTGAATATTTCGAAAGGCTTCGTTGGGAGTGCCCTCTCAGATATGATGAAGGGTTGAGCATTTTTGCAGGTCTGCCTGTCCGTTGGGGATGGAGGTTGACATATATAGGAGTCTCCCTAACAAGTAGTAATGCTATTCCTTTACCCTGCTTGGTCATAGCACGGTAGTGGGAGCTGTCAGTTTCACATGTTTTAACTCTGTCAGAGCACTTTGAAAAAGTGGTCTGTGGTATCTGGCTCTCGAGATTCGGAGAACAATGCCTCTTCGATTTTTGAGAAAGCAATCATGCTGGGGGTCTGGCTCTCGAGATTCGGAGAGCAGTGTCTCTTCGATTTTTGAGGAAGTAATCATGTTGGGAGTCTGGCTCTCGAGATTCGGAGGGCGGTGCCTCTTCGATTTTGGAGCAAGCAATCTTGTTGGGAGTGTTGTCTCGAATGTGAGTAAAGGTTGGGCATTTTTGCTAGTCTACCTTGCCACGAAGCACAAATGTTGATACACAGGGACTTTCTAATTATCCAGCAATGGTACTGTTCCTTTACCCTCTCTTCGATTTTGAGAAAGTAGTCATGTTGGGAGTCTGGCTCTCGAGATTCGGAGGACGGTGCCTCTTCGATTTTGGAGCAAGCAATCTTGTTGGGAGTGTTTTCTCGAATGTGAGTAAAGGTTGGGCATGTTTGCTAGTCTACCTTGCCACGAAGCACAGAGGTTGACACACAGGGAGTTTCCAATTATCCAGCAGTGGTACTGTTCCTTTACCCTTGTGGGTAATAATATGGTAGCTAGACCTTCAAAATTTATGTGTCTAAACTTTGTTAGTGTTGTTTCTTTGCTATTCTTTTACCTTTCTTGGTCAGAGCGATGTAGTGGGAGCTGCAAGCTTCACGTGCTCAACTTTGGCAGAGAACTTTGGCAAAGTTATCTGTGGTACCCATGAGCTATTGTTGCGTGTGGGAAGTGGGTGATTGAACAGTAAGATTCATGTGCTTTCTACTTCACCAGAAGTCTTCGACAGAATGCCCATAATTTCTGCAAAGCTGAGTGTGCGTGTGACAGGTGCTGACAAGGCTAGAAAAGTAGGTGCCTCTTCGATTTCTGAGATCGGCCCTCGTGGTCTCTGAGCAGCCCAGCTTTTGAGAAAGCGAGCGCCTCTTCGATTGATTCGAAGAACGATGCCTCATCGATTTTTGAGAAAGCAGTCACGCTGGGGGTCTGGCTCTCGAAGATTCGGGGAGCAGTGTCTCTTCGATTTTTGAGAAATTAATCATGTTGGGAGTCTGGCTCTCGAGATTCGGAGGGCGGTGCCTCTTCGATTTTGGAGCAAGCAATCTTGTTGGGAGTGTTTTCTCGAATGTGAGTAAAGGTTGGGCATGTTTGCTAGTCTACCTTGCCACGAAGCACAGAGGTTGACACACAGGGACTTTCCAATTATCCAGCAATGGTACTGTTCCTTTACCCTCTCTTCGATTTTTAAGAAAGTAGTCATGTTGGGAGTTTGGCTCTCGAGATTCGGAGGACGGTGCCTCTTCGATTTTGGAGCAAGCAATCTTGTTGGGAGTGTTTTCTCGAATGTGAGTAAAGGTTGGGCATGTTTGCTAGTCTACCTTGCCACGAAGCACAGAGGTTGACACACAGGGACTGTCCAATTATCCAGCAGTGGTACTGTTCCTTTACCCTTGTGGGTAATAATATGGTAGCTAGACCTTCAAAATTTATGGGTCTAAACTTTGTTAGTGCTGTTTCTTTGCTATTCTTTTACCCTTCTTGGTCAGAGCGATGTAGTGGGAGCTGCAAGCTTCACGTGCTCAACTTTGGCAGAGAACTTTGGCAAAGTTTTCTGTGGTACCCATGAGCTATTGTTGCGTGTGGGAAGTGGGTGATTGAACAGTAAGATTCATGTGTTTTCTACTTCCCCAGAAGTCTTCGACAGAATGCCCATAATTTCCGCAAAGCTGAGTGTGCGTGTGACAGGTGCTGACAAGGCTGGAAAAGTAGGTGCCTCTTCGATTTCTGAGATCGGCCCTCGTGGTCTCTGGGGAGCCCAGCTTTTGAGAAAGCGAGCGCCTCTTCAATTTCTGAGACCAGCCTTCGTGGTCTTTGAGCAGCCCAACTTTTGAGAAAGCAAACGCCTCTTAGATTTCTGAGATCAACCCTCGTGATCTCTAAGCAGCCCAGCTTTTGAGAAAGCAAACGCCTCTTCGATTTCTGAGCAGGCGCCTCTTCGATTTCTGAAGCTCCGTCGAGTGCAGATTTTTATAAGGGCTGGCATTAAGTTCCAAAGCACACTTGAATCTCCACCAGTAGAAGCTTCATTCTTGCACTTCTAAGATCTTGATTTGTCCGACCTCTTCTCTCTTCAACACCTTTGAAAATGTCTGGCCCCTCCGACCGTCGTTTTGACTTGAACCTTGTTGAAGAGGCAGCCCCGCCTTCTCCAGACAACATATGGCGCCCATCCTTCGTCTCCCCTACTGGTCCTCTTACCGTTGGGGATTCCGTGATGAAGAATGATATGACCGCTGCGGTGGTGGCCAGGAACCTTCTCACTCCCAAAGATAACAGACTACTTTCCAAACGGTCTGATGAGTTAGCTGTTAAGGATTCGCTGGCTCTCAGTGTTCAGTGTGCAGGTTCTGTGTCTAATATGGCCCAACGCCTATTTGCTCGAACCCGCCAAGTTGAATCATTGGCGGCTGAAGTGATGAGTCTCAAACAGGAGATTAGAGGGCTCAAGCATGAGAATAAACAGTTGCACCGGCTCGCACATGACTATGCTACAAACATGAAGAGGAAGCTTGACCAGATGAAGGAAACTGATGGTCAGGTTTTACTTAATCATCAGAGATTTGTAGGTTTGTTCCAAAGGCATTTATTGCCTTCGTCTTCTGGGGCTGTACCGCGTAATGAAGCTCCAAATGATCAACCTCTGATGCCTCCTCCTTCTAGGGTTCTGTCCAGTACTGAGGCTCCAAATGATCCCCCTCCGGTGCCTTCTCTTTCTGGGGCTCTACCGACTGCTGAGACTTCTCCTAAGCAACCTTTGTGAAGGCTCCCTCTTGTGTGTTTATTTTGACTCATGTATATGTACATATTTGTAGCTTATCGGGGATATCAATAAATAAGCTTTCCTTCATTTCAACGTATTGTGTTAAATACACCAAAGCCTTCTTCGCTAAGTTCTTTGAATTTTCTTTTGTTGAAGCTTGTATGTTGAAGCTTTCTGAGTGGAGCATGTAGGTTGGGGTAGTGTTCCCTTAATTTTTCGAGTGAGGAAAACTTCTCGGTTGGCGACTTGGAAAATCCAAGTCACTGAGTGGGATCGGCTATATGAATCTTAGAACGCCATTGTGCTCGATCCTGTGTCATGTCCTTCGTTAGATCCAAGTACTCTAAGTCTTTTCTTAGAGTCTCTTCCAAAGTTTTCCTAGGTCTTCCTCTACCCCTTCGGCCCTGAACCTCTGTCCCATCGTCGCATCTTCTAATCGGAGCGTCAGTAGGCCTTCTTTGCACATGTCCAAACCACCGTAACCGATTTTCTCTCATATTTCCTTCAATTTCGGCTACTCCTACTTTACCCCGGATATCCTCATTCCTAATCTTATCCTTTCTTGTATGCCCACACATCCAACGAAGCATCCTCATCTCCGCTACACCCATTTTGTGTACGTGTTGATGTTTCACCGCCCAACATTCTGTGCCATACAGCATCGCCGGCCTTATTGCCGTCCTATAAAATTTTCCCTTGAGCTTCAGTGGCATACGGCGGTCACATAACACGCCGGATGCACTCTTCCACTTCATCCATCCAGCTTGTATTCTATGGTTGAGATCTCCATCTAATTCTCCGTTCTTTTGCAAGATAGATCCTAGGTAACGAAAACGGTCGCTCTTTGGTATTTCTTGATCTCCGATCCTCACCCCTAACTCGTTTTGGCCTCCATTTGCACTGAACTTGCACTCCATATATTCTGTCTTTGATCGGCTTAGGCGAAGACCTTTAGATTCCAACACTTCTCTCCAAAGGTTAAGCTTTGCATTTACCCCTTCCTGAGTTTCATCTATCAACACTATATCGTCTGCGAAAAGCATACACCAAGGAATATCATCTTGAATATGTCTTGTTAACTCATCCATTACCAACGCAAAAAGGTAAGGACTTAAGGATGAGCCTTGATGTAATCCTACAGTTATGGGAAAGCTTTCGGTTTGTCCTTCATGAGTTCTTACGGCAGTCTTTGCTCCTTCATACATATCCTTTATAGCTTGGATATATGCTACTCGTACTCCTTTCTTCTCTAAAATCCTCCAAAGAATGTCTCTTGGGACCCTATCATACGCTTTTTCCAAATCTATAAAGACCATGTGTAAATCCTTTTTCCCATCTCTATATCTTTCCATCAATCTTCGTAAGAGATAGATTGCCTCCATGGTTGAGCGCCCTGGCATGAACCCGAATTGGTTGTCCGAAACCCGTGTCTCTTGCCTCAATCTATGCTCAATGACTCTCTCCCAGAGCTTCATTGTATGACTCATTAGCTTAATACCCCTATAGTTCATGCAATTTTGTATGTCGCCCTTATTCTTGTAGATAGGCACCAAAGTGCTCGTTCGCCACTCATTTGGCATCTTCTTCGTTTTCAAAATCCTATTGAAAAGGTCAGTGAGCCATGTTATACCTGTCTCTCCCAAAAATTTCCACACTTCGATTGGTATATCGTCTGGGCCTATTGCTTTTTTTCTGATAATAATATAAACTAATTCTTGAGTACCTTAACTGTGTTACAGGCTATTGGAAACGATGGTGAAATTTTAGAGGCCATGAGAACGAGGCGACAAGTTATTCTGGATAACATCCGGGACAATGATGAATCTGGTGTTAATTACCATATGGTAATATGTAATCAAACTCACAAAAAAAAAAAAAAAACAACTTTTATCAGCTTTTGATTTTATTGCCAAGTTGCCAACTCTACCTTTTGTAGGATATCGAAGCAAATGAGAAGCATCGATGCAATCTTCAAAATATGATTGAGGAGGCCATTAGTAACAATGGAAATAAAACGTACTTGCGTATTCTTAGTCAATACAGGCTCTTGGTGAGTTGATTAAACCCAGACTGAATATACATATACTGGACAAAATAAATTAGGAAATGACTGTTTTGAGTTGAATATGCATTTATTTAAAACTCTTGACCAAAAAAGAACTTGAGCAAGATCATTGGCATACATTTTATGTTCTCTCGAGAAAAATGCTTATCTAATGCCAATGACACAAGTTTTCTTAAGATATTCTTAGAGTTGCATTAGTATACTGCTAACTGCTATGAGTTGCATCAATATTACCATATTTAATATTTTCTACAGCTCAATTTCTTATTTTTGCATATTTGTGGTAAACTTTCTGTTTGGCGTAACAATTTTACTTCGATTAATATAGGGAATGGCAAATACTGAGCTTCAGTTTGAAATGGCAATGAGGGATCAAGTGATTAACAACCAACGGGAAGCACTGCGAAACATGTGGGACTTGCTTATGGGGTTAGGACTTGATGAGAGACAGATCATGGACTTTGCATCTAACAAGGGAATAACAATAGAAGAAGACTCTACAACGACACCCCTTCTGGGGCTTTCTGCTAGGGAGCAATCACCAGATTTGGATTCCGGAAAATATGCTTCTTTAGGTCCTTGTCATGGCATGGGGCATTTGTATTCTAGATCGTCTTCCACCTTTCAGCACTCTCAAGAGTTAGGTCTGAGATCATTGCCCTGGGGGCATTTGGATTTGACTCAGTCTTTTTGCAGAGAGGAACACCACAGTTCGTATTACTTACTGTCACATGATCAGTCTCCTTCAGCCTGTATGAGTATGAGGACAAGTAGTGAGCACTGGGTTGGTGGAAGGTCAAGTCCGTGGTTTGGAACTATCGATAAACATCCTCAAGATTTGCGAAAATCATATCCAGTGACAGAGAACTCAAGCTTCAGCAGATGGTAAAATCTGTATACCAGTGTCTTCTTTCGGTGTTGATTTTACCAAGCAGAACAAAGTATTTGCAATGATTGTAGTGGTGGAGTGCTAGTTTTGAGCCTACATCTGTACATCGGTCCTCCTGATGTAACAAGTAGCAGCCAAGTAGATTTATATGTAGGCCACAGTGGTACAAGTCAAGGTACGCGTATAACCCATTCCACTGCTCAGATTTATCCCACATTCTGTACAAGGCCAATTTCTTTTGGTTCCAGATAACCCTGATGCACAGGCCTCCCATCTAATCTTCGGTAGTGTTGTTGTAATTAGTTTTTACCCCTTCTCTAAGAGCAACTCCAGCCTTGCTGGTTGCTCGGGAGTCAGGCGAGGAGAAAGGGCCCTCGGGCCGGTGGGAGCAAATCCAGCGGGGAAGGGCCCGAGTGAGGGTGGGAGGTCGAGCGAAGGGGGGGTGGGGAGTCGACGGGCCTGTGGCCCGAGGGTTTTGTATTTTTTTATTTTTTTTGTGTCAGAGAGAGAGAGAGATAGCTTTTGTAATTTTTTATTATTTAAACAAACATAAAAAACTATTATTTTTATTGCTTATTGCCAGGGGGAGGGTTCCAAGGGTGGAGATGTAAATGGCAATTACTGTTCATTAATGGTAATTACTATTCATTTAAGGCAGTTACTGTTCAATAGGGTGGATTGAATAGTGGATTGCCAGGGGGGAGGGCTCCATGGGTGGAGTTGCTCTAACCTTATCGTTGTTTGTTCGCTATCTTGTTCCCCGCATGTAAGCATGTTGTAGTGTTAGGGTCTCTGTGAGGTTAACTTGGCAGGTAGTTTTACTGACTGTATGCAAAGACGGGAGTTTTTGGATAGGAGGAAGAAGAGAAATGAAAGGGGTTGGTTAAAAGAGGTATGTCTAGTCTTCTGAAACTCCGCCTCGCGGAATGTAGTGCTAGACTGCTATTGCTGTGTACATATGTTATCAAACTTATTACAACTTTCCTGTGTGTTAATTGCTTCATTTCTTTGAAGTTGTAAGTACTCGTCTCTTTCGCTTCTAGCACCAACCTACAACGTAGAGAACTAAAAGAACAAAGCAACAAATTCTTAAACAAAGGCAAGGCAAAAAAGTAGTTTATAACTCAAATTTCAATATGATAATTCAAATAAATTCTACACGTGCTCTTTTGTTATTCGTTGTAGAAAATTTTGAGTTTATAGTAACGATACAAAATTAACAATATAACAATCAAACTTTAACGGCACAACGATTCAAATTGATGATGTCGCGATCGATCGTATGATTGATAACATACGAAAAACATGATCATTATGAACAATTTTATCCAATATAAAATGTGTAAAAGTTTTTACATATCTTCACTATTATAAGTAGAACTATAACATACGAAAAACATGATCATTATGAACAATTTTTTCCAATATAAAATGTGTAAAAGTTTTTACATATCTTCACTATTATAAGTAGAACTGTTTAATTTCTTATTCTTATAATGAGTTGTTCATTTATTTTATTCATTCAGATAACTAATCAATTTTCGATTTGAGTTACTTTTTTTTAATAGTGCTAATCTTCAAATAAAACTGAAAAAATTAAACGGTTTGAAGATGAAACCACACACATATACACTGTGTAAAAATATAATTAAAAAAAATATATGAAAGAGAGAAGTTTGAGAGAAATGTGAAAAACAGAGAGAAAGAACATGAAATAGGTTTAAATTTTTATTCTTTAAAATTTAAAAATTAGAAAAATGATGTGATGACATGTGAGTGAGGAAAGAAGAAAAAAACAACAAAATTTGTCATCGTTTTATTTTGTAATAGAAGATCAAATTTTTTTTTTCAGCCCTCTTTGTTTGTCAAGAGAGTTTTGTTAATAGATAGTTTAGAAATTTGCATTCCCTTTCACCCTTAGAACATCTTTAAAAGAAATGTCAAATTTTAAACATCAAAATGATATTTGATGGCTTATGTGGCAATTTGACATTTTGTACAATTTTTTATTGGAGAAATTAGGTTCACATCCTTTATTTTGCTACTCCATTGATTAAAATCCTATTCATTTTCAATTTTTGATCAAGGTCCTTGGATATTAATAACATCATTAATTATTTGAATAATAAAATATTTTTATTTTTAAATATATTCCTTTAGTGTTAAAAATGTTAAAATTAGTATATTTATATTTATGGCTAAATTTTTTATCATATATTTTTATTTTTAGTTTGTACCTATTTTTAATTTGTACCAATTTTCTTTTCATTTTTAATTTGTACCCATATATTAGTTTCTTTTTGTGCCCATATTTTTTAAAGTTTTATTTGTATTTGTATCCATGTGTACACCGCCACATGACATTGTATATTTAATCAATGATAGAAAAATTACATATGGTATATTTATGTTTTATGTCTAAACTTTGTATCATATATTTATATTTTTAGTTTGTACCCACTATTAATTTGCAACATTTTTTTAAATTTGTAGTATTTTCTTTTTAGTTTTATTTTGTACCCATGTATTAATTTCTTTTAGTGCCTATATTTTAAAAAAAAATTCATTTGTACTCATAATTTTTTAATTTTTTTTCTGTACCCTAATTTATTTATAATGTACCCATTCTTCTTTATTAATGTACCACTTTGTTATATGTGAAATGTACCATTTTTTTAACACTATGGATACATTCTTTTGCCATTTCTTATTTCTTATTTTTACATAGTTTTTATCCATTTATTCAATCAAAATGTTTGAATTTTTTTTTTATTATAACCGTTTCTAATAGTATTATAACGAGGGATTTAAATTTATATGATTATAAATCTCATAAAATATCAAACAATTAATGTCAAAACTATAAAACTATAAATATTAATTGTAATATAATGAGGTGTAAAAGTCAAGGGACTTTGATCAAACTTTGAATAACATTAAGGTTTTAGTCAAAAAATGTTAAAGATTAGGGACCGCATCCAAAGTATCCATTTTTTATTTTTATTTATTTTTTCTTAAAAGGAAAGGAGGACGATTGGTGTTAAGCCATCATTATCCACCTCTTCAGGGCCAGAGGCTATCTCTTCAGGGCCAGAGGCTATGGAGAATTTCAACATAACCTAGCCACAATCAAGTAGACTTACTAGCTCGAATCATCGAATCCAGAACCTCCAGATATATTAAATGGAAAACTAATGATAAGGGCTTGAAAACTTTGAGTTTTAACGATAAGGACAAAATAAAGGGTAAAATGAATAGTACCAGGTTTGACTTTTTAGTATAAAAATATGGTTTTTTTTTGTTAAAGTGAACAGTACAACGGGCTTTTCATTAAAACTCAGTTATATTAAATACCAAGATAATACTAGAGAGACTAAAGTCATAAACAAATACTTAAAGTACTACTTACAATTACTCTTGGGAACCGAATCCCCTCTGGATTCATATATATTGAGCTTGCTGAGTAGGCTATCCGGACTGTTGAAATTTGGTTCAATGACTACAATTATTATAACTATTAGAGGATCTTCTGTTTGTAGTCGTTCTGAATCGCTTGCTCAGCAGTTCCTTACTCGTGGATTTGTAATTCACTGTAGGAAAGGGACCCGTAACTCACTTTGACAGATCAACGGACAAAAATTATCAAGAAATGAGTGAAAAGTAAAATGAGATTTGTGGATAACACACCCAATATTTATTATATATTGCATCACATTTATTAAAAAATCATTAAATGAGTTCACAACTGCTGCGAAATTTGACAGCAAAAACTGTCTTTAATCAACTTAGCGGTGTCAGCAGCACCACATAAAAATGAAAGGCTCAATTGAAGAAAGTTTTTATTTTTATTTTTTATTGTTAGAGCAAGTCCACCCATGGACATTGCTCGGGGGACATGGGAGAGGAAAGGGCCCGAGGCCCTGTGAACTTGCTCTAGCCTTGAAGGAAACCGAGCGGAGGTGAGGCTCGAGCTTCGGGCCTGTGAAGAGCTAACAGCTCGAGCCCCCGAGTGGGTGTGACGCCAGGCTGACGCCAGCCTTGGCGTCTGACCCTTTTTTTATTTTTTTCTGTCAAGCGCGTGCATCCCACTCGCGCGTGGGGGCGCATCGCCCGACCAGTTTTCAGAAAAGTCAGCAGACTTTTCAGACAAAAAAGTTACCGTTGGGAAGCCATGTGGCTTCCCACGGTCCGTTCGATCTCAACGACTCTTTAATTTGGACCGTTGGATCTCAACGGTAAAAAAAAAAAATCTTATTTAATATCAACCGTTCGATCTGAGATCAACGGTCGATATTAATATGCTTTATAAATAAAAGAAAAATAGTTTTAAAATTAAGAAAAGTTACCGTTGTGACACGTGGCACAATCTGGAGTGTTGGAATTCAATTTTTTTTTAAATCCAACGGCAGAGATTAATTATTTGAATAATTTTTTTAAAAAAATTGTAAAAAATCTGAAAAAAAATCTGAAAATTAAAAAAAAATGTTTCTACTTTTCTATAAATACCTTCTCATTATCATCTACTTTACACCACAATTTCATATTTTCTCAACTACTTTCAAACACATTCCTATCTTTCTCTTAAAGTTTCAATCCAATTTTTTTCAACAAAATGACTACTGATGAAGGTACGAATTGGACGCTTCTTGAAGATGTTGCATTGTGTACTATCTGGGTTGAAGTTACTCATAGTTCGCGTACGGGTAATGAGATGCAGTTACGAGAAATGTGGAGTCTTATTCATACCAATTATCTTGAAAAAATGGGTGGGAGTGGAACCAAAGAATCGATGTCTAGTCGTTGGAAATTACTTAGCCAATCGTTTAGTATTTGGAGAGACGCTTTGGCACAAGCAAGTAGTAATCTTCGAAGTGGGGAAAATTGCACGGATCAGGTAACAATATATTATTTATTTGTTTGTACTATACCCAAATTTACATTGTAATTATTTGTTTGTTACATACTTTAATTATAATTATTTGTTTGTATTATTTATTTGTTACATACTTTGATTATAATTTTTTGTTTGTATTATTTATTTGTTTCCTACTTTAATTATATTTATTTGTTACCTACTTTAATTATAATTATTTGTTTGTATTATTTATTTGTTACATACTTTGACTATAATTTTTTGTTTGTATTATTTATTTGTTACCTACTTTAATTATATTTGTTTGTACCATACTTGACCAACCCCGAAACTACTAAACACCGGTCAACATTATACCGCCAAGGACCCATAAGAGTCTCCCTCCAACTAGGAGACCAATCACAATGCGACACATGTCAACATCAGAGGCCAATCATAATGCGACACGTGTTGACATCAGAGGCTAATCACAGCACGACACGTGTCAATGTCAGAATGAAACTAGAAACTCTCTTCTATAAATAGAGATCATTCTCTCACAATATTTCCTAATGTCATTTGTACTAAATCATTCACTAGTACTCACTAAAGGAGAGCTTGAACCAATGTACTTGTGTAAACCATTACAATTAATGAGAACTCCTCTACTCCGTGGACGTAGCCAATGTGGGTGAACCACGTACATCTTGTGTTTACTTCCCTGTCTCTATCCATTTACATACTTATCCACACTAGTGATCGGAGCAACCTAGCGAAGGTCACAAACTTAATACTTTCTGTTGTACCAAAGTCCTCACTGATTTTTTGTATCAACATTTGGCGCCGCCTGTGGGAACGACACTTATTCCCACTCTCTTCAGCTTTGTCAAGCTGGTTTCCACCATTCGTACACTCTCTTTTGACCAGACATCCCTCTCAAACTTGGGGAGTGAAGGAAGCCACAACACACAGAATGACACCCCTCTTACACCTAGTGCGAAGCAACGAAAGAAGGAAGGAAACATGGTTGCTCTTCAAGCTAAAGTCGATGAGCTAGAAGCTCAGAACAGCAAGATAGCAATGAAGAATAAGGTCTTCCAGAAGCAGTATGAGAAGCTCTTTGAGATGCTCCACAAAACTAGGCGTACTCAAACACGTGAGCTCGTTGCCTCTGTGGACATCAACCATCATCTGGGTGCACCCCAACACGGAGGGTCACCTTCATTCGACATGGGTATCCCTGATGAGGAGCAAGCTAATCATCAAAACATTGATCAACATGTGACTTCTCTCAACCCAGATGCTTCGACCCGAAACAGGAGAAGTGGAGGAAGACACCTCATTGCAGAAGGGTTGGAAGAATCGAAAGCCGTTTATCGCGACTACCGAGGCTTCCTAAAGCAATGTCGAAAGAATCCCCTCCACATATGCTCGAAGATCAATGACCCAAGGGTTTCTGAAAGACTCAGTCCTATCCCACAACCCAGGCCAGCTGCCAATCTAGAGAATGAACGACAGGTCCCAGAGGAACATGAAAGTACATGGGACTCTGAGGTATTCCGACAGACTCGCCCTAGAAGTCAGTACGGCGAGTCCAAGGAAAAACCACACGCTCTTGCTCAAACTTTCCTACTTCTAAGAAACGATGGAGACTTACGAAAGAAAATTCCAGTGGTATATGACTCCACTCAAGACTCCCTTGTCCTACAGCTCATTAAGGAAGTAAACAAGTTGAAGGTCGAACGTCAGGCTGAGATACCTAACTGGAACCAACCTAGGCCTGTCCCTCTCACAAGAAGGATCATCGACACCCCCTTCAAGGGAAGACAAAACAAAAACTTGGTTTACAACTCTATATTGGAAGGGAGGACCCAATTGAACACCTTAACCTCTTTGAGTCCACCATGGCATATCAGATGCACACCGACGAAGAACGATGTCTTCTCTTCCCCACCACCATCTCTGGTGGAGCTCTAAACTGGTATTACCGTCTTCCACCTGAGATAGTAGACTCATTTGAGGAACTGAGGAAACTGTTTGTCTCTCAACACATCTTCTAGACCGATCACTTGCATTCTGCAGATGACTTGTACACTATTCGCCAGAAACCGGACGAGTCATTACAAGAGTATGCCGGTCGCTTCAGCCATGAGTATTCTCGCTGCGCTGAGGCAGATGATAAGACCGCCCTCAAGGCCTTCACAGCAGACCTATGTGATTGTTTCTTCAAGTACATGATCAATGCCAACACTTGGAAGACTTACTTTGAGGTGATAGCACATACTTACAACCACGCATCCGCCGAAGCAATGACATACTAAGGGAACCCCCATATGGTTAAACCCTATCAACAAGTGGGAAGTGGAAGTCAAGTTATACCAAGTGAGGAGATCTTGGCCATTCAGACACCCATTGCATCATCTCCTGCCTCATTTAGCTACTCGCTAAGTCACCAAACGTATCTGTCTCTTGGTAAGAGGAATGCTTTTTACTCTCAGCAAGCCCATTACAACAAGAGGGATAAAAGTTCGTATCAAGATAGACAACCAGGGATGAACGTACCGTCGACTATTATGACTATGGGGCCAAGCCTCACTCTTTCAAAGTGGAGGACTAGGTACTGAAGGAAATGCTATTATAAGAAAGCATACACATTACAAATGTTTTGACTCTCAAACACTTGAGATCTTTTGTCACACAAGCCATTCGGCAAATATTTAAAGAAAAGGGAATTCAGACAATTTATTCTGAGTCTTTTGCGTTCCTAGCACTGGAACATTTGGTCTACGCTGACCTACCCTTATATTCTAACTCAGAGCTTCAACATGTGTACTTTGACACAAAGTATGTGATACTAAGTGTTACAACCAACATGGTTCACATATCAAAATCATGGATCCCTTCATGCATAGCAAACATTCATAAGCATCACTCATATCAATCAACATAAACATCATACATTCCAACACATTCATACATAAACATCATACATTCCAACACATTCATACATAAACATCATACATTCGAACACATCCATACATAAGCCAACTATGCTTCGAAAGGGTTCAACATACTTTGTGTCTTCGACACTTGCTACAATGTGCCTCGACACCTTACCCTTATTCTCACCAACCAGGTGATGAAATGTGAATAAGGAACCCATCTTCATGTCACCAACCAGGTGATGAAATGTACAACACGTACTCTCCTTTATGCCACCAACCAGGTAATGAATTATACAACCCGTACTCTCCTTCATGCCACCAACTAGGTGATGAAATGTACAACCTGTACTCTAATATCATTTGGCAACTTGCCACTCATGCCACCAACCAGGTGAAGAAGGAACTCATCTTCATGCCACCAACCAGGTGATGAAATGTACAACCCGTACTCTAATATCATTTGACAACTTGTCATTCATGCCACCAACCAGGTGAAGAAGGAACTCATCCTTGTGTCACCAACCAGGTGATGAAATGTGATGAAGGAACTCACTTTCGTACCACCAACCAAGTGATGAAAGCAACTCACCATTCATTCCACCTACTAGAAGACGAGTGGTACAACTTGTACATGTGAACTCCTAGCATTCACAAATATTCAAAAACCCTCAAGCTTGACAACTCAACTAGGGGAGCACTTATGCCCAACAAGAGCTTCATCAATGGAAGGCAACCACAATTCTCAAAAGCTTCACACACTCTTGATCAAGAGAGTGTGAAGTAAAACAAATTTATGGTGCCAACAAGAGCTTCATCAATGGAGGGCAACCACAATTCTCAAAAACTTCACACACTCTTGATCAAGAGAGTGTGAAGTAAAACAAATTTATGGTGCCAACAAAAGCTTCATCAAAGGAGTTCAACCACAATTCTTAAAAGCTTCACACACTCTTAATCAAGACAGTGTGAAGCAAAACCAATTTATGGTGCCAACAAGAGCTTCATTAAAGGAGTTCAACCACAATTTCAAAAGCTTCACACACTCTTGATCAAGACAGTGTGAAGCAAAACCAATTTATGGTGCCAACAAGAGCTTCATCAATGGAGGGCAACCACAATTCTCAAAAGCTTTACACACTCTTGATCAAGACAGTGTGAAGCAAAACTAATTTATGGTGCCAACAAAAGCTTCATCAAAGGAGTTCAACCACAATTCTCAAAAGCTTCACACACTCTTGATCAAGACAGTGTGAAGCAAAACCAATTTATGGTGCCAACAAAAGCTTAATCAAAGGAGTTCAACCACAATTCTCAAAAGCTTCACACACTCTTGATCAAGACAGTGTGAAGCAAAACCAATTTATGGTGCCAACAAAAGCTTCATCAATAGAGGGCAACTACAATTCTCAAACCTTTTTGCAAATTCAAGATTGTTCGAAGCAAATTCAATTTATATGGTTCATCCAAACCTTCGACTACTACAAGGTGTGGCTTGCATCACAATCTCTTGCTCAACAGTGTGGAAGCAAAATTTGTATATGTTGTCTCTCCCACATTTTCAAATTTCTAGTTTCCAAAAAATAAAAAATAAAAAAAATGGGAAATTCAACAAAGCTTCATCAATAGAGGACAATTACAAATTCTCAAAAGTTTCACACTATCTTGATCAAGATAGTGTGAAGCAAAATCAAGTCGTGGTACCCAACAAAGGTTTACCACAAAAGCTTCACCAATGGAGGACAACTACAAATTCTCAAAAGCTTCACACTATCTTGATCAAGATAGTGTGAAGCAAAATCAATTCATGGTACCCAACAAAAGGTTCAACTACAAAGCTTCACCTACAAAGCTTCAACTCCAAAGCTTTACCCACAATAGCTTCCCCCATAATAGCTTCACCCACAAAAGCTTCACCCATAAAAGCTTCACCAACAAAAGCTTCACCCACCACAAAAGCTTCACCAACAAAAGCTTTCCCAACCACAAAAACTTCACCCACAAAAGCTTCACCCACCACAAAAGCCCCTATCACAAAAGCTTCACTCATAAAAGCTTCACCAACAAAAGCTTCACCCACCACAAAAGCTTCACCCACAAAAGCTTCACCTACAAAACTTCACACTATTTTGATCAAGTTAGTGTGAAGCAAAATCAATTCATGGTACCCAACAAAGCTTCAACCTCAAAGCTTCACCTTCAAAGCTTAAAATATATATATATATATATATATATATTTTTTTTTTTGGAAATTGGGAAAATTCAAAAATTTGGAAATTCGAAAATTCAAAAAAAAAAAAATAATAGTAATAAAAAAAATTTGCCTAGGCATCATCTTCTTTGGGCCTAACAACTTTCATAACAAATATATATGAAGGAGGAGTTTTGGGCTACCACTTAGAAAGGAAAATAGTGAAGTTTTGTTACTTTGGAAACTTGGCTACTAGCAATACACCTCCTTCATCAACTCCCTCGACTAGAGACTTGGGGGACTCCTATCATATATTACTGCACCTTGATACTCGGAAGTCTCACGACCACTCAGTGACTTGGATTTTTTCAAGTCTCCAACCGAGAAGTTTTCCTCACTCGGGAAATTAAGGGAGCACTGCCTCAACCTACATGCTTCACTCACAAAGCTTCAACAAAAGGAAAAATTCAAAGAACTTTGTGAATAAGGCCTTGGTGTATTTAACACAATACGTTGAAATGAAGCAAAGCTTATTTATGGATATCTCCGATAAGTTACAAATATGTACATATACATGAATCAAAATAAACAAACAAGAGGGAGCCTTCACAAAGGTTTCTCAGGAGAAGTCTCAGCAGTCGGCAGAGCCCCAGAAAGAGGAGGCACCATAGGGTGATTATTCGGAGCCTCAGTACTAGGCAAAACCCCAGAAGGAGGAGGCACCAAAGGTTGATCATTTGGAGCTTCATTACGCGGTACAGCTCCAGAAGACGAAGGCAATAAATGCCTTTGGAACAAACCCACAAACCTCTGATGGTCAAGTAAAATCTGAACATCAGATTCCTGCAGCTGGTCGAGCTTCCTCTTCATGTTTGTAGCATAGTCATGTGCGAGCCTGTGCAACTGTTTATTCTTGTGCTTGAGCCCTCTGATATTCTATTTGAGACTTATCACTTCAGCCGCTAATGATTCAACTTGACGGGTTCGAGCAAATAGGCGTTGTGCCATATTAGACACAGAACCTGCACACTAAACAATGAGAGCCAAAGAATCCTTAACAGCTAACTCCTCCGACTGTTTGGAAAGTAGTCTATTATCTTTGGGATTGAAAAGGTTCCTGGCCACCACCGCAGCGGTCATATCATTCTTCATCACAGAGTCCCCAACGGTAAAAGGACCAGTAGAGGATAAGAAGGATGGGCGCCATATGTTGTCTTGAGAAGGCATGGTTGCCTCTTCACCAAAGTTCAAGTCAAAACGACGGTCAGATAGGCCATACATTCTTAGAAATTATGAAGGAGAAATGAGGTTCAATAAATCTTTGAAGTAAGGGGAAAATTCCTACAAGTAATAACTCTCTGAATGTACTTCTTGCACACAATTGGTACCCTTATAAAAGAAAGGGCAACAGGGCATTTGGTTCAAAAATCGAAGAGGCACCATTCTCCGGATTCCGAAGAGGCACCACTTTTCACACGCAACAACAGCTCCTCGGGTACCACAGATAACTTTGCCAAAGATCTCTGACAAAGTTTAGACACATAAAAATTTTGAAGGATCAGCTACCCTAGCATTACCCATAAGGGTAAAGGAACAGCACCACTGCTTGATAACTGGAAAGTCCCTATGTGTGTCAACCTTTGTGCTCCGTGGCAAGGCAGATTGGCAAAAATGCCCAACCTGTACTCACATCGAGAAAACACTCCCAACATGATTACTTGCTTAAAAATCGAAGAGGCACCGCTCCCCGAATCTCGAGAGCCAAACTCCCACCAGGATTGCTTTCTCAAAAATCGAAGAGGCACTGCCCTCCAAATCTCAAGAGCCAGACTCCCAACAGGATTACTTGCTCAAAAATTGAAAAGGCACATCTCTTCGAATCTCGAGAGCTATACTCCCAAAAAGATTACTTGCTCAAAAAATCGAAGAGGCACCGCTCTCCAAATCTTAAGAGCCTGACTGCCAACATGATTGCTTTCTCAAAAATCGAAGAGTCACCGTTCTTCGAATCTCGAGAGCCAGATCCCCGACAAGATTGCTTGTTCGAAAATCGAAGAGGCACCGCTCTCCGAACTTCGAGAGCCAGATTTCCTTGGATAAAGCTTGTCTGCAATCTTCACACGCAACATCAACTTTCCAGATACCACATACCACTTTTTCAAAGTGCTCTCACAAAGTTAAAACATGTGAATCTTGCAGCTCCCACTACATTGCTATGACCGATAAGGGTAAAGGAACAGCGTTACCACTTGCTGTTGGGATAATTCCTATATATGTCAACCTTCATCCTCCACAGCCAGGCAGACCTGCAAATAAAAAAAATGCTCAACTTTTCTTCACATCCGAAAGGGCACTCTCAGCAGAGTCTCTCGAAATACTCAGTTCTTTTTCCCCCTGATAATACATCCGCAAACAAGCCACACCAGAGCAAAAGTATCTCATATCATCAGGGTTAAAAGCAAGAGTATCCCATATCATGCTTTTTCGCTGTCTTTTCCTTCGGCCTTGTTCTTATCTGCAAGACAAGGAGAAAGAGAGCAATCAGTCAGCACTTGGAATCAAGCTTCCAGTCAGGAATTGACTGCCTGGAACCCCTTGCCTGACTACTTACCTGGCATTGCTCTCGAGTACTCATCTTCAACATCATATGCTTCTAGAGAAGATACCACATCTGCCTGAGGAACAGATAGGGCAAGTGAGAAGGATACAAGGAAACATGTGGAGACAAGCGTAACAGTACACGTGCCGATACATCCACTACTTTGTCAACAACAAAAGTATCCCATATCATCAGGGTCGAACATACTCTAGATTTGATGGACTTGTTTTGACCTTCAATTCTTGAGTCAGCCTTATACTCTGGAGGAAACCTGAAAACCCTCCAGCCCAGTTCAAAAATAAGATTGTGGAAAGTTACTTCTTCAAAAGCAAAAGTATCTCATATCATCTCTTCTCCATTTGCTTCTCCTTATCCTTGTTGCTGTTTACGACACAAGGAGGAGGAGAACAATCAACCGGAAGCCGAAGTCAAACCTCTGATCTAGGTTACTTGTTTGAAAGTCTGATTGCTTACCTTATATGTTACCTCATTCAGCAAATCTCATAACTCAGCGACTTAGGGGACTCTTACTTATGAGACAGATAAGGCAAGTGAAAATGATACCACACTTCGGTACTTAGAAGTTTCGTGATTACTCAATGGCTTGGATCTTGCAAGTCCCCAACCGAGGAGCTTCCCTCACTCGGGAACTTAGAGGAGCACTTTTTGTACCATACTTGACCAATCCCAAAACTACTAAACACCGGTCAACATTATACCACCAAGGACCCACAAGAGTCTCCCTCCAACCAGGAAGGCAATCACAACACGACATATGTCAACATCAGAGGCCAATCATAACGCGACACATGTCGACATCAGAGGCCAATCATAGCACGACACATGTCAATGTCAGAATGAAACTAGAAACTCTCTTCTATAAATAGTGATCATTCTCTCACAATATTTCCTAATGTCATTTGTACTAAATCATTCACTAATGCTCACTAAATGAGAGCTTGAACCTAAGTACTTGTGTAAACCTTTCATAATTAATGAGAACTCCTCTACTCCGTGGACGTAGCCAATGTGGGTGAATCACGTACATCTTGTGTTTGCTTCCCTGTCTCTATCCATTTACATACTTATCCACACTAGTGACTAGAGCAATCTAGCGAAGGTCATAAACTTAACACTTTCTGTTGTACCAAAGTCCTCACTGATTTTGTGCATCAACAATATTTATTTGTTTGTATTATTTATTTGTTACCTACTTTGATTATAATTATTTCTTCTCCCCCATTGTGTAGCTAATTCAAGCACAAGCTTAGTATGGTGCCAAAAGCAAAAAGAAATCATTCAACCGGTGGGAATGTTGGAATATTGTCAAAGATTGTCCTAAATTCAGAGTTGTGCCTGTCGGTCCAGAAGTTGTTATGAACAGTACCCCGCTATACTCTACACCTGATAATGGCTCATATGAAGATGATGCAAAAGAAGTGTCCGAAGCGCCTATCCCTGAACAAGCGTCGGGTTCGACCCGTTATCCAATTAGGCCTCAAGGTAAGAAGGCTTCAAAGAGAAAAGGTAGTGCTTCCAAGCATGATTATGCAAAGTACATGGAAGAACTTGCTCGCCATTGTGAATTGACTTTGGCACGGGAAATGGCGAAATTTGCGGCTGATAAGGCTAGAGAGGAGGCAAAAGCTGCAGTTGTGGAGAGAGAGTTTCAAGCTAATCAGAGAGAAAGAGAGCTACTTAGGCAAGAAAGGGAACTAGTTAGAGAAGAAAGAATGGCTCAACGAGATTGTGAGATTATGAACACGCCTTAGAAGGGAAGTCTCCAAATTCTAAATATTTTTGGAAGTCGGAGAAAGAGGATGTGGTGCGTAGGAGGCGTGCAAGAGAAGCGAGAACAAGAGGAGATGGTCCTAGCATCACAAATTGGTTAAGTGATGATGAATAGAGTACTTTTTGTAATCACCCATAGTTTTCCAATCACCTTGGGTTGTAATTTATTATTTATTAATTGAGTATTTTATGTTGTTTCCAATTTATTGAATTTAGTACTTTATTTAAAGTGAGAGTAAATTTATTTAATATGGTAATATATTTATACTATAAGAGAATCTTTATTCAAATGACATAAACACACCAAATAAAAAAAATCATGAAATGAGCACCAAATAAAACGTACCAAATAAAATTACATAAACACACCAAATAATAAAAACCTCACTAAAATAAAACATTCCAAATAAAATTACATAAACACACCAAATAATAAAAACCTCACTAAATGAACTAAAATAAAACACATCAAATAAAATTACATAAACATACCAAATAAAAAAAACCTCACTAAATGAACTTAATTATCTTCAGCTTGTTTCAATGCCCACTGGTGCTCTATCAAGTCATTTTGCCTGGCATTGTGCATGTTTGGCCTTTGAAATGCAGTATATCGTTGAATGACCCTTTCATTGTAACGTCTATCCCTTTCTAATGGCTCATGTTGCACGGGCTCATCGGTGGCGTCATGAGCACAATATATACGTGTTCTTGAATTGTTCATCGTGTTTGGCTCACATTCATCAACGGCTTCATAATCGTACTCATCTTCCACAATCATGTTGTGAAGAATGATGCACGTCATCATGATGGATCGAAGTGACTCTACATCAAACAATCTGGTAGCACCTTTGACGATCGCCCAACGAGCTTGAAGGATACCGAAACAACGCTCCACATCCTTCCTGCACCCCTCTTGACACCTTGCAAAGTGTTTTTCCTTTGCACTTTACAGACGTGGCACTATTTTGACAAGTGTTGACCACCTTGGGTAAATGCCGTCAGCTAGGTAGTATGGCCCGTCGTACATACGTCTGTTGACCTCATACGTGACTTTTGGTGCCTTTCCTTGCAGGACATCGTTGAACACTGGGGATTAGGCAAGGACGTTGAAGTCATTTTGAGCTCCCGGAACCCCGAAAAAGGCGTGCCAAATCCATGTATCAAAGTATGCCACCGCCTCCAAAATGATACTTTTTGCTCATTTTCTGTCTCCATAAGTGCCTTGCCATGCACTTGGACAGTTTTTCCACGTCCAATGCATATAATCAATGCTCCCAATCATCCCAGGAAAACCTCACATCTCGGCCTTCTTCAGAAGCCTTTCCAAGTCCATGTGAATAGGTTTCCGGAGGTACTATGCGGTGTAGATAGATTCGATTACTCCACAAAACCTCATCAGGGACTTAAGAATGGTTGATTTCCCCATCCTCGCTATCTCATCCACTTGGTCTGCAGATGCTCCATACGCAAGCATCCGCAGCGCAGAAGTAATTTTTTGCTCGGGAATGAGACCCATAGCACCACAAGCATCCTTCTTTTGCTGAAAGTAAGAATCATGGTTGCAAACAGTAATCATGATTTTGTTGAACAAATGTCATTCCATTCTAAAACGATGTCTGAAGTACGTATCAGGAAATGCACGATTATAGATAAAATAATCGTCCAACAGCTCATCACCTCGTTGTTGCCTGCTTCTATCAAGGTTTCTGGAATGGGTGGACTTGCATATTGATGCGATGAAAGTTAAGCCCTCAAATTAAACCCTCTTTTGACAATTGTAGTAAATGTATAAGTAGGGATTGTTCTGGACCGGGGATTAGGAGGGATTGCTAATTTAAACTAAACTGACTTACAAAAAGAAACTTAAAAACACTTAACTAGACTCTATAGACTCAAAACACTTAAAAACACAAACTAAAATAGATTCTAACTAATTAGACACACTAAAGTAAAGGGGGATTGGGTTTTGGACGAAAATAAAGTAAAACTAAACAGAAACTAGAACTAAACAGATTTGCATGAAATTGGTTGTTTTGGATGGATAATGGGCTAGCTAGAAGGTCTTTCTCCACACATGACACACTTGCATACAAATCAATCTCCAATTGCTTTTCAACAAACTATGATGCTCAACACCCCAGATTAACCGTGATGCACAAATTAACCCTCAGATTTTCCTTTACTCATTGAATTGGATGAATGCATGCGACAACCCAAATCATTCTCTAAAAGTCCCCTATATGAATGCATAATAGAGATACAATTAAAGATCATTAAGTTCCATGAAAATCATAAGCGTTGACGAGGCAATTGTAACTATGAATGCATGATACGTTTGCCAAGAATTCAATTAACGCGATTGTGACAAGCAACTTTCACTACTCATGAATATAAACTTGTAACGATTAGGTGAAACTTATTTATATCCTAGCATCAAATTCATGCATGAAAACTAAGTATGCATCCTTAATAAACATACACAAATCCGTTATGAATAAAATAGATAATTGAATTGCAATCACAATTGGAAGAAATCAATTCATATTGCAAATATATTCATGGTTTTGAATTCTCCTCTAGCCAAAAGTGGTTTAGTTCCTCATACTTGCAATTAAACAGAAACAATTGAAATTAAACATTGAAAACCAAAGTAGAATACACCTAGAATGCTCCAACAATCCAAATTGAATGACTAGCACAACTCCAAGCAATCCTCCTTCCTTGCAAATATGCGGCAGCAAGGTGTGAGTGGTGAATGGATGGTCTCTTGTGGTGGTGGATGGATATAGGTGAGTTATGGTGAAGGGTGGAGAGTTGTGTAGATGATGTGGTGTCTTTGGATGATGGCCCTTAGATTATGGTGAAGGGTGGATGTATTTATAGGCTAGGGAGAGGAGTGTATGGAGTTGTAATGAGTGGATGTAATGGGTGTAGTGGGTGAGTGTTGTGGTAATGAGTGGATGTAATGGGTGTAGTGGGTGGATGTTTGGTAATGAGTGGATGTAATGGGTGTAGTGGATGGATGTTTGGAGTTGTAGGTCAACACACTTGCACACACACATGTTGATTTCTAGCCTTCAAATCTTCAAAAACGTCCATCCTCATGTCTCCATGCTTGCACTATCCAATCTTGGCTCAAAAATGCTCAAAAATGCTCCAAAATGCACTTTCTTGCCAACTTTGTTATTATGACCTACAAACACACGAAAATAGCTTAAAATACATAGTTAACTAAGAAATAACAACACAAATGCACAAGAACAAGCTAACCAAGTCGCATAAATATGTTCCTATCAAATTCCCCCACACTTAGCTTTTGCTAGTCCTCGAGCAAAACAAAAGAAACAAAACGAAACAAAACAAACAAAACACAACCTAACCTTCCAACATTTGCGTTAGGGATTTTCAATGAAACATGACATGCCAAAGATCACCACTTACATAGATTTAAGCATTCCTTACCCTCGAGCATACTTAATCACAGTCACCATTCACTAGCTCACATTTAATCAATTAAAACAGCATTTTGAATATAGTAACATGCCTTAGAGAATTTCCTCAATTCCTTACTAGATACACTCTTATTTTCACACAAGAATTTCTGACTACACTCCCTATATTATGTATATGTGAGAAGATTGATGTAAACATGAAAACTAGTACTCACATATGTTTTTCAACAAAGAAGCAATTTCTAGAATTATTAATTCATGTATATATATGATCTCATAAATGGAATGCTACTACTTAGATGCGAGAACCAGTGACACCATATGCTCATATCAATTTCAAACTCCATAAATTGAAACACACAACACTCAAGATTGAAGTCAAGGGTTGTAACAGGGCTTGGGGGTAATGGCTAACAAAGAAAGGATAGGAATAACAAACGTTCTTAAAGCGATAGCAAGCAAAGTAATGGAAAGGAATAACAAACGTTCTTAAAGCGATAACAAGCAAAATAATGGAATCAACACTTGAAATTTACTTTAGAATGCAAAAATCAACTTTTAAACACAAAGGGAAGATTCATGCAACACTTAGGGTCGAATTCAATGCTTTGGACCCTTTCTTCAACAAACAACACTTTAGAGCTCTTTCTCATAAATTTTTCAACTCTTTTCACAACTTTTCTTCTTTTCATTCTATTTTCCACGAATTTTTCTTTTTCTTTTCCTTTTCTACCCGTGCCTTATGAAGGACTTTGGCGCACACACACACAAGAATCACTTCCCCCACACTTGTTTTTCTGCAAGAGTTCAACAAAAGGAATTCCTTCTAAATTATGCTTTACTATGCTTCAAGAACAAGGGTATGGATGGTCCTAATCTAGGCTAGGTGAGGATAGTGTGGGTAACAAAGAACATAGGCAACACAAGACTCAACGGGGTTAAACTTAAACACATAATGAACGGGATAGGCTTTTTGGCTCTTGGCTCACTAAACAACTTCATCTTGAATATGTGTTATGCAAATCAATAACATGCTTTAAATGAAATAAGCATGAGTTCTAGCATTTGGAACAAAATGATGAAACACCTTCTAAGTAACAACCAAGCAAAGAATAATGAGATCATGCAACGACTTTAGAAAACAAAAAAATTGCACAGATTAATAACTCTCCAAATAAACGTTTAGGCCTAAGTCTCTCAATGATGTAATGTTAGTTTGAGTTCCTTCTTTCAAGCATGTTACAAAAAAAACTGATTTTTCCTTTTATGATTGCATGTGAATTCTTAAATTATAACCACAACCAAGCATACATCAAAGAGTAAATCAAAATTTCATCCATGTTTATAACTCTCTTTAACAGTCATGTAATTAAAAACCAAATCCTCATCATTGTGTTGGAAGGTACCCTAAGACACAAATAAACACACAAAAACAACTCTTCTTGGGTTTTTTTTCAAAACAATTTTTCAAATTTTTATGAGATTTTCGAATTTTTATGTCAACACACACTAAAACACTCCAAAACAGCTTAAAAACACTTAAAAACAGCAAGGAACAACACTAGAAGTAATGGGTGATAAACTTCTATGAATTTCATGCAAAACAACTTGGTTACCCCCTCACACTTAAATCAAACATTGTCCTCAATGTTTCAAGCATATACTCACACAAAAACAAGCAAATAAACAAACAACGAATAAACATGACAAGTATGGCAAAGTAAAAAAAAAAAACAGACAGAGTAGAGTTTAAGAACGCAAATCTGGTTTTGGAGATAGATAATCTTGTTGACTTTCCACAGCTTTGATCTCAAACTGGTTTGGAATTCTGAGCGAGGAATATCAGAGTTCCTTGGTTTCAAATCAGACTCCTTCTGCTGGGTTGATTTGATTGTGCAGTCTACATTCTTCTCTGCTTGTTTCTTTTGCACGGCGGGCAGGTACGAGGTAGAGGTGTTGGTCTGTTTCTTTCTTCAATCCTTCCAAGTGCCCACCTCTTGCTTTCTTTCTCCTTGTCCCTAGCTGCGGATGAATTAGCACATTGTCTCCACATGATTCGAGGTATCATTTTCACTTCTCTTATCTGTTCCCCAGGTAGATGTGGTAGACGAAGAGGAAGCATAAGATGATAAAGATGAGTACTCGAGAGCAAGGCTAGGTAAGCAATCAGGAAGGGGTTCCAGGCACTCGGTTCCAGATCGGAAGATTGATACCAAGTGCTGGCTGATTGCTCTCTTTCTCCTTGTCCCAAAACAACGACAAGGAGAAGGACAGGGAGAAAACATGATATGAGATACTCTTGCTTTCAACCTTCATGATATGAAATACTTTTTCTTTGGATGAGTTGTTTGCAGAGGTACTCCAAGGAATAAGGAACACTGAGTGACTCGAGAGGGTTTGTTGGAAAGGCATTCTCGGAGAAGAAGAAGGGTTATGTATGTCTGCCTTGCAATGGAGGGTGAAGGGTGACATTTATAGGAATTAATAACCGGTACTATTCTTTGACTCTTGTCAGCAATCGTTGGATGATTTAATATTGAACTTCACGTGCTTTCTACTTCACAAGAGATCTTTGACAGATTGCCGGTAATTTTCGCAAGGCTGAGTGTGCATGTGACAGGCGCTGACACGTCTGGAAAAGCAAGTGCCTCTTCGATATCTAGAATCGGCGCTTCAACAAACTGCCCGTGATTTCTACAAATCTGAGTCTGCATGTGACAAATGCTGACACATCTGGAAAAGCAGATGCCTCTCCGATTTCTGAGCTTGCCTCTTCGAGTTCTGAGCTCGCCTCTTCGATCTCTGAAATCCCGTCGAGTGCAGAGTTGCATGTGACAAGTGCGGACAAATCTGGAAAAGAGGATTGGCTGTGGTTTCTGAGCAAGCCCAGCTTTTGAGAAAGCTAGCGCCTTTTCGATTTTTGAGTTAGCCTCTTCGATTTATGAGCTCGCCTCTTCGATCTCTGAAATCCCGTCGAGTACTGATTTTTATAGAGGTACGCAGGACGTTCAAAGCACACTTGAGTTTCTGCCCGTAGAAACTCCCTTCTTGCACTTCTACAAACTTGACTTGTCCGACCTCTTCTTTCTTTAACACCTCTGAAAATGTCTGGCCCCTCCGACCGTCGTTTTGACTTGAACCTTGGTGAAGAGGCAGTCCCGCCTTCTCCAGACAACATATGGCGCCCATCCTTCATATCCCCTACTGGTCCCCTTACTGTTGGGGATTCGGTGATGAAGAATGATATGACAACTGCGGTGGTGGCCAAGAACCTTGTCACTCCTAAAGATAACAGACTACTTGCCAAATGATCTGATGAGTTGGCTGTTAAAGATTCTCTGGCTCTCAGTGTGCAATGCGCAGGTTCCGTGTCGAATATGGCCCAACGCCTATTTGCCCGAACCCGTCAAGTTAAATCATTGGCGGCTGAAGTGATAAGTCTCAAGCATGAGATTAGAGGGCTTAAGCATGAGAATAAACAATTGCATAGGCTCGCACATAATTATGCTACAAACATGAAGAGGAAGATTGACCAGATGCAGGAATCTGATGGTCATATTTTACTTGATCATCAGAGGTTTGTGGGTTTGTTCCAATAGCATTTGCCTTCGTCTTCTGGGGCTGTACCGCGTAATGAAGCTCTAAATGATCAACCTCTGATGCCTCCTCCTTCTGGGGCTCCGCCGACTGCTGAGGCTCCGCCGAATACTGAGACTTCTCCTAAGCAGCCTTTGTGAAGGCTCCCTCTTGTATTTATCTGCTTAATGTTCCTGTCCTTTTTTATGAATGTAAAAATACCTTGCATAACTGTCAGTGTTTCAAAAATAAACCCACACAAAAAACAATTAAACAAGCAACAAATAAAAATGACAATCATGGCAAAATAAAACTACAGAAAAGGGAAGGTTTTTAGAAACGCAAAACTGATTGTGGAGCAATTCAAAAATCTTCCTTATTTGAATACATGGGTTGCCCTCCAAGAAGCACTTGCTTTAACGTCTTCCAGCTGGACGATACCTCCTTCTAAACTTGGATAGGGCCCATAGCATGGAATTGATCCTTGAATGGACGGTGATACTTGACATGATCCGGCAATGGTTTAAATTCTAGTGTAGGTGCCTGAATCATCAAAATCAGCAAGTTAGTATATAATAAAATCGAAGTTGGAGAAGATGGCTTACTTGCTTGCTCCAACACAAACTCAATTACGAACACCACATCTTTGAAGGTTGCAAGGATATGGGACTTGGCTAGATTTAGTGTTTTGAGAGTTATGACTTGTCCTATGTCATAAAATCCAACTTTTTTGGGAATTTTCGTTTCAAATGTATCTTCTTTGATGAATTCTAGACATTCCCCATCCACTTCTTGCTCTTGATTCTTTGGAAAGGTTTTAAAGATGTCTTTCTCACCCTATTCTTCCTTGGATTGTATGATCCTGCAAGGAATAAGGACATTTGGTGAAACGGGGTCAGGACAAATTAAATTTAGGCTTACCTTGGTTGTAGTGGACGGCATAGAAGGCATATAGGGCTGTGGCAAGGGTGGTTCTTTCCTTGCCGTGGCCTTGTTACTCTCTTCTTCTTCGAGCATCAGCTGTTCATCCATGTTTTGGCTTGGTTTGGATGTCTTCAGTTCACCTTCAACCTCCATAACACTTCCCAAAGTGATAGCATCATGGCTTTCAAAATCTTCCTTCAAATTTTCAACAGTTGAGTTGGAGAATTCACTTTGCTCTTGAATTTGTGCCGTGAACTCCATAATTTGCCCAAATTGCTTTTCCAATTCGCCTGTCTTCTTGGCTTGATTTTGCACCTCTTTGTTTCGGTTTTTTACATCCTGGTTCAAAGAGGTGAGTAACTTATTAAACATATCATTATTCAAAGATGTACCTGAATTGAATTGGGTAGATTGTTGTGGTGGCTGTGATGGTTCATATGGCCAGTGATAGAACTCCTCTTCTTGCTGCCAATATCCATCTTGTTGGAATTATTGCGGTCTCCACACATGTAATCTGAATAATCTCTCCAATCCGAATTGTAAGCGTTGGAAAACATGCTGTCCCCTGATTGGCTACGGCCTTGATAACCCCAAGCATCTTCATTCGCAGCGAATTGAGAACATTGATGAGTTGGATATCCTTGCCCATGGGACACACCATCTGTAGGGACACTTTGCATTGTGGTCCTTTCGGCATATTGTGACAATTGAGAAGTAAGTTTCGCCAATTGAGCTTGAATAGTAGCAAAATCCATGTCTTGCTTCTCTAGTACTTGAAATCAAGGAAACAAAACTAAATCAAATATCATAAGTAAAAATAAGAGACACAAATAGAAACAAAGTCAGTAACTAAAACAAAAAACATGAAAATAAACAAAAAGAAATAACAAGGGATTAGCAAAATTGCTAATCCCCGGCAATGGCGCCAAAATTTGATGCGATTAAAGTTAAGCACTCAAATTAAACCCTCTTTTGACAATTGTAGTATATATATAAGTAGGGATCGTTCTAGATCGGGGATTAGGAGGGATTGCTAATCTAAACTAAACTGACTTACAAAAAGAAACTTAAAAACACTTAACTAGACTCTATAGACTCAAAACACTTAAAAACACAAACTAAAATAGATTCTAACTAATTAGACACACTAAAGTAAAAGGGGATTGCGTTTTGGACGAAAATAAAGTAAAACTAAACAGAAACTAGAACTAAACAGATTTGCATGAAATTGGTTGTTTTGGATGGATGATGGGCTAGCTAGAAGGTCTTTCTCCACACATGACACACTTGCATACAAATCAATCTCCAATTGCTTTTCAACAAACTATGATGCTCAACACCCCAGATTAACCGTGATGCACAAATTAACCCTCATATTTTCCTTTACTCATTGAATTGGATGAATGCATGCGACAACCCAAATCATTCTCTAAAAGTCCCCTATATGAATGCATAATAGAGATACAATTAAAGATCATTAAGTTCCATGAAAATCATAAGCGTTGACGAGGCAATTGTAACTCTGAATGCATGATACGTTTGCCAAGAATTCAATTAACGCGATTGTGACAAGCAACCTTCACTACTCATGAATATAAACTTATAACGATTAGGTGAAACTTATTTATATCCTAGCATCAAATTCATGCATGAAAACTAAGTATGCATCCTTAATAAACATACACAAATCCGTTATGAATAAAATAGATAATTGAATTGCAATCACAACTTATCAAATCACAATTGGAAGAAATCAATTCATATTGCAAATATATTCATGGTTTCGAATTCTCCTCTAGCCAAAAGAGGTTTAGTTCCTCATACTTGCAATTAAACAGAAACAATTGAAATTAAACATTGAAAACCAAAGTAGAATACACCTAGAATGCTCCAGCAATCCAAATTGAATGACTAGCACAACTCAAAGCAATCCTCCTTCCTTGCAAATATGCGGCACCAAGGTGTGAGTGGTGAATGGATGGTCTCTTGTGGTGGTGGATGGATATAGGTGAGTTATGGTGAAGGGTGGAGAGTTGTGTAGATGATGTGGTGTCTTTGGATGATGGCCCCTGGATTATGGTGAAGGGTGGATGTATTTATAGGCTAGGGAGAGGAGTGTATGGAGTTGTAATGAGTGGATGTAATGGGTGTAGTGGGTGAGTGTTGTGGTAATGAGTGGATGTAATGGGTGTAGTGGGTGGATGTTTGGTAATGAGTGGATGTAATGGGTGTAGTGGATGGATGTTTGGAGTTGTAGGTCAACACACTTGCACACACACATGTTGATTTCTAGCCTTCAAATCTTCAAAAACGTCCATCCTCATGTCTCCATGCTTGCACTATCCAATCTTGGCTAAAAAATGCTCCAAAATGCATTTTCTTGCCAACTTTGTTATTATGACCTACAAACACACGAAAATAGCTTAAAATACATAATTAACTAAGAAATAACAACACAAATGCACAAGAACAAGCTAACTAAGTCGCATAAATATGTTCCTATCACATATCTGACCCACAGCTTGGATGACTCGACAGGAATGTGAGTCTCTGGCCATTCTTGCTTCGTCATCTCTCATTCTCCACTCCTCATCCTCTTCCTTCTCATTTTGGGCTATATGGAGATTGAACATTCCTTCAGATTGGTTAAACAATTCTTCCTCTTCTTGATCGATTTCCCACATCATGCTTGAAGAAGAAGACATTGTAAGTAGAAACTATGAATAATGATACAGATTTTGATTTGGTGAAGAAGGAAGCAGAAACTTTGAATAATGATAGAGATATTGAGAAAATTGGTGTGAGATTTAACAGGATGGATGATGGATTATATAGAGGATTCTGAAATGATTAGGTTGTAGATAGTGCCACGTGGCATGCCGTCATTCGTTAAAAATCTCATCGAAATCTATCCTAAAAGATTCTGAAAAGATAACAACACGTAGCACCACGACATTGGATAAAAATCTTATCGAAATCCATCACCAATAATTATCTTTTCGGATAATGACACGTGGCGCAACGAAAACGATTTAAAATCTGATCGAAATCTATCCTCAAATATTCTGAAAAGATAATGACACGTTGCATGATGACATTGGATAAAAATCTTATCGAAATCTATGACCAATAATAGTCGTTTTGGGTAAATGACACGTGGCGCAACGAGAACGATTTAAAATATCTTATTTGAAATTACAAATAAATTTATTTAGTATTATTTTGTAAAAAAAAAATAATAATATTTTATTACCTATTACCAAGACTATTCAAGTGCAAAGGTGGAGATACAAAAAGCAGTTACTGTTTAAAAGATTGATTGAATAGTGGATTGGCTGGTAAGGCTGCAAGGTGGAGTTGCTCTTGTATACGTGTTTATTTGGAGATGCTGTTATCCATCCGGACTCATTTTCCAACTATCCAAATGAGTACTTGAGCTATTCTCACTCAGAGTCACAGTCCCTCCCTCCGAAAATCCTAAAACCCCGGAAAACCCAAACCCCCCAAAATCAGCAACCTAAACCTAATCAATCGCCAATGTCGAAGGAACCATCCACGACCTTCAAACCCTACACCCTCTGCGAAACCTTAACGGGCCACAAGAGCGCCATCTCCGGTGTCAAATTCTCCTCCGACGGCGGCCTCCTCGGTTCCGCTTCCGCCGACAAGACCATCCGCACCTACTCCCTTTCCTTCCCCGATGACTCCTCCACTCCCACCATCTCCGCCGCCCAGACCTTCGAAGGCCACTCCCAGGGCGTCTCCGATCTCGCCTTCTCGGCCGACTCTCGCTTAATGGTCTCCGCCTCCGACGACAAGACCCTCCGCCTCTGGGACGTCGCCACCGGCCAAACCATCAAGACCCTCCATGGCCACACCAACTACGTCTTCTGCGCCAACTTCAACCCTCAGTCCAATATGATCGTCTCCGGTTCCTTCGACGAAACGGTGCGTATTTGGGATGTCAAGACCGGGAAATGCTTGAAGGTTTTGCCGGCTCACTCCGACCCTGTCACCGCCGTTGATTTCAATCGGGATGGCTCGGTTATCGTTTCGAGCAGCTACGATGGGTTGTGCAGGACCTGGGATGCCTCCACTGGCCACTGCACCAAGACATTGATTGACGATGAGAATCCTCCGGTTTCGTTTGTTAAGTTTGCGCCTAATGGAAAGTACATTCTTGTTGGCACCTTGGATGACACTCTGGTAATCCCAATCCCCATTTCTTCTTGTTTTTCGTAATTTATGATTATCGTTTTTAATTTGAATGGCTTTGTTTGAATTCGCTATCGATGCTCACTTCAACTTATAAGATTAAGAGCTTCAAAATTCATGATGGTGGAGGCTAAATACTGATTCGAACTCTGTTAATTGGGTAGTGGAAAGTAGACGTTAGGAGGGGACTCATGACAAAATATTAATTCCGTCGTACTTGTTCGTACTCAAGTTTCAACCTTTTCGTATGATGTTATTTATTTATTGGTGAAATGCCTGATAATTGGTTCTGAAACATCTGAACTAGTTGTTTAGGCCAGGTTTATCTGTTGATGCCACATTTGACACATTGCTTTCAGCATCTGACAGATCGGACTTTACTGCTTTTTGCGTGCTTTTTTGAACAATGCAGCTTGAACTAGATTGTAGGTTCAATAAATTTTCCTTGGAAAACTGAGTTAGGGCATATGGGTATTTCCTGTGGTAAATTGGTAATGCTCCCTCTTTTTTGACATGCTTCGCCACATTTCTAATACTTTTTGGTTTTCTGCCCATTTCCTTTTGCAATTTTTGGTATGTTCCCTGTGCATGATTTGAAGACAAACAAGTGGGTTTGTCCTTTGGCTATGATGTTATGTGCATGAAAGTACAATAGGGAGAACAATTGACTATGTTAAAACAATTTGATAAGCTGGAACGGTTATTATTACATGCACATTCACCAACCTTTTTACTTTTTAGAGAGGGAGGAAGTGGTTGGCTAATATTCTCGTCTCATGTCATCTCTTTCTTCTCCACCCTTCCGGGCCTTCCCTCTCTCCTACATCTTCATTTTCTTTTATGAAACAAAAAAATAAAGAAGAAGACTGTGAGCAACTGAGCACTATATTCATTTTCCGGAAGTAATTATTGCATACAGCTGATCTGGAATTTCTATCTTGTGTCTGCAGAGGCTCTGGAACTTTTCAACTGGGAAATGTCTAAAGACTTACACCGGTCACAAGAGCTCGAGATTCTGCATTTCTTCCGCATTTTCTGTGACAAATGGGATATACATTGTAAGTGGTTCTGAAGATAATTGTTTGTACTTGTGGGAATTGCAAAGCAGGAAGGTAGTTCAGAAATTGGAAGGTCACACTGACACTGTTATATCAGTATCATGTCACCCAACTAAGAACATAATTGCTTCTGGTGCACTTGGCAATGACAAGACGGTGAAGATCTGGACTCAGGAGAACTGATTCATTTCTGTTGTTGTAAATGATTGTATCTGTGGCACAGAGGTTTTGACTTGAGGAGGGAGATTTAACGCATTGTCACCGACAGGGTTTCTGCTATAGTTCTGCATTGTCTCTATAATCATGCAGGGTCCAAGGACCTTAGGGATATAGTAATGTCTTTAAAATGCGATTCTTTCTGTTGATCTTCTAACTCACCGGCCATTTTGTTTTTTCCAACACTTTTTTTTGTGTTTTCGTTGACATTTCTTTCTTAACGGAGCTCTGTACCAGAAGCCAAAATGGAAAAGTGCAGAAAGGAAGTGGGTTAAGTAAGCATATTGTTCAGCTACTTGTTCCCAAAAACTTCAACAGATTAAACTATGTGAATTTATGAAACGATCCTCCGAACGTGCCTACGCATCTTCAGTATATGGGTGATACACACATACAAGGACAAGGTGGTCCCAAAGATCCTCTGGAGGCCCGAAAACACCTATGGAGGGACGTTCTTTAGGGACCCTCCAAATGTTTCGACGGAGGGTCCGACCTACGTCTAGGGTTATGTATGGGTTACGTCCAACACTTTGTTTATTTTGTTAGATGATATATAGTTGGTCTAATCAAAATTCTGGTGCATGATGCATCCATGGAGGAGACGTGAGGTTACATAAGCTTTTCCGCAAGGAAGAAGACCTCGTTGTTTCTTACTTCATTTTACTAATATTAAATGGAATGGACCGTTTCACATAACATGACCCTCACCCAATATGGGCTAGCATTCCGAGTGGACTTAAAAGTGATAAAGCCCAAGAAGTTGACCTTTTACTTAGATAAGCTAAAGCTATTAGAGAAAATTTCTTAAGTATTGTAAGAAAAACCTGTTTTATTTTCTTTCTTCATAAAGTATAGTAAAAGCTTTATGGCCTGTCTAAAAAAGACATTTAGGTAGACTTTGCAATAGGTAATGTTGTTTTTACCATGATTTATATATAAAGAGTGTTATTTTTTATTCTCTCGATATTCTTTTTGTCCAATTTTTTTTTTAACCTTTTACGTTACAAACTTTCGATGTCAAAATTCTTAATCAGCCAATGGATACACACATGCAATTGGGAAGGATACATTCATTGAATTCATGGCACGCTGACACTGAGCTTTTGCACATGCATTTGGGAGATTAATGAATCATGACACACTATGTATTTGATTTGTTGTTCATGCTTATTTTTATGTATTGATTCTTCTGTCAATTTGATTTTTATACATTGATTCTTATGTCATTTGATTTTATTGATTGATGATACTTAATGGATCAGTATGCTTACTGCCATGAAATTGTGCACAAAGATTCTTAAATTATGCCATAAAGTTTGCTCCCTTGTGCTTTTGTTTTTGGATTCAATAGAAAAAGGGAAATTTGAAACATGTGACTAAATAAGGGCTAGTTGGCACTAGTACTACGTTTTAATGTTTATTGTTCAGTATATATTTTCTTACTTACAGTTATAGTCATATAGCTCAATTTCATATAGGAAAGTGATTTCTGTGCATTTTTTAAATCTTGTATTGCGTAAATCACATTAGAATTAAGTTAAAAATAAACAGAGTATTCGAGAAGTAGAAAAACGAGTGTGCATAAATTGCTTCACATTGCAAATATATGTATTAGGTTTGTGATAATGCGAGACAGTTACTTATTATACCAACTGAGAGTTGTATACATATCAAACTGTAATACATCTTAGAAAGAATAACTACTCATCTCAAAAACTCGTTTGTAGAGAAAAAGAATGACTACAATTTTAAATGAGTAGAAATGACTACTTATTCACAGTGAAGAATGAATGTTATTTATATGGGAAACTAGATTCTTGATTTATAAATGTGAACCCTTTCCCATTAATTAGCAGTTTCGAATCATAAAAGCTAGCTAATACATTTCCTAATTTCAAATGCATGATTTCAACGGATAGATTTTTTGTTTTGTTTTGTTTTGTTATTCTTTTTTTCTTCACATATAAACTAAGGATAATGCTAGGGACATTAAATTTGTGAACAAGACTTTGTAAGCTAAATAACATGAAAGTTGATGATTGGATTATTACTTAACCATTGATAAACGTGCTTATTTTTATAGGTGACACATCATTTAGTTTGGAAATTTTGTCTACAAATTTTGTCTCCCTAGCATTACCCTTAATATAAATATGACATAATTTTTCTCCAAAAACTTGTATCATTCAGAAACTTCTCAATTTTTGTTTCATTTGCCAAATTTGTTATTTGTAACATTTTTTTTTGTCTATTTGCTTGCATCCTTTTCTACCAATGGCGGAAAAATCACAAAAAGGCACAAATTACTCGATTGAGGAAGATGTATCGCTAAGTTGAGCATGGATTGTGATTAGTGAAGATCCAATTGTTGGGAAAAATGAAGCTGGGACAAATTGTTTAAAAAAAAATGTTGTGCTTTGTGTTTAATTTTTTAGGTTGAAAAGTTTATAAAAAAAAAGTGATGATGAAATTTAACATTGGTAGTTTAGAGACATAAACCTAAAACATAAATAAACCAATGGATGAGATTGTGATGAAAGAACCTAATCCAACGGTGCATAAGCAATGTTCTAAAAAACGCCCTAGGCGCATTGGAACTGAGGCGATTTTGTGCAAAACGGCTGGAAAAATCGGGGTGGCTTTAGGCGGTGCTAGGTAGCTGGGTGGTTTTTTATTTTATTTATTTTATGAAATTTGTTTAAAATCTAAGTTCTAATTATACCTTGAAATTTTGTTAATTTTATAGAATAGGTGTGTTGTGTATCAACTTAAATTCCGGGATGCTAAAGATGAGTATCTTACATTACTAAATTTCTTTATTTTCCTCCTATTTTCCATTTTATGTTGTTTTAAATTGTGAACTTGTTGTACATGTGTCATCCTACAATACTCCTCACTATGGTTATATAGCATATATGCTTAATGTGTTTTTAAATTTTGGACTTGTTGGATACTGTTTTTGCATTTTATCATTCTTTTATTATCTTATGCATGTATTTCATATAAGTATAATTTTTTGTAAATGTCAATATAAACTTATTTACAAGATATATAAGAAATTTACCTAAATCCGCTTAGGCGCTAGGTGCTAGCCCGCCGCCCGACCAACGGTGGAGCTAGTAACAGGGCTAAGGTGGGCTCTAGCATAGGGAGAGTTTAAGTTGTTTAAGGTTAAAAATACTGATTGACACACCTCGACCTAAAATCAAGGCGTGTTGCCCGTCACGTGAGGGTGATGTAGCCATGTGCACAGTGCGGAAGCAATAAGGATATGAAATATACAAATAAATAAGAACCGAAAGCTAATTAATGTGCACTAATAAGTAGAAAGTGCTAGGAATGAGATACAAGTGTAAATACACCTAATTAGAGCATAGAAGTTTAGGTGCATTCCAGTAGGACAAGTACTAGTTATACAGTACCAGAAGAAGTCCTACGAACATTATACTTTGTCAGAACCGCCAAGATCCGCAAATGTCACCAACAACAAGTCTACCTAAAACCTGGAGGGGCGCAAAACAGAAAGTGTGAGTGGGCAAAAACAAAGCTTTTCAAAATCATTTCATTTACCAAATGCTCTAACCCCTCGCCCGTAAAACATGTATAATTTTCCCATAAATGGAATATATATATATATATATATATATATATATATATATATATATATCAAATCATGCTTCACATATCCAAAATCATAAGTATCCCATGCCAAAAATATAAAACAGAATAAGTAACTCAAGTGAAAATAAATTCATGGAAAATAACATATTAGCTGGAACCCCTGCAAAAGTCTGTACGGTTAAATTCATAGCTCAATAATCAATCTAGCTGGAGTCACTACAAGTGACCTATACGGCACTACACTGCACACTAGTCGGAACCACTGAAAGGGTCTGTACGACAAGACTGGGTGTAATATAGTTATGCTCAATGCTACGCACTCATGATAGCTATGCGATAAATCGCTAGTCACCTATGAGTCGGAACCACCTATGATGGTCTGTACGACAAGATTGTGCACCTAAATTGGATCCAATGTGAGCATAGGGTGCAGGATGTGACATTATAAACAGGCATGTACCATATCTCTGGCTAAATCACAATCACCTGGGGTGCAGGTTTATGAGCTTTCAATCACATGTCATATTATAAATATCTCATATAATAAAACATAACTCATCTGGTACTTACCTGAGCGTCCATAGCACCAATTCATATTATACATCATATATTAATTCATATGCTGAATATAAATTTATATGCATGGCATTTCAAAGCATACTTTCATTTAAACGCATTTTCTGGGATATCAAGTATATAAGTATATACTGAAAACCAAAAGCCCACTCACTGGTATGTCGAAGGGTCGTAGCGCCCGAGTCATCCTTGACTGCGCTTGTCCTCGGGATAAGTCTTCTCTATATGAGAAACAACTATAAAAACGTTAATTTAAAGCACATAACCAATACTAGCTAATAAATTCTCATACATTGCTCAACTGAGGTATATAAATATACCATCGTGACCTACACAACTCCATGAACATGCTCAAAATTTTAAAATAATTTTTGGAGCCCTCACTCGCTGACAAGGGCACGGCCCTACGCACGACCACACGCAAGGAACCTTAACGGAATCCCTAACCCCGTTAGGAATATTTCGTTAAAAAGTAACAGAAACAGTTAATTTTACCTGACGGCATCAGAATATTCCGTCAAACTTTGACGGAATATTATCTGTCTTTTACCTTCGAACTTCGGCGACCGTCGCCGTCGCCGGAAACTGGAAAATCTTAAAATCCTTGTATCTCAGTCATTTCTTACCCAAAACTCATGAAATTGGTCTCAATTTAAGCTTATAACTAGAAGAACACATCCTTCCCAACTTCAAGGCATGAAATCCATGAAAACTTGCCGGTGAAAGCTCAATAATTCGGCAAAAACTTAGAACTCGTTGAATTCGATTTCCCGACATCCAAATCGCTTCGTTTTTCTTCTCCAAGCTTTGTGAGGATGATTCAAAGCTCCCAATGTCCTTAAAAACTCCTAAAAACCTCACATTAATTAGTGCATGAACACTGCATGAAATATGGGGTTAGAGTTCTTAGGGTTTTTGAAACTTTCAAGTTCTAAAAATAGCATATACGAACTCAGAAGCTTATAAGGAGTTTGAATCTTACCTTCTTGATGTCGATCCGCATCTGAATGAGAGGGTTTGAGATTTGTCCGTACACTTGTACGGACGTTGCAGAAAAATAGAAAGGGAGGGGAGAGAGAGTGCACAGGGAAAAGGTTGGGTGTGTGGTGGTCCTACTTGGTCTTCCAATACACAAAACAAACACTTTAAGTCCTAAGTGTTCCAAAACTTAGGAAAATCTTTGAATTGGTCCAAATAAAACTTAACCCACATAACCACACAATACGTCCAAGGGTAAATAAGTAATTTCACACCGTCGAAAATAAATAATTCGGGATGGGCTGTGAAAATGATAATTTAGATTATTTTATTATTTTTAATTGTTATAGCCCACCCAATAAGTAAAAGTTCTGAACAATATGATTACTTTTAGAAAAAGTAAGAGTTAATAAATATTAAATAAATTATTTACTTCAATCAATATCAAAATTTATTATTATTATATTTCAAATCGTACACACACATTGGTAGTCTGACACACACGTCCTATTAAGTCTTTTTATTTGAATAGTTTCTAGAGAGTAGTATAGTGATTAGTTTAGGAGTAGAGTAGTCATCTCATCCGGTTTTAAAAAGTAAATTTAATATTTTATAAATTTAGGTTTCCTAGGAGTAGACTAGTTTATTATTTTATTTCGACTTTTGGGGTACAACACAGTGACCCTCTTTCACTTTCAGAAAAGCCTTTGTCCCGTCTCGACCTCTCGTCTCTGCACTGCAGTTCACAGAAACCAAGCATAGAATACAAGTGAGAAAACTTGTGGATTTTTCTTATCAATAGGTAAGTTTTTAACCACTTTATTCTTATGTCTTGATGAATTTATTTGTTTATTTCTTTACTTTTAAGAATTTGTACTTTAAAAATTTTAATTCAAGTTTAATATTTTTTTTTGATAGTCTGATGATTTCTGAGAAATATAATTTATTATATAAACTTGCATTATTGTTGTTCAAATTGTTATGTTAACGTTCAATGAAGAGGTTAAGAACTATTGATTCATTTTTTTAAAAAGAGAGATGATGGTGGTGATAAATTAGAGAGTGATATACCTTCTGCATCTAATGATAACGCATCAATATCAACTAAGCAGCCTCATGATTCTCACCAGACATTTAATATAATTGAACCTCAAGAAAAAGTTTTTGATGTTGCTTCTTTGGAATTGGAACGAAACCCGGGGAAACAGATTCAATTACATGAGCAGCCTATTAATCAACAAGATGAAGTTCGACGTGCTTATATCAAAGCTGGGCCTTACTAACCAAAACTTCTAGAGTATCCTAGGTCTCGGTTTGGATCACAATATCGTCGATTTCAGTATTCTTGGTTTTCACAATTTCCATGGCTAGAATATTCTCTGACAACATATAGAGTATATTGTTTCCCATGCTTTCTTTTTGGGACTGGTCCAACAAGTCGTCCGACACTAACTATTGATGGGTTTAACAATTGGAAAAGAGTTAACGATGGAAAGAATTGTATATTTCTTTCTCATATTGGAGGTCCATCTTCATTACATAATACTTGTGTTTCACGTGTAAAGGAATTGATGAATCCATCTCAGCATGTTGACAAGGTTATTAATCGACAATCAAAAAAAGAAATTTTGAAGAATCGGTTGCGACTCAAAGCTACAGTTGAGTGTGTTTGATGGCTTACATTTCAAGCATGTCCTTTTAGAGGACATGATGAATCAGTGGGTTCGAAAAATCGTGGGAATTTTATTGAATTGGTAAAGCATACAACCAAGTTTAATGATAAGATGGTTGCAGTTGTTTTAGAAAATGCACCAAAAAATGCCAAATATTCCTCGCCCATGATCCAAAAGGAGGTTTTGAACATTATCGCCAACATAGTACGAAGTAAAATCCGTGAAGAAGTCGGGGATGGTGTTTTTTGTATTCTTGTTGATGAAGCATATGATATTGCTCACAGAGAGCAAATGGCCATTATTTTAAGATTTGTTGATAATGATGGTTTTCTATGAGAACGGTTTTTAGATATTGTGTGGGTTGAAGACACTACTGCACCAACACTTCATAGGGAGATAAAAAAAGTCCTTGCTTTCCATGAGTTGCCTATAAACAAGTTACGAGGTCAAGGCTACGATGGTGCAAGTAATATGCGAGGTCAGTGAAATGGGCTACAATCTTTATATATTAAAGAGTGTTCATCTGCTTATTATGTCCATTGTTTTTCTCATCAACTATAATTGGCATTAGTTGCAGCATCAAAAGAAGTATTTGTTATCTGGTTATTCTTTTCAGCATTAGGTTCAATTGTGAATGTTATTACTACTTCTCCAAAATGTCATACTCAACTGCAGGTTGCACACATAGTGAACATTGAAGAGTTGGTGGGTGCTGGTGAACTTGAGACGGGAAGATGAGCTAATCAAATCGGTACTATACATCGACCTGGAGCTACTTGTTAGGGTTCTCATTATGATTCAGTGTGTGACTTTATACATATGTACGACGCGTCTTGTACAATACTTGAGAACATAAAGAATGATATATCTGCTACAAACTCTTTACGTGAGGAAGCTACTGGTGCTTATAATGCAATCAGATCTTTTGAATTTACTTTCATCTTGCATCTATTGCAGGAGATCATGGGAATCATTGATATCCTTTGTCGCGAATTGTAAAATAAGTCACAAGACATTTTGAATGCTATGAACCTAGTCACTACTACAAAAGATGTCCTTCAGAAGTTGTGATTGGATGGTTGGGCTACCTTTATTGATAAAGTGAGTTTATTCTGCAAAAAACATGACGTTGATATGCCCGATATGAATGCTCAATACAAAGTAGGAACTGGTAGTTCTTGTCAGCAAACAGATCATATTACATTTGAGCATCATTATCACATTGATATCTTCAATAATGCACTAGATTTTCAGCTGGCAGAGCTAAATAGCAGGTTTAGTGAGGAGGCAATGGAACTTTTTAATCTCAGTTTAGCTTTAGAACCAAGAGAATCTTTTAAGGCGTTTAACATTGAACACATTTGTAAGCTTGCGGAGAAATTTTATCCTATGGATTTCACAGAAAAAGAAAAAGAGCTACATGTGTTGAGATGTGAGTTGAAAATCTATGAATCAAACATACCGCATCATCCCGTCTTTCAAAAAATGTCTACTACTTCGGAATTATGTCGGGGATCAGTTGAAACAAAGAGGTTCGAAAGGTACCATTTGATTGATAGGTTAATTCGACTTGTATTGACTCTTCCTATTTCTACAGCAACTACTGAACGAGCTTTTTTTAGCAATGAATCTTATTAAAACAAGACGTCGCAACAAGATGGAGAGTGAATTTCTAGTAGATTCAATGGTTGTGTACATTGAAAAAGAGCTTGCCGAAAAGATTGATTCAGAAGAAATAACAAAAGATTTCAATTCCATTAAGGATCGAAGGGCACAACTTGAATAGGTACTTTTTCTTTTATTTGTTAAGTTGTTATGACAAGATTGATGATGTATGTTTCTTTCTACTATAAGTTGCAACTTCAAATGTTTTCTTTGTTAAATCTAGTTGAAACTTGCTTTATTCATAGTTAAATTTCTTACTTTAAATTATTGCTTTCAGGTTTGTCATTGTGTAACTTTACGTAAGTAACAAAAAAATTTAACCATTTGATCTCCTAGTAATAATTTTAGTTAGCCCACTCACCAAATAATTCCTGGCTCCGCTATTGCGCCCGACTATCGCCTAGCGTTTTTTAGAACCTTGTGTATAAGTGATGCAATCTAGCTTTGTTAGAATTTGAATTTTTTTAGGTTGAAAGGCTCATAATTTTTTTTTAAGATAACATGTATAAGATTAACTTAAGAAAAGTTAAAACAAAAATAAATTTAATGTGTAATCAAATTACTACATAAAGAAATATATAGCCCTATATAGAGTCTAAAAGATATATAGACTTCCAATGAAAAATATTCTTTTTTAGAGTCCTAAAGATTCATCGAAACTCTAAAATGAGTTATATCCACAACTTTTTTAGTCTCATATAAAACCTCTCATTAGGATGCTCTAAGAATCAAAGGGCCACAGTAACCTTACCATATAAAGCACATCCCTATTCGTGTAGTATGCATGTAGGGTTAGGTCAATTGGAAGATACCCCAAGTAACCAAGAGATTTTTTAGCATGAGCGGAATACGAAATGGTATTTGTCATTATGCAGATGGTAGAATATATGTGTTAAAAAGTTAATATCTTAAAAAAAAAAAAAATTGACCATTTATATAAAAACACGTGACGTACCATCCGTATTCCAATTACAAAGAAATTTTTTTCCAAATAACCCAGCAACACAGCAAAGTTGCCATTAAAGGATAAGGGTGGTGGTGGGCTCCGAGACACCTAATAAAACACGTTGGCGATCACAAATGTAATGCCAAATGGTTATACACCCAGATAACGACAAATCCGTACTTGCTTCGATCTCCTGCATTAGTTTATTAGATTTGCCAGGTTGCCCTGGCATTTCTTCAACGTTCACAAGGAACCCTGAAAAAAGGAGGAAAATAAATGGACAAATGGCATGTAGCCTTGTAGGTAGCTTAATTCCCCCATTCGTGGGAATTAGAGCTATTAGTAATTTTGTAATTTTCATTAAACAAAAAGATACGGATCTCAACCATTCAATTTTATCGGTATTATTTAGATGGATCGTGTTTCAAATTTCCAGGACCTACTCAATTTGTATTGTATTCATCAGCTGTGCTGTCAACGTTCGTTTTTCTTACTGGTCTGCCGGAGTTTTTCAGATTCTTAGGTTAATGGCTACTAGGTTTACAGGAGGATATATTGGGATATGACTATAAACCTTTGGTTGTCGTTACTGTGTTTGTTTGACCGTCAAGATGTTAGAGATATGTAGGATTCTTAGCAAATTAAAAATAAGTCCAAAGATCACGTACACCTCATTTGATAATTACTGCATTTGCTTATGGACAGAGAAATGCTGTCTTGACTCACTTTTACAGACTCTCCGCATTCGTGAGTGGTGAGTTTGTTTGAACTTCTCCTAAGTTATCCGATGAATGCGTTCAGAAATCATATGATTTGCAAGTGACTTGTAAATCAATTGATTAACAAAATTCGTCTTTGTATTTGAGGTCTTGTAGTGTTCGAATTTTCTTCTCCATAATTTAAATAAATTATGTGACATCCCACATCGTCCAAGGAGTGATCCTTAAATGTATATTCACATCCCTACCTAGCATGAAGCCTTTTGGAAGCTCACTGACTTCGGGTTTCATCGGAACTCCAAAGTTAAGCGAGAAGGTGGCCTAAGCACTCCTAGGATGGGTGACCCACTGGGAAGTTGATCGTGAGTTCCCAAAAACAAAACCGTGAGGGAATGGTAAGCCCAAAGCAGACAATATCGTGCTACGGCGATAGAACGGGCTCGAGATGTGACAAATTAAGTCCATCCAATTTGATACGTAAAATCTTTAAAGTTGCATTCTTAAAAATATTATGAATAAACGAGATCAAACTTGTAACTAAATTAGTTTGAAAAAGAGTTTCCCAATGCATTTGTCCTATAAGAAAGAACAGGTGTCTTGCAAATAAAATTTCACCATACACAGGAGAAAATTTTTATTGTGATCGGAACACGGGTGATATATCACGTGTTTTTATATAAGTGGTTGGAAATTGTACTTTTTAAGTTATAAACTTTTGTACACACATATCCTACTATTTGTATAGTGATACGTGGTGTACCATCCCATGTTCTGGTCACATTGAAAAATCTCTCCATACACAGAGACACCAACACTTACATAGAGATATAGGAAGCCTTTAAAGGAAGGAATCCCCATTTTTTCTATAAAAAATGAGAATTAGTTGTTGGACCCTATACTATACTGAACTTTAACGATCTGAATCGTCTATTTTTCAAATTGCAGCTCATAGATCATCTTTGCAAAATATTAGTCAAATGAGAAATATTTGAGATATTAATTGAGTTCAAAGATATTAACAAATACTTTATTTTCTAAGAAACATTGAAATTTCATTTTAATAATTAAATAGGCTAATGGTTTCCGATTGAATTGAATTTTTATAATGATGATCTAAGAATCGAAACTTACAAGATAGATGGTTCAGATCATTGATGTTCGATGTGGAGTAGGTTCCACAACTAATCTCCATTATTTGAAAAAAAATGAAAATCTCTTATCTTAAAAGGCCTGATATAAGATATATGACATATCTATAGTACCACTATAATAAGATGCATTAATTTAGGGGTATTCCAGTGTACTGGGCTTGTATGATACCTTCATAACTGTTGGGACTTGTGAGGGACTCTTGTCCCACATTGCTCATACACACTTTCCAATTCCTCTTTATAAGTGAGTTCCCTCACTTATTGTTTGCAAAGAATTAGACCAAAGTCATGGACCTTGGGTCTTGGATTTGGAGGGTTTCGGTATATATTAATTGTCAAAGATGGGCCTTGGACTTGGAGGGTTTTGGTGTATATATTAATTGTCAAAGATGAGCCTTGAGATTTGGAGGGTTTGGGCTTGGACAGATGAAAAACACAAGTACAATTTTACGTTTTTGATTTTACGATTCAATTTTTCTAAAAGGATAAGACTGTTTACGAAAATAGTTACATCCTTTCTAAAAGGATAGGAATGAACGCCATAACTGTTGTAAAACACCATTATAAATGGTTGTGATATCAAAAACAAAAATCATACAATTCAATCGCTCTTCCATTTCACCTTCACAAAGAAACACATAGTAAATTCGCCAAGAATTCAAGTTCGAGTGCAAGAACTTGGATTAGATAGTTGTAACATGCAAGATAGACGTTCGTGAACTACTGCACTAGTGTAGGGGCGTATTTCTGTTTTAGAAGATTGCTACTGAAAGCCTGATCTTTCAAAATCAAGTTAATGATTATTGTTGCGATTTTCTATGCAATTTTATTAAGTTTTCAAATTCTGGTATGTTGATTATATATAATGAAATTGTAATTTGAAATAAATTGTGCAATTATTACATATTTTATAATTGATATTTGATTGGTTCTAACAATCACAATTTATATATGTTCGAGTTGGGGAAAGCAAGTGTGACTGTGCGAGTTAAAAAAAATTTGGTATAAGTAAGAATCAATTAGCTTATCATCAGCTTGGCGGCAGGTGTAATTACTATTATTATTCTTGCCGGTCAAAAAGGGAGAAAGCAGTGTCTAATTTTGACCATTTCATTAATTAGCTAATCATGTAACATGTGAATATAATTTGAAGCTTGCAGGGCTCTGCCACGTGATTACTTTATTCCAACTAAGACAAAGATAAACTGACTACAGATAAGATAATATCATCATAGCACATGCTTAAGGGCCCAAAGGAAGTTCTTAAACCACAGAAATAAAAAAGATAGCTGTAAACCAAAGACTGTAAGCATGCGTCTTAAATTGATGCATGTAAGCATGAATGTTAGTAATTAATCATTTTTCTTCTAATTAAAGCCAAATTGATTGCTATATAACTTGTAATTCTTGATATTCGAACATAAGATGTTTTACTTATAAGCAAAGAATAATACTACCATATCGTAGTACTAAGTGATTCTCCTTTAAGTTACAAGCCAACAACACCTAGCTTGACAACTATGGGTTTAGGACTTAGGGTTAAAGTAATTAATAAAAAAAATTAAATAAAGTTCTCATGCTGCATCGGTAGGGAGACTGTTTTGCTCATCAGTCTGTCGCCCTAGCCTAGCAGATAACTCTAGCAGATAACTGATGGACTTCTCCCTTATAGGGTGCGTTTGTTGCATCTCCTTAAGTGGGACTGACTTGGATTGGCTTAAGTAGGATTATAATCCTACGTTTGGTAGTGTCTTGGACTACAATAAATGAGACTGGCCTCGACTAGGAGGCGGTCTATGCTTTGCTAAACCTCATTAGTTAGTCTCAAGCTTTCGCTTGGTATTAAGTGGGACTAGCCGCTAGCAACACCCAGACCCTCTCGCTTGCTAAACCCTAACATTCAGTCCCTGGGCTTCTAACTTCTTTCTTCTGCGGCGCCACCACTATGGCTAGGTAGTCAGTAGTGCTTTCTTTCCTGTGGCCCGATGTAGCCACACCTACTACTTAAATGTCAAAATTCGACACGGCCTGCTATCTACACCCACCGCCGAAATCTCAAAATCTTGTATTTTTTTTAGCGCAGAGTTGCAGATGGCAGAAAGAACCACCAAAATCCACCCAGATCTATATCATTTGCCATTAGTTGGGGAAGGAGTAGAGAAATGGATAGAGAAGGGGAGAGAAAGTTGTTAAGGGGACGAAGAGAAATGGAGAGATGGAAAAACAAAAAGAAGGAGATAAGTAGAGAGGACGCAGATTCTCTACCCTCATGCTTCCCGTGCCCTCCTGTTTTGTATGGTCACGGTTAAGCCACGTCAACATTTTATATTTTTTTAATATAGAGATAATAAGACAAAAATGAATAGTAATATAAAATGTTGACGTGGCTTAACCGTGACCACACAAACAGGAGGGCACAAGAAGCGGGAGGGCAGAGAATTTGCCTCTAAGCAGGGACGGGACTGGACGGAGCCAATGAGGAGGTGCAAAGCAGGATTTTTTTGGAAAAACAAGGAAAAAAAAAATTGAAATAATAAAAAAAATATTATTAAATATGTATTAAAAAAATACAATATTGTAGTTTGTTAACTATCTAGCTTTTTAGTCCGACACTACACCAAACGCTTCACTAAGTTAGTCCAACTTAGTCTATTCTAAGCTAGTCTAGCTTAGACCTTGAAGCTAGTCCAGTCCGAGATTATTCGGTGCAACAAATGCACCCTTAGTTTCTCTAGAATCTTTCAATGATTTAGGCAACAAAAGCTCTTTGCAGACACCAGATCGATGTTAAGTCAACTTTCGGTGTTATCTTTTTTTGTAGGTTTTATGGTCAATCCCCTTGGACAAAAATTTACATCCATATGGTGAGTAGATGTTGTGTGATTAAAACTGGACGACAGAAACATTAAATAAAAGAGTATGGTATAAGCAACTCGAATGAATTAGTACCAAATATCAACGCCCTACTATCAACATTATATTGACATATTGGTATCAAATGCCAATGCCACATTAATAAAATCTATCAAGTATCTTTGACATATCAAACATCCAATGAATATGGACCTTTCCTCCAATGTGATTGACACTTTGATGTAGGGAGGAACATAGTGAGAAATAAAAATGAAATAAAATGAATAGATAGGATAGATAGGTGGGATTTACTAACACGCCCCAACCCCGATATCCTCATATATCAGGGTAGACACATGTCGACCGACACCCGAGGGTGACGAAGCCATTTTAAAACATACATGCTAATTAAAATATGAAGTTAGAGAGAAATATACTAATGCAAAATGGTGTTTAGAGCATACAACTAACCAAGAATAGTATGAAAGAATTATTATGAAAAGGTACGAACCGAGGAATGGGTCCTACCCAGAAGAAACTCGAAGATACCTAAGTGGAAGTGCCTTGACGCTGGGATAATATGCCTCAAATCTAAATCCTGAGGGGGCTCAAAACCAGAAAAGGTGAGTGGACCATAATCTATATTAGTACTAATAGTAATAAGAAAACCATTTTATTTATGAACATATAAACCCCCTGTTTTGAAAACACATATATATATAATACTACATAGTAGGTTTTTAAGAAAACCCTAGCATGCCATCAAATCATTCGTAAAACCAATGCGTATAAAACAATTCTCGGAAATAGTAGTATAGCCGCCTGAAGGCAAATACATAAATCTCATCAGTACTGTACTCTCTAGGTGTATCGTAGCCGCCCGAAGGTAAAGTTGTATGACACTGGGTTACGCTAGTGAAGAAATATATAACATCACACACTGACACTAGCCGTGGCTAGTGAAGTTGTCCGACATTGTTTTTGGCAGTGAAGCTGGGGGTATATCATATATCATATATCATATCTCACTCTTCCTCATCAACTGTGTCCTAATGCCATAGACATCTAGACCCGTGTTGTGTGGATGTATGATAACCCGCTATATAAGCACCGAAAACATACCTCAAAAATCTCATATCAATTCCAAAGCTCGAAAGCTCAAAACCTCATCTCATAAATCCTTTATAAATCGTATTCGTAAATCCATATAATTCCATATATGAAAATCCCATAACTCATAGCTCATACTTGGAAACTATAATATAAATCATATTCATAATCCATAGAGTTTCGTACATGAAAATCTAATAATTCATAACCTTAGGTAAAACGTAAGTGCGATAAATCATAACTATCTCGTAAACTGTAAATTTAGAAATTTGGAAAACAATATATAAAACATATTCAAATCATGAAATATGAAATGCATGCTAGGCTAATGTTTTATAAAAATATGTAGGTTTAGAAGGGGTCCACTCACAAGTTTTCCATTACCAGAGAGCCGCTTGAACTGGCGAGAATATTGTTACTTCTCACTGATGCACCTAACCACATATAGAAACCAATTAGTAAAACTTTATTCAAATGATGGAATTTCAGAAAACGAATAGCGGATTCAGGTTTGGCATGTCGAATAACCATAGGAGGGACCTCGGATTCCCCCACGCGCCGCCACGGGGCGGCAACCTGGATGGCCACGTGCAACCGCATACGCCGCCATTGAGATGGGTTGTCGAAAAAGTCGTTGGCTCCACCATCCACAATACTTGCGGCGAAGATGTGTGTGCTCACACGCAAGTCACCACGCGCCGACCGTGGAAGCTAGCTTGGGTTTGGGTCAGGTCGAATCCAGGTTAGGGTAGCTGGGTTGGGCCTGGGTTACTGGGTTAATGGATTTAGGCTTATGCTAATAGGTCACATGGCCCAAAAGATTGGGAAGGTTTCAGATTGAGTTTTGGGCTAGACTAGGATTAGGGGTTGCGTTGACTCGATTGGCTTTGCAGGTCACCGGACCTAACGAAGGAAAACACTGGGATTCCAAGGGTTTTCAAGAGGAAATTTCCCCAGCTCCGATCTGGGGTCAAATCTCAACCATTTTTAATAAATCAAAACGACGCTAAGGATGTAAAGGACAAGATTATACCATTATGGTCTCCGTCGTAGCTGGAATTGGTCGGAAAATGACCGGTAAGTCTCGGTTTCCCTCGTCAAAATATGGGCACGTCTTCTCAGTGTTATAATTGCATCCAAACGCATGCAAACCACTTAAAAACATCCTAAACGCAACCCTAGACATGATCTACCAAGCCTTAGGAATGTTTAAGCCTCACATTCGTCCTAGACGGCGAGAACTTGCCTGGAAACTTTGTGTACAATGCAGTGAGAGAGAGGGAGGAGGGGGAGTCTCAGCCAATCTGGGGCCATGATGTGGTGGTGGGGTCGTCGGTAATGTGAGCCACGGTGACGGTGCAGGTTATGCTGTTGTTGTTGCTTGTTTGTATATGTTCGAAGAAAGGGAGGGAGTAATAGAGACGAGGAGAAGAAAACAAGGAGAGAGACGAGGGAGAGATGAGAGGAAGATGAGGGTGGAAGGTGTTTCTTGGGGAGAGACAAGGAGAAAGGGAGAGAAAAAGAGAGAGGGAAAATTTTAGAGAGAGAGGAAGAACTCAGGAAGAAGAAAGGAACACCTCAAAAATGGGGAAGGAAATTACCATGTGTCAGCACGGGAGTGGTCCAAAGTGGAAAAAAATATCTCCACTTTGAAATTACCAAAATGCCCCACAACTTCGTAGTTCCATAAAACGCTCATCGTAACTCCAAATCTAATTTCGATTACGCTCACACGTTTGTAGCGATGAGTACTATGAGGATATGCCAAGGGAATGGATCACACATGACATGACAAGGCGGTCAACAAAAAGTCAACATATTTGCCTTAAAGGACATTTTCGTTATATTACATTTTAAAATTATAAAATTCGTAATAATTGGGGACGGGTCGTTACATTTACTATCTTAAAGTGGAAGGAGAGACTTGAAAACCCTAAGTCCTAAAAACTTAGCTTCTAGCACCACTCTGTAAAGTACAGAACTAGAAGAACAAAGCAACATACTGATAACCAAGAGCAAGGCAAGAAATGAATTTACAACTCAAATTTCAATATGATAATTCAAACAACTTCTACCACCTTTTTCCTTACAAATAAAGGATTTTATAGGCTTACAACTTAAAGTGGGAAATATGAAAAGACAAATGAAATAATAGCTTACAAGAAATATTCCAAAAACTGAAAAGACATAAGTAATCTGATTAGCTAGCACCACCAATGTATTAAAACATCTTCTTTATTTCAGAGATAAATTCATCTTCTGGTACTTAATTTCATGGCTCCATGCCAAATGCATCTTTCTATTTCATGTCATCACATCACACTTGCATCCCTTTTATTATCTTATTCTCTCTGTCTCTATCCCCATTCATTCAACCCAGTGCTTTAAAAAAGTTCAAGGCAGAAGGGGTATGATGACGACGACGAACAAGGTGTACATGGTGGTGTTGGTGTCAAAACTTGTACTGACCTTGATTGAGTTCAAGTTTAACACGTATTTGGTATGAGTGTTGCTTTTGATCTCAGTGCCACAAAATTGCTCAAGAGAAAAAGAACACAAGTGTGCCATTGTTGGTGGCAACCAACAAACAGTAATGTGTGTAGAGTTGTGTTGTGTTTCCGCTTAGATCTGACTTCTTAACCAAAACATTGTGCACCGAATGCAACATTGGTTTAGTTAATTTCATTTTTATGTGGAGCGAACGAGGACTTGAAATTGAGTGTGAGTGTTTGCCTAAATTATAATTGAAAATGAAAGTAGAAATGGAAATAAAACACGAAACATTCATGACTAGAAAAGTAATATTTGGGCTGATGAGCCAATCCACATGACTTGAAAAGTAATGAACTTTAAAATGCAAAAAAGGCCGTAAACTCTAGCAAGATTACTACCATGTATTGCCAGATAATATTAAAGGAGTCCAACGAGGTCATTGGTGTGGATTGGGCCGAGTAAGAAGCATTGCTCCAAAGAGGTGATCATGGTGGTTGAAATTGCACGTCAACCAAATCATACTACTGGGTGGAAGATCTATTAAGGTTTAAGACTTCATGCATTGTAGGCACGTTTGCTTTAAAGGAAGGTTTTGGATTGCAACTGAAGAGCTAAGGGTTTTTGCTGACTAGTAATTTGCTTGTGTTGAAGAGCAAATTGGTTGAATGAATAATCACTTGAGTTTTGTATAGTCGTAGAGATTGAATTTAACAAAGGCTCCGGGCTTGAAGGCATCTCATCCTACTTATAGGTAGCTGAGTAAGAGTGACCTCGATCATATAGCTAAGTTGAAGTGGGGATATCAGCATAAAAACGCTTACAAGAACTGCAATTCCTAGTTAGTGACCTTTTATTGATTCTTGTGGCACTTTGCATGATTGTTGTGGTGACCTCATTATGGCTGGTGACACATCCCTCATCATTTAATGAGGTAAGATGTTCCTTGGTATAGTCTTCCATGTGGGGTACGTGCTTTGGGGAGGGTCGAGTCCTAATATCCTAAGTTGGGCTATTAATTTGATGTAGGTTTGGCAATTCCTGACACGACCCGATAACCTGACACGACACGACACGATAACGAATCGGGTCTTTATCGGGTAACCCGATAAGCACCTGTTAAGATAATAGGTTGGTTTGGGTATACACGTGGGTAACACGATACACGATAAGCAAAATATTAATTTAATAATTTGATAACCCTAAAAAAATACTATAATAATTATATATATATTAAATTAAGTATTAAAAATTGGTGACAATTGGATCGGCTTAAATATACCATTCAATTTCTTAAGTGCTATAGGTGCAAAATAAATAAATTTAAATCTATTTAATATATATATATACACACACACCATTGAACTTGATGGGATACGAATTCTACAAAACTAATTTCAACGATCCAACTGTCAAATTTGTTTGTATATGCTTCCCGATCGCATCAGCAAAAAATCACGAAAAACAAACATTCAGAGATCAAGTAATTGGACAAAACTTTTCAACGGTTATCAACGAAAAATCATGATTTAACGGTTATTTTAACTCCGATTTTGATGATTTTTTACAACTACACTCCTTGACCCTATACGAATACAATGAATGAACTCGATCTTCAATTTAAAATATTTACACTAATGACTTAATGAAAGTATGAATAAACTCTTAAGTGTTAGTGAATCTATTGTTTTGATTGGATACACATTCTACGATACTAGTTTCAACGATCCAACCGTCAAACATGTTTGTATATACTTCGAGATCCAATACGCCAAAAATTGCAAAAAACAAACATTCAAAGATCAAGTAACGGGATAAAACTTTTCAACGGTTATCAACGAAAAATAACGATTTAACGGTTATTTTAACTCCGATTTTGATGATTTTTTACAGCTACACTCCTTAACCTTATATGAATACAACGAATGAACCCGATCTTCAATTTAAAATATTTACACTAGTAGATACCACAAAATCTTGTGTTATACTTAATGAAAGTATGAATAAACTCGTAAGTGTTAGTGAATCTATTGTTTTGATGGGATACGCATTCTACAAAACTAATTTCAGTGATCCAACCGACAAACTTGTTTGTATATGCTTTGAGATCGCATATGCTAAAAATCGCAAAAAACAAACATTCAGAGATCAAGTAATAGGACAAAACTTTTGGACGGTTATCAACAAAAAATTACGATTTAACGGTTATTTTAACTCTAATTTTGATGATTTTTTACAGCTACACTCCTTGACCCTGTATGAATACAATGAATGAACTCGATCTTCAATTTAAAATATTTACATTAGTGGATACCACAAAATCTTATGTTATACTTAATGAAAGTATGAATAAACTCTTAAGTGTTAGTGAATCTATTGTTTTGATGGGATACACATTCAGCGAAACTAGTTTCAACGATCCAACCGTCAAACATGTTTTTATATACTTCGAGATCGCATACGCCAAAAATTGCAAAACAAACTGTTGATGCACAAAATCAGCGAGGACTTTGGTACAACAGAAAGTGTTAGGTTTGTGACCTTCGCTTGGTTGCTTCGATCACTAGTGAAGATAAGTACGTAAATGAATAGGGACAAGGAAGCAAATACAAGATGTACGTGGTTCACCCAGATCGGCTACGTCCACGGAGTAGAGGAGTTCTCATTAATTGTGAAGGGTTTACACAAATACATAGGTTCAAGCTCTCATTTTGTGAGTTCTAGTGAATAGTTTAGTACAAAATGACATTAGAGATTATTGTGGGAGAATGATCCCTATTTATAGAAGAGAGTTTCTAGTTTTGTTCTAACATTGACACGTGTCGTGTTGTGATTGGCTTCTGATGTTGACACGTGTCGAGCTGTGATTGGCTTCTGATGTCGACACGTGTCGCATTGTGATTGGCCTCCTGGTTGAAGGGAAGCTCTTTTCTGGGTCCTTGACGGTATAACGTTGACCGGTGCTCAGTAGTTTCGGGATTGGTCAAGTATGGTACAAACAGTGCTCCTCTAAGTTCCCGAGTAAGGGAAGCTCCTCGGTTGGGGACTTGCAAGATCCAAGCCATTGAGTAATCACGAAACTTCTAAGTACTGAAGTGTGGTATCATTTTCACGTGCCTTATCTGTCTCATATGTAGATGTGGCATCTTCTCTGGAAGTACTTTTCCTCCATCCATAGGTGGTATCTTTAACCGATGAAGATGCACAAGGTAATGTATCAATTTCACTTGAAGCTTACTTGTAGTTTCGGGCTTGGTCAAGTGTGATACAAACCCTATAGTAGGAGTCCCCCAAGTCGCCGAGCTAGGAGATCTGCCGAAAGAGGTGACAGACAAGGTAAGCAGTCAAACTTCCAAGCAAGCAACCCAGGATCGGAGGTTCGACTTCGGCTTCCGGTTGATTGTTCTCCTTCTCATTGTCTCTCATTCAGCTGCCAGGATAAGGAGAAGCAAATGGAGAAGAGATGATATGAAATACTTTTGCTTTTGAAGAAGTAACTTTCCACAGACTTATTCTTGAACTGTGCTAGAGGGTTTTCTGGTTCCCTTCAGAGTATAAGGCCGACTCAAGAATTTGAAGGTCAAAACAAGTCCATCAAATCTAGAGTACGTTCGACCTTGATGATATGGGATACTTTTGCTGTTGACGGAATAGTGAATGTGGTATGGAAAGGTGTCGTGCTGTAGTGATCTGTTTCAGCTCACCGTTGAACCTTCTGCTTCAATCTTTTGCATGGCAGAAGTGGTGTGCAACCTTTGCATTTAAATGGTCCTTCAGAACATTCCTTCATAGTGACTCATCCACGCTTGGCAGCTTCAGTGTAAAGAGCCAATATCTGATCAACTATCATGAGGTATGTGCCGGTGGAATTCATGACCTTGACAGCAGTTGAGGATGAGTTCTCGAGAGCAATGCTAAGTAAGCAACCAGGCAAAGGTCTCAGGCAGTTAGTTCCAGATTGGAGGTTTGATTTCAGGTTCCGACTGACTGCTCTTTTTCTCTTTGTCCTGCAGGTGTGGACAAGGACGAAGACAAGGACAGGGAGAAAGCATGATATGGGATACTCTTGCTTTTGACCCTAATGATATGAGATACTCTTGTTCTTGGTGTGGCTTATTTGCTGAGGTATTATCGGGGGGAAATAAAGCTGAGTATTTCGAGAGGTTATGTTGAGGGTGCATTCTCGAATGCGAGAAAGGGTTGAGCATTTTTGCAGGTTTGCCTGTCCGTTGAGGAGGGAGGTCGATGTATATAGGGATTTCCCAATAACAAGTAGTAATGCTATTCCTTTACCCTTCTTGGTCACAACAATGTAGTGGGAGCTACCGGCTTCACGTGTTTTAACTTTGTCAGAGCACTTTGAAAAAATGGTATGTGGTATCTGGAAAGCTGATGTTGCGTGTGAAGATTACAGACAAGCTTTATCTAAGGAAATCTGGCTCTCGAAGTTCTGAGAGCTGTGCCTCTTCGGTTTTTGAACAAGCAATCCCGTCGGGGATCTGGCTCTCGAGATTCGGAAAGTGGTGCCGCTTCGATTTTTGAGAAAGTAATTATGTTGAGAGTCTTTTCTCGAATGTGAGTAAAGTTTGGACATTCTTGCTAGCCTGTCTTGCCACGGAACACGGAGGTCGACACACATAGGGACTTTCTAGTTGTCAAGCAGTGGTGCTGTTCCTTTACCCTTGTGGGTATTAGTAGGGTAGCTGGAACTTCGAAATTCTCGTGCCTGAACTTTGTCAGAGATCTTTGGCAAAGTTATATGTGGTACCCGAGGAGTTGATGGTGCGTGTGGAGAGTGGTGATTGAACAGTAAGATTCACGTGCTTTCTACTTCACCAGAAATCTTCGACAGATTGCCTGTAATTTCCGCAAAGCTGAGTGTGCATGTGACAGGTGCTGACGAGGCTGAAAAAGCAGGTGCTTCTTCGATTTCTGAGATCGGCCCTCGTGGTCTCTAAGTAGCCCAGCTTTTGAGAAAGCAAACGCCTCTTCGATTTCTGAAGCTCCGTCGAGTGCAGATTTTTATAGAGGCTGGCATTAAGTTCCACAGCACACCTGAATCTCCACCAGTAGAAGCTCCCTTCTTGCACTTCTAAGATCTTGATTTGTCTGACCTCTTATCTCTTCAACACCTTTGAAAATGTCTGGCCCCTCCGACCGTCGTTTTGACTTGAACCTTGAAGAAGAGGCAACCACGCCTTCTCCAGACAACATATGGCGCCCATCCTTCATATCCTCTACTGGTCCTCTTACCGTTGGGGATTATGTGATGAAGAATGATATGACCGCTGCGGTGGTGGCCAGGAACCTTCTCACTCCCAGAGATAACAGACTACTTTCCAAACGGTCTGATGAGTTGGCTGTTAAGGATTCTCTAGCTCTTAGTGTTCAGTGTGCAGCTTCTGTGTCTAATATGGCCCAACGCCTATTTGCTAGAATCCGCCAAGTTGAATCATTGGTTGCTGAAGTGATAAGTCTCAAACAGGAGATTAGAGGGCTCAAGGATGAGAATAAACAGTTGCACAGGCTCGCGCATGACTATGCTACAAACATGAAGAGGAAACTTGACCAGATGCAGGAATCTGATGGTCAGGCTTTACTTGATCATAAAAGGTTTGTGGGTTTGTTCCAAAGGCATTTATTGCCTTCGTCTTCTGGGGCTGTACCGCATAATGAAGCTCCAAATGATCAACCTCCAATGCCTCCTCCTTCTGGGGTTCTTTCCAGTACTGAGGCTCCGGATAACCACCCTCCGGTGCTTTCTCTTTCTGGGGCTCTACCGACTGCTGAGACTTCCCCTAAGAAACATTTGTGAAGGCTCCCTCTTGTTTGTTTATTTTGATTCATGTATATGTACATATTTGTAACTTATCGGGAATATCAATAAACAATATTTGCTTCATTTCAACGTATTGTGTTAAATACACCAAGGCCTTCTTCACTAAGTTCTTTGAATTTTTCCTTTTGTTGAAGCTTGTATGTTGAAACTTTGTGAGTGAAGCATGTAGGTTGAGGTAGTGCTCCCTTAATTTCCTGAGTGAGGAAAACTTCTCGTTTGGAGACTTGAAAAATCCAAGTCACTAAGTGGTCGTGAGACTTCCGAGTATCAAGGTGCAGTAGCATATGGTAGGAGTCCCCCAAGTCTCTGGTCGAGGGAGTTGACGAATGAGGCATTTCCTTTCTAAGTGGTAGCCCAAAACTCCTTCTTCATATATATTTGTTATGAAAGTTGTTAGGCCCAAAGAAGAGGAGGCCTAGGCAATTTTTTTTTTTTTTTTTTGAATTTTCAGATTTCCGGATTTTTGAATTTTTGAATTTCCGAAAAAATAAAAAATAAAAATAATATATATATATATTTAAAAGCTTTGTTGGTGAAGCTTTGGTGTTGAAGCTTTGTAGGTGAAGCTTTGAGGTTGAAGCTTTGTTGGGCATCATGAATTGATTTTGCTTCACACTATCTTGATGAAGAGTGTGTGAAGCTTTTATATGTTTTGGTGTTGAAATTTTGTATTGTAAGTGAAGCTTTGGTGTTGAAGCTTTATAGGTGAAGCTTTGGTGTTGAAGGGTTGAAGCTTTATAGGTAAAGCTTTTGGTGTTAAAGCTTTATAGGTGAAGCTTTGGGGTTGAAGCTTTATAGGTGAAGCTTTTGTTGGCACCATAAATTAATTTTGCTTCACACTATCTTGATGAAGATAGTGCAAAGCTTTTGAGATTGATATTTGTCCTCCATTGATGAAGCTTTTGTTGGCACCATAAATTGATTTTGCTTCACACTATCTTGATGAAGATAGTGCAAAGCTTTTGAGATTGATATTTGTCCTCCATTGATGAAGCTTTTGTTGGCACCATAAATTGATTTTTCTTCACACTATCTTGATGAAGATAGTGCAAAGCTTTTGAAATTGATATTTGTCCTCCATTGATGAAGCTTTTGTTGGCACCATAAATTGATTTTGCTTCACACTATCTTGATGAAGATAGTGCGAAGCTTTTGAGGATTGTAGTTGTGTTCCATTGATGAAGCTTTTGTTGGCACCATAAATTGATTTTGCTTCACACTATCTTGATGAAGATAGTGCGAAGCTTTTGAGGATTGTAGTTGTGTTCCATTGATGAAGCTTTGTTGAATTTCCCAATTTCCAATTTCCTATTTTTTTGTTTTTTTTTTGTTTTTGTTTTTGTTTTTGTTTTTTTGTTTTTTGTTTATTTATTTTTTTTTGGGAAAACTACAAATTTGAAAATGTGGGAGAGACAACGTATACAAATTTTGCTTCCATACTGTTAAGCGAGAGATTGTGATGCAAGCCACATCTTGTAGTAGTCGAAGGTTTGGATGAACCATATAAATTGAATTTGCTTCGAACAGTCTTGATCAAGAGCGTTTGAAGCTTTCTATGAGTTGTAGTGTTTGCATTGTTACAGAGGAGAAATGTCTAAAGCAGATGCAAGAGGGCTGAAGAGCTTGATCTTCGTATACCATGCACTGAAGCCATTGTTGGCTTGCAATAAGACTTTGTTGGTGACTATAGCTCTTGTTAGGCATAAGTGCTCCCCTAGTTGAGTTGTAAAGCTTGATGGTTTTTGATTATTTGTGAATGCTAGGAGTTCACATGTACAAGTTGTACCACTCGTCTTCTGGTTAGTGGAATGAATGGTGGATTGCTTTCATCACTTGGTTGGTGGTACGAATGTGAATTCCTTAATCACCTTTCATCACATTTCATCATCTGGTTGGTGACATGAAGGAGAGTATGCGTTGTACATTTCATCACCTGGTTGGTGGCATGAAGGAAAGTACGCGTTGTACATTTCATCACCTGGTTGGTGGCATGAAGATGAGTTCCTTCTTCACCTGATTGGTGATAAGGGTGGCAAGTTTCCAAATAATATTAGAGTACGGGTTGTACATTTCATCACCTAGTTGGTGGTACGAAGGTGAGTTCTTTCATCACCTAGTTGGTGAGAATAAGGGCAAGGTGTCGAGGCACATTGTGGCAAATGTCGAATGACACAAAGTGTGTTGAACCCTTTCGAAGCACAGTTGGCTTATGTATGGATGTGTTGAAATGTATGATGTTTATGCATGAATGTGTTGGAATGTATGATGTTTATGTATGAATGTATTGGAATGTATGATGTTTATGTATGAATGTGTTGGAATGTATGATGTTTATGTATGAATGTGTTGGAATGTATGATGTAGATCCTTTGTATAGTCTTGTTGACACATACTTAGATTTTGTTTTGTATTGGAAACATTTGCGTTGAAGCTTCAACACTTGACTGTTTCATTGCTCAGAATGGAAAAGAGTTTATGGCCGAGTTGGCTAAATCACCTCTTTATTGAATTCATACCAAATGGTCTTTGTTACATAGGATGCCGAACGGTTGTAGCTTAACACTTGTACAATGTGAGTCTATTTGTAATAGTACTTCAAGTGGTCAGCATTCCATGGATGGCCAAGGGTCTTGCCGTCGGAGTTTCTGAGCTTGTAGGAGCCAGGGCGACTGATGCCGACGACCTCGAACGGTCCGTTCCAGTTAGGACTGAGTGTTTCTTCACTCGGGACCCTATCACAGAGTAATCTTTTCTTCAGTACCCAGTCTCCCACTTTGAAAGAGCGAGGTTTGACCCTTGAGTCGTAGTAGTTGGAAATGCGCTGCTTGTAGGCGACATTCCTCAGGTGAGCCTGATTTCTGTGTTCCTCGACTAGATCCAGGTTGAGGGTGAGTTGTTTGTCGTTCTCACTCTGCATGTAATTTTGGATTCGGTATGTTGCTTGCTCAAGCTCAACCGGGACAACTGCTTCTGTACCAAAAGCAAGTGAGAATGGAGTTTCTCTTGTGGAAGTCCGATATGAAGTGCGGTATGACCAAAGAACTTGGGGCACGAATTCTGGCCAACAACCTTTAGCTTTATCCAAGCTAGTTTTCAGAGCGCGCTTGATTATTTTGTTAACGGCCTCGACTTGTCCATTAGACTGGGGATGGGCTGGAGAGGAAAAACATAAGTTGATGTTGAACTTAGAGCATAACATTTTGAACTTCTTGTTGTCGAACTGCCGCCCATTGTCCGTGACTATCGCATTGGGAATGCCGAATCTACAGAGGATGTTCTTCCATACGAAGTCTTCTATTTTCCCCTCAGTAATGGTTGCCAAGGGTTCTACTTCAGCCCACTTTGTGAAGTAGTCAACTGTAACGATTGCATAGCGGACCTTGCCCTTCCCTGCAGGCATTGGGCCGATCAAATCAAGTCCCCATTGGGCGAAGGGCCAAGGGCTGATCATAGGAGTGAGCGGCTTGAGAGGGGAGTGAGGGATAGTTGCGTAGCGTTGACACTTATCACATGAGCGAGATATTCTGATGGCATCTTGGTGGAGTGTTGGCCAATAGTATCCTTGGTGAAAAGTCTTGTGTGCTAGGGATCGAGACCCAGCATGATCTCCGCAGACTCCTTCATGTATTTCCCGAAGGACAATTTCCGCCTCCGCAGGTGTAAGGCATCTTAGGTAGGGCAGGGTAAAACCGCGCTTGTAGAGTTGGTCATTAATGATCAAGTAGCGAGCAGACTTGTATCGAATCTGCTTAGCTTGGACTTTGTCATTTGGGAGGGTGCCATGGGCAAGGAATTTATAAATTGGGGTGATCTAACTATCTCCTTGTTGTAAATTGCACACTTCCGGGACCATGGTGCTTGGTGCTGCCAACAATTCGACATGAATTTTTCTCCCAATCTTATCTTCCATTGCCGAGGCGAGGCGGGCTAAAGCGTCTGCATGACTGTTTGCCACTCGAGGAACTTGGGTGATCTGGTAGTGGAAGTGCTTGAGCAAAAGTTGTGTTTGCGCAAGATTTGCTGCCATGGAGCTATCCTTAGCATCAAAGTTGTTCGTGACTTGGTTGACCACTAATTGGGAGTCACTGAAGATATCAATTTGTTTAACTCCAAGATGCTTGGCCAAACGTAAGCCTGCTAGAAGGGCTTCGTATTCGGCCTCGTTGTTCGATGCCTTGAATTTGAAACAAAGAGCGTATTCTATCGCCACTTTGTCAGGGGTAGTGAGGACTAATCCTGCTCCGCAGCCCTATTGGTTGGATGAGCCATCAACATACAGACTCCATGCTGGGGTTGTTGATTCTATCTTCTGAGCTTCCGATGGTAATGAAGCTATTGCTTCAGGTGTAGAAGCAATGTCAACAGGATATGTGAAGTCGGCGATGAAATCTGCTACTGCTTGACCCTTTTCGGCTGGTTTTGGTTGGTAGGAGATGCCAAACTCACCCAATGTTATCGCCCATTTAATCAATTCGATCCTCAATTTAAAATATTTACGCTAGTGGATACCACAAAATCTTATGTCACGATGATCGATGAAAATTGAGGATTATGTAAAAGGAATAACATGCAAGCTTTGAGTTCAATTTGTAAGGTTTAAACTTTTGAGAAATGCTTCACAACCTTGAAAACAAAAACCCTTTCATTTTGCATATCCTTGCACATTTAATATTTTGTAATAGACTAGTAGTGTATGGATGTTTGTTTATTCGGCTCTTATTTTTTAGTGTAGATGTAGTACTTAAACGACAAATGTGTTTTAATGTTTTGAAGTAATCTTTATGTGGCAATGTGTGGTATGTGCAAATTTAAGAAAAATATTTTTTTCTTAACAGGTCATAATGGGTCATAACTGGTCAGGTCACTTTACCTGTTGGGTAAAGTGACCTGACCTGTTAAGAACCCGTTAAGATAACGGGTATGACACGACATGACCCGTTAAGATAACAGGTGTTATACGAAAATGACACGAACACAATAGACACGATCCGTTTACCAAGTCTAATATGATAGACCGTTGTTGCACGACTTTGCGTCATAAAAATAGTTTGACTCCTTAACAAATTATTTTTTATTATGGCCCAAACAAGTGGAGGAGAACATCTACCCATGTAGCATATATAATGTTAAAAGGGGAAAAATTAATCCAAATAGAAATAATTTTCAAGCATTATCTTCTTGGGATGTATTATCCACACAGCCCTTTTTACTTCTCACACATCCCTTTTTAATTTCTGTCCGTTGATCTTCTTCATTTCATCTTATCCGACGGCCTAAAATTAGAAGGTTGTGTGAGAAGTAAAAAAAAGTGTATGGATATCACACCTCTACCTCCTTTTGCAGACTCGCTTAAATTGAATTTGAAAATAATGCTCCTCTTTTAATTGCCACGTTCGTCACTAGAAAAGAAATGAACCATGTTGGTTTATGACCCCAAATGAATAAACAACTTGGGACTTTTAATTGCTTGACTATGACTGCCAGCCAAGGAAGAAAATATCGGTAATATCGGAAATATCGGTAGTCCGAAAACACGGAAATATCGATGGAAATATCGGGATAATATCGATATCGATAAAAATTACATGGAAACCACGGAAATTGTAAGAAAAACTTGGAAATTTTTATTGAAACTTTGCAGGATGTTTATTTAGTCAATTATCTATTAGTTTATCACAAAAAATTAGAATGAAATGCATTGCATGATGGATTTAACTGATTTAAGTTGATTATATAGCGAGCTGTCAAATATTGTGAGTGTAGAAAATATGTAGTAATTAATGAAAGAAGTTTAAACACACCATAATCATTTATATATAATGAATTAGTACAATATTTTACACTTTATACATTGCATGGTAAGATACATGAGTGACTAAGTACCACATAGAGTTCCTATGAGGTTCAAAATTTTCACTATCTTCATCATCTCTATGTGTAGAGTAAGTGTATTGTGAAGAGTAGTCAGCAACCATGACAATGACTTTCAAGAACCGAAACCCAAAAGTCAATAGGAAACCGAATACTTCGGTATTTTTCGGGATTTCGGGATTACCAAACAAATGGGATTTGGAAACCAATCCCATATCGAAAATTTCGGTATTTTTCGGGATGGTTTTGGTTTGGGACTTTTTCGGTTTGGTTTGGGATTTTTGAGAATTTTTTCCAACCATACTTGTAAGTGACCAAATAAAAAATAGAAAAATTAAAAACCACATGCCATTGACTAAGTAATTAATTGACACAATTTAAAATATAATACCACAAAAAATTTGGAATATGTGCAAATTTGTTTCTTGCAAAAAGAATTCAAAACAAAAACATATATATAAATAGTTTAGCATGTTTTCACAAAAACGTAAGTGGTATAGTGGTCAAGGCGCTGAAGGAGTTAGATGGGAGGAGTTCGAATCCCTTTATGTGCATGTTTGAGACTTTTCAGAAATTTTCAAATATTTTTAGGTTCATCTCGCGATATTATCTATAATATCGCGATACTATCGATATTTTCGCGATATTATAGCGATAATTAAAGAAATACTCGCGAAATATCGTTATATGAAAAAAACGATAATATCGGTGATATTTCACCGATATTATCGATATTTTCATCTATGCTGCCAGCTCATTCTTTTTAAAAGGTCAAAAAGGGCTTTGGGGTTACTTTGTAGTATGATTTAGTGGTATTCATCTTTAATTACAATATGCTAAGTCTTAAGTTCAACTTTTTTAAATGATAAGTTCGATAACAATGTATTATGACTAGTTCATTACAAAATTTAACATAAATTCTTTACCAATTGATGTAAATATACTCTTCCAAATTTTGATAGAAAAAATTATTTTAGTGCATGATGGAGAAACACCCGTCTTTATGATCACGTCTTGCTCGATCGGTCGTCAGACTCGTGTATATCAAATGCTCGCACTTTCCAATATCTAGAGGTTACCTTTTAGCCAAAATTTTCTTGTTTGATTTTGTTTTCCAGTTTTATGACCACTCTGCATGTCTTGCACTATGATTTAATCAGCGCTTCCATCAAGTGTTGAACTTTTATAATTGTTCTGGTCGGTGAGTAATTTCTTATGCCATATCACTTTTCTTACTTCCCCACTTAGTAGTGGGAAAATACTTTTTTGTTGTTGTTGTACATGACTTTTCTTACTTCTCTCTTGGTTACAAGTTTTACGATGGCCTAAACGAAACAAACAAACAAACAGCAACCCAACAGCCCGTCCCCTGGTAAAAACCCTGACCAATAAAAAGTAGATTTGGAGAATGCAAATAAATAATACCTGGCTACTCAAACTCTAATTATAAATACCCTATGTTTATAACTAGAACCGGTTATATTATAAGTCAATCTGTAAAAGTTATATATATGCAAAAATTCAATGAAAACCAAGATCGTTTAGTTATTGAACTGTATAAAAACATATAAACGGAAGTGGTAGAAGCATTACAAATTGTCTATTTATTTGCTACGTTGGTTGACTAAACGACCTTAGTTTATTTATTATTTTGTAGTTATGATCTTTATAGAGTGATTTATAATAAAAACTGCTCATTACAAGCCCCAAGTTTTGTGAACAGACACGAAGAATTTTAAGTAAGAGTTCATACTTATCATTGAGTAATCGATTATTGTTAAATTCAAACAGAGCAATTCTCCAATAAAAAAAATTAACAAAAGCACAATAAGATATCAAATCACTATTTAGGTACCTAGTTGGCAGGGTATTTACAAAATTAACATAATGAATAAATCTAATATTTAGGCACCTAGTTGGCATCGTCAGACTTGGGAAAGACAATAATAGTGTTTTGTTTTATAATTTCTATAGATCCGGTATCTCTTATTACCGGTCAAGTTGAAGCTGCCAATTTATTTATTTTTATGCACAATGATTTAACCATACGTCAACGACTGTGTAGTATGAAATAAGGTAGCCAGCCTTTTTTTATCACATTCCATTTGTAGTAATAATATACTTTCTGCAACTCAAGATAAAGGAGAAGGGTAAGCTTCCATATTTCTCTCCCTGTGAAATTAATCAATAGGGTTTCCTTATTTAAGTTCCATTCCTCAAGTTTCATATGGTTAACATTAGGCTGCAACTTCTTGTTTCATTTTTTTAACATAAATTGTAAACTGATATCCGACGGCGATTCTTTTGCTCTCCAGGACCATCTTGTCACTAGATTTGATTAAACAGGGGGAACTAGCTGAGCTGCATTAATATGGACGTATCATCAGCCAAATGGTTTTCTGACTCGGTAATTTTCTGACTTTTGAGTTCTGAGAATACATATGGTGTAATAACAAAATACAGTTTAATTATTAGCAATTAAATTGTAGCTTTTGTTATCTGTGAAGTATTTATATAAATTTATTTTAATATTTTTTTGTTCCAATTTGCAGGGAATGGACTACAGTTTCATTCCTCAATGCCACTTGAACGGTCTAGATGAAGGGTTTAATGCACATGATATTGGCACTGCCCTTGGGGAGAATTTCAAACATTCTTTTTCTGAGAGCTATTCCTCTTACTCAACTTTGACAACCAAAAACACCACCACCACCACGACCATCGCATCAAGTGGTTCATCCATTAATGAGACTTCTCATGGTACCAGCTTTGAGAGCCCAGCCAAACTGCTCAAGACTAGCAGCTGGAACTCTAGCATCACAGAAAATGTTTCACCAAAACCTTGTTCTTCCTCCTCCCAGATTCTTTCTTTTGAGAACTTGAACTCACCACTGCCTTCCAACCCTCAAAAGTTTTGTAATAAATTCGAGCCTGCGTTGAAGTCAAAGGATGAGGCACCATCCCAAATTAACATGCAGTTTTCACATGCTCAAGACTATGAAGCAAAAGGCTGTAGCCAGGGCACTAAGAGGCCTTGCCCAACAAGTAGAACACCTTCACATGCTCAAGACCACATAATGGCTGAAAGAAAGCGGAGAGAAAAGCTCAGCCAGCGCTTCATGGCTCTTTCTGCGATCGTTCCTGGCCTAAAGAAGGTACTGTATTTTTCTTGACAAAGATGATCAAAACCCCAATTTTTATACAAATTAGTACATGGTTTATTTAACACTTTGACGACAAAGCATATAAATATATATGTGTCTGGTAAACATTAGCCATTAGCTCGTTATCTTGTAATGTCAACGAATCATAGAATGGACTCTAACTAAGTATATAATATGTATGTTTATTAACACTGTAATATTTCAATTTCTTGGCTATAGATGGACAAAGCTTCTGTTCTTGGAGATGCTATAAAGCATGTGAAGCAGCTTCAAGAAAGGGTCAAAGTGCTTGAGGAAAGATCTAAGAAAAGAACTGTGGAATCCGTGGTATTTGTGAAAAATCCTCAACTCTCCGCTGATGATGACACCTCTTCATGTGATGAAAACTTTGATGGTTGCAGCCCAGACGAAGCTGCACTCCCAGAAATTGAAGCAAGAGTTTCAGAAAAGGATGTATTGATTCGAATCCACTGCGAGAAACAGAAAGGAGTTGTGGTGAAAATACTAAGCGAAATTGAAAAGCTTCAATTATCTGTGGTTAATAGCAGCATCTTCCCATTTGGGGCCTCCACTCTAGACATAACCATTATGTCTCAGGTATAACTTGTCGGTTATAACATCATCGAGTTATTAATGCTCTTTTGCCAGACTCTGTGTTGCTAGATTGTAAATCTCAATGATTGGTCATGTTGATATTTTGTGCGCCACATATTTACAGTAGCATCACAAACATCTGTCAAGAGTCTGGCAAGAGACGTTATCCAAACAAAATGCATGCCCTTTTTATAACTGATTGAATAAAAGTTTGCATTTCACCTGCAGATGGATGATGGATTCAATATGACAGTGAAGGATCTAGCAAGAAAGTTGCGAGTGGCTCTGTTGACGTTCATGTGAGATGCCATATGGGGCAGATATTCTAAGGATTCTGTTTCTGCAACCTGTACATTATCCGAATTACCTAAAATTTATCTTTTCCCAACCCTTTGCTACTAGCTAGCTACTTTTTTCCATACCTGTGATGTGAGTCTCCCTTATTTTCTGACATCCCCCATTTGGGTCTTTATTTTGCCGTGAGGGTTCTTGCTATATGTATTTTCTGGAGGGTTCTTTTTGTTCTTATTTTTGCGTGGTTGGCTGGTTGCTACCACGTTGAGTTTACCCACCTGCTGTGACAAATAAGGAACCCCATGGCCTGGTTTTTAACACAGTTTTTTAAGAGGTTAGAGTTTCATTTTTTAATGAAATATCTTTCTTCTATGTTTTTGGGCTTAGAAAGGAAGCTCAAACTTGGTCTATTTTCTTGTATAGGCCCCCTTAAGGGAAGTGATCCCCATTTAAAAAAAAAAATGGAGATACTCTCTTGACCGTTAGATTTGGCTTTAATAAAATTCTGTGGTTGAGATTAAATCACAGGCCACAAAATCTTAACCACAAAATTTTATTAAAGCCACATCTAACAGTCAAGAGGGTGTCCCCAATTTTTTTTGAAAAATGGGTATCCCCTCTCCTTAAGGGCTTCCTTTTCTTGTATTGGGAGAAACAAACTTGGTCTATGTTTTAGAGGCTTGACAGTAATCAGTTACCCTTGTTATGCACTATAACTACTTGTTTCATCTTCCTATCTTTTTATCACTAGCTATTTAGTTTATTTTACTCTTTTATCTCTGAGATCTACTAATAAAATTTAATGTTACCTCATTAAATTATTAAATAGAGAAAGACTTGGCTCCTCGAGAATTTAGGAGGAATTTCTCCTTAAATTATCTCCTGGTCTATTCACAATATTTCGTGTTTAAGATTGAAACCGTTTATATTATAAATTACTATATAAAGATCATCTCAACAAAAAATCAATTAGAACTAAGATTGTTTAGTCATCAAACTTTATAAAAACATATGGACGGATTCGGTAAAGGCATTATGAACCGTCTATCTATTTGTTACAATCGTGTGACTAAACAATCTTAGTTTTAATTGTTTCTTTACAGAGACGATCTTTACAGACTGATTTATAAATGAACGGTTTCAATCATATTCACAAAGTTCTATGAATAGACCACGAAGTATTTTGATGTGGAACTCCTCTTTAATTTAAGGAGTCTAGCTCTTCCATATTAAATATTAAATGGTGAAGCAATAAAGGTAAAATGTAAATAAACTTCAAATAGTTCACAATATATTTTCTCAGAAAGAAATAGAAATAAAAGCACATTCTGCACTCCTATTAGAGGTGTAAACCATGTGGACTCGAAGCAAAACCTACATGTTAAATCATCATTTACAATCGAGACACAAATTCAGGTCTACTGAGTTGACTATATACGAGCTCTTAACAACTTGTTAATGTGGATGTAAATTTCCACTAAAGATAGACTAACAAAAATGCACTTGAAAAACAATATCGCTAGGCTAAATGACGAACACCCAAGAAAAAAAAAATGGTGCTCGCCCAAGGGTCTCCAATGCATAAGTTAGAAAAAATTTAAAGAAACTGAACGTGAGAGAGTTCTGAGTGGTAAATGGCAATTATCGATCTCTTTGTTTGTTGGCTATTTGTGGGAGAGACTCATCATAGATAGCCGACTAGCAGTACTGCAGGCCATGCTAGGTAAACCTTAGTTTTATGCTAGTATGGTGCATACCTCACTAAAGAAACTACTGGGGCAGCTCTATGCTAGCATAGCATCATCTTCACATTGCTACTCACCATTGCTGCCACCACCACCCGGCCCCACCATAATGACCGACATCACCTTCCTAGCTCTACCATCATTTCCACTACCTCCATTTGCCTCCCCTCCATTGCCGCCACCACCACCCTTTTTTAATCTTCAATTTTTACTCAAATATCTAGATAACAGTGATTATAAGTTCTTTGATGAAATGCCTTTCAAAAATATCAAAGTTAAGGCTAAAAAGGAATGTTGTAAAGCCTTATATAAGGATAGAACCGACGAAAACAACAAGAGGCATAAGATAGCGAAGAATGAGGTACAGAAAGTCATTGGAGAAGTGTCGTTGGAGAAGTGAAGAAATCAGCTTTTGACAACATGTATAAGCGATTAGATACCAAAGAAGGACTGTTAGATATCTATAAACTGGCTAGAGCAAGGAAAATGAAGACGAGCAAGGGAAAGGAAGACAAGAGACTTGAACCAAGTAAGGTGCATCAAGGACGAGAATTGAAATGTTCTAGCTACGAGAACGTGGTTAATGATAGATTGAGAGCTTTTTCATAATCTTTTCAATGAAAGACACAAAAGGAATACTTCTTTAGGTGAGTTGAGTAACTCAGAAGAGTGTAGATATTATTCCTTCTATCACCGAATCAGGAAAGAGGAAGTAGTTTTAGCTTTGAAAATATGAAGCATAAAAAAGCAATGGGTCCCGACGATGTACTGATTGAAGTGTGGAAGTTCTTGGGAAAGATGGGTATAGCATGGCTCATAAACATTTTCATTAAGATATTGAAAATGAAGAATATGCCAAATGAGTGGTGAAAAAGCACTCCGGTGCCTATCTACAAGAATAACAGCGTAATACAAAATTGCATGAAATATAGTGGTATTAAATGAATAAGTCATAAAATGAATCTTTGTGAGAGAGTAATTGAGTATAGAGGCAATCAATTTGGGTTTATGTCAGGGCGCTCGACTATAGAGGCAATCTATCTCTTACGAAGATCAATTGGATGATACAAAGATATGCATAATGATTTACACATGATCTTTCTAGATTTGGAAAAAAACGCATGATAAGAGATATTCTTGGAGGATTCTAGAGAAGAAAGAAGTAGGTAGGAGTAACATATACCCAAGTTATAAAGGATATATATAATGAAGTAAGGACTGCAGTAAGAATTCATGAAGGACATTGAAAGCTTTCCCATAACCATAGGGTTACACCAAGGCAGCTTTAAGTTCTTACCTTTTTGAGTTGGTACTGGACGAGTTAACGAGACATATTTAAGAAGATAAGATAAGAAAATCGGTAAAGGTGGTTTGGACATATGAACCAAAGACCTACAGACGCTCTAGTTAGAAAATGCGACTATGAGACGGAAGCTCATGGAAAAAGAGATAGAAGAAGACCTAGGCATACTTGGAAAGAGACTTTAAGAAAAGATATGAAGTACTTGGAGCTAATAGAAGACATGTCGCAAAATCGGGTGCAGTGAGATTCTAGAATTCATGCAGCTGACAACACTTAGTGAGATAAGACTTAATTGTTGTAGTTGTATTCTTAGAGAGTTGTCAAGTACTTGTCACTGATGCTTTATACATCACCAAACCACATATTCCATTGACAAAATCTATAATTTCCCGTAGAAATAAGATTTTGCTTTTAAACTAATTAGTTGTTGAGGAACAATAGATTACAAGATCCCCAAGAACAATATACAACTAAATCTTTTTATAAGTAAATCTATTCAGATCCAGAAACAATTTAAAATAAGAAATATGGAGTAGTTTGGAATCAATTCGAATACCAAGTGGCAGAAATCATTAAGGTGACTGATTATACTGTAATCTTATCCATAAATTAACAACCAAATGATATCCTCCTTATATATATAGGGTAGTTATCCGAAAATTAGAATATTAATTTCCATTATTTGTGTAGGTATCTGGCTATGTATGCTTGTTTTCAGTTTCTATTAATTTCCACATTGCTAACACCATTGCCAGTTCTGACTGCAGTAGCAATACTAACCTAAATTCAGAAAAACACAATGTTTAATGAATAAATCCATAAAGAAGCACCAAAGTGGTATTGTTGCTGCAGCATTGTCTTGCATTTCAATATTGTTGAAGTTGTCTTTGCACTATAGCCTTAGACCATCTCCAATCCTTGGGCTAAAAGCCAAATTTTTTAGCCCGGAAAATTTAGCTTTTAGCCCAGAAACATCTTTTCTGCTCCAACCCTTCTACCCTAAAATTTGAGCTCGGAATTATTAAAGAATGAAATTAGCCTAAATTTTTTTCTTAAATCAAATTTAAAAAAAATAAATAAATATGTAGATTATTATAAATTAATTTTATGAACATTTTAATCTAAAAAAATTTAAATTCCGATAAACATTTCGCATTTAGCCCGGGGGGAAAGCTGGGGGGTATTTGGCCCAGAAATAGCATTTGGCATTTAGCCTAAAATTTTAGCATGGATTGGAGAGTATTTGGGGGGGGTAATTTGATTTTTAGCCCAGGGTTGGAGATGGTCTTATTGGTGGTATATATTTAAATAAATAAGCCGCAGTTGTCTTTGCATGTGCTGACCCTATAGCCTTATTGGTGGTATATATTTAAATAAATAGGCCGCACAACTGTATGTGTGTTTGCGCTTGTACACCCCCGAAAACTGGAAACGCATCCGGATTCGGTTATTTGATAAAATAAAAAAGGTTTTTTTTTTTTTTTTTTTTTTTTTTTGTTTTTAATTAAAATAATCTCTGAGATTTACATAACTTCTCACTTTGGTCTTTAAAATTTAAAATCGATAGAAATAGTCTCTGAGCTAAAAAGCCAATAGAAAATTATGAAAGGATAAATCTTGTAAGGTTCAATCACATACTAATTGGCAATATGGAGAGTAATTTTTTTTATAAGTTCTTACAAGGTTTTTTTTTTACCGATGTGAGACTCTTTTACCTTCGCATCCTCACACGTCCCTTCACGTGTTGCGAACTTTCAAACCAAAAAAAGTGTACAACACGAATTGGATGGTGTGGAGTATGTATGGCCATTGAGCTTCACACGTGGACCAACCTGGTCTGATACCATGAAGAAAGTTGAGGTTCTACTATAAAACAATTAGGAATATGAGAAATAGCTCAACTTACTTATACGCCCTTGCATGATTTCTCTTTCACCGATGTGAGGTTTTTGACCCTTCAGATCCTCACACACCCCTTCACATATGACAAATTTTCAAGTCAAACACGTGGACAAGACAATTGGGTGACGTGGAGCATGTGTAGCCATTTGGCTTCACAGGTAGGCGAACATTTCTTTGATACGATGAAAAAAGTTGAGGCTTCACTATAAAACCAATTGACAATATGGGGAATAGCCGAACTTACTTAAGTGATAGGAGCATATTTATGCGACTTAGTTAGCTTGTTTTCTTGCATTTTCATAGTTAGTTTCTACTTATTATAGTGTTTTAAGCTATTTTCGTGTGTTTGTAGGTCTAATTGGCAAAGTTGGCAAGAAAGTGCATTTTGAAGCATTATAGAGCACTTTTGGGCACCAAATGGATAGCTTATAAGGGGAGCAAGATGGATGGACGAATTTGAAGTTAAAGAGGCTATGAATGTGATGAAAAGATGAAGAAAATAAATCCAAAACAAAGAAGATAAGGAATCAACTCAAAAGCAGGAACATTATCCAAAACCTTATCAAACCTTATCTTATCCAAACAAACCTTATCTTATCTTATCCTTGCCTAATCTAGCTTTATCCTATCTTATTCAAATTAGTTTATGCCTTAAATCCAGTTGCAAGAGGACCTAAATATCTGATTTCTAGAAGGCTTATCATTTCCCTACATATATGCTGCACCCTTGCTCTTCTAGAACCCCTAAATTGGTGCCGTGTCAACCTTTCTGGAAGACCCTATAAATCTGGCGTTTTTCCTTGTTCTAGAAGCCTTAGAATCTGTTGGAACCTTTAATCCTTTTCCTTGTGGATTTGGGTTATGCAAATCCTTTTTAGAAATTAATTGGGCCAAACCTTTTTTCTGGTGGATTTAAACCCTTGTGCCGCACCTTTAGGCCATAGTCCTTTATTTATGCTAATTTCTAACCCTAATCTGATTCCCCCTAGGGTTTGCCATGCCTATATATATGTATTTTCAGCCAAAATTCGTCCACCACCCCCTATATACTTCTAAAACCTTTTTAGCCGTAGAAACACACCATTCTACACCTTTGGCGCACCCTTGGAAGAAGAAGAGAAGCTTGCCATGCCTTCCATTTGAGCAAGGACCTTGTGCACAAGCCACCTACAACCATTAGAGCTCTAAGAGTTCTTTCTTCCCTCATTTTAGTTTCAATGTTTATTTCAGTTTGCTTTTCAATTACCATGAACACGTGTAACTAAGTTTTTCTTAGTTAGAGGTGAATTCAAAGCCATGGACATATGTTTAATATGAATTGATTCCTTTCAGTTTTTGTTTCGTAAAACAAGGATGTGATTTACTTATCTATTTGATTGATAACTTATTCTTATGTGTTGATTAAGGATGTATACTTAGTTTGCATACATGAATCTGATGCTAAATTATAAGGGACTTTCACCTAATCGTTAGGAACTTATAATTAAAAGTATTGGAGATTCCTAGTCACAATCGTGTTAAGTAGATTCTTGGCTGGTGTATCATGCAGTTCATAGTTACGATAGCCTTGTCAATGCTTATGATTTCCATGGAACTTAATAATCTTTGAATGTATCTCTATCATGTTGGTCATATAGGGAACGTGAGAAGAATAATTTGGTTGTGATGCGCTGTCCATTCAATTCAATGAATTTAAGGAAATCTGAGAGTTAATTTGTGCATTCACGATTAATTTGGGGCATTGTTATCCATGATTTAAAGAAACAATACTGGAAATTGATTTATGTTGCATATGTTCATGTGTGGAGAAGGACCCTCTAACTAGCCTATTTCACAATTCAATTCACCTGATTTCGTACCTAGTTTGATTTAGTTTTGCAATCTGTTCAATTTAATTAATTTCGTTCAAATCAATTCTCCCTTTTATTAAGTGTGTTAGATTAGTTAGAAAAGTGTTTAAATCTGTCCAATTTAGTGTTTTGAGTCTTCATAGTCTTAAATTCGTCTAAATCACTCCCTAGAGTCAGTTTTGAGTCCTTTTAACTTAGTTTTGGTGTTTTGAGTTAGTTTGGTCAGTTTTGAGTCATAAGAGTCTAGTTTTCTGTTTTTGAGTCTAGTTTAGTGTTTTAAAGTTTAAATTGAATAGATTAGCATCCCTTCTAATCCTCGGCCTAAAACGATCCCTACTTACATATACAAGAATCATAGAGTTTTAATTTGAGTGTTGGATAATTTTCACATCAAATTTTGGCGCCGTTGCTGGGGATTAGCAAAATTTCTAATCACCCTGTTTTGTTTATTTTACTTTTGATATTTGATTTAGTTTTCTTTCTTTGATCTTAGGTACTAGAGAAGTAAGACATAGCAATTGCTAATCTTCAAGCTCAAGTAACGAATCTCACTTCTCAGTTAACGCAATATATCGAAAGGACCACAAGGCAAAGTGTCCCTACATTTGGTGAGTCTTATAGGTAAGAATATTGTTTATACCATATTTAGGGCCTCGTATTTAGACCTCGTATAAATACTCGGGGGACTTAAATGTAATTATGTAATAAAGGAAGGGGCAAATATGTAATAAGTGAGGAGTCCTTATTCTATAAAAGGATCCCTTACCCTCACAATTCAGAGAGGCCAATTCCTAAGGCTCCTCACCCCTTCTCAAAGCTCTCACTCTCAGAGGCTCTCACATTCTCCCCCTTACCTCTCAGATAAATACATATTCAGTGTGGACGTAGCCCAAACCTTGGGGTGAACCACGATACATCTTGTGTTATTTACATTTCTTGCAGATTCACGGTCGGATTTACGTTGTTCCAAGACCTCTCCAGTTTTGTGCATCAACATTTGGTGTCGTCTGTAGGAATCGATACGAAAAGTTGTGTCGGTTCTCTTTCATTTTCTCACTTCCATCGTGAATCTGCAAAATCATAAAAAAAAAAAAAAACCCAAGAAACCAAAACTCAAACCCTTTCAACCCTTCTCTCTCACGCATAAAGACTCTGAGAGTCACGATGAGTACAGAAAAACTCACAATGCTGCTGGTTCTGCTATGTGCAGCTAATTTCCATGTCACCTTCTATCTCTTTGAATTTAGTTGGATTTGTGGTGGTGTCAGCTATAATATATATCGAGAATTAAGTTGCTAGAAGCATGTAATATTATTATCCAACTTCATCATGATCATCCTCATCATATCATGATGTCTTCATATGACATGAACAATAACTCTGTTAATTATCATGTTTCCATGCCCATGAAGAAAAGTTTCAGCATGGAGTGACGCCGCATTTCGATCGGATTTGCTGCACCGATGAGGCGGCGCTGTGCGCCAAATGTGACGTGGAAGTACATGCAGTGAATAAGCTTGCAAGCAAGCACCTGAAACTTCTCCTCGAGTGTCTCTCAAAGTCAAACAAACTCCCCAGCAGGGCGTCGACGATCAAGCTCCAGCCACTGGTGATCGTCAACATCTTCGACCACTACTCTAGGGTTAAGTCCTAGATGCACCTGCCCGTCACCAACACATCGACACCACCACCGCCTAACAACGGTGTCGACGGAGCAGTAGAAGCAGCCTCCTTTGTCATCAACAGACCAGATTAAAAAGATGTGAAGCTTCGAACCAACCTGTCGCATCTCAGCTACTTTCTCCATTGGAACTTTGAACAGTCAACGGGGAAGCTCCAGATGCGTTAGCCGCCATGCAAGGTCGCCCAAGCTCTTGTCGCTTAACCGCTGTCTAGTGGGACGCCGAGGGTGTACGCGTCGTCGATCCAGAGCTACTCCACCACCTTGGCGGAAGGCAACCTGACGTACGAGGTCACGGATTTAACGGTGGAGTATCTGAACAACGATGAGGTGATCATATTTGCAACCAAAGCTTCAGCTTCGAAACCCAGAAGAGAGAGAAAGGGCTGAGAGGATCAAAAAGTTATCAAAAATGTTGATTCTATTCAGGTTTCTCATCACGTCTACGCAATGTTGCTCGGAAACCAAATCCTTACCTCCAACCCTGATCTAGCTATGCAAGCAAGCGTTGTTTTCCTTCCTTTGTTAGTATTCATGAAAACCATTCCCTCAAGCTTCATTTTAACACTCTTCCTCCGAGCTTCTGGGTATCCAAGTCACACCATTATGAGACTCCAACGTTGTTGTTTCCTCCGACCAATCAGAGTGTGGCAGCTGTTTGGTGCCACTCGTCCAATCATTGTGTCGGTTTTTAACAAAACCATGTTAACAGCTCTTGGTACCACTCGTCCCGGCGGTAAAGTTTGCCTTGTCGGAATGGATCACGGCGTGTTAGTCCCATTTACTCCAGTTACTGCCAGGAAATGTGTTATCTTCGATGGGTCTCTAACCTACCCCTTCAAAATTTTCAATCATCCAACAGCGCGGCCAGTGGTTATAACCTAGCTACCTTCTCTTCAAACCTCCGTGTTGTTTCCCCTGCTGACGTGGGATCTGGTTAAGGTGGATCAGCCTGATGACCGTGTGATTGCCCTCCATGTGCTCGGTGGATCTCAAGCTCAAAATCTGCAGAGGAACGTGGGTGGTGTCAAAGCTGTCCTAGCAGCTGTCATTCTAGACAAAAGCAAGAAAAGTAATGGCGATTAAAAGCTTAAAGTCGGATGGTCTCCAAAGGCCATAGAACATGGGTGGACAAAGATAATTGCGAATGACCAGAGATAATTGCGGGGGACTCGTGGACCATGCAGAAACAAAAGCAAAAGGAAAAGTAGAAAAGGAAAAGAGAAAAGCAGTAGGAAACAGAAACAAAAGCAAAAGGAAAAGCAGAAAAGCAAAAGATCTTCCTATTATGATGATTCCTTATGTCTGCCAAATGAAGAAACAGAGAGAGTGCACCAGAAAAACACTGCAAAAGCAAGGAATAAACATCCCACCAGAATGATGTAATTTATTTTCCTAATCTTTCGGAAACATTTGTATAAACCCCATCAGAGGGTAAAAAAAAAAAAAAAAAAAAAAAAGGCAAAGCCCAAAATAAATGGGTTGGAATGTTGTGTAGAGGGCAAAGGCCCATAAGCCTAAAATAGCTCCAACCAGGCGATCAAAAGTACGCCAAATACTCCACAATTATTCGGCAACCTGCTGCTGTTACCACCAACCAGGTGATCAAAACTACGCCCAGTACTCCACAATTATTTGGCAACCTGCCGCTATTACCACCAACCAGGTGATCAAAAGTACGCCAAGTACTCCATAATTATTCGGCAGCCTGCCGCTATTACCACCAACCAGGTGATGAAATGTACAACCCGTACTCTAATATCATTTGGCAACTAACCATTCATGCCACCAACCAGATGATGAAATGTACAACCCGTACTCTTCTTCATGACACCAACCAGGTGATCAAAAGTACGCCTAGTACTCCAAATTATACATGAGTATTACTCATGTCATTCATACATAAACATTCATGAGCATCACTCATGACAATATCCATGAGCATCACTCATGTCAATCAACATAAACATTCATGAGCATCACTTATGTCAATCAGCTTTAAAAGCTTCATTTACAGAGCTCTAGCTTCAAAAGCTTCATTTACAGAGCTTTAGCTTCAAAAGCTTCATTTACAAAAGCTCTAGCTTCAAAAACTTCATTTACAGAGCTCTAGCTTCAAAAGCTTCATTTACAAAAGCTCCAGCTTCGAAAGCTTCATTTACAAAGCTCTAGGTTCAAAGCTTCACTTGCAAAGTTTCACCTACAAAGCTTTAGTGCAGGATATACAAATACTGCATCCGAACAACCGTCACTTCGGCCCATACATGGATTCAATTTGAAGTCTCCAGCCAACATACTCTATTGACCAAAGACTTGGGGGACTACATTATGTACCATTTATTGGGCCTCAACTGTGAAGGATTTATTTTGAAAAACATGTTCATTTGAGCAACATCATATGGCATGCAATTAACAATTAAAGGCGGAATCATGCTTGCATGTACTCAAAAACAAAACATTACCATGAAATTCAAAGCCTAGTAGATTGGTGAACCAATAATCAACTCAAAACAAAGTGAGTTGAAATTATTACCTTTGTAGATTCCTCTTTGCATAAGCAAAGGCTAATCACCCAAAGAGATAGGGCCTTCATTCCTTGCTTCTTAGATCCATGGATTTGGATGGAAAAATAGGTTTCTCCAAGTTCCCAAAATAGGGAACCTCTAAGTCTCTTCACCAAGGTTTGATTGTAGAAGAAAATGAGTGACCTTGGAGTAGTAGGATTGCTAGATGTACCCTCCAAGGTGTTGGCCTCTTTAGAGAGAAAATGGAGAGACAATTCTCACCAATTTTCCCCCAAAATAAACCCTTAATCACTTAATGAATATTTGGCTATAAAGTCATTTATATAGTCACTTCTTTAAGTGACCTAAACAACCAAAAAACCCTAATTCATCTTCATGGCCGGCCATATAGAGAGATTTGGGCTTTTGGGCCTTAATGAATCTTTATTCATTAAATTGTCATACAACTTAAGTTAATGGGCTTGACGTTCGAAGCCCATTGGGCCTTAAGGTCCAAAACTATCCCGAAGTCTTTAACGAACTTATTCGTTTGATTAATTAACATATTAATTAATCCTTGCCATAAATAAATGATTAAACCATTTAATCATTCTTACTCATTTCCGTTTAATCTTCAATCTCTACCTTTTATGGTGTGCGATCCATTAGGTTCCTTTTAGCGAGGTAGTGGGCGATTAAAACCATTTTACATCGATTGTGAATTGAAACTATTTTCAATTCTCCCTTTAGTGATTACACACGTTTAGGGCTTCCACAAACCATGAGTGACACCTAGCAGCATATCATGGTTACCCAAGCTAATCAGAAGAGGATAGAGAACCTATTCAGTTCGGGATTACAAATGCAATACGGTCATTCTCTAATCTAATACTCTTGACCACATTGTTTGGTATGATAGTTTATTTGTTCATGTCTACTATCCAATGTGAATCGTTTGCTTATATGATTTCCTTGAATGTGATTTGGAACGCATTCCACAATCTCATTCATACTCTGGCCAGAGATTCCAAATCATATCATAGAGTATTCTCCCTCAACTGTTTGAAGGTTAGAGATCTCTTGTTGCGCATTCACTTGTCTCCATGACTAAGTGGCTTAACCCCAACAATGCCGTGACACCCCGAGGGGGTGAATTAGACATAATCAAAGATTAAGGACTTAACCACAAGACAACTGTGATGCCTCAGGTCAAATGACTACTTTGCATTATCCCAACCATGAGTTCTCATGTGACATGGAATATAAGAACTCTTCGTTGATCACGTTCAGTGAACTCATTCTCTATTGAGCACCTACGTACTTGTCTTGATGTCACACACACCAATGACTCGAGACTAATCACTCTCCCTGAGAGAAGACATAGTACGTACCGATCTTTACGGACTGTCAATGCCCAATTGACAATCCTATGATCAGGAACATTTAGGATGTGTCTACGAAAGAATGGTCTCATGAATCTAACTTCATTAGATTACATTCTCCCAATCACATATTCCTTGGACTTTATCGTTTAAGCATATAACATTTATATGAGACGGCTCAAACAATAATGTATGCCCTTTATATGTAAAACTAGATTAGTTTAACATGTGAAATGTCCGTAAAGTATCATCACATGATTGGCTTTAGGGCACATTTCCAACAAACTGGGCCTCATGAAACATACTTGGGGGACCTAGCCTATCACTTATGTATTAAGGAGCAAGCCCTTATTTTATAAAAGGGACTCCCTCACCTTCGTTAGAAAGCATCACCACCAGCTGAGCAATCTCCTCACCACAAGCATCACTCCTAACCCATTATCTATATACTGAGGAGCGAGCCCTTATTCTATAAAAGGGACTCCCTCATTTTCCTTAGAGAGCACTCAAGAAAAATACTTGGGGGACTTATCCCATCACTTATGTACTGAGGAGCGAGCCCTTATTTTATAAAAGGGACTCCCTCACCTTTGTTAGAGAGCATTACCACCAGCTGAGCAACCGCCTCGCCACGAGCATCACTTCTAACCTATTATTCATGTATTGAGAAGCGAGCCCTTATTTTATAAAAGGGACTCCCTCACCATCATTAGAGAGCATAAACTCTAGCTCATCATTCATGTATTGAGGAGTGAGCCATTTATTTTATAAAAATGACTCCCTCACCTTTAAACGCCACAAGCCGAGCCAACCAAGGCAACATAAGCCACGAGCCGAGCAGCCTCGCAGCGTGTGCTACTTCTAGTTGAGCATTATTTCAAATTGAGCACTGCCTCATATCGAGCATCAGTTCAAGACGGCATCTAGTTACTTCGGTCCACACATGGACTGAATTTCAAGTCTCTAGCTTAAAGACTCTCTTGACTGAAGACTTGAGGGACTACTGTTTATACCATATTTAGGGCCTCGTATTTAGACCTCGTATAAATACTCGGGGGACTTAAATGTAATTATGTAATAAAGGAAGGGGCAAATATGTAATAAGTGAGGAGTCCCTATTCTATAAAAGGACCCCTCACCCTTACAATTGAGAGAGGCCAATTCCTAAAGCTCCTCACCCTTCTCAAAGCTCTCACTCTCAAAGGCTCTCACATTATCCCCCTCACCTATCAGATAAATACATATTCAGTGTGGACATAGCCCAAACCTTGGGGTGAACCACGATACATCTTGTGTTATTTACATTTCTTGCAGATTCACGGTCGGATTTACGTTGTTCCAAGACCCCTTCAGTTTTGTGCATCAATAAATATCAAGCAAATCAACATCCACAAAGAGGTTGGGAGAATGTCAATACCTAGGGTTATCAAGATCATAATCAATCAAGGAACAATTTGTTTTCCAACATGTACAATTCATATTGGAGTGATCATTCAAACTCTAAGTGGTGGGAATCTCAACAAGTTCAACATGAAGGATATTGGCAGCCATATGAGGAGTTTTATTCAAGACTTGCGCAGCCACCACAACCTCATATACAATATGCCCAACCAAACTCAGGTTCGTCAACAAATTGTGATCAAATTCTTGATGAATTAATTTCTTTGGCGCATGGCTCACAAAATCAAGCCAAGGAGGCTCAACAAGGAGAATATTGGCAGCCATATGAGGAGTTCTATACACCGCCTATGCAGCCACCACAGCCTCCCCCACAACAATTCCAATCGAATTCAAGTATGTCCATAGATAATGATAAAATTCTTGATGTACTAACTTCTTTGACGCAGGGCTTACAAAACCAAGCTAAGGAGATGAGCAAATTGAAAAATCAACTTGGAGAGATCGCAGAATTCATTGGGCAAATTCAAGAACAAAGTGAACTCTCCAACTCAACCATTGTCAATCTAACGTGAGACTTTGAAATCGCTGAAGCTATCACCTTGGGAAGTAGTATAGAGGTTGGAGCAGACCAAAAAATGTCCAAACACAGCCATAATATGGATGAACAGCTGCTGCAAGAAAAAGAAGAGGTGGACAAGGCCACGGCAAGGGAAGAAGATCCCTTACCGCAGCCTTCTAAGTCTCCTACACCATCCAATTCAGGTAAGGTTGTTCCAAATTCAATTCTTTCTAACCCCATTCCACCAAATGTCCTTATCCCTTGCAGGTTCATGATTTCCAAGGAAGAAGAAAGTGAAAAAGACATCTTGGAAGCCCTTCCAAAGGTGCAAAGTAATATCCAAATTCTTGGTACAACAAATCAAGTTCCAGAATGTGTTGAATTATTCAAAGAACTTTGTACAACAAGAAGAATGATTCAAGAGAAAGAAGTGGTTGGGGAATATCAAGAATTCATCAAAGGGGATGTACTTGAGACGACAATTCCCAAAGAAGTTGGATTTTATGACACGGGACAATTCATAACTCTCAAAACACCAAATATGGCTGAATTTTCTAGTCCTACAACTTTCTAAGGGGTGTTTATTCTTGAGTTCATGTCGGAGCACACAGGTAAGCCACCTCCCCGAATTTCAATTTTGTTTTATGATTTAGGCACCCATTCTAGAATTTAAACCATTACCGGATCATTTCAAGTATCACCTCCCATTCAAAGATCAACTCCATGCCGTGGGCTCCAATGAAGCTTAAAATGAGGTATCGTCCGGCTGGAAGATGTTAAAGCAAGCGCTTTTTGGGAGGCAACTCATGCGAATAAAGAAGAATTAGAAAGCTCCGACATTATAACCAGATTTGCGTTCTTAAACTCTACTCTTTCTTGCTTTTACTTTGCCATGTTTGTCATGTTTGTTTGTTGTGTTGTTTGCTTGTTTATGTATGAGTCTATGTTTGAAACATTGAGGACAATGTTTGGTGTAAGTGTGGGGGGGGGAGGGGGGTAAACAAGTGTTTTTATTGAAAATTCGTGGGTTTTTATCACCTAGCACCACTAGAGTTGTTTCTCACTATTTTTAAGTGTTTTTAGTGTGTTTTGAAGAAAAATATGAAAATTTGAAAAAAAAATTGAAAAAGTTTTGAAAAAATCCAAAAGGAGTCGTTTTTGTGTGTTTGTGTCTTAGGGTACCTTCCAACACAATGATGAGGATTTGGTTTTTAATTGCATGACTGTTAAAGAAAGCTACAAACATGGGTAGAAGTTTGATATGCCCTTTGGTTAATACTTGGTTGTAGTTGTCGTTTACAAATTCACATGTAATCACAAAGGAAAAAAAAAGTTTTTGTAACATGCTTGAAGGAAGGAACTCAAACTAACGCTACAACCCTGAGAAACTTGAGCCTAAACTTTATTTGGAGAGCTATTAATATGTGATCTCCTGTTTTCTAAAGTCGTTGCATGATCTCATTATTCTTTGCTTGGTTGCTACTTAGAATGCGTTTTATCACTTTAGTTCCAAATACTAGAATCAAAGCTTTAAAATTGAGTGCATAACATATAACAAGATGAAGTTGTTTAGTAGTTACCACCAGAGCCAAAAAGCCTTCATCCCATGCATTTGTTTTGTAGGTTTAACCTCTTTGAGCCTTATTTAGCCTATTTTCGTTGTTAGCCACATTACCCCGACCTAGCCTAGAATAGGACTATCCATACCCTTGTTCTTAAAGTATAGTGGAGCATGACTTAAAGGGAATTCCTTTTGATCAAACATATTGCAGAAATCAAGTTGGGGGAAGGATATGTACATGGGTAGAAAAGAAAAAAAAAAAAGAAAAGAGAAAAAAAGAAAAAAAGAACGTGAAAAAGAAAAAAAAAAGTTGTGAAATAAGTGAGAAAGAACTCACAAGTATTGGTTGTTGAAGAAAGGGTCAAAATTTTTTGAATATGACCCTAAGTTGTACGAAATCCCCTTAGTGTTTCAAGTTATTTGCTGCATTCAAGAGTGAATTCTAAGTTGATTTCATTACTTTGCTTACTATTGCTTTAAGAACCTTTGTTTATCCTTACCTTTCTTTGTTAGCCAATACCCTTAGCCCCGTTACAACCCTTAGACTTTAATCTTGGTTGTTGTGTGTTTCAATATGTGGAGTTTGGGATTGGTATGAGCATATGGTATCCCTGGTTCTCGTGTCTAAGTAGTGGCATTCCGTTCATGAGATCATATATATATACATGCATTAATTATTCCACAAAGTGCTTTCTTTGTTTAAAACATATGTGAGTGGCTAGTCTACATGTTTACATCAATCTTCTCACATATACCTAGTATAGGGAGTGTAGTCAAAAAGTTTGTGTGAAAATAGAGTGTATATCCGGTGAGGAATTGAGGGAATTCTCTAAGGCATGTTACTACCTTTAAAATGTTGTTTTAATTGATTAAATGCGAGCTAGTGAGTGGTGACTGTGATTAAGTAAGCGCTCGAGGGTAAGGATAACTAAAATCTATGTGAGTAGTGATTTTTAAATGTTATGTTTCTTAGGAAATCCCTGAGGCAAATGTTCAAAGGTTTAGGTTATGTTTTGTTTGTTTTGTTTGTTTCATTTTGCTTGAGGACTAGCAAAAGCTAAGTGTGGGGGTATTTGATAGGAGCATATTTATGCGACTTAGCTTGTTTTCTTGCATTTTCATACTAGTTTCTACTTATTATAGTGTTTTAAGCTATTTTCGTGTGTTTGTAGGTCTAATTAAAGTTGGCAAGAAAATGCATATTGAAGCATTTTAGAGCACTTTTGGGCACCAAATGGATAGCTTATGAGGGGAGCAAGATGGATGGACGAATTTGAAGTTCAAGAGGCTAGGAATGTGCTAATAAGATGAAGAAAATAAATCCAAGACAAAGAAGATAAGGAATCAGCTCAAAAGAAGGAACATTATCCAAAACCTTATCCAACCTTATCTTATCCAAACAAGCCTTATCTTATCTTATCCTTGCCTAATCTAGCTTTATCCTATCTTATCCAAATCAGTTTGTGCCTTAAATCTAACTGCAAGAGGACCTAAATATATGATTTCTAGAAGGCTTATCCTTTCCCTACATATATGCTGCACCTTTGTTATTCTAGAACCCCTAAATTGGTGTTGTGTCAATCTTTCTGGAAGACCGTATAAATTTGGCATTTTTCCTTGTTCGAGAAGCCTTAGAATCTGCTGGAACCTTTAATCCTTTTCCTTGTGGATTTGGGTTATGCAAATCCTTTTCAGAAATTAATTGGCCAAACCTTTTTCCTGGTGGATTTAAACCCTTGGGTCGCACCTTTAGGCCCTAGTCCTTTATTCATGCTGATTTCTAACCCTAATCTGATTCCCCCTAGGGTTTGCCGTGCCTATATATATGTATTTTCAGCCAAAATTCGTCCACCACCTCCTATATACTTCTAAAACCCTCTCAGCCGTAGAAACACACCATTCTACACCTTTGCCGCATCCTTGGGAGAAGAAGAGAAGCTTGTTGTGCCTTCCATTGGAGCAAGGACCATGTACACAAGCCACCTGCAACCATTGGAGTTTTAAGAGTTCTTTCTTCCCTCATTTTAGTTTCAATGTTTATTTCAGTTTGCTTTTCAATTACCATGAACATGTGTAACTAAGTTTTTCTTAGTTAGAGGTGAATTCAAAGCCATGGACATATATTTAATATGAATTGATTCCTTTCAGTTTTTGTTTCGTAAAACATGGATATGATTTACTTATCGATTTGATTGATAACTTATTTTTGTGTGTTGATTAACGATGCATACTTAGTTTGCATACATGAATCTGATGCTAAATTATAAGGGACTTTCACCTAATCGTTAGGAACTTATAATTAAAAGTAGTGGAGATTGCTAGTCACAATCGTGTTGAGTAGATTCTTGGCTGGAGTATCATGCAGTTCATAGTTATGATATCATTGTCAATGCTTATGATTTCCATGGAACTTAATGATCTTTGAATGTATCTCTATCATGCTGTTCATATAGGGAACTTGAGAAGAATAATTTGGTTGTGATGCATTGTCCATTCAATTTAATGAATTTAGGGAAATCTGAGAGTTAATTTTTGCATTCACGATTAATTTGGGGCATTGTCATTCATGATTTAAAGAAACAATACTGGAAATTGATTTATGTTGCATATGTTCATGTGTAGAGAAGGACCCTCTAACTAGCCTATTTCACCATTCAATTCACCTGATTTCGTACCTAGTTTGATTTAGTTTTGCAATCTGTTCAATTTAATTAATTTCGTTCAAATCAATTCCCCCTTTTATTAAGCATGTTAGATTAGTTAGAAAAGTGTTTAAATCTGTCCAATTTAGTGTTTTGAGTCTTCATAGTCTTAAATTCGTCTAAATCACTCCCTAGAGTCTGTTTTGAGTCATTTTAACTTAGGTTTGCTGTTTTGAGTCAGTTTGGTCAGTTTTGAGTCAGAAAAGTCTAGTTTTCTGTTTTTGAGTCTAGTTTAGTGTTTTAAAGTTTAAATTGATTAGATTAGCATCTCTTCTAATCCCCGGCCTAAAACGATCCCTACTTACATAAACTACAATTATAGGGATTTAATTTGAGTGTTGGATAATTTTCACATCATTAAGCCCTTGCAATGTCTTTCCTTTCACCGATACTCTTTAACCTCCATGTCCTCACAAACTAAACTTTAATCCTTAAATAAGGTAAAGTTTAGATAAATGTTCGATACAAGAAAGGGGACCCACCTATCCCATGCCATAATAATTAACGGCTAATTTAACCAAATATGTAATGGATATATGACATTGTAACAAATTTGTAAATTAAAGTATGACATTGCAATATGAGTTTGTTATGTGACCCAATATTAGAACAAAAATAGAATATGAATTTAAATTAAACCACACATCAAAGGACTAGAATCAATATGTAATCTAACACTAGATTTTAATTGAAATTTTCAAATATTAGAGTTAAAAAAAGATTATTTTATTAACACCCCACAATTTGTTGAAAACACCCCACAATTAATTTTTTTTCTCCCAATAATTCTAGCTTTACTCTTGCTTTTGTTAAATCCACCCCACACTACAAAACAAAAAATGGCACAGCCATTCACCCTACCACCACCCCTCGTGGTTGACTTTATTATGTCTTATCCAATCAACCAAATGTTTGGAGAGGTTAGGTTACAACCTGAACATTGTTTTCCAATGACCCATATTCTACTGCATGTATGGTTCCTTTCAACATATGAATTGAAATTTTGTGGTGCTTCTCCTTCATTTTCCCTTGACAAATTGAATGTGAATTTGTTTGGAATATGTTACTCATCACAAGGATTGCATATGACAGATCTGTGGATGCAAATTTCTTCCTCCTTGATCTTGGACAATATTGCACCTAAAAAACAATTAACACCTTCGGGTCAAGGCCAAGAGCCTCACGCGCCCACGATGAATGGGGGGGATTTGGCTGAAGAACATCCGATGCCAAAGTTAGAATTTAGAGAGAAAAATGTTTAGAGAGTTTTTGGAGTTTTGCAAGAGTGTGGACTGTCTTTCAAAGAAAATGGAGTTCTATTTATAGACCATTGGGGTGTAATGGTGATTAATTTGGTGATTAATGGATTAATTCCTAATTAATCCATTAATTAGCCTAATTAATTTAATTTATATGGAAGGTTTTGAAGGTTATGGAATGATTTCCTTGTAGAGGATATGGAGTAAAGATGGATGAGATAAATTTGAACTTGTTACCTATTTTGGGCACTCTTGACTCAGTTGATGGATGATTATCCGCTGCTTGCGTGTAGGAAACCCGGTGTGTCTCGAGGGTAATTTTGTCCTCTTCACCTAAAAATCCACGTGTCGCCTCTTGATTATTTTTTGGCTCCATAAATGCCCCCACACCTGCTGGGCTGCTCGTAGGAAAGGGCATCAGGTGTAGAGATCTTCTTGCTCTAGGAAACTTAGGATTGCTTCCTATTTTGATGTAGATTCCCTCTTTAATATGAAATTAGATCCTTTTAGGAAAGGGAAATAATTTCTCTCAAAGCCTATTTAAGTCCACCTTAAGTGGGTTGTTAAATCAACTTTGGAGAGAGATTTATTCTACCTTACAAGAGAGAGAAAGCTTAGAGGATATTTGTTCTCCCTCCCCTAGCAATCTTCTACACTTGCCCGTGCAAATGACCGTCTTTCGTTGCTTTCTTCGTCTTCTCCGCGCCGCACCGATGTAAGGAAAACTTAATTTTCCTTGTCTTCTTCTTGGGAGGTGTTGCCACGGGGCAGCTGTCGGGGTGGTGCGGCACGTCAGTTAGCAGGGGCCATTGCTTGTGCTGCTCGGCTTGATTGAAGCCAAGGATTAGCTCGGCATGGGCCGAGGAAATGGCGTGGCATGGGCAACGGTTTAGGCTGCCATGTTTAGGCTATTTGCCAAAAATGAGGAAATTGCTTGATTTTGATTTCTCAGCTGCCGTAAATGAAGCAGTCAAGGATAAAGCTGCCAAGATCGGAGCTGCTGAAGATGAAGTGTCAGATGAGTGAACTGTTAAGTGCAAAAGTGGCTGCTGCCCTCTGACCATTTGCTGCTTAGTTGATCTTCAAGCATTTGATATTTTAAGCTATGTGGCCTTCTTGCACTTGAGAGCTTACCCATATAGGTGTCGGGGAAATAGTTTACCCTCTCACACTGGAGAGCAATTAGTTTACCCTCTCGCGCTGGAGAGCAATTAGTTTACCCTCTCACACTGGAGAGCAATTAGTTTACCCTTTCGCACTGGAGAGCAATTAGTTTATCCTCTCGCACTGGAGAGTAGACCCATATGGGTGTCGAGGAATTGTTTTACCCTCTCGCACTAGAGAGCAATTAGTTTATCCTCTCATATTGGAGAGCAGACCCATACGGGTGTTGGGGAATTGGTTTACCCTCTCGCACTGGAGAGCAATTAGCTTATCCTCTCGCACTAGAGAGTAGACCCATACGGGTGTCGGGGAATTGGTTTACCCCCTCGCACTGGAGAGCAATTAGTTTATCCTCTCGCACTGGAGAGCAGACCCATATGGGTGTCGGGGAATTGGTTAACCCTCTTGCATTAGAGAGCAATTAGTTTATCCTCACATTAGAGAGCAGACCCAGAAAGGGTTTTTAGCAGTTGTTGTGGACAACAGTTGAACCAAGCTTATGAGTAACTTTGAATCTTTATTGAGAATAAAGAAAAAATCAACTGTGCTGGAAGGTAGAAACTGCATAACAAACTAGATAATCTTTGGTTTACGAGGTTTTGTTCGTCGAGCTGCTTGAGACTTCAAACTTATTTAGAAAAGCCCAAATGGGGTTCAGAGGTTGATGGAGACTTCCCTTGCTTGTGTAGGCTGTTTCGTTGACCTATCAAGATACTCATCGCATCAACCCTTATTTGTCAGCTTCTCAAGGTACTGCTTCCACTTTAGGCAGCTGTTGGTAGTGTGGCCTGGTCTTTGATGGAATGCACAATACTTTGTATGATCTAGCTTGGTAAGATCGCCTTTTATGGGTGGCGGTAGTTCAAACCAAGGTTTGTTCTTAAGCTTGCGAAGAATTTGGTCGATTGGAACTGTCAACTTGGTGAATGTTTTAGGCCCTGAGTCTTCTTTAATCGAGGAACGTTCCATGTGCTTCTATTTTGACTCGTTTTTGTTAGACTGCTTGGCCTCATCCCATAATGCATGCTTTTCTGCCAAAGCATACGAAGCTGCTAGGGTCAGTTATTCTCCCATGATTAGTTTTTTGAATAAAGGATGTTCAGTGGGAAGCTCATTTCTGAATGTTGCCATTGCTATCTCATTGCAACTAACAATCTTGGCATTCTCAGCTTTGAACCTCTTGACATACTTACGAATTGTCTCCCTAGGGTCTTTTATGATGCTGAAGAGATGGTCGGATGTCATTTTGATTGAGCGGTTAGACGAATACTCCTTAATGAAAACAAATGAAAGTTCGTTGAAACTTCAGATCGACTGTGGCGGTAGAGTGTGAAACTAATCTTGCGCCTCGCCTTGTAGAGTTGTGGCAAAAAGTTTACACACAAGCGCGTCGTTGTTCCTGTAGAGGATCATGGTACTGCGGTAGTGCTTGAGATGTTTATCCGGATCTTCGTCTCCCTTATACGGAGTGAAGTGAGGCATAGTGAACCCGCGAGGTGGATCTGTCTGCTCGATCTCATTCATAAATGGTGACATGCTTATGTTGGTCATGTCTCGTCGAAGGGCATCATCAGCAGGCTCGTTATGTTGGAAATTACGCAATCGTTTAGTTATGAGCCTCTTAACTTCTTCTTGAATTTGCCTCTGCTGGGGCAGTGGAACTTTCGGCTACCACCGATCATGACCTATGGGTTTGGGCCATTCTTCCTTATGATCGACTCATCTATGCCGTGGCTGCGGTGCATGTGGCATGTTCCTGGCAAGTAAACAGGCTGATCGTAAGCTGTCAGTTGAACTTAAGTGGGATTGAGTGACTGTTTTTCTCCGTTTACTGTGTTGCCTACTCCAATGTGAGGTAGAGAATACTTCTTGGGAGCCTAGTTGTGAATGAACACTTCACTTGGAAGGTTGTCCATATTGATAATCAGAGTGTGAGTTCAACCGTGATCATATGCTCGTCTATGGGCTTGATCAAGAATGCACGCTCCTTTATGCGCTAAGATGAGAGTATACACTATCCTAAGGATCCAGGCGGGAGTGTAAATTGCCAGAATGCTCGGATCGTGGCTAGTTGATGGGCTGCTTGCCAGGACGCTGGTGGAGAGGTTCACTTCCCTTGTCCTACTTAAGGACACCTCATCCGAGGCACGTTAGATCTCGGTGCGTTGTAAGAGTTGATTCACCAAGGTTTTTTGTTGTGCAAGGACACTCGTCAACTCTATGACTTGTCAAGACAAGTGTTGTTCGCCATTTAGATTGGAAGAGCTTGGAAGGAATGTGCCTCATTGAGAAATGGAAGTGTGGTAGGCTCTGGGCGCGAGATTTGAGTTGGAAAATGTCAAATCCGCGAAGAAATGTGGTGAAAATGCCCCTGGCTTGATGGTATATCCGGATGGTTAAGATAGTCTTGGGCCGACTTGGGCTGCTTGGGAGGCCACGGGGGCAGGTTGGGCCGCGGGAGTAGGCTAGGCCATGGGAGTGGGCTGCTCGGCGGGAGCCGGCTGGGTCACGGGAATAGGCTGGGCCACGAGAATGGGCTATTTGATGGGAGCAGGCTGGGCCGCAAGAGTGGACTGCTCGGTGCGTGATGCACGTGAGTGCGAGGCTTGGACTCGGCTTGGCAACACATTTGGCTCGCTTTGGGCTTGCTTTGGTGGCACGACTTGGGTCGTGGTAGTGGTGACACCATGGACCTCGCCACGGGTAGCTATCGTGGTAGCCACCGCGGTGGTTCCCATGGTGGAACCTTGTGGTGGTGGTGCCACTCCCCTTAAGATCACATTTAGTCTCATGGATTGCCGCGGTCCCATTTTTTGAATATTGGAATTTTCACTCGTGGAATTTTTTAAATTTCTAGCCATTATATTTCTCTTTTACGTTTTATCAAAGAATTTTATGCGAGAGTCTTCTACTAGTGTGTGACTCTTCCCTCAATGAAAGCACCAATTTGTGGATGCAAATTTCTTCCTCCTTGATCTTGGACAATATTGCACCCACAAAATAATTAACACCTTCGGGTCAGGGCCAAGAGCCTCATGCGCCCACGATGAATGGGGTGGGGGCTTTGGCCGAAGAACCTCCAATGCCAAAGTTAGAATTTAGAGAGAAAAGTGTTTAGAGAGTTTTTGGAGTTTTGCAAGAGTGTGGACTTAGTCTTTCAAAGAAAATGGAGTTATATTTATAGAGCATTGGGGTGTAATGGTGATTAATTTGGTGATTAATGTATTAATTAGGAATTAATCCATTACCTAGCCTAATTAATTTAATTTATATGGAAGGTTTTGAAGGTTATGGAATGATTTCCTTGTAGAGGATATGGATTAAAGATGGATGAGATAACTTTGAACTTGTTACCTATTTTGGGCATTCTTGACTCAGTTGATGGATGATTCTCTGCTGCTCGCGTGTAGGACAGTGTGTCTCGAGGTTAATTTTGTCCTCTTCACCTAAAAATCCACATGTCGCGTCTTGATTATTTTTTTGGCTCCACAAGATCGTTTGGAATGACTGATTGAGTATTCAGGCAATTGATTTCTGGTTTCTCATTTTCTATCTTCTTTGCCATAATGGGATTAGTAGGACATGTTTCTCGAAATTGGGTGAGGAGTCTATTCCCAATTGCTTTTGATAAATATCTCCCTAATACTATACAAACCTTTTGTAAATTGGGTCTAATTCTCGATCTGAGAACTATACCAAGTTCAATTCGGAATGCCCAAGCAAAGAAATGAATATTATTAAAAAATAATAATAATAAGTACAAGGATGAATGTTTTGATGTTAACATGCGATTAGTATAAATAAAACCGAGGATATAGGCACTCAGCCACTGGCGATAGTGGGGTGTTGAGCTCGGTGGCAGTGGGAATATGAGATTTTTGTTTTATTGGGGGGGGGGGGGGTGGATTCAATAGAAGTAAGGGTAAAATTGAAATTATAGAGATTTATTTTTTATTTTTTATTTTTTATTATGGGGTGTATTCAACAAATTGTGGGATATTAATAAAACAATCCTTGAAAAATCTTTAAATAAAATTTGTGAATACTGATAAGGTCATTCAACATTAGGGATTAATTTGATCTTGTTAAAGAGTCCAACATTATCTTTCCAAGCTGTGAGTCAGTGTACTTTTTAACTATAGTATAGCATTGTGTCGAAACGTGCATTTTGATTCACGTTTAAGAAACAATGATATCGACAGGCTGACATGAGTTTTTTTGTTTCTATATACAAGCTACATCCTAGGAGAGTGGCCTTGTACACAAGAAAACAAGTGCATGATGTGGGAGAGGGGCCTTGTATACAAGCTACACCATAGGTTTTTTTTTTTTTTTTTTTTTCTTTTTCTTGTTTCCATGTACAATCAAACTGAACAACATGGAGAGGTAAAATGATTCACATACACATATTTAAGTAATGTAAAGAATCAAAATGATTTCAATACTTTATTATAAAAGTAAACAAACCCTAAAATGATTTTCAATATCCAACAATTAATGTATGCGAGTACGACCACTTGTTAAACTATAAGTATTGCCAGAATAAAAAAAAATATAAAAAATAAAAAATAAAACATGTTGATGAGATAAGGATGTGTTTAGTTTACAAGAAAAGATTATGGGATGAGAAATAAATATGTGGATAAAATTGAGGTCATACCATAATATGAATTGGCAATATGAAGAATAATTCAATATTTAATAAGCCCTTAAAAGCCCTTGGAGCACGTGTGACCGTTGGGCTTTCACACGTAGGCCAATCTGCTCTGATATTATGAAGAAAGTGAAAGTTCCACTATAAAATCAATTGATAATATGGATAGTAGTCTAACTTCTTATAAGACCTTGTATGGCTCAGTCCCTTATTGATTGTGGAACTTTGTTCTCGCATTCTCACAATATGTAACTTAATAAGACACATAACAATATTGGATAGAGTCAAGATAACAAATGTTTTCTAAATTAAAATCTAGGTCGATGGATCGAGCTACATGACTTGAAATGTGACTAAAGGAGTAAAACTCTAACAAGATCGAAGCCATCATAGGCAAGATAATAAGAGTCCACCGAGATCAAAGGTGTCAAACTAGACGTAGTACAAAACATGAGCCTGAAAGAGGAAATCAGGGTGGTTGACTGGTTGGGATTGCATGTCAAACAAATCATACCACGAGGTGGCATAGTTGTAAAAATTTTAGATCTAAAGGATCGTAGGTAGTGTTTGCTTTGAAGGAAGACTTTGAGATTGTAATTGAAAAGCTATGAGAATTTTTGTTGAAGTATAATTGGGTTTGTGTTAAAAAACAATTGGGTTGATTAAAGAATTGGTTTTGTGCTAAAAACAATTGGGTTGATTAAAGAATCACTCAAGTTGTTTGTTTAATAGTGAGCTTGGAGGCCTCTGGTTCTATTTATAGGCAGGGGAGAAGGAGTAACCTTGAACATATCGCTGAGCTGGAGAAGGTTTAGATCAGTCGTTTGACGCTAACAGTGACAGTATTCCTGGTAGGTGGTCTTCAATTGTCTTGAGGTGGTTAGCACGATCGCTGTAAAAACCTCAGCGTATAAAAAAAGACGCTTGTGTAAGTATTTAATGGGTGAGATATTCCCAAGCTTTGACCTGTTGCATGGTAAAAGTGCCTCAAAGAGAACAATGTCCGAGCTGTTGGACAAGTTAGAGAGAAATGGGATTGTCATTTGAATCCTGGTTTGGGTTCCCAAATTGTTGGGCTGGAGTTGTGCGACTTTTGCGTAAATAAAAAAAAAATACAGGCCATAACATGCCTTATTTTTATTTTTATTTATGACCCAAACACCTCATCCCAGACCGGTGGCTCATTAGCAGCCGAATTAAACATGCCTAAGCTAAGTGGGCAAAACCCTAGCTATATATGATTAGGCCCCTTAACAGGAGGGATCCTTATTTTTTTTTTTTTAAATGGGGACATCCTCTTGACCGTTGGATTGTCTTTAATGAAATTGTGTGGTTAAGATTAAAACACAAGCCACACAATCTCAACTACAAAATTTCATTAAAGTCAAATCCAACGGTCAAGAGGGTGTCCCTATTTTTTTAGAAAAAATGAGGATCCCTCTTGTGAAAGGATTCCATATATGATAGCTGCAAAAAGGAACCAGTTACATTAAGTTACCTGGCTTATAACTCATTTTTTATTGTAGGATATAAAATGAACAATAATTTACATGTATTATATCAGTACTCACCATGACGAGTCATGCATGGATTTCACACTGGAGAGGCTGAAGCTCGAGGATATTCAAAAGCACGAATATCTGCTCAATGGAAAATGTCTCTATGTTTTGTTGTCAAAACCTTTGTTTAGAATATACCGATCTGGAAAGGAACAATCGACAAATATATATTAATAATTAGTTGTGAAAATAACAGGTTTTCTTTAGTTTTTTCATTCGTTTTCCATCCGACGCCAAAGACATGTAAAGTTGTATATAATTACCTCTCCATTTTCTCGATTCATGATTTGCTAATCTGCTTAAATGTCAAAAACACTGGACACCATCCCAATTTTATATTCTATCATCCAACTATGTATTTCAACCAACAAGAGCATATTTTTTCAAACATGTTACTTCAATGAAAGCAAGCTGATTCATCAAATGCTCAACTTTGAATATACGACAAAACGAGTAACACAAAAAAGAAGAAGAAATATAATTAAAATAAATATATGGTCATCACAAATATACATAACCGCGTGCTGTTAACTGCTAAATATCTCATTCACGTTTTTCATGTGATTACTGCCGGCTTTTTTCATCAATCATGGATTCCTATTGGTCAAATGATAAATAAAATAAATATGCATCTGGAAGCCCTTCAGGTTTTGGACTTTTAAAAGCCTTGCTCTAAATATACAAAGAACAGATGGGGCCGCTGTAATGTATAAACTATATAGTTATTTCCAATTTTGGATAAATCCAATTTCCTTTCTTCCTGGAACCATGCCTCATTTTAATTCTTAATAAACTATTTTTTTTTTGTACTTAGATTACTGACTCGCGATTTTTTTTTTCCTAGTGCCATTTCATATCTGATACGAGTATCTTGCCGCTTTCTTTCCCCATTTCCATGGACAATGTTGATTGAAAATTAAGCAAAATCATTGAGGCATTTAGAATTAATAAAACTAGATCTTCATGATCTTCCAATAAAGTCAATTGTTTACTAAAAGCTACAGCTCACAAAGGAAGACCACACGGTTGAATTTAAGGTCGAAATTCAAATATGTAAAAGAGTACACCATTGCTTCATTACTCTGTTTGCTTTTTAGAGCAAAAGGTAACTCTCACGAAATGTAGTTGTTAATAATATTAGTTTTATAAAAACATTAAGGTGGTGATTTGTTGAGCCATCAAACTAACAAAGTATGAGAACAAATGAAGTAAGAAAGAATGATTATGATATAAGCAACTCCCATTAGTAATCTCATACCTTAGTTTTCAGGTATGTCATAACAAAATCAATGTACTCTCTAAACTATTTTTTGTAGTCAATGCACTCCCTAAACAGCATGAATTAGTTAATCTACCTCCCTACCTAATATATATATATATATATATATATATATATATATATATATATATATATGTGTGTGTGTGTGTGTGTGACTGATTAAAAATCCATTTTTCCACCTCTTCACAAGGGAGCATCCAATAACATTATGCATCTATATAGGACTATTGTGAAGAGCTAAATACGCAAAATCATTTTAAAACGGAGTGTTTGAGAAATTTCTCATAATCTCACACTAAGATGGCAGGACCGGTTCTGAATTTTCAAATGTCCAGAGCAAAATTTCAAATGGTGCCGTTTGTAGATTGATTAATAGATATTCTTTTATAAATTAATTAATTTTATTAATAGTGATAAAATATCAGGATTAGAAACTAATATATATGGACTAAAAATGATTACAGCCAATGGGGAGGAAACTTATGTGACCTAGAGAGTATAACTGAATGCATAAACGATGCCAAGATTAAAAGCCAAAATAAAATAATTTTGAGAGCTATAGATGGGAGATGAATACCTTCTAGCACTCAAACCTTAGAATATTGTACAAAAGATATACGCATTGTGCAAATTACACTTTGTTTAAATGTTGGATTTATGGGTTTTTGTTCTTATGTTATTGTTTATAATGAACGGCCAAGATAAGAACTAGCGCATAGGCTTTATGAATGGCAACTGTTATATAGCAGTTGTGTGTCTTAAGTTGTACATGTGTTGTTCATGTGAGTTGAGTCATGCGTAGCATGAATGAGTTTGCAACAATCATCTTGCTCATTCCTATTTGCTGAGCCAAACCCTAATTCGAATACAAAACATTAACACATTTTGGAGGCATCACGGTTGGAAAAATCAAGATGACAAGATTTTGAGTTTGGATGTTAATTTGATGATTCATGAAATTTTTTTGACGTTGAATCATTAATGAGATGAAAAAAGTTTAAATTAATTTTTTTTTAGAAAGGAGGCATTGTGGTTTACTAATTTTCTTGAAAAAGGGGAACATTGTTCATTTGGTAGTATTTTCGTTTTTAATATGTGTGTGTGTGTGTATAGGGACTAAAAATAATTTGGTGCCCGTATAAAAAGAAAAATGCAACACGCCAACTCATACATATTCTAAACATAAAGAAAGCAGAAATTTACGAGGGATCCAACACGCCAACTCATACATACTAAATGCAACTATTACGACCGCTGGTAAAGAAACACTTTGATGATGGATTCAACTGTCTAATATTTATTCAAATATAACATATGCTTATACAATGTACCCTAATGTTTTTGGTGCCCACAATTTTTTTAGGCTTCAAACTGTTGCTCTGCTCACACTAGGACAAGGCCGGTATATATAAAAGGACAAGATACAAGGTCACTTAGTACTATAATCTAGTAATATTCCTCTTCCTTTATAAACATAGGCAATATGTTTGAATATCGTGAATGTCAAATTCCATAGCAGTTTAATTGACACACCCCGACCCAGAATGTCCACTAGGACTTCGAATCGAGCTGTATTGGCCAACACCTAGAAGGTGACGAAGCCATAAAGTGTGATGATGTGTAAATATGAATAAATTTAAACCTAAAAGTGCCTAAGTACATGAGTGCGCGGTGAGTAGGTATGGACCCATTTCACAAGTGATTACAAAGCATAAGTAAAGTACAGTAAGGTAAAATAAGGATTATACCATCATAGGAAGCCACCTGTACTGGGATATGCCAAGAATCCTCGTTGACACAGAAACTTTGCTAATAGAACCTGGAGGGGCGCAAAACAGAAAACGTGAGTGGGCAAAAATAAAGCTTTTTAAAACCATTTCTCTTTTCAAACATTATAACCCCTCACCGTAAAACCCGTATAATTTCCCAGAAAATAATCATACATACGTATACAGAAATCATGGTCAAAAGTAGTGAAAACCAAGTATATGCCATGTCAAGTATCTCAACAATGAAATAAGTAAGCCAGGTGAAATAAATCAATATAAAATGATATCTCAGCCGGAGTCACCTAACGTGACCCGTACGGCTGAATCTATAGCTCATAAATCTATTCTTGCACACAAGCCGGAACCATCTAATGTGGTCTGTACGACAGGCTAGGTGTAGATAGGTACTCTCAAGTGCTGCAATCACGTGAAGGTTGTGCGAAGTATCGCAAGTCACCTACTAGTCGAAACCACCTATTGTGGTTTGTACAACAGGCTGGCACTTGCCTTGGATCCAAGGTGAGCGTGTGGTGTGGGAGGTGAACGATCACGTGAAGGCTAGGCCCTGGCCTCGGGCGGAACACTAACACCGGGGTCTAAGATAATGAGCACTAAATGCATAAGATCATAACCGTACACATTGCAATCACTACCATCAATATATACTCACCTGAAGCTTACCTGCTCGCCCGCAATGTCATACAATAATATGCATATCTATATAAATGCATATGCTAAAATATAGTGCAATTGACATGACATTTAAAAAACGTAATTCCATTTAAAACAAATTTTGGGAAAACGTAAAGCATATATACGTATATATATAGAAAACAAAAGCCCACTCACTTGAAGTCTGCCCTATAACTCCCTAGCACAAACATTAAGGCGTCACAAACAATCGGCACCTAAAACAATGATCAAATCATGTCTCAGAAATTTTATTGATAGAATATGTAACTTACATAAAACACATCCCTACGTAATTCGATCCGGAAGATCTGCATCACGGATTTCTGATCCCTTACTACCAAAGATCCACATTATGCTTCTAGAACAACATCTTAAAGTTTCATTATGATCCAATGGTTGGATCTCCGCCAACTACAAATTCAAGTGGTGGTTAACGTTTTATTTTATGAACTTACAAATCCAATTCGGGAAGATCCGTAGTCGGATTCCCGATCCGTAAGTTCCTACGGTCCTCAAATATTACAAATAATAACCTATTAAAGTTTGATGATGATCCAATGGTCGGATCGTCGGTTCATACCATGACCTATTAACGTATTGTAGAGAATTTAGGTTCTAACGATCAACCTACATCACACGAATATCGAACTGAATTCAAGACATCTAATTTAGCCTAAGAATAGTATCGACGACCCCTTAGCCACGTACCACCACACGCGCTGCCGTGGGTGGTGGTCGGCCGCCCCGACTCGTCGGAAAATCCAACTATTTCCAAAAATTTCCAAATTTTACAGAATTGTAGACCTCAATGAGTAGAGTAAGTTTCATATCTGTAACCAAGGCCAATTTGGCCAGGAAGAGCTTCAATTTCATTAAAACCCGTTAGAAACTCTATAAAAGGTGTTTCGTGATTCATCTTCAAATCAACTCCAACGCTCCAACCAATGATTGAGCATTGTTCCTGAGCTCAAGGGAAGTTGTTTGATGGTGTGGATCAAATGTAAACATTTCAAAGAAGGGTGGATCTCCAACGAAGGGTCTTCGGACCCGTGGGTTGTTCTTTGTGGAACCATGATGAAATTTCGTTGATTATGGGCTATAATTGGATGTTGGGATATGATACTGAGGTTTGGTGATGGTGAATGGGTGAAAATCACCTGAAAATTTGATAGATATCGTCGGAAAACTCCACCGATTCTAAACTCGGTTACTGTGGGTGTACGGGTTAGATGGGTTGGGTGCTCCACACCTCCATCCTTTCCCCTCTTTACTTCTCTTTTGTTGGTCACCTTCATTCTCTCTCTTCCTTCCCTTGGCCGAAGCTTTCTCCTTTCTTTCCTTTTCTCTTCGTTTCTTTTCATCACAGCCATCTATCTTTCATTTCTCTTTTCTTTTCTTTCATCTCAGCTACCCATGTGGTACCATCACGTTTTGCTCCAAAATCTGGAGCCTTCTAATAATAATTAATTGACCATTTAGTCCCTAACTTTGTTCATTAATAACTTTTTTGTTATATCTCCAAATTGTGTTTCGTTTGCGCCTATGCGTCCTCAGCGACATGTACTACGAGAATACGTCATGAAATTGATCCTTACGTGACACGACACGGCAGTCAACAAAAGTTAACACTTTGCCTCGAAGGGCATTTTCGTAGATTCACTTATTAAGATTATCAAAACTGTAAAATTAGGAACAGGTCATTACATTAATCATGCATCTCTTAGTGTAAATATATTGTTTTTATTAAAAAAAATAAATACACAACACAAGGGCTCTTAATCACTCCTAATACTTTCTACTTTCTTATTCTCCAACACTCTCCATCATGAGTTTTTCGAGAAGAAAATCAAAGCTCATTTGCAATATGCACACAACGTCGGCGTCACCTTTATTGACACAACATTGGCATCAACTTTATTCAAAGAAACTTCATTCAAGTATAACACTTTTGGACAACAACCACTCGAGTGGTCATCAGTCCAAACATTCAATCAATTCATGTTGCGATGCCTCAATTACAAATCAAAGATTACAAAATGGTAACTACATACACTTTCAATTTGGGCTTTTCAAACGGAACCTATGGTTCAACCAAAAAAAACAAATCCACCCTAGGACTTATTATTGACATTATTTTTAGGGTACTGCAATTCGCACTTCAAAATATTATCATATATGTTTTTTAGTAAACTAATGACAATGGTCTATCCAAACTAATTCTGAATCCAAATACTCAATCATTTTCTCTTAATCAAAAGGAACTCGTCCTTCTATTTTTCTTTGGAAAACTAACCAAAACACCCTCAAAAGTTTCACTTTAATCATCAGGACAAAACTTAGCAAAAATGCCAATCATGCCCTTCACACATCCATACAAGATTGCTCAGCAATTTCAGAAAATTTTGCATGCCAAAGATAAGGTGGCAAACTTTGCAGCAACCAAGACAATATGGATTCACGTGGCCTTCAACAGCTTTCAGAAACAGTGCTGACAGCTTTCAGAAACAGTGTGTTGTCACCATCAAAAAGTTGTAAATATTGAAAAATTATTTTGTTGTTTAGGAATCAGTTTTTGTATATAAGGGAGCATTTCCTCCCATACAGAAGACACCTGAATACCACACACATATCTCAATATCTGAAAACACCATACACTCAAGCATTCGTAGTCTTCATAGCATCCTTGTAAACACTTCTTTGTAATCACTTTCTTGTAAACAACCATCTCTGTAAACATTCCATATATCAATAAAAGTTCAAGTGTACATATTCAAGCAATCTTCAATTCTTAAGTAAGTTTTCTTTTCCTTCTTTAGTGTGTTTGTTTAATTAGACTTCTAGTCCAAAACAAGGAAACACTATTGTGATTATATTATTAATCTGCTAAACTGACGATCATACTTTGTTCGAGCACTCTGTTATAGTTGAATGCTTGCCATACAAATAACTAGACATTAACCAGGGTACCTCTGAGTTCTTTGTACCTCTGAGTTCAGCCGTTAAGGCCTTATACTTGTACTGTGAGTGGCCGTCATGCTGAAACATGTCGAGTTCCATGTGCAAGGTTCTATGTCTAGTTGTTATAATGGTCATCTGACTATTTAACCGTGCATGCTTTTCGAATTTGGTATCAGAGCCAAGTTTAGCATTTTAATAATATGATTATAATAGTAAAGTACCTTGAGGACGGAAGTCATTAAAGCAACTGATATCACACTTGTTTATTTTGTATGAATAACAGATATTATTGTCCCTGTAGACCTTGTCAACCACAATTACCAGGTATTTATTGTCCTAGACATCCAACTATAAATAGCATAAAGAGAAGATTATCATTTATATCCAAAAGAATTAGCAGGACCTTGAAGAAGCAAAAGTTTTATCTTGGTTATCTTGAACATCCTTCATTTATTAGTAAATATAATAACACTGAAGTGCAGCATAAAGTTTTAGAAGCAAAAAGAGTAACTGACCAAGTTTTAGAGACCCTGAGAGAAGAAAGAGAGGTTCTAAGAAACCAATTAGCTGTAACTTTAGAGAAAGGTAGACTATAGTATATGATAGATTATCTTAATTTAGAAATTAGTGAACCCCAAAAAAGAAAAATAACTTTAGACCAAAATAGTTTAGTTTGTTATTTTCCATCAAGAAAGCATAATCATATTTTGCACAGTGAAGAAAATCCGCAAGCCAATAGTATTATAGATCTTATTATTAGTCAAGCAGAAAATATAAAATTAGAAAATAATAAGCATAATCATTTGTTAAACCAATTGTTAGAACATTTTCAGAAAAATTCCATAAAGATAATTAGAAAAAATTTAGATTATATTACATCTCAGTTAGAAGATAATAATAAAAATATTCAAAGGTTTTCTAGCAAAAGAGAGATAAAAGAGCTTGTTGACCTCATAGATAGTAAGCCAAAGCAAGTAGAACTTAGGTCATTAGAAATAGTTGAACAACTAAAATTAGAAGTTCAAAAAATTCAATTCGTACAAAAGGAGTTGAGAGAACAAGTAGATAAGTTGCATAATAAAATAGACAAATTATTAGTTTAATGACAGATTCTAGAACTAGCAGAAAATATATTCAAGCTTTGAAAGAAATTAGTAAATTAGATAAAGAACCAGTACGATTAACAGATTTTTCAACACAAGTATCCAGTAGTAATATTCCCATTAGGCAAAATAATTTGATTATCCAATTAGTTTTAAGTCTAGCTAAAAAATTAGATCAAGTTGAAGAACAAATAGCAGAAATAAACCAAGTTTTACATAACGCATCTTCATCACTTCCACCATCCTTGCTAGATAAATTAGAAAATTTAACTTTGAGTGCAAATAATAATAGAAGACCTAAGCTAAATCCTTTTGATAATAGAAAATGGAACTCTTTAGGAAAAAAGGAAAAGAAGTAGTTAGAGCAGAAGATATTTATCCAAATGAAGAAGAAGCACAAGAATTTATTCGAAGAGGTTTTGAGAGAACACAGAAAAATAAATATAACTTGTATCAACTAGGTTTATTTGAAAACAGAAGTAGAATTGTAAGCAGCATCAGTCAACATGAAGTTAGTTGTATTGATAAAGAAGTCACACTTAATCTAATTAGTAAAGAAGCAGTTACTCATTTGAGAAAATCACATTTTAGTCAGATTCATATAGGAACAATATTAATTGGAATAGCAGGATTAACCAGAGCACAAGTAGGTACAAAGGCTTTAGTATACATATATGATGATAGATGGGATAATCACCAACAAGCAGCAATAGCAACAGCTGAAGTAGACTTAAGTTCAAACTTAGCAGTCATAGGTTGCATTCCAAATTATGTTATGACGATTAATGAATTTAGTAAATATATTAAAGTGAGCATAAGAACAAAAAATTATAATATGAAAGGAGAATATAAAAATTTGTGTATTAGCTTAATGTATATAGGTAAAGTGTCTGATAGATATAATCATAAGTTTAATTTAGAGTTTCAAAATTTAGTTCAAACATTTGGCAGTAAGCATGTAAATATGATAGAAGCAAAACCCGTAGATAATAGCTTTTTAGAAGGAACTCAGTGGACATTGCCCAATTTATAAGTAGCATAAAATAGACAACCAGATAAAGTACAAATATATGAAACTAGTAAAGGTCAAGCAACAATTAGGTTTAGTAATTATAAACAACTAGAAAAAATAGAAGAGGATGAGAGTGAGATCGAAAATGAGAATATACATATGGCTTTTGATAATCTAGATATTAATTTAGTTGAGCAAAACTTTGATCATATTGTAGACAAGCTTATAGAAGATATTGATCATTTAGATGAAGAAAAGTATTTAGAAAAATATAAGACATATGATTTAGGACTACATAAAATTTCAGATGAGGAGATGAAAAATTTAATCTTAGAAATAGGAGTAGAACATATTTTAGGATCAAAAGAATATAATAATTTATTAGAATTAAAAGAAGAATGTAATCCAGCAAAAGAAAGTAGTACATCAGGAGTAGAAAATCCAGGACAAGCAAGTAGAACTGATCAACAATTTTTGAGACCAACAAATGAACATTATAATGAAGGAGCAAGAGTAGACCACATAGAAGAAAGCATGATAAAACCTAGAAAAAATAGGATTCCATATTTGAGAGGGTTAGAACAAATTAATATAGCTGGTAATATATTAAACTTAGACAATGTAGATCCACAAGATTGGGAGAGAACAATTGAAAGATGGGAAAAAGGTTGCGTACATGCAGCATTGATGTTAGATTTTAGTAATTCACAAAATATGCTAGATTATTTTGAGCATACTTTAGATGGTTTAGTTTTTTATTATTTCCAGTCATGGAAAGTCCAAAATCCAGAACAGCATCAGGCAGCTAAAACACATTTTAATATTGATGGTTTTGTTACTTTGATTAAACAAGAATTTTTAGATCATAATAGATTAGATGGCAGAAGTGAACAAGAGCAGAAAAGAGCAATTAGAAATTTAGAACAATTACAAATTTGTGATTTACAATATATAGCTGAATATACCACTGATTTCTTTAAATATTTAGGTAGAACAGGTAGAATTAGTGATATTAATTTATTAGATACTTATATGACAAAAATAAAAGGACCAATAGGAGAAAAGATTTGGAATGAATGGCAAAAGCATCCAAAGAAAAATGATATTGCAATAGGACCTAGAATTCAACATGTATACGATATACTTAGACAAGAGTGTAGTCAAATAAAAGCTAAGAGACAAATTAGGAAACAATTTTACATGAGTTGTAAAAACATAGATTTACCACAACAGTATGGTTGTCATAAGAAAAATAAGCATAAGAAAATACACAAAAAGAAATATAAGCCATATAAACCCTACAAACAGTATAAGAATTTCAGTATAAGACCTTCAAGAACATATAGGAAGAGAAAATATATTCCAAAACAATTTAGAAAAAGAAGTGGCAGACCTTGGATTAGAAAATATAAAGCACCAAAAGATAAGAGTGATTGTAAATGTTATTCATGTGGAGAAACTGGACATATTAGACCTAAATGTCCAAAACTAGGTAAACAGTCAAAAGAGAAAGTACATTTGATGGAGTTACTTAAGTTAGAAGAAGATGAGGATATTCAGTCAATATACAGTTTAGATAATTTAAGTGATAATGAGAGTATTTATAGTATAGAGAGTATTAACATGATAGATTCAGACTCAGAAGATTCAAGTAGCACAAATACTGATTTAGAAGAGTATATGTGTGCCTTCATAGAAGAATAGCATGAAGAAGAATATAAATACATTAATTTAGGTTGGCCAGAAAAATGTCATAAGTGTAGTAAATTAGTTGCAAATAAATACTATAATACATATTCAATACTGTGTAAAAATTGTTATAATAATAAGTTATTAGAAATTAATTCAGCAGAATCACAAGAAAGTACTGAAATATTAAGAAATGCTGTTTATAGTATAGAAAAGCCAAAAAATAGTTCTTTAATTACCATAAATTGTGAAATAGAATTGGCAAAAGAACATAAGATACAAACAACAGCTATGATAGATACAGGAAGTACTAAGAGTGTCATAAGAGAGGAGTTAGTACCAGAAAAGTATAGACAAAAATTAGCAAAACCAGTGAAAATAACGCAGTTTGATGAAAGACCAGTCTATTTAACACATTGCAAAAATTAGCAAAACCAGTGAAAATAACGCAATTTAATCTACCATTAACATTTGTCTCACCAGTAGGATCATACCCATTCATTCTAGGTTTTAACTTTTTGAAAAGTTTACAAGGTTTTTTAATTATGAACCCTAGCATAACATTTTTCAAAAGAGGAATTACAATAACTGACCAAAGTAATACCATAGAAGCATACAAAAGTATAAGTATAGAAGAATCTAGTAGTCAAGACAATTATTATTTGGAAAATTCAAAAGAAAATGATGAGCATAATAATCTAAAAGAGTTTGAGTTTGATGAAGAAATATTTGAACACGAATATCCAATTATAGATGAAGGAACCCGTATAGAAATCTTACAGTTAGACAGACCAAAGAGTTTAGAAGAATTGTTACAATTAGCAGAACAAACTAGGATTATAGGAGAAGACCCACAGTTACATTGGAGCAAAAATAAAATACTAGCAAAATTAGATATAATTAACCCAGATTTAACCATTAAGACGGCTGATATGCCTTGTAGTCTAATAGATAAACAAGAGTTTGAGCAGCAAATAAAAGAGTTGTTAAATTTAAAAGTAATTAGACCCTCTAAGTCCAGACACAGATCAGCAGCATTTGTAGTAAGAAAACATTCAGAGCTAAAAAGAGGAAAGGCTAGAATAGTTTATAATTATAAGAGATTAAATGATAATACATATGAAGATAGTTATAAGTTACCAAATAAAGATGAACTTATAAATAAAATTCAACAAAGTAAATATTTTAGTAAATTTGATTGTAAATCAGGATTTTGGCAAATACGATTAGCAGAAGAATCAATTGGGTGGACAACTTTTACTTGTCCAGAAGGACATTTTGAGTGGCTTGTTATGCCATTTGGACTTAAAAATGCTCCATCGATCTTTCAAAGAAAGATGGATCAAATTTTCAAGAAATATGATAATTTTTGTAGTGTTTATGTAGATGATATTTTAATACATAGTAAAAATCGAAATGAACATAGGAAGCATTTAGAGATAGTTTTACAAGAATTTATTAATAATGGGATTGTGATTAGCAAAAATAAAATAGCATTAGAAAAGCAAGATATAGAATTTTTAGGAATGTATATCAAGTCAGGTACGATACAATTACAAGATCATATAGCTAAAAAGGTATTAGAATTTCCAAACAAATTAGAAGATAAGAAACAGTTACAAGCATTTTTAGGATTGCTAAATTATGCAAGAAATTTTATCCCTGATTTAGGAAGAAAAGTAGCAGTATTACATAGTAAAACTAGCAAAACGGGACAAAAATATTTTAATAGTGAAGATATTAAATTAGTTCAAAAAATAAAAGAAGAAATTACTAAACTTAAGCCATTAACATTACCATTAGATGATAGTTATAAGATAATCGAAACAGATGCTTCATCATTAGGATGGGCAAGTATACTATACCAGAAAAAGCATAGGGAGTCTCCAAAGTCTGACGAACAAGTTTGTAGATATTCCTCAGGAAAGTTTAGTGGTGTACAGTCAAGATTACCATCAACAGATTTAGAAATTTTAGGGATAATTAATTCACTTGAAACATTTTCTTTATTTTTACATAATGAAGTATTTACGATTAGAACAGATTGTCAAAATATAGTTTCTCATTATAACAAGATACATGCTAATAAACAGGCAGCCCGAAGATGGGTTAATTTTGTTGATTCAATTACAGGAAATGGTTTTAAACCAATTTTTGAACATATAAAAGGTAATGACAATACATTAGCTGATATCTTATCAAGATTAATTTGTTGAACAGGTATGGAATATCGTGGACCATCATCAGCAAATAGCACAAGGCCGCAAGGCAGAAGAGTTTCTTTCAATGGCATGATGATGCACCATCAACCTCCACCATTCAATGGATTTCAAAATAGCATGAGCAGACTAGCATCACCACCAGTACCCACGTTCAACTTTAATGGCAATATTGTTGAAGGAATCAGAAATCCAACTCTGAGATACAGGTCAAGGGTACCGGGGCTTTCTGATAGGCAGCAGGTTCTCTTAGATAATTTCTGGAATATCCAAATTAAGCAGCCAAGCATGAGGTTAGGTTATGAAAAATTAATTAGAGCCTTGGAACAAGAGTTTGATAGCTTTAATTTTAATTTCCACCAAAACCAGCAGCATATTTATTCTCTTGAGCACAATCTTCAAGCCATTTCTAGGGACCATGAGTCATTACTTGGTAAGTTTACCAAAATGAACCAAGAACTCCAATCTCTTAGAATGCAGCAAAAGGCAAGTGACACTTTGAAAAGAGAATTAAAAATAGGTTTAGAAATTGATCAGCATAAAGGAAAAGAGGTTATTGAACCCATAGAACAAGAGGCTAATGAACCCATAGAAGAAATTAAGATTGAGCTCTTAGAAGAAGACGTTGAAATGGAGCAACATCAAAGTAATGATCAGCATCAGGTTCTGAGTGACAAAGAAAAACAAGAAAAATATGAAAGTTTTCTTAGAAATATATCTTCAGACTTAATATTAGACGATGTTTTATTAGAAGAAATTTCAAAAGCAAAACTAAGAATAATGCCAACAGATATGCAAAATGAGATCTTGAGCAGAGCATCACAGTCCATGAAAGAGTTACAATTACAATTACAATGCGCCTTGTATCAGTCCATCTTTGATCCAAAACCAGGGATGGATATTATTACAAAGATGTATCCTCCATGTCTTTGTGATAGTACAGAGAATTGTATTTGTAAACCAGAAGTTAGCGTAGCTGTGGCCAGGATTGACATGAAAGATTTTAAATCATGGCATTTTAGTTATGAGCATCAGAAAAAGCATAATGAGGTAGAAGTCACCCCTGCCTTACTATTAGAGTTTGGTTATCTCGATAAAATATTTATTAACCGTATTTCTCAACTAGAATCATTTCCTGAAAAGCTTATTAAAGTAGCAGAAGACTATCTAGAAAGGTGGAAAGAAATTTGCATAAGTTTTATTAGTAGTCCTCCAGATTGGTATGTACACATGCATAAGGAGAAAGCTAGGCATATAGCCATGATCAATGAAGAGTCCTTTAGACTAAACCCTATCTCCTCACATAGGTGGACTCCTTCATACAAAGATATTTTAAAATTTAGAGGGATCCAAATGTTTGCTTTAGATGAGTTTGAAGATTTTAGGTATGATATGGTACTAGTAGCAGAAGAAGAAGAGATGTATATTTATAGCAAGACAAGAATCAGTCATCAGCCTTATTGGAAGCCCCAAAATTTCAAAGAAGAAACAGCGGAAATATATTACAAGGCGAAAGAAGATAGAGAAAGAGATGCGGAGCTAGTAGAAGGCGATGAACAGTATTTGAATAATTTGTCAGAAGAAGAGCTGCATAACATCGACAACATGATGGAAGCCTGAAGAACTAGCTGTAAATTAGCATAAGATGAATAGCATCATAATGTATTTCCAGACAGAAATGTCAACATCGTTGTGGTCCACATGTAATGGCATAAGAGTAAATAAAGAGAAGAGTTTGATCTATTATAGACTTTTCATACATAAAATGTCCTTATGGTTAAGAATGAATAGTACCAAGCCCTTTTCGTTAAAACTCCCATTTTTCTTTAGATGGAGAGAGGGAGTAATAATCACCGAAAGATTTTCTGTTGGATGGAGATAGAGGATGGGGATCCTAGGGATCCTCACATTCTAACTGATTATCGTACATTGTGCAGTCAGTTTTCGTTAGGTACTATTTTTGTTTAATTTTAAATAAAAAAATTCAAATGATTTCTGACCGCACGATGTACGATAAATGGTTAAGATACGAGGATCCCTAGGATCCCCACAATTTAAATCTGAAAGGGATCATCCGGAGATAGAAGCCTGAGTTGCTGATTTTGACATTTGAGTTTGGCTTCTTGTTTTCTTTTGCCATCGTAGTTTTGAGATTCAAATTTTCAACTGGATCTATTTTATTATGAATCCTGGTAAAAATTGATGTCGAAGGTTAGAGAAGCATCGTGCTATTGTTTGTTTATTAGCCAACACTCAAATCATCGAATTTGTTTCATTTTTTTTCTGGTCAATTTGTCGCTGAGCATAGTTGAATTATGTATGAGTGGATGTGGATGTATGTCACTAGTAGAAAAAAAGCTATTTGTGCGACCAAACTTTATGCGACGAAAGCAAACTCGTCGCGCAAAGCAGGTTAGCGCGACAGATATACAATTTCGTCAGAAATAATTTAATGTGACAAACAGCTTGCGCGACGCAATATTTCGTCTTGTAAAACGACTTTGCGAGACAAAAAAAGAAAAAAAAATGCTTCAGCGCAAAGGTTAGCAGAAAAAAACGCGTGAATGCTTGTATTTTGGCGCCAAAAAATTGATACAACATGTGTCCCTTTGCGCGACAAATATTCCGTCGCACAAAGATTCACACATTTACTAGACTGCCAGGTGTTTAGTGTCACATTCCGGCCCGGGCCCCCACCACATCCCGGGCCCGACTATGATGTAGCATGATATTGTCCGCTTTGGGCCCCGACCACGCCCTCACGGTTTTGTTTCTAGGAACTCACACGAGAACTTCCCAATGGGTCACCCATCCTGGGAATGCTCTTGCGCGAACTCGCTTAACTTTGGAGTTCGGTTGGAACCCGAAGCCAGTGAGCTCCCAAACAGCCTTGTGCTAGGTAGATATGGGAATATACATATAAGGCTTACATGATCCACTCTCCTGGGCGATGTGGGATGTTACATTTAGTCAAAGTGTTGAATGAGGTATTTACTCCATGGTTTTGTGTGACGAAGGTTTCGTCTTAAATTGACAGTTTTGCTCAGTCTTAACACAATTCAATCCGAAAACTCTTTACTTTCACCAAATTATTATTCCAATTTTTGTTTGTTTTTTCGTACGCGATGGCAGACTCTAGTGATCCTCCGTCAAAGAAAGTTCAAGGTGAAGGTTATGAGAAAGGTAATACGTACTTAATTTTGTTGGTTATGTAATTAATTAAATATTTAAGTAGACTAATATAAGTTTTTATTTTGTTGGTAGATCATAAAAAGAAGAGAGCTATGACATGCGTTCAATACACTTCTTCTGCTAAGAGCCGGTACCGAATAACTTACGCAAAATTAGTAGGATATGTAATACCCTGAAAATTTAAATATATGAATATGTGGAGAAAATTGAAAATAAATCGATTTATGGTTATGGAAATAGAATTGGGAAATTTTAAAGTTTTATTTCTAGAAATTGTTATAATTTATGTATTTGGATTCTTGAGATTTTATGTTATTTTTCGAGAAATTATATTAATTTACTTGAATTTAGTTTTAAATTAAACTAGTTACGAAGTTTGAAGTTTGGAAATTAATTATTTAAAATCTGTAAACCTTACAAGGTCACAATTTATATTTTTGAATAAAGCTCGACCTCACGAACTCGTAGGCATAAACCGTTTGTGAAACGGAGTTATAATGAAAGAGTTATTAACGTTTAAAGTTAACGACAATTTTGTATTTTTTACTTGAATTGGAAGGTTCCAGATTTTTGAAGCCATTATTTGCGATGCCACGTGTGTGGCTGAGATGAAAAGGAAAGTAGAGTAAAGAAGGGAGGTGTATGAATCATGAAAGGAGGGAGGGGGGAAGTGAATGAAAGAGGGAGAAAGGAAATGAGGGAAATGAGGGAAGTGAGAATGAGGGGGGAACCGGGTCTTCCTTGACCTGCAACCCGACCAGGCCATATTTTCAGTTTCCAGCCACCTTTGACAACAGCCAAGGTGCCAAAATGAGCCTCATGCCATTGCCATTCGATCTCTCTCCTAATTTCTCTCTAAAACCGACAAATTTGGGTTCGATTATATGTAAAACCCTTAAAGGAGGGTGCAGTGGGTTTGGGTGGTGTTTCACCAAGTCCGAAGCTAACTCCGGTCACCACACCCATCAATAGATACCCCTACACCCCAGGAACAAATCCCAAGCATTGGTTGGGTTGTCGGAGTTGTTTTGAAGTCGAATTAAGAACACCCAAAAAACAAGGGTTTTTGGCAGTTCATGGCCAATTTGAGGTATTTCCCGACCAAATTGCACTTGGCCACATGAATGAAAATTGTTCCCCTTATTTAGATCTACAACCCTGTAAAATTTGGTAATTTTTAAAAATACTTAAATTTTCCGGCAAGTTGGGGCGGCAGATCGCCACCTGCGGTAGCACGTGGCCAGTAGGCCAACATTGTCTTTTTCATGCAAATTTCGATATTTTGAACCCATAATTGGTAACCATTTGATGTGAATTGGTTGTGAAAGCTAATGATGAATATGGTGGTTACCAGAATAATTTAGGAAATTCATAAAAGAACGAAATGTAAACTACGAAAAGGCTTGATCCTGTTCAAGGGTACGTAGGTAGTCTAACAGTGTTAGATGCAACCTTAAATAATCAAGACAAAATCCTTGTTTGAGAAATTGAGTCATTAAAAGAATTTGGTCCAAAAATTTGAGATTTTAAACTTATGTTTTGGGTGGTTAAAATGTTAGGCATAAATCAATGTGCGAAAATCAATAAAATTGCAATAGAAAATTGTAAGTAGTGATAGTTAACTAATCACTGTTTAGTTGGGCCTATCACTAATAATCATATTCCCAAAATTGAATATTTTTAGGATTGGGGTGTTACAGGATATGAGAAGTCGGATATGGTGAACAAGTTTAGGGCCGACGTCAGGGTATTGGTGCGTAATAGATATGAAGTGAATTGGGAGTCTTGGAGACACGTCCCCAAGGAGATAAAGACGATCATGATTGATGAGTTAGTAGTACGTGTATATTATTAATTAGTTAAGTAATAATCTAGTTCTTTAGATAAAATATAATAGTGATATGTATACTTTATTTATTTTTGCATATCAGCCTGATTGAGACATTGACAAAAGTGATGCAAATCTGATGAAGTGTATCGACAAGGTGTTTAAGTATCGTTTTCGCTAGTTGAAGTTTGATGTTGAACATGATGCAGAGCAACACAGAGTGGTTGGACTAGCGGATGATTATAATAGTTTTTTTCTTCTTATTAGTCTATTTATGGTTTTTTAAATAATGACACTAAATTATTATTAAATAGGAAGAATAAATTTTATATGGACTGTATTTATTTTGTTTCGAGACAAAATAAAATAAATATTTTCAATCGTCGCGTAAGGGTTAAAGCGACAAAATGTTTGTCACTAAAACCTTTGCGGGACAAGTGTTCGTCGTGCAAAAATACTGCAAAACGGTCTATTAGCGTTTAAGTCATCGTAGTTACTGCATATTTACCGCATAATAATGCGACAAAAGTTTGGTTGCGCAGAGCTTTGTGGGACGAAACTTTGTCGCACAAAGCCATGGTCGGTGGCATTGAAGTCATGTCATTTATTGCGCTTTTACTGCATATTTATTTCCTACTTTGTGCGACGAACTGTTCGTCATGCAAAGGTTGTAGTCCTGAACGTGCGACGAACTGTTCGTCATGTAAAGTGTTACATGTTCTTTATAAGCACATATTATGTTGCAGTTTTTTTTCTTCACATTATTTTGTAATTTGATGGCAGATAATAAGGACAGTAGGAGATTGGAGGTTCAGGCTTGAATGGAGGAAAGAAAGTGGCAGTAGAGCATGTCCCCCGGGCCTCATGATATGACTCAATAATTGGAGTTTGCACATACAATTGGTGCAGCAATGCGGAACAATTGTCTTACTGCTGAGTGGCGTTCTTGAAAATATGTGACCAAGGATGTGAAGAAGAGGGTGATGGATCAATTATTAGTAAGTGTGACAAATATTGAAAATAATTAATTTTGTGAAATTGTTTGTTATATGTTGTAATTAATTATTTGCATATATGTGTAAAAGTGTAACTATAGTCTTGATGATACGAACGAAGAGTTGATGAAGTTGATGGAAGACGTGTTGAAGAGGGGTTATAAGCAGTGGCGTTATGACGTGGAGCGGAATGGAGGACAAGCGAAATAGTAGTTTTAAATTTATGTTTTTTAGGACAATATTTAATTTTAAGGCTTTCTTCTAGGTTATGTATTTGGACTTAGTTAGGCTTTAATTCATGTTTTGTTGTTTAAATAATTGAATGGGTTAATTTAATTTATTTAAGTTTTCCATTATGTTTAGAATAAATATTATAATTGAATATTTGTGTGTAATTATGAAGTTTATGTAAATATAAATACTAAAGATCTATGTTTACGTAAACTTCAAAATTACAATCAATTATGTATTCATTCGTCGCTATAAATTTTGCGCGACGAAATCTTAGTCGCATAGAATTTATGCAACGATCTCCCATAAACACGCTTGCACGACAAATATTTCATCCCATAGAGGTTAAGTTTACCGCCATATTTCAAACCTATAGGTTTTGCGTGACGACTTGTTCGTCGTGCAAATTCTTCATCTTTATAATCAGATTCCTCAAGTGCAGAGGCAGAAACTGCAAATTTTGCAACTACTGCCTTTGCCATCCTTTTTCACTGTTGTATTAAGTGTTCCCGTTATATATTTCAAAATTTTATTGTGAATTCAAACTATTACCATTAAATTTGTTGTGTATAAGGTTGGCGTGCATGATTATCGCTCGGTGAACGACAAAATTAGAGGTGTATTTTTTGGTTTTTTAATTAGGAGTTATTTGAATTTACAACAAATTAGATGGCAATTGTTAATTAGTTTGTTAATTAGAGCTGTATTGTTCGTATTTGGTTTTTGGATGAAAATCAAAAGTGTGCATCCCGTACAAAATTGTTTTGTGTTGTACTGAGTTAATAGTAATTAACTTCGTACGTGTATTTTCAATAAAAGCTTAGTCTCCCATTCGAGGATTTGTTGGATTTCGTGCATGGATGTGAAAGCATGACTTGAATTGTCCCATTATTTGGACAGTTTGGGAATGCCCAGTTATGTGGCGTAGTTTACGGATTAAGAGTTAGGTTTTGATCGTGGGAATTTTGGTTACATCTCTTTACGTTCTTCAAGTTCCGAATAGGTATTTTGATATATACATCAGCCACGTGAAGAATTGTAGGGAGATGCTGCCGGAATTTTTCCATGTTGAAATCTAATTCGATGGAGCCGTAAATTGCATCATATAAATGTGCATTGCCAAATGGGATTAGGGCCCTAACCAGAGGTATAAGGTGACAATATCTCGTAGGAGTTTTGTATTGATTGCAATTTTCTTGTGCTTGCAGAAATTATGGATAGACAATGGATACAGAATCCGAATAGATGTGCACTCGAGTATTTGGATGGAATAAATGAGTTTATTGAGTTCGCATCCAGACATAATACGGGGACAACTAGAAGCTGGTGCTCGTGTAGGAGGTATAACAATAGCTTAAAGGAGACTTTTGAAAATGTTCGATTCCACTTATTAAGAAATGGGATGACAGACACATATACAACTTGGAATCACCATGGGGAACAATTAGACTATGCTTCGTCATCAAACGTGACACGAATGAAAAAGGGTGAACCTAATGTGGATCCTAACAAACATGTTATGAATATTATAAATGACACCTAAACCGATAAATAGTGAAGCTTTCGAAAAAATTGTTAAAAAGTGCGAACCAAGAATTATACCTAGGATGCGAAGACTATTCAGTGCTCATTTCCATTGTGGAGTTGATGTATGTCAAAATAAAGTATCGAATTTCCAACTAGTGCTTATACTATTTTTTTGGGGGTTATCAAGAGAATGTTGCCAAAAGACAATAGTTTGATAAAAGTGCGCAAAAGGTGTTGAATGGTCTAAGATTGAGTTATGAAAAAAATTCACGCTTGTAAAAACAATTGTATATTGTTCTATAAGGATAATAAAGTGTTAGACAAATGCCTGGTATGTAACGAGTCGAAGTTCAAAATGACATCATAGAATAGACCGATGAAGATTCCACAGAAAATTATGTGTTATTTGCTACTAACTCTGAGGTTGCAACGATTGTATATGTCGACGCATACTGCAAATGACATGAGATGGCATAAGGAAAGTTAGGTGGATGATGACGTGATGAGGCATCCTGCAGATGGAGTGGCATGGAAAGATTTTGATCGGATGTACCTGATTTTGCAATTGAGGCTCGTAACGTTAGGTTAGAACTTGCCACTGACAGATTCAATCATTTTGGAGTTCTAAACCAATATCACAACACTTGACTAATATTTGTTTTTCCTTATAATTTGCCACCTTGGAAATGCATGAAGAAAAAAAATATATGATGATGACTCTTTTGATCACCGAGGATCCTGGTAAGTTTATTGATGTTTATTTGTAGTTGTTGGTTGATGAGCTGAAAGATTTATGGGAAAATGGTGTCCACACGTACAATAAGTCTACTAGGAAGATGTTCACAATGCAGGCAGCAGTGATGTGGACAGTAAACGGTTTTCCAGCATATGCCATGGTTTCTGGGTGGAGCAGTAAAAGTTATTTTGCATGTCCAGTTTATAAGGATGATGTCACATCTAGTTGGCATGCCAAAAAGTTTGCTATCTTGGTCATCAGTGATGGTTGCCTTGGTACCACGAGTGGCGTGAGCAGGACAAAGAGTTTGACAGCAAAAAAAACCTCAGTTCAGACCCACAGAGTGGTTCGGCGACCAAATTTTAGAACAGCTTAACCGTTTGGATTTTGGTTATTCAGGAAAATTGTAACTAGGCCCCAACCAGTAACCCATCTGAATTGGACCTACATGTCTATGTTTTTTGAGGTCCCATACTAGTCCAAGCTAAAACTGAGACACAACTTCGATGTTATGCATGTTGAGAAAAAATGTGTTTGACATGTTGGTGGGCACAATTCTAGATATTGAGGACAAGAAAAAAGACACTGTCAAAGCTTGTCTTGATCTGGAGAGAATGAGAATATGGCCCCCGTTTATGGATGAATAGGGATGGCGATACAGTAAAAAGGTTGCTTGCGTTTTTTTCACTCCAATCGAAAGACAAAAGAATTTTTGAAGTTTCTATCTTCAGTTAAGTTTCCAGATGGGTATGCTTCAAATATTGAACATTGACGGTGGAAAACTTTGAGGACTAAATAGTCATGATTGCCATATCATTCTACGACGCCTACTTCCGGTTGGTATTCAGCAGCTGTTGCATGATGATGTTGTGAAGCCAATCATATTGTAGTCCGTATTTTTTTTCCCAATTGACAACAAGGTCATTGCAAAAATCAAACATTAATCAGTTAGGCCACGACATTGTTCAAGTCCTTTGCAAGTTCAAACAAATATTTCCTCTAGCTTTCTTCACAAGTATGTTCCACATTATGGTTCACTTGTTGGATGAGACATTGCTTGCTAGACTAGTTAACTATCAATGGATGTACCCAATAGAAAGGTATAAAATCGTTATTCAAATGTTTATTCGTTGTCATATAACGTTTTTATCTAATTTATTTGCTAATGGTGTTTGTATTTTTCTAGGCTTCTCGACGACCTTAAAAAAAAGTGTACGAAATAAGGCCAAACTTGAAGGATCCATTATAGAGGCTTGGGTGGCATACGAGTCCCTTACATTTTGTGGAATGTATCTAAAAGATGTTTTGGTGGCTTTTAATCGTCCAGAACACAATAATGATGGTGGTGTGTGAAAAGAGAAATTTTTTGTTTTTGCCTAAATCGCATGACCCTTTGGCGAGCCTGTTTGAGGGGAGGCATTTCCCAAAAAGAACATGGAGGTTGCACATTGGTTCATACTAAACAATTCTGATGAGACAATTATTTACCTAGCTGAGCATGAACAAATGATAAAGCGGGATTATCCTTCACATCTATATGCAAAGAAGGACCGTGAATTGTTTTCTCGAATTTGTAAGTTTTTTGTGTTTGTATTTAACATGTTGTATTAATTTCATCAATATATTCGAAGTGGCTAAAACAAGTTGTGATTTTTGGCTATCATGTTAGGTAAATCAGTTAAAAGTATCCAATTCACCCGTTTCCACTGAAGAGTTATATAACTTGACATTCGGTCCTATTCGAGCAGAATTGTACTTCGGTTGCCATGTTAACGTCATCAAGTTTGGGGGTTGAGCGTGATGACAAGTTGTGTACGCAAAATAGCGGTGCCTATGTCCTGAGTGGTGGCGAAAATACAAACATTGAGTTTTATGGAAAACTATCCAATGTCATACAAGTGTTGTACAAAGGCCGTTACCAAGTTATCGTTTTTAAATGTCGATGGTTTGATACAAACCTACATAGGCAAGGAAGTGTTAAGAGGGACCATGGCTTACTCTTAGTCAACACCACTAGAACTTGGTACAATGACGACCCTTACATTATGGCGAGTATGACAAAACAGGTTTTTTATGTAAATGACCCTAAGGCCGGAAGGGGTTGGAAAGTTGTTTAAATGATTGAGCATAGGAACCTGTATGCTATATCGGACCGAGATCCTAGTTCCGACAGGGACGACTTCAATGTCGCGGACCAACTTCTTGAGTCTTCGAGAGAAATTGGTGGGGAAACAGTACAGGATAATAATATTGTCCAAGAACCATTTCAAATACCGGGTGTTGCTGGTATCGAAATACCGATTGACTTAATTTCAATTAACCTCAGTGATCTTCCTCGATACGATCCACTAGAGGCTGCGAACGACGACAGTGACGTACTTATCGACGAGGATGAATGAGACACTGATGATGATGATACCGACGATAGTGAAAGTTACCATAGTTCGGACGAGGATTAGTTAACATAATTTTGAATTATTTTGTAAATTAAATGCAATTATATTTATCATAAAATAATTTTAGTGAAATATATGTATTTATTTATGTCGGGCTTACCAGAAAATTCCCTTTTTAAAAAATAAAATAAATAAATTTACATGATTCTGCAACGAAACATACAAATTCATCACGCAAGTTTTTTAATTTATGCGGGGACACCATGTTGGGTCCTATAAACTCAAATCTTTATTAAAAAAAAATCAATTTTTTAAAATTATTATACATTCTTGTGCGACAAATACCAAAAAATCGTCACAAGAAGCCTATTTGAGCGACAAATTTTCATGTTCAGTTGTGCAATTTATAAAATTTGGTGCGCTGTTAAATAGTCTTGAAATATTTAAATTTCCATGAAAATTAAAAAAATTCACGACGACTTTAGTGTTTGCGCAACGGATGTCTTTGTTGCGCGAATTTCTGTGCCACTTTTGTGCGACAAACCGTGCGTCACGCAAATGTGTTCATTTTAATTAGAGAATGTAATTTGGGAAATTAGGGTTAGGGTTAGGCATGGATTAGATTAGGGATAGGGGAATTTTCTAATTTAGGGGAATGATACATAATTATGGTTAATTTTATAATTAGGGATCAATTGAAATTAGGGCTAATTTGTAATTAGGGGTAGTTTTTAATTAGTAGGAATTTAATTAGAAAATGTAATTTGGGGGATTAGGGTTAGGGGTAGTTACGGATTAGATTAGGGATAGGGGAATTTTTTAATTTAGGGGAATGGTATATAATTAGGTACTTTTATAATTAGGACTCAATTGAAATTAGGGCTAATTTGTAATTAGGGGCAGTTTTTAATTAGGGGGAATTTAATTAGAGAATGTAATTTGGGGGATTAGGGTTAGGGTTAGGCACGTATTAGATTAGGGATAGGGGAATTTTCTAATTTAGGGGAATGGTATATAATTAGGGTTAATTTTATAATTAGGGCTCAATTGAAATTAGGGCTAATTTGTAATTAGGGATACTTTTTAATTAGGGGGAATTTAATTAGAGAACGTAATTTGGGGGATTAGGGTTATGGGTAGGCACATATTAGATTAGGGATAGGGGAATTTTCTAATTTAGGGGAATGGTATATAATTAGGGTTAATTTATAATTAGGACTCAATTGAAATTAGGGCTAATTTGTAATTAGGGGTAGTTTTTAATTAGGGAGAATTTAATTAGAGAATATAATTTGGGAGATTAGGGTTTAAGGGTAGGCACGAATTAGATTAAAGATGGGAGAATTTTCTAATTTTGGGGAATGTTGTATAATTAACTTATAGTTATATAATTAAAATTACATTTAGTTTAATTTTCTAAATTATAGTTATATAATCAAATTAAGGTTAGGGATGGTTTTTAGTGGCCGGATTAGGTTAGGGTTCTAGGAGAATAGGTTACGGTTGAAGTGGATTAATTCAAATTTGTACATTCATGTTATATAATGTTATTTTGTAATTACACATTTTGGTTTTTAATTTGTTTACCTATAATAGTTAAATTTTAATTAAATTTTGTTTTCTCTTCCAATTTTGTAGATATCTCGCCTTATATCTACCCGGAGGATTGTAAGCACTGGGTCCCCCGCATCTCCTCCATCACCTCTTATTGCGAGGAGTGCTCCAGCGACAATGGACCCTTCTATGGCTACGTCAGGAGGACCCGACATGGCAAAAGTGCCTGCATCATCGACATCTTCGGTGGCCCTTCCGCCTAGTGCACGTCATACTCACCGGTGTGCCTGGACTCCTGACACGGCATCCGCATCCGCATCCGACGCCATCCGCCCAGATAAAATAACAAAATCCATTTAATTTAGCTAATTCAAATGCAGTTATTTGCTATTTTAACAACAAAAAAATGGAGAGGAAAAATTTAAACCTAGCTAAATGACTAGTTAAATACATTTACAAAACTTGATTTTTATCTTATAAAAAATGTGTTTTTGATATTTCGTCCCTAAAAAAATTGTTCGCAATGTTGCTTGCCTGTGTGCCTTATTGTTTATTACAATTCGCAGGTTTTGAGAATTGGTATAAATGTAGGGGAGGTTCTGTCAAAAATTCGGTAAAATTTTAACTTAATGTTTGACGTTTGTTTTGTTGTTTTGCGGCTAAGAAAAACATCCAGGGACATTGCCGGCAGCTGAAAACGGGGCAGGTTACCTGGGTGACAAACGATCGTATCACAATAGGATACGATAAGAGGCATTGAGCTGCACCTATAGCCGAGCAGCATAATGCATTGGTCCGCGACATGGGACATGTCATTAGGATCGAGTGCCCTATGCTGTGAAAATCGTGGCATGAAATTCCGTCAAAGACAAAGAACCTAGTTCGCATCTGTTTATTGGTAAGTTCCTAACTTTGTTTTCAATTATAAATCAAGTTCATATTTTTATATTAATTTTTTTTTCCTTTTTCAACTTTGACTTCAATTTTAATTTTGGTATTTATTTTATTTTGTTTTACGAGCGGTACAAGCAGTGGAAGAGCGACCTCCACAAACATTATGAGTTGTGTGATGATCAGGACGTCGCTGTAGAGGAGGGTTGCCTGTTAGAGTTGGAGGATCGGTGGGATGAGTGGGCGTGGCTCTGCGGCTATTTTCAGGACCCCACCTATGTGGTACGTTTTTATATATGTATTATTTATTTAATTTTAATTGTTTTAAAATTATTCCTACTTTGGGTTATGCGTTTATTTCATTATCTTTCAATATTACACTAATATGTTTATTTTATGTTAATAGAAGAAGGCGAAGGCTAAAAAGATCAACTGGGAGAAGAAAACTCTTCTCCACCATTTTGGTTTGAGACCATTCTCTTATAGAATGGAGATGTGACGACAGGTAATGAGAGTTTAATATTCGCACTTCCAATTTCTTACAAATATTCAAAATATTTTCTGCTGTCTTTATGTTTTTTTTGTTGCTTTTATTCCAGGGGGTTCGAAATTCCCCGAGATAGACGTCTTTAAGGATGTTTATGTTCGGCCCGGAGATGAGCTTGCCGAGCAACTGCACGTAAGTACTTCCTTTCAATTTCCTATTTTACGCTTCCAAAAATTACAAAATTTAATTCAATATTAATTCTTACCAATCCACTTCTTTCTTATTGTCATAGTTGACAATGGTGGAGAGGACCCTGATCATCCTTCCGGAGTCTGCTTCCCAGCTTCCCCCAGATACTCCTATTAAGTATGTAGCTCCACCCGAGGATGCGGCGTTTCAGATCTTGACTGAGACCTTGGATGCGACCCTCGGGCAGAGGCTGGGGAAGTATTGTTCGGGGATGAGGCAAGCTCGTCAGCCCGCTACTAGGGTTTTATCATCATCATAACCACAGGGCCCCAACGTCGCTAAATTGACGCATGAAGTAGCCGACCTGATAAGTAAGCATGCATTGATCGTTGAGGACCTCAACTTGAATGGCATCAATCTCCCACCCGACGTTACTGTCCCCTCCACCTCTGAGCCACATAACTCGTCAGCCTCCGAGCCTTTCCACCAACCTGATTGTCAACCTCCATAGCCCACTGACTCGCAACCCGACTTCCAACCTGACCCGTACCCCGACTCCCACCCCAACTCGCAGGTAACCCCACTTAATGACCAAATTGAAGGAAATTTTGTGAGAAACATGTTCATTTGAGCAACATCTATGGCATGCAATTAACAATTAAAAGCGGAATCATGCTTGTATGCACTCAAAACAAAACATTACCCATGAAATTCAAAGCCTAGTAGAAGGGTGAACCAAGACTCAACTCAAGAACAAAGTGAATTGAGAAATTTTATACCTTTGTTGATTCCTCTTTGCATAAGAAAAGGCTAATCACCTTAGGAGAGGGCTTTCATTCCTTGCTTCTTAGCTCTATGGATTTCTTGGACGAGGATGGTTGAAGGATTCTCCAAGTTCCCAAAGTTGAGAACCTCTAAGTCTCCACACCAACGTAGGACTTGAAGAAGAGATGAGTGACCTAGAGGAAGTAAGATTGCTAGCTAAAATCCTCTAGGGTGGCCGGCCTCTTAGAGAGAAAAGGGAGCTTGTGTTCTTATCTTTTTCTCTAAAAGAAACCCTAAGGATGAAATGGCTATAAAGTTGTCTTTATACCACCTCACAATGGAGTGGCAAACTTGCAATTAAGCCAAGTTCACTACCCCTCTCTATATGGCTGGTTTTCTCAAGCCTTTGGGCTGTTTTGGGGTTCTTGAATTTTGTTTGTTAAGTTGTCATACAACTTAAGCTAATGGGCTTGATGATTCGAAGCCCAATTTGGGCTTTAAGGCCCAAAACTAACTCAAGGTTTAAAACGAAGTTATTCGTTTGATTAATTAACATTTTAATTAATTCTTGCCATAAACAATTAAACCATTTAATTGTCCTTACTCATCTCCGTCAAATCATTCAAGCATTACCTTACACGGTGTGCGATCCATTAGGTTCCTTTTAGCGAGGCAGTGGGCGATTAGAACTCTTTCAAATCGATTGTGAATATTAACTTACTTTCAATTCTCCCTTTAGTGATTATACACATTTAGGCCTTCCACAAACCATGAGTGACACCTAGCAGTATGTCATGGTTACCCAAGCTAATCAGAAGAGGTGGAGAACCTATTTAGTTTAGGATTACAATGCAATACGGTATTTCTCTAATACAATACTCTTGACCACATTGTTTGGTTTGATAGTTTATTCATGTCTACTATCCAATGTGATTTGAAACGACTTCCTAAATCTCATTCATACTCTGGCCAGAGATTCTTAATCATATCATAGAGTATTCTCCCTTGATGCGAAAATTAACTTAACACACAAATTTAACCCTCTTTTGACAATTGTAGTATAAGTATAAGTAGGGATCGTTCTGGACCGGGGATTAGGAGAGCTTGCTAATAACCTCTAAACTGACTCAAAAATATAAACCTAAACTTAAAAACACTTAACAAGACTCACAAGACTCAAAGCAAACTTAAAATACTCAAAACAGCTTAAAACAACTAAATAAACTTAAACTAGACACTAGGAATGACTTCGGACGAAAATTGACTTTTACTTGAATCAAAACACTTAAAAACACAAACTAAAACAGATTTGAAACACTTTGAAACAAGAAACTAAAAAGGGGGGTTTTGATTTGGATGAAGTTGAAACAAACAAACAAGTATGAAAACTAGACAGATTGTAAAACAAATTTGAGAAATAAGATGATCGATGGGATAGCTAGAGGCTTTTTCTCCACACATGACATGTATGCAAACAACTCGATTTCCAGTTATTACTTCATTGAATTATGAATGACAATGCCCCAAATTAACTGTGACATCACTACTTAACCCTCAGATTTTCCTTGTTTTATTGGATTGGATGACATCATTCGACAACCCAAAACATTCTTCAAAAGTTCCCTACATGACATCATAATAGAGATACAATCAAAGATCATTATGTTTAATGAAAATCGTAAGCATTGACAAAGCACTTGTAACTATGACATCATGTCACTCATGCTAGAATTAAACTTAACGCAATCGTTCATAAGCGACCTCCACTACTTATGAATATAAGTTTGTAACGATTATGTGAAACTTTCTTATATTCTAGCATCGGATTTATGCATGCCAATTAAGTGTCGACCCTTAATCAACAAATACAAATAAGTTATCAATCAAATAGTTAAGCCAATCGCATTCACGATTCAAGAGTTCATAACTGGAATTTATCAAATCATATTACACACATAATCATGGCTTTGAAATCACCCCTAGCTAAGAGGGGTTTAGCCACTCATGTTCACAACAAAACGAAAGAAAATGAATTTAAACATTGGAAACAAAAGAAAGAAAACACCTAAACGCTCCAACGATCCAAGTTGGACAGCAAGCACGTCCAAGCACTTTCCTTCCCTTCCTTTGCTACGGTATAAGGTGTTGGTGAGTGTTTGAAGGTTTGTTTGTATGAAGGAATGGATGTGAAGATGAATGGATGTGTTTGGATGAAGGTTGTATTGAAAATGGGGATGAATGATCAAGCAAAAACTCACTATATGGCTGCCACACACACATCCTTTTATAGAGGAAGTGAACGGCAAAGAGGGGGAAAATGGTGGTGTGTGCAATGATTCAAGGGTGAAAATGAAGTGATGATGCAAAGCATGGGGGGTAAAATGGAGTGGTTTTGCAGCTATGAATGCAAGTGGGGAACATGAATGATTGTGCACATGGTAGAGAAAGGAAAGGGAGATGGAATGGTGAAGAAATGAATCAAAGGTGCAGCAAGACTCATGATGCACGGCATGGGATTCCAAATGTGGTGGATGGTGCATCAATGAGTGCATGTAGTGGAGGTAAAAGTTGTATGAAATCTGATGGGTGAAGGGGACAAGAAAGGTGCAACAATTGAGTGCAATGATTCAATGTTTTGATGCATGAAATTAGAAATAATGAAGGAGACAAGGGTGGTCCACGGCATGGGTGGATAATGAGTGTAATGGTGTATGAAATGAGTGTAAGAAATCTCGTGCATGAAGGGGACAAGGGTGATTATGCATGGCATGGGTGGAAAGGCGAGTAAGTGGTGAATCAATGAGTGCAAAGAGGTGAAAGGATATTGTGCACATGGTAGACAAAGGAAAGGAAGTGGAATGGTGCAGCAAATGAGTGCAAGGAGGGAACATGGATGAATGTGCACAGCATGGGTGGTAAAATGGAGTGATTTATGGTAGAAAATAGGAAAGGAAATGGCTCCCTTGCACGACAAAGAAGAGAAATGGTGAAGGATGGTATGGCTTGGACTTTTAGGGCAGGTTTAGGACTTCTAGAATATGTAATGTAATGAAATGTCCTCAATTTATTTTCTTCCTTTCTTTGGTACATTCCTAGCTTCTTTAGATCTTTAATTTCGTCCAACCACTTTGCTCCATGCATGTGATATCCATTCCATGCCCAAAACTGCTCCAAAAGGCACCAAAATACACTTTTTTGCCTTTTTAACCCTTTGTACCTACAACCATACGAAAATGGCTTGAAATACTAAATCAACTAAGAAATAACAACATAAGAACAAGCTAACTAAATGCTCCTATCAAATTCCCCCAAACTTAGCTTTTGCTAGTCCTCGAGCAAAACAAAACAAAACAAAACAAACAAAACAAACAAAACACAACCTAACCTTCCAACATTAGCCTCAGGGATTTCCAATGCACATGACATGTTAAAAATCATCATTCCCATAGATTTTGGTCATCTTCACACTTGAGCACATACTTAATCATAGTCACCACTTACTAGTTCACAATTAACCAATTAAAACGATGTTTTGAATGTAGTAACATGCCTTAGAGAATTTGCTCAATTCCTTATAAGATACTCTCTATTTTCACACACATTTTCTGACTACACACCCTACACTAGTTATATGTGAGAAGATTGATGTAAACACGAAAGACTAGGACTCACATATGTTATAACAAAGAAAGCAATTTTCTGGAGTTATTAAGCATGTTTAGATATGATCTCATGAATGGAATGCTACTACTTAGATGCGAGAACCAATGACACCATATGCTCATACCAATTTCGAACTCCACAAATTGAAACACACAACACTCAAGATTGAAGTCAAAGGTTGTAACAGGGCTTGGGGGTACTGGCTAACAAAGAAAGGATAAGGATAACAAACGTTCTTAAAGCGATAGCAAGCAAAGCAATGAAATAGACACTTGGAATTCACTTTAGAATGCAGAATCAACTTTTAAATACAAAGGGAAGATTCATGCAACACTTAGGGCCGAATTCAATGTTTTGGACCCTTTCTTTAACAAACAGCACTTTAGAGCTCTTTTTCATACTTTTTTTTTTCTCTTTTCTACCCATGCCTTATTAAGGACTTTGGCGCGTACACACACACACACACAAGAATCACTTCCCCCACACTTGCTTTCTGCAATACATTGATAAAAAAGGAGTTCATTTTAAGTCATGTTTTACTATGCTTCAAGAACAAGGGTATGGATGGTCCTAAAACTAGGCCAGGTAAGGATAGTGTGGGTTAACAAAGAACATAGACTTAACAAGGCTCAACGGGGTTAAACTTAAACACATAATGAAATAGGGGCACGTCAATTTGGCTTTGGTGGTCACTACACAACTTCATCTTGAATATGTGTTATGCAAATCAATAGCATGCTTTGAATGAAATAGGCATGAGTTCTAGCATTTGGAACTAAATGATGAAACGCCTTCTAAGTAGCAACCAAGCAAAGAATAATGAGATCATGCAACGACTTTAGAAAACAATGATGCACTGATTATTAACTCTCCAAATGAACATTTAGGCTCAAGTCTCACAAGGTTGTAGCGTTCATTTGAGTTCCTTCCTTCAAGCATGTTACAAAAACTGATTTTTCCTTTATGATTGCATGTGAATTCATAAATTATAACCACAATCAAGCATACACCAAAGAGTAAATCAAATTTTCATCCATGTTTATAACTCTCTTTAACAGTCATGTAATTAAAAACCAAATCCTCATCATTATGTTGGAAGGTACCCTCAGACACAAATAAACACACAAAAACAACTCTTTTTGGGTTTTTCAAAACAATTTTTCAAATTTTTATGAGATTTTCAGATTTTTATGTCAAAACACACTAAAACACTCCAAAACAGCTTAAAAACACTTAAAAACAGCAAGGAACAACACTAGAAGTAATGGGTGATAAACTCCTACGAATTTCATGCAAAACAACTTGGTTACCCCCCCCAACACTTAAATCAAACATTGTCCTCAATGTTTCAAGCATAAACTCACACAAAAATAAGCAAACAAACAAACAACGAATAAACATGACAAGTATGGCAAAGTAAAAACCAAATAGAGTAGAGTTTAAGAACGCAAATCTGGTTTTGGAGATAGATGATCTTGTTGACTTTCCACAGCTTTGATCTCGAACTGGTTTGGAATTCTGAGCGAGGAATATGAGAGTTCCTTGGTTTCAAATCAGACTCTTTATGCTGGGTTGATTTGATTGTGCAGTCTGCATTTTTCTCTACTTATTTCTTCTGCACGGCAGGCAAGCACGAGGTAGAGGTGTTGGTCTGTTTCTTTGTTCAATCTGTCCAAGTGTCGACCATTTGCTTTCTTTCTCCTTGTCCCTAGCTAAGGATGAATTAGCACATTGTCTCCACATGCTTCGAGATATCATTTTCACTTCCCTTATCTGTTATCCAGGCAGATGTGGTAGCTTTTGAGGAAGCATAAGATATTGAAAATGAGTACTCGAGAGCAAGGCTAGGTAAGTAATCGGGAAGATGTTCCAGGCAGTTGGTTCCAGATCGGAAGATTGATACCAAGTGCTGGCTGATTGCTCTTTTTCTCCTTGTCCCGTAGATGAAAACAACGACAAAGAGAAGGACAGGGAGAAAGCATGATATGAGATACTCTTGCTTTCAACCTTCGTGACATGAAATACTTTTTCTTTTGATGAGTTGTTTGCAGAGGTACCCCAAGGAATAAGGAACACTGAGTGACTCGAGAGGATTTGTTGGGAAGGCATTCTCGGAGATGAAGAACGGCTATGTATGTCTGCCTTGCTATGGAGAGTGAAGGTTGACATTTATATGAATTAATAACCGGTACTATTCTTTCACTCTTGTCGGTAACCGTTGGATAATTGAACAGTACACTTCACGTGCTTTCTACGTCACCAGAAATCTTCGACAGATTGCCCGTAATTTTTGCAAGGCTGAGTGTGCATGTGACAGGTGCTGACACGTCTGGAAAAGCGGGTGCCTCTTCAATTTCTGAAATCGACGCTTCGACAAATTGCCCGTGATTTCCGCAAAGCTCAGTATGCATGTGACATATGCTGACACGTCTGGGAAAGCAAATGCCTCTCCAATTTCTGAGCTTGCCTCTTCGATTTCTTAGCTCCATCGAGTGCAGAGGTTGCATGTGACAAGTGCGGACAAATCTGGAAAAGAGGATAGCTCGTGGTTTCTAAGCAAGCCCAGCTTTTGAGAAAGCTAGCGCCTCTTTGATTTTTGAATTGGCCTCTTCGATTTCTGAGCTCGCCTCTTCGATCTCTAAAATCCAGTCGAGTGCTGATTTTTATAGAGGCACTCAGTTCGTTTCAAAGCACATTTGAATTTCCGCCTGTAAAAACTCCCTTCATTGCACTTATAAGATCTTGATTTGTCCGACCTCTTCTTTCTTCAACACCTTTGAAAATGTCTGGCCCCTCCGACCGTCTTTTTGACTTGAACCTTGGTGAAGAGGCATCCATGCCTTCTCCAAACAACATATGGTGCCCATCCTTCATATCCCCTACTGGTCCTCTTACCGTTGGGGATTCGGTGATGAAGAATGATATAACCGCTGCGGTGGTGGCCCGGAACATTGTCACTCCCAAAGATAACATACTACTTTCCAAACGGTCTGATGAGTTGGCTGTTAAGGATTCTCTGGCTCTCAGTGTGCAGTGTGCAGGCTCTATGTCTAATATGGCCCAACATCTATTTGCTCGAACTCGTCAAGTTGAATCATTGGCGGCTGAAGTGATGAGTCTCAAATAGGAGATTAGAAGGCTCAAGCATGAGAATAAACAGTTGCACAGGCTTGCACATAACTATGCTATAAACATGAAGAGGAAGATTGACCAGATACAGGAATCTGATCGTCAGATTTTACTTGATCATCAGAGGTTTGTGGGTTTGTTCCAACAACATTTTCCTTCGTCTTCTGAGGCTGTACCGCGTAATGAAGCTCCAAATGATCAACCACTGATACCTCCTCCTTCTGGGGCTCCGCCGACTGCTGAGGCTCCGCTGACTACTGAGACTTCTCTTAAGCAGCCTTTGTGAAGGCTCTCTCTTATATTTTTCTGCCTCCTGTTCATTTTCAACGAATTTTAATGTAAAAATACCTTGCATATCAGTCAATGTTTCAAAAATAAACCCACACCAAAAACAATTAAACAAGCAACAAATAAAAATGACAATTATGGCAAAATAAAACTACAGAAAAAGGAAGGTTTTTAGGAATGCAAAACATGGGTTGCCTCCCAAGAAGTGCTTACTTTAACATCTTGCAGCCGGACGAAACTTCCTTTTAAGCTTAGATAGGGCCCATGGCATTGAGTGGGATTTCTTCCACAATCTGCCCCACATCACTCTCATAGTATAGCTTCAGACGATGCCTGTTCACTTTGAATTCGTCGTTGTTCCTTAAGCTTTTAACTTGGACTGCACCATGGGGAAAAACATTAGTGACAACAAATGGCCTAATCCACTTAGACCATAACTTACCAGGGAATAATCATAGACGAGAATTGAATAATAGCACTTTCTGTCCAATTGAGAATGTTTTTCCCCAAATCATTTTGTCATGAAACACCTTTGTTTTCTCCTTGTAAATTCATGCATTCTTATAGGCTTTATTTCGTATCTCCTCAAGTTCATTCAGTTGGAGCTTCCTATTCATTCCAGCAGCATCTAAGTCCAAATTAAATGTTTTCACAGCCCAGTGCACTTTGTGCTCCAGTTCCACAGGTAGGTGACACGGCTTGCCGTAGATTAGTCAAAATGGAGACATCCCTAGAGGTGTTTTGTAGGCAGTGTGATATGCCCACAGTGCATCATCTAAACGCAAGCTCAAATCCTTCCTGTTTGGCCCAATAGTCTTCTCCAAGATTTGCTTGATTTCTCTATTCGAAACTTCGGCTTGGCCACTTGTTTGAGGGTGGTATGGCAGTGGAAACCCGATGCTTCACATTGTACTTTTTAAACAGCGCCTCAATGGTGAGATTGCAAAAGTGGGAGCCTCCATCGCTTATGAATACCCTCGGCATGCCAAATCTGGAAAAGATGTTAGCCTTGATAAAATCTGCCACCACTTTAGAATCGTTAGTACGGGTGGCTTTGGCTTCCACCCATTTCGACACATAATCAACAGCTAGCAAAATATAAGTAAAACCATATGAGGGAGGAAAGGGTCCTATGAAATCCATACCCCATACATCAAAGATCTCCACATTAAAGATGGGGGTTTGCGGCATTTGGTCCTTAGCACCTATTGTACCTGTTCTTTGGCATCTATCACAAGTTATATAAAATGTTCTAGCATCCTTAAACAATGTAGGCCAATAGAAACCACTCTCTAAAACCTTAAAGGATGTCCTTTGGGTGCCAAAATGACCCCACATGCATAACTATGGCAAAATGCAAGAATTGAATTAAACTCGGAATTGTGCACACATCTACGAATAATCTGGTCAAGACAATACTTCCATAAATATGGATCATTCCACACATAAAACCATGCATCATTTCTGAGTTTATCACGCTTGTATTTATCTAGAGTGTTAGGAACTTGTTTTGTGACCAAATAATTGACCAAATCAGCATACCAGGGCTCACTTACCTCTAGGGACAGCAATTGCTCGTCAGGAAAGGTCTCTAGAATGGGTAAGGAGTCCTCGTGCACCAAACGGCTGAGGTGGTCAGCCACCACATTTTCACTCCCCTTTTTGTCTCTTATTTCAATGTTAAACTCTTGAAGTAGGAGCATCCAACGAATCAGCCTTGGTTTGGCCTCCTTCTTGGTGAGAAGATACTTCAACGCTACATGGTCAGAATATAAAATCACTTTAGTGCCAAGTAAGTATGAACGAAATTTATCTAAAGCAAATACAATTGCAAGAAGTTCTTTCTCAATGGTAGAATAATTCAATTGAGCATCGTTTAGGGTCTGGGAAGCGTAGCGGATGACGTGGGGCTGTTTGTTCCTCCTTTGGCCTAAAACAGCACCAATGGCATAATCGGATGCATCACACATTAGCTCAAATGGAAGGCTCCAATCTGGTGGTATGATGATGGGGACCGAAGTCAACATGTCCTTGAGAGCTTTGAAAGCGGTCTCACACTCCTTGTTGAACTCGAAGGCTACTTCCTTTTGGAGTAAACGGTAAAGAGGTTGGGCGATTTTTGAGAAATCCTTGATGAATTTCCTATAAAATCCTGCATGGCCAAGAAAAGAACGAACCTCCCTCACCGAAGTGGGAGAAGGTAAGTGACGTACAAGATCTATTTTAGATTTATCAACCCCAATCCCTTTTTCTGATATGATATGCCCTAAAACTATACCTTGTTTTACCATAAAATGGCACTTTTCCCAATTCAAGACAAGATTAGTTTCGATGCATCGTTGTAAGATCAAAGTAAGATTATTCAAGCATGCATCAAATGAGTCACCAAAAACACTAAAGTCATCCATAAACACTTCAATGATCTTTTCCACAAATTCTGAGAAAATACTTGCCATACACCTTTGGAATGTGGCTGGTGCGTTGCATAGCCCAAATAGCATGAGTCGATAAGCAAAGGTACCAAAGGGACATGTGAAGGTAGTCTTTTCTTGGTCATCAGGAGCTATCACAATCTAATTATAACTCGAATAGCCATTAAGAAAACAATAAAATGAATGACCGGCTAACCTTTCCAGCATTTGATCAATAAAGGGCAGCAGGAAGTGATCTTTTCTTGTCTTAGCATTGAGCTTCCAATAGTTAATACAAACTCTCCAACCGGTTTGGATTCGGGTGGGCACAAGCTCATTATCTTCATTTTTTACCACAGTGACTCGGGACTTCTTAGGACAACTTGGACCAGCGAGACCCAATGGCTATCAGAAATTGGGTAAATCACTCCACAATCTAATAGCTTGATGATTTCCTTCTTCACAACGTCCATCATGGATGGATTGAGCCGGCATTGTACTTCTCTAAATGGTTTGGCTCCTTCTTCCAAGAGTATTCGATGCATGCAAGTGGTAGGGCTAATTCCCTTGATATCGGCCAATGTCCACCCAATGGCAGTTTTGTATTCCCGAAGCACCCTCACCAACTTCTCCTCCTCTTGTGCAGTGAGTAAAGAAGAGATGATGACGGGCAACGTCTCTTGTTCTCCCAAAAACACATATTTCAAATGGCTAGGCAATGGTTTAAGTTCTAGGGAAGGGGGCTGGATTACAGAAAAAAGCAACTTGTTAGTCGAAATGGGAATTGGAATTAGGTTAGGAGACTTACCAATATGCCTTGGATTTAACTCTAGGGCAGCAACCATCTCCACAAATTCTTCTTGAATAGGCATGGCAAAGGGCTCCTTCTTGTTGCCGTGTGCATGCCTAAGTGCTAACCCTTTGTTTTTTAGTCCAATGCTTTGCGTGAGAGTCTTTTCAAGTGCATCCTCACTCAAATCATCAAGGAATTCCTGCGCCCAAGAGTCAATCACATCAATAGAGAAACAAGAGTGACCATCATGAGGATATCTCATAGCATCAGAAATATTGAAATCAATAACTTCCCCATCAAATTCCATGGTCAATGTTCCCTTGAATACATCTATCTTTGTACGGGCAGTCTTCATGAATGGTCGGCCAAGTAAGATTGGTAATTGAGGGGAATGGTTCGAGTCTTCCATTTTAAACATGTAGAAGTCCGCCGAAAAGACTAGGTGATTCACCTGCACTAAAACATCCTCCAAAACACCTTTTGGATACGCATTAGATCTATTGGCCAGTTGAATGATCACTCCATCATTTTTTAATTCTCCCAAGTTCATAGATGCATATATTGAATAAGGCATGACATTTATTAATGCACCTAGATATAACATGGCAGATTTAAAGCGAGTATTTTCTATAACACAAGGAATTGTAAAACTGTCGGGATCTTTGCACTTAGGAGGTAATTTTCGTTGCAACACAGCTGAGACATTCTCACTTACCCTTACCACATCTTTGTTCGAAGCCCTCTTCCTTGTAATGCACAGCTCCTTCAGGAACTTAGCATACTTGGGGACTTGTTTAATTGCATCTAGAAGTGGAATGTTGACTTGCACCTTTCTGAATGTGTCAATGATGTCTTTGTCACTCTCATCCTTCTTTGATTGCATAAACCTGCGAGGAAAGGTTGCATTGGGTGGAATGGAATTAGAAGTCATGGAATTTGAATCCAACTTACCTTTGGTGGTCGAATTAAGGTGTGTAAGTGGTTGCGGCAAAGATTGCTCAATCCTTGCCGAAGGCAGGCCTTGTTCCTTCTCCTCAGATTGCATCTTTTCATCCTCCTTTTGATTGGATTTAGATGGGCTGGGATCAGATCCAACTTCTTTTCCACTTCGTAAGGTGATGACTTTGGCAGATTCGAAGCCTCCTTTTGGATTCACATTCGTTGAACTAGGTAACTTACCTTGTTTTCTACTAAATTGTCCCATGAACTCAGCCGTTTGTCCCATTTGTCTCTTCAATTCAGTCACCTCTCAAGCTTGATTTTGCACTTCCTTGGCGTAATTGTGCATATCTTTGGCTTGATTTTCCTGACCCTTCGCCAACATAGTTAGTAACTGAATAACTTGAGAATTATCAAAAGACGAACCTGAGTTATTTTGGGCAGGTTGTGTTTGGGGTTGTGCAGGTGCATACGGCATTTTATAGAAGCCCAGAGGTTGCTGTCTGAATGCACTTTGTTGTTGGGTTTGTTGGGGCTCCCTCCATTTGAAATTTGGATGATCTTTTTTTTTTTTTTTTTTTTTTTTTTTTTGGAAATCATTTGGATGATCTTTCCAGCCTAAATTGTATGTATTTGAGAACGGATCATTCCTTGGTTGGTTTTGACTCCTAAAACCCACGGCGTTGGCAGATTCCCACCCTCCGTTCTCGATCAATTAAGGGCACTTATCCGTGAGATGTCCATTCATTGAGCACACGCCACAAGCAGCTACACTTTGTTCTTTTGGTTTTTCCACCACCTGTGAAAAAAAAAGTAGTAAGATTAGCCATTTGATTTTGAAGTTCGGAAATAGCACTTACCTCATTAACTTGTTGCTGCCGTGGGTTGTCTCTTTGACCAACGCCTTGATATTGTTGAGCATTCAATGCTCGGTTAGCAATTAAGGTCTTGGCAGCCATGGGTGTTTTGTCCACCAAAACTCCTCCCCCTGAGGTGTCTAGCATTTGGCATTCAATTGGTAGAAGCCCTTCGTAGAAATATTGAAGAAGAAGCTCATCCTTCATCTGGTGCTTTGGACATGAAGCAACAAGGGTTTTAAAACGCTCATAGTAAGTGGGAAAGAATCCACCTTAGTTTTGCTAAATGCCACTAATCCTTTTGTGTAGTAGAATGACTCGAGAAGTTGGGAAAAACTTCTCCAAAAATGCCCGTTTCATACTCTCCCATGATGTGACAGTTCTGGGGGCTAGCTCATACAACCAATCTTTAGCCCTTTCCAAGAGAGCAAAATGGAAAAGCCTTCATTTTCAGAATGCTCCCATCAACATTCACAGGGGTCATGCTCAAACAAACAACCTCGAACTCATTCAAATGTTTATTAGGATCTTCCATGGACAACCCATGGAACTTAGGAATATGGTGCAATAAACTGGACTTTAATTCGAACTTGTCGGTCTTGTTTTGGGCCGCCCTTGGATATTGAATGCATAAAGGCAGAGCATTGCCCAATCCCGAAGCGGAAAGCTCCTTGATTGTTCGATTGTCTACTGCCATATCTTGGACTTCTTCAAAAGTCCTTGCTGTGGCCTCCTCTTGCTCTTCTACTTTGTCTTCTGGTGCAGGTTGAGATGGTTGGGGTTCTTGTTGATTCCTTGCTCGTCTCAAAGTTCGTTCAAAATCGTCGTCAAAGTCAAAGATGTGCTTATGAACAGGTTGTGAACTTCGAGTCATAAACAACCTAAAACAAGAAAACAAGTAAAATCAGCAACTAGGAAGAAAAACACATGAAAATAAACAAACAGAAATAACAAGGCTAATCCCCGGCAACGGCGCCAAAATTTGATGCGAAAATTAACTTAACACACAAATTTAACCCTCTTTTGACAATTGTAGTATAAGTATAACTAGGGATCGTTTTGGACCGGGGATTAGGAGGGCTTGTTAATAACCTCTAAACTGACTCAAAAACATAAAACTAAACTTAAAAACACTTAACAAGACTCATAGACTCAAAGCAAACTTAAAATACTCAAAACAGCTTAAAACAACTAAATAAACTTAAACTAGACACTAGGAATGACTTTGGACGAAAATTGACTTTTACTTGAATCAAAACACTTAAAAACACAAACTAAAATAAATTTGAAACACTTTGAAACAAGAAACTAAAAGGGGGGGTCTTGATTTGAATGAAGTTGAAACAAACAAACAAGTATGAAAAACTAGACAGATTGTAAAACAAATTTGAGAAATAAGATGATGGATGGGATAGCTAGAGGCTTTTTCTCCACACATGACATGTATGCAAACAACTCGATTTCCAGTTACTACTTCATTGAATTATGAATGACAATGCCCCAAATTGATTGTGACATCACTAGTTAACCCTCAGATTTTCCTTGTTTTATTGGATTGGATGACATCATTCGACAACCCAAAGCATTCTTCAAAAGTTCCCTACATGACATCATAATAGAGATACAATCAAAGATCATTACGTTTAATGAAAATCGTAACAATTGACAAAGCACTTGCAACTATGACATCATGTCACTCATGCTAGAATTAAACTTAACGCAATCGTTTATAAGCGACCTCCACTGCTTATGAATATAAGTTTGTAATGATTGTGAAACTTTCTTATATTCTAGCATCGGATTTATGCATGCCAATTAAGTGTCGACCCTTAATCAACAAATACACATAAGTTATCAATCAAATAGTTAAGCCAATTGCATTCACGATTCAAGAGTTCATAACTAGAATTTGTCAAATCATATTACACACGTAATCATGGCTTTGAAATCACCCCTTGCTAAGAGGGGTTTAGCCACTCATGTTCACAATAAAACAAAAGAAAATGAATTTAAACATTGGAAACAAAAGAAAGAAAACACCTAAACGCTCCAACGATCCAAGTTGGACAGTAAGCATGTCCAAGCACTTTCCTTCCTTTCCTTTGCTACGGCACAAGGTGTTGGTAAGTGTTTGAAGGTTTGTTTGTATGGAGGAAAGGATGTGAAGATGAATAGATGCGTTTGGATGAAGGTTGTATTGAAAATAGGGATGCATGATCAAGCAAAAACTCACTATATGGCTGCCACACACACTTCCTTTTATAGAGAAAGTGCACGGCAATGAGGTGAAAAATGGTGGTGTGTGCAATGATTCAAGGGTGAAAATGAAGTGATGATGCAAAGCATGGGGGGTAAAATGGAGTAGTTTTGCAACTATGAATGCAAGTGGGGAACATGAATGATTATGCACATGGCTGAGAAAGGAAAGGGAGGTGGAATGGTGAAGAAATGAGTCAAAGGTGCAGCAAGACTCATGATGCACGGCATGGGATTCCAAATGTGGTGGATGGTGCATTGATCGGATCATATTTATATATATTTTTACTTCAAATTCACTCGTCTTTTCTTGGTTAGTTCTTTATATTTTTGAGCTATTTACGTTATTTTTGTGTTTATAGGATTTGTTATGCAAAGAAAATAAAAATAGAATAAGTGAAATTTTATGTAATAACTTCGTCAAAATTGTATTCCATTAAAATAAGTTGAAAATAAGTACATAGAGTAATTAACGTCTTTCCTATCTAGCCAAAAACATAAACTGAAAAGTATTTTAATGAAAAACTCATTTTCGACATGTTTGTGTGAAATTTGCATGCAGGATCTCTTTATTCAGAGTTTGCAGTCAGTGGGATTATATACTGAAAGTCTTAAAGAATATCGGGAGGAGAAAAGAGAAAAGCAGCAAGGCTGCCAGAAAGAAAGGAATAAAAAAAGAACCAAAAGCTGCCTTTGCAGCTGGAGAAGTCAGTGCGGACAGAAAGAAAAGGAGGGCGAGAGGAGAGGGGAGAACGTGAAGGTCAGTGAGGGACTGACACGCCAGAAAAATAAGAAAAACGAAAGGGGAAGATAGATGACAGCAGAGAGAGGACAGCTACCTGGCAGCTAGTGGGAGAAGAGGAAATATAAGAGGGGGAATTGAGAAGATGCGGGGAGAGAGTAGCATGTGAAAAGAAGAGGACAGGGCGCCAGGGAGCATGTGAGAGGACAGCAGTGGGCTGTCCTGACAGACAGCAGAAAAGGAATAGACGTGGGGAATGAGCAGGGACGCAAGGCGCAGAGAGGATCAGGAGGCAGCTTAGCTGCCCTTGCAGCTTTAATAAAAAAATAAATAAAAAAAGCAGAAACGAAGGAAATAAGAAGGCAGGCGCAGAGAAAAATAGGGGGAGATTGACGCGGGGGAGAGAGGGCTGGACGAAGAGACAGCTGCCTTGCGGCAGCAGAAAACCGAGAAGGCGAGCTGCCTTGCGGACTCAGACTGGCGAGCAGCGTGAGCCTCGGGGAGGAGAAAAACAGAAGTAGCAAGCTGTCTTCTCTTTCGGTTAAATCTTTCCGAATTTATATTTTATTTTATTTTTAATAATGTGTAAATAAGTTTATTTTGGCTAGAGGTTAATTCAAAGCCATGAATATATTTGTAATATGAATTGATTACCTTCAGTTGTGATTTCTGAGTTGTGATTTAATTTGCTTAACTGTTTGATTGATAACTTATTTTTGTATGTCGATTAAGGATGCATACTTAATTTACATGCATGAATTTGATGCTAGAATATAAGTGAATTTCACCTAATCGTTATGAACTTATATTCACAAGTAGTGAAGGTTGTTATCCACAATCGTGTTAAGTAAATTCTTGGCATAAGTTTCATGCAAATCATAGTAACGAGTGTCTCGTCAATGCTTATATTTTTCATAGAACTTAATGATTCTTGCTTGTATCTCTATTATGCAATTCATGTAGGGAACTTGTAGGGAATGTTTTGGGTTGTCGTATGCAATCATCCAACCCAATAACATGTGGAAAAACTGAGGGTTAAAAAAGTGTTGTTCACGGTTAATCTGGAGTATTGAAATTCACAATTTATTGAAAGAACAACTGAAAATCAATTTAGGTTGCTTATGTGTCATGTGTGGAGAAGAACCCTCTAGCTAGTCCGTCATTTATCATTTTACCTTAATTTTATGTTTTTGTCAATTCTGTAATTTAATTAAGTTTAATTTACTTTTCATCAAAACCAAACACCCATCCATTATTAAATTATATTATTTAGTTAGTTTTCTTTATTGTTAGTCTTTTAATTTAATTTCCGTCCATTTCAGTTCCTAGTGTTTAATTTAATTGTTTTCATTATTTTGAGTCATTTTAAGTGTGTTTCGAGTTATTAGAGTTTTTAGCCTAGTTTTGTGTCCTTGAGTCTTGTTTAATATTTTTAAATTAATTTAGAATAGATTAGCAATCCCTCCTAATCCCCGGCATAGAACGATACCCTACTTACATCTATACTACAATTGTCAAAAAGAGGGTTTAATTTGTGTGTCAAGTAATTTTTCGCATCAAATTTTGGCGCCGTTGCCGGGGATTAGCAACTTTGCTAATCCCTTTATTTTTGTTTGTTTATGTTTATTTTGGTGTTTGTGTATTTTACTTTTGATATTTGATTTATTTTTCTTTCTTTGATTTTAGGTACAAATGGAGCGAGACATGGCACTTGCGACCATTCAAGCTCAATTGGCACAGCTCACTGCTCAATTGACTCATAATGCCGAACGGACCACAATGCCAAGTGTCCCTACACTTGATGTGCCCTATGGGCAAGGATATCAAAGTCCTCAATTTTCTGTCAATGAAGATGTTTGGGGATATCAAGGCCATAACCAATCAAGGGGCAACATGTTTTCCAACGCTTACAATTCAGATTGGAGAGGTAATTCAGATTATAGGTGGGATGAACCTCAACAATTTCAACAAGGTGGATATTGGCAGCAAGACGAGTTTTATTCAAGACCTATGCAGCCACCACAGCATCCCCTACAACATTTCCAATCAAATCAAAGTATGCCCGTGAATTATAATGAAATTCTTGAAGGACTAATTTCTGTGGCGCAGGGTTTACGAAAAGAAGAACAATTGCCGCCATCGGAAGAGTTCTATCAGTGGCCATATGAACCGTCACAGCCACCACAACAATCAACCCAATTCAATTCAGGTACATCCTTGGATAATGATACACTTAATAAGTTACTCACCTCTTTGAATCAGGGAGTAGAAAATCAAAACCAGGAGATGCAAGACCGAGTCAAAAGAGTGGACGAATTGGAGATGCAAGTTGGGCAGATTGTGGAATTCATGGCACATATTCGAGATCAAAGCGAACTTTCCAACTCAAACATTGCAAATTCAAAGGCAGAAGTTGAAATCGATGAAGCCATCACTTTGGAAGGTGACATGAAGGATGAAGCTGTCCCAGAACCATCCAAACACAGCCCGAACATGGATGAATTGCTGCTGCAAGCAGAAGAGGAGGAGGACGACCTGGGCAGTTTAGAAGAATTCTTGCTGCAAGCTCCTCAAATCCCTATGTCATCCAACTCAGGTGAGGAAGTTCTAAATTCACTTCATTCTAACATTAGTCCACCAAATGTCCTTTTTCCTTGCAGGTTTTTGATTCCAAATATCAAAGAGAGTGAAAAAGACATTGTGGAAGCTCTTCCAAAGGTGCAAAGTGATATCCTAATTCTTGGTGCACCAAAACAAGTTCCCGATATTATTGAAATGTTCAAAGAACCTTGCACACCAAGAAAAGGGATTCAAGAGAATGAAGTGGTTGAAGCAGATCAAGAATTCATCCAAGGGGCTGTGCATGAGACAATCAAGCCCAAAGCAGTTGAGTTTGATGACACGGGACAAACCACAACCATCATAGTAAACCTGGCCAAGTTCAAAGTCCCGGAAATGTTCACAGATGTGGTGTTTGTCATTGAGTTTGTGTCGGAAAAAGAAAATAAGCCATCTTCTCCAATTTTAATTTTAATTTATACTAACATGTTTCTTATTTTGATGATTCAGGCACCCACTCTTGAATTTAAACCATTGCCGAATCATTTCAAGTATCACCTCCCATTAAAAGATAAATTCCATGCTTTGGAGCCGAGGGGAGGTTAAAGGAAAGATTCGTCCGGCTAAAGACGTTAAATCAAGCGCTTCTTGGGAGGCAACCCAAGCATTCAACGAAGGAAGACTTTGGAATCGCTAACCAAATCAGATTTGAATTCTTACACCCTTATCTTTACTGCTTTCATTTTGTTTTGTTTAGTTAGTTGTGTTATTTGGTTGATTTCTGTGAGTTTGTGTTATTTAGTTTAAGTGTTGGGGAAGGTTAACCAAAGTCTTTTTTACATTGATTTACATATTTTACATTGATTTAAAAAAAAAAACAAAAAAAAACAAAAAAAAAACAAAAAACAAAAAAAAAAATAAAAAAAAATAAAAAAAAAATAGAAATAAACATTTTTTTACAATGATGTGTAAACTAATAGCATTCATTGGTCGGGTGGTGCTTCAGTAGTAGGCGGGGCTTCAGCAGTCGGCGGGGCCACAGAAGGAGGAGGCGGCAGAGGTTGATCAGTTGGAGCTTCACTACGCGGTGCCGCTCCAGAAGACGAAGGCAGATGTTGTTGGAACAAACCCACAAACCTCCGATGATCAAGTAAAATTTGACCATCGGTGTCCTGCATCTGGTCAATCTTCCTCTTCATACTGGTGGCATAGCTGTGTGCGAGCTTGTGCAATTCCTTATTCTCATGCTTGAGCCCTTTAATCTCTTGCTTGAGACTCTGTATTTCAGCCACCAAGGATTCAACGTGACGGGTTCGGGCATATAGGCGTTGGGCCATGTTGGATACGGAACCCGCACACTGCACACTGAGAGCCAGAGACTCCTTAACCGCCAATTCATCAGACCGTCTAGCGAGCAGTCTGTTATCTTTAGGAGTGACAATGTTCCGGGCCACCACCGCTGCTGTCATATCGTTCTTCATCACCGAAGCCCCAACGGTAAGGGGACCAGTGGGGGATATGAAAGAAGGGCGCCATATGTTGTCTGGTGAAGGAGGAGCTGCCTCTTCACGAATGTTCAAGTCAAAACGTCGATCAGAAGGGCCTGCCATTTTTTGAAGATGTTGAGAAAGAAGAGTCGGACTGATCAAGATTAAACAAGTGCAAGAAGGGAGTGTTTACAGGAGGGAGCTCAAGTGTGTTGTGGAACAAAATTAACACCTCTATAAAAAGAAGAAATCAAAGAGGCGCTCCTCAGAAATTGTTGAAGCGTCCTCTCGCAAATCGAAGAGTCGGGGCTCCTTTCTCAAACGCCTGATTCTTTTCTCAAAAGAGGAGTTTCCTTTCTCAAAAGCCGAATTCTTTTCTCAAAAGAGGCGTTGCAATTCTCAAAAGCTGAGCTTGCTCAGAAACCACGAGCCGAACCCCGGATTTCGCAAGATCAATTTGTCCAGACGTGTTGTCACTCGTCACATGCAACTGGCAGCTTTGCGGAAATTACGGGCAGCTTTGTCAGAAAGCGCGTAATTTGTACTATTCATCCATCCACCGGCTGCCGACAATGAGTGAGAGAATAGTTCCGGTTGTGAAGAAAAGTCCCATAAGTATCTACCTTCGTCTTCCACAGCAAAGGCACACCCTCTCAACACTTCTTCATCTCCGAGAATGCATTCCCAAAGAATCCTCCTAAGTTACTCAGTGTTCCTCATTCCTTGGGATACTCCTGCGAACAACCCATTCAAAGCAAAAGTATTTCATATCATAAAGGTTGAAAGCAAGAGTATCTCATATCATGCTTTCTCCCTGTCCTTCTCCTTGTCTTTGTTTTACGACAAGGAGAAAGAGAGCAATCAGCCAGCACTTGGTATCAATCTTCCAATCTGGAGCCAACTGCCTGGAACCCCTTCCTGATTGCTTACCTAGCCTTGCTCTCGAGTACTCATCTTCTTCATCTTATGCTTCCGTTTTGTCTACCACATCTACTTGGGGGACAAGTAAGGGAGGTGAAAATGATACCTCGAAGCATGTGGAGATAATTCAGCTAGGGACAAGGAGAAAGAAAGCAAGAGGTGGGCACTTGGAAAGATTGAAGAAAGAAACAGACCAACACCTCTACCTTGTGCCTGCCCGCCGTGCAGAGGAAACAAGCAGAGAAGAATGCAGACTGTGCAATTCTCGCTCAGAATTCCAAATCAGTTCGAGATCAAAGCTGTGGAAAGTCAACAAGCACGACCAATGATCACTTATTAGTTCTATTCATTGTCTTTTATTGTGATTTTCAATTTTTCGTTTGCATTTTTTTTACAATTTTCTTGCGTTACTTAACTGAATTATTTCTTTTCTTTGCAGGAACTTTTGGTTCTTTCCACCCTTGAAGTTGATTGCAGAATTTTAGCTTGGGGTCATCGCTTGATTTTACTGCAAATTAGGGAAGTTTTCAGTCCCATTGTTTTATTTTGTTTCTTATTATTTATTTATTTTATTTTTATTTGCATTATAGTGTTTTCTGACATTGGGGACAATGTCCGGTTTAAGTTTGGGGGTAAAGAGTATAAAAAATGACCAAATTAAAATTTTTTGTACCTTCGACTACGAACTGGTTTCATTTGTTTCTATGTTGTTGTTTTTTGTTTTCTTAATTAGTTTTGTTTTCTTAAAAAAAAAAAAAAAAAAAAAAATTTAAAAATTAAAAAAATTAAAAAAATCGGAAAATTTAAAAATCCAAAAATATTGTCTTGTTTCCCTTATTGTTTTGAATTAGATTTTTGTTAGTTTCCCGACCCAACGATATAATTGGATAAAATTTGAATCATGATTATCAAGAACTTAGTTAACATGTGTTTTGTGAAATTCCTAATTCTCTTGTTAGTTTTGTACATGTTTGATCATCTTTGAAAAACCAAATGCACATAGCCTTGTTGATGTGAAACTAAAGTATGAATTAAAGCTTCATATGTGAATTTAGTGACCATATATATCCTATGTGAGTTTTTGAGCCTATTGAAAGTGTGTGCATTTTTCATACACTCCTATTCTTTCATGTGTGATGAACTTATGTGAGATACATCTCTAGAACTTGCGTAACGATCTTTCGAAATGTTTGTCATTGATTGCATGAACTTGGAAATGATAGAGGCATTAGGTTTACCACCATGGCCCAAATAACCATGTTTCCCAAAGAAAAATGATATCATTAGATTGCCAATTTAAGCCGTATACGTTGAGCCTTTTATTTCTTATCACCAGATATGTCTACCCTTATACCTGAAACTTTTTTCCTTACCCTTTCCAAGTGAGCAATGTGAGATTGTCTTATGAGAAATGTTTGTGAAGTACTTTGAAGGTGTTTGGCAGAAGAATAAGTGTGGGGTATTTCATGTTTGTATTTAAAAAAAAAAAAAAAAAAAAAAAAGAAAGAAAGAAAAGAAAAAGAAAGATTTGTATACAAAGAAAATAAAAAGTTGTTCAAGTTTCAGTTTAAGAGTATGGTTGGAGGTGCTAAAAGAATCGTTGGAAAGGTTGAGTTCTTATAAATCTAAAGAAAAGAATTGCTTGCAATGTAGCTTGGAACTTGTGTTTACCTATTCTTTCATTTCAATAACCCTCTCCCTAAACCTCATTACATCCAATAAAAATCCTCTTGATTTAAGTTTTGCAATTATGATTGTGGAGATGAGATCTTTATGCAAGCTTATGGTAGAAATTTCACATTTGATTCTTTGAGCGAAACACATTAAAACTAAACACATGTGTGATTGAGTGCATATCCCGTGAGAAGGTCGCTAGTTTGCATATGATGATTTTAAAAATAAAAACTTGAAATTGCATTAGCATGGCTATCTCACACACTACACTTCAAGGATGATTCAAAGATTACTGCTAATATTTGAATTAGGAAGATGAACTTGGATTAACTTGTTTGGTGCTAGCTATGGTTCTTGATGATTTGTTTTCTTGAATGAAATTCTATGAGGGTCACATAAAGGGAAGCTAATGTTTTTCTTGTTACTTCTTGTTCTTGTTTTCTTTATTTTGCTCGAGGACTAGCAAAAGTTAAGTGTGGGGGTATTTGATCGGATCATATTTATATATATTTTTACTTCAAATTCACTCGTCTTTTCTTGGTTAGTTCCTTATATTTTTGAGCTATTTACGTTATTTTTGTGTTTATAGGATTTGTTATGCAAAGAAAATAAAAATAGAATAAGTGAAATTTTATGTAATAACTTCGTCAAAATTGTATTCCATTAAAATAAGTTGAAAATAAGTACATAGAGTAATTAACGTCTTTCCTATCTAGCCAAAAACATAAACTGAAAAGTATTTTAATGAAAAACTCATTTTCGACATGTTTGTGTGAAATTTGCATGCAGGATCTCTTTATTCAGAGTTTGCAGTCAGTGGGATTATATACTGAAAGTCTTAAAGAATATCGGGAGGAGAAAAGAGAAAAGCAGCAAGGCTGCCAGAAAGAAAGGAATAAAAAAAGAACCAAAAGCTGCCTTTGCAGCTGGAGAAGTCAGTGCGGACAGAAAGAAAAGGAGGGCGAGAGGAGAGGGGAGAACGTGAAGGTCAGTGAGGGACTGACACGCCAGAAAAATAAGAAAAACGAAAGGGGAAGATAGATGACAGCAGAGAGAGGACAGCTACCTGGCAGCTAGTGGGAGAAGAGGAAATATAAGAGGGGGAATTGAGAAGATGCGGGGAGAGAGTAGCATGTGAAAAGAAGAGGACAGGGCGCCAGGGAGCATGTGAGAGGACAGCAGTGGGCTGTCCTGACAGACAGCAGAAAAGGAATAGACGTGGGGAATGAGCAGGGACGCAAGGCGCAGAGAGGATCAGGAGGCAGCTTAGCTGCCCTTGCAGCTTTAATAAAAAAATAAATAAAAAAAGCAGAAACGAAGGAAATAAGAAGGCAGGCGCAGAGAAAAATAGGGGGAGATTGACGCGGGGGAGAGAGGGCTGGACGAAGAGACAGCTGCCTTGCGGCAGCAGAAAACCGAGAAGGCGAGCTGCCTTGCGGACTCAGACTGGCGAGCAGCGTGAGCCTCGGGGAGGAGAAAAACAGAAGTAGCAAGCTGTCTTCTCTTTCGGTTAAATCTTTCCGAATTTATATTTTATTTTATTTTTAATAATGTGTAAATAAGTTTATTTTGGCTAGAGGTTAATTCAAAGCCATGAATATATTTGTAATATGAATTGATTACCTTCAGTTGTGATTTCTGAGTTGTGATTTAATTTGCTTAACTGTTTGATTGATAACTTATTTTTGTATGTCGATTAAGGATGCATACTTAATTTACATGCATGAATTTGATGCTAGAATATAAGTGAATTTCACCTAATCGTTATGAACTTATATTCACAAGTAGTGAAGGTTGTTATCCACAATCGTGTTAAGTAAATTCTTGGCATAAGTTTCATGCAAATCATAGTAACGAGTGTCTCGTCAATGCTTATATTTTTCATAGAACTTAATGATTCTTGCTTGTATCTCTATTATGCAATTCATGTAGGGAACTTGTAGGGAATGTTTTGGGTTGTCGTATGCAATCATCCAACCCAATAACTTGTGGAAAAACTGAGGGTTAAAAAAGTGCTGTTCACGGTTAATCTGGAGTATTGAAATTCACAATTTATTGAAAGAACAACTGAAAATCAATTTAGGTTGCTTATGTGTCATGTGTGGAGAAGAACCCTCTAGCTAGTCCGTCATTTATCATTTTACCTTAATTTTATGTTTTTGTCAATTCTGTAATTTAATTAAGTTTAATTTACTTTTCATCAAAACCAAACACCCATCCATTATTAAATTATATTATTTAGTTAGTTTTCTTTATTGTTAGTCTTTTAATTTAATTTCCGTCCATTTCAGTTCCTAGTGTTTAATTTAATTGTTTTCATTATTTTGAGTCATTTTAAGTGTGTTTCGAGTTATTAGAGTTTTTAGCCTAGTTTTGTGTCCTTGAGTCTTGTTTAATATTTTTAAATTAATTTAGAATAGATTAGCAATCCCTCCTAATCCCCGGCCTAGAACGATACCCTACTTACATCTATACTACAATTGTCAAAAAGAGGGTTTAATTTGTGTGTCAAGTAATTTTTCGCATCATGCATCAATAAGTTCATGTAGTGGAGGTAAAAGTTGCATGAAATCTGATGGGTAAAGGGGATAAGAAATGTACAACAATTAAGTGCAATGATTCAATGTTTTGATGCATGAAATCAGAAATAATGAAGGAGACAAGGGTGGTGCACGGCATGGGTGGATAATGAGTGTAATGGTGTATGAAATGAGTGCAAGAAATCTGGTGCATGAAGGGGAAAAGGGTGATTATGCATGGCATGGGTGGAAAGGTGAGTAAGTGGTGAATCAATGAGTGCAAGGAGGTGAAAGGATATTGTGCACATGGTAGTCAAAGGAAAGGAAGTAGAATGGTGCAGCAAATGAGTGCAAGGAGGGAACATGGATGAATGTGCACGGCATGGGTTGGTAAAATGGAGTGATTTATGGCTAAAAATAGGAAAGGAAATGGCTCCCTTGCACGGCAAGGAAGAGAAATGGTGAAGGATGGTATGGCTTGGACTTTTAGGGCAGGTTTAGGACTTCTAGAATATGTAATGAAATGTCCCAAAGTATTTAGGAACCCTTCATGTGACTAAATCTTTGGTAATTTAGGATTAGGAAAGGTAACGACAAGATAAGGCAAGTTTGACTAGTCTTTCCTCATTCTTAATGGTTTCCTTGTCTTCCTTGGTCCTCAATTTATTTTCTTCCTTTCTTTGGCACATTCCTAGCTTCTTTAGATCTTTAATTTCGTCCAACCACTTTGCTCCATGCATGTGATATCCATTCCATGCCCAAAACTACTCCAAAATGCACTTATTTGCCTCTTTAAACCTTTGTACCTACAACCACACGAAAATGGCTTGAAATACTAAATCAACTAAGAAATAACAACATAAGAACAAGCTAACTAAGTCACATAAATATGCTCCTATCATCCCTCAAATAGTTTGAAGGTTAGAGATCCCTTGTTGCACATTCACTTGCCTCCATGGCTAAGTGGCTTAACCCCAACTATGTCGTGGTCACCCTCGGATGGAGTGACTTTGACATAGTCAAAGATCAAGGACCTAACCACAAGACAACTATGATGCCTCAGGTCAAATGACTACTTTGCATTATCCCAACCATGAGTTCTCATGTGACATGAGTATGAGAACTCCGTGTTGATCGCGTTCAGTGAACTCATTCTCTATTGAGCACCTACGTACTTGTCTTGGTGTCAGTCACACCAATGACTCGAGACCAGTCACTCTCCCTAAGAGAAGACATAGCACGTACTGATCTTAACGGACTGTCAATGCCTAATTGGCAATCCTATGATCAGGAACGTGTAGGATATGTATACGAAAGAGAATGGTCTCATGAATCTAACTTCTTTAGATTGCATTCTCCCAATTACATATTCCTTGGACTTATCGTTTAAGCGTATAACATTTATATGAGATGGCTTCAAACAATAATCTTTGCCCTTTAAATTAAACTATATTAGTTTAACATGTGAAATGTCCATAAAGTATCATCATATGATTGGTTTTAGGGCACATTTCCAACACAAATAGATTATAGGTTTCTTTTTTCTTAGTTTTAAACTTTTTACTTGTATGTACATTTTTATTTGATATATAAATGTCACTTTTTTCCTCCATTCATTTTTAATAAAAAAAATAATTATAATTTAAATAAATTATGTAACCAAAACAAAAAAAAAACAATTAAATTAACAACGAAAAAAAATTAATTAAAAAAGTTAACACCGCGCGACGATTGGTCACTTAAAGTTTTGTGAACTAGTGTTGTATTCATCGTGCAAACTTACCCGCACCAGAACCACCGTCCCATGTACTGTATCCCATCCAGCTCATTTTGTTGCATCAGGTTACGCACGACAAACTATTTTCGTTCCCTTAAATTTTGCGCGACAACGTCTTTGTTGTTGCGCATTCTCATTCTTGTGCGACAAAATTTGTGTTCTTGTCGCTTAAAGTCTATTTTCACAACCCTTGCGTGACGAACTTTTTGTCACATAAATTCCAATGCGACGCTATGTCGCTTTACGCGACAAATTGCCCTTCGTCACGAAAAGTGTTAAATGTAGCAGTGTGTTGAGTCAGAGGATGGTAAAGCAGATGTCTATGCTCACCATGACAGCATCCTTTCATTATTTTCCCCTTTGCGCAGCATGGTTTGATTGACCCTTCAAAGGTGGAGAAAAAGATGCAATTCGTGTGACAAAATCATTTTGGTAAGCACATTAAAAATGTTGTTTTACATTTTACATCCTCATTGTCCAAACTAGGAATCTTTGTTTGTGCTAACCAAGGTATAAAATATCGATGATATCGGAAATATCGGTAGTCCAAAAACACAGAAATATCGATGGAAATATCGGGATATTATCGATATCGATAAAAATAATATGGAAACCACGGAAATTGTAAGAAAAACTTGGAAATTTTTATTGAAACTTTGCAGGATGTTTATTTAGTCAATTATCTATTAGTTTACCACAAAAAATTGGAAGGAAATGCATTGCATGATGGATTTAATTGATTTAAGTTGATTATATAACGAGCTGGCAAACATTGTGAGTGTAGAAAATATGTAGTAATTAATGAAAGAAGTTTGAACACACCATAATCATTTATACATAATGAATTAGTACAATATTTTACACTTTATACATTGCATGATAAGATACATGAGTGACTTATTTTTATAACGGGTACATATCAATTTTTTTATAAAAATTAATGGGTACAAACTTATCCTTATTTTATTTTTTATATATCTGAAATGTTTGAATTGAAAATTAACTAGGAGTTTAATAAGGATGTGAGTATTAAAACTCTAAATCAATTACTAATTTTTGTCATGAAAGTTATGTAACTAACATGTAATTCATTAATGCTAGGGACTTTGATCAAAATATAAAAACTGATAAGATCTTAGTCAATGAACTTTAGAAACTAGGGATCGGATAATAATTTTTCTTTATTTTTTTAAAATAATAATAATTTGGTTAATCACATTTTACATCATCTAGTTTCGAGAAAAAAGAAAAATGTTTGGTCAATTTTGAAAGCCATATCAAAATTTTGAGTGATATTTTTATCCAACGTGTTAATACAAAATCATATAGACATAGTACATGATTATGTTTTAGTAATCGAAGACGCCACAATGAGATGAACGGTTCTACTTAGGTAATTATAGGTTTTTAATTAAATTGATGATGTAGTAAATATAAGACTGACGTAGAAACGTCACTTCCACCATTTAGACTAAATTGTATGATTGGTTTTCCTTTCATGTTACTAATTTGAATAGAAGCCGAAGCTCTACAATAATGAGTTTTTGTTCATATGTGCTAGTTTGGTTTCTCTCGTTAGCCCACAAATAAATCAAATGCCTATCATATCATTATTCTGGCGAACAATCAAATTAGCAAATAACCAAAAGACGTATATCAATATGATATTTTTCTAATGGTGCAATGTGAGAAAATTAGTACTCAACGTTAAACTCATTCCCCAACCTAAAATGTATAAATCGAAGTAGCCTTAAATTCTTTGGCGGGTAATTGAAAAACTAAATTGCAACTCAAATAAGTCCAAAAGATCATTACCCATAATAAAAACGCAATTTTGTTGGATAAAGCCGGTGGCTATTGAATGGTAAAGCAAAGAATACAATACAATTGTGAAATTAGAGTTGTTGCTGTTGTCCCACATCGCCCAAGTCATAAAGAAGAAGCTGGTGGAGGGATTATAAAAAGGACCAGAAGCCCGAACAATAAAGCATCTTCGCGCTTGGACCAGAAGATCATTACCCTTACTGATCGTAAGATATTATCGATAATATTGCGATATTATCCATATTTCGCAATATATTGACGATAATTAAGGGATAAGTGTTAAAATATCGTTATCTCAAAAAAACGATAATATCGGCGATATTTCGCCGATATTATCGATATTTTGGTCCTTGGTGCTAACTCAGGGGTCTCTTCTTTAAAAAATAAAAAAAATAATAAAAAAACTCTAGGGTTTCTTATATGATGACGTTTTAGTAGAGAATGCTTTGAATGATGAATATATTCTTCTCAATAAGAGGTACTCATAGGTTTACGTAAATGGAAAGATAACTAATTACAAGTGATTACATGATAATACACAAGATTACATATCAATCAGGGATCCTACCTAAAATACAAAAGTCAACACTTCCCCTCAAGTTGGTGCATATATGTCACTCATGCCCAACTTGTGTAAGAAACTTGAAAACTTGTGACTTGAAACAGCTTTTGTGAGGATATCTCCCAACTGATCTTCTGTTTTTATCGTCGGTACTTCAATTATTTTTCCTTCCAATTTTTCTTTGATGAAGAACCGGTCAACTTTAACATGCTTTGTTCTATCATGTTGTACCGGATTATGTGCAATGTCACAGGCAGCTTTATTATCACAAAATAATTTCATGGGCTAATCATGTTGTATACCCAAATCGCTTAACAGAAGCTTAAGCCACAAAATTTCACAAATCCCCAAAGCCATACCTCTGTATTCGGCTTTTGGACTGGAACAGGCAACGACATTCTGTTTCTTACTTCTCCATGTAACCAAGTTACCCCCAACAAACGTAAAGTAACCTAATGTTGAGCGCCTATCATTAATGGAACCTACCCAGTCTGCATCAGTATAACCTTCAATACTAAAGTCATTATTCCTTTTAAACAAAATCCTTTGCCCGGACTTCCTTTCAAATATCGCAATATTCTCATCACGGTATTCATATGTTGTTCTCCAGGATCATGCATGTATTGACTTACTACACTCAAGGCATAAGCAAGGTCTGGTCTTGTGTGTGCCAAATACATCAAATGACCTACTAACCTTTGGTATGTTCCTTTGTCAACTGGTACTTGATTAGGATCAATATTAAGCTTCAATCCTTCTTCTAATGGTGTAGCTACTGGCTGACAAGCTGACATGCCAGTTCCGTGCAACAAATCAATAATATACTTCCTCTGAGACAAGAAAATTCCAGAACTGCTTCTCGACACCTCAATCCCTAAAAAATATTTCAGGGATCCAAGGTCCTTCATTTCAAATTTTGTAGACATGTATCTTTGCAATGCCACACGTTCTTCCAGATCATTACTTGTTACCACCATATCATCTACATACACAATAAGTGTAATAAGCTTTCCATTCTGTATTTTCAGGAACAAAGTATGATCAGAGTTACTTTGTCTGTAACCAAATGCTCTCATAGATTTTGTGAATCTTCCAAACCATGCTCGAGAAGACTGGTTCAAGCCATACAAGGATTTCTTCAATCTGCACACCTTTCTTTTGTATTTATCTGAAGCATTACATCCAGGTGGAAGATCCATATAAATTTCTTCTGTCAAATCTCCATGCAAGAATGCATTCTTCACATCGAACTGTTGTAAAGGCCAATCAAGATTTGCAGCCAATGACAACAAAACACGAACTATGTTGATCTTGGCCATAGGAGCAAATGTATCTGTATAGTCAATTCCATATTTTTGAGTGTACCCTTTTGCTACCAGTCTTGCCTTGAAGCGATCCACCGTCTCATCAGCTTTATACTTCACAGTATAAACCCATTTACAGCCCACAGGTTTCTTGTCGGTTGGCAAGTTTATGATCTCCCAGGTAGCATTCTTCTTCAAAGACTTCAACTCTTCATTCATTGCTGCTTGCCAGCGTGGATCAGTTAATGCCTCATGCACACAGTTAGGAATAGATACAGTAGATAATTGATGCATATATGACTTATTTGATTTTGACAGGTGACTAGTAGACACATAATTACTTAACGGGTATAACACATTAGACTCAGGGTTGGGCTTACTCATTGGATACCTAGTTTTGCATTTAGGGTCGGCTTCATAAGTAAGTTTAGGAATACCTCGATTGACGCGATCAGGGAGACGGTGTGGTGATGGTGCATCCGGGATCGAAGACGATTGATTATGGTTATTGGGACTCGAGATCGACTGTGAGATAGTTGGCGACATAGGATTGTTCGGTGGTGAGGAAACTGGCAGTGAGCTATCAGGCAATGAGTTATCTGGCGATGTCAACTCATCCCTGTCAAGGTCTTCAACATTGTTTCCATGTGAATGATCACCATTTGTCTCCAAGGCATTACCACTTAGTTCCAATTCATTCATGTCATTGTTTTCGTGTGAATGATCACCACTTATTTTCAAGACATCACCACTTAAATCCAAATCATTCACACTATCTATATCTGGAATAGTATAATCAAGAGTTTGAACTTCTGTCTGATTCTCCCCTTGAAGTGAAGACTCGGGATTGGCAAAGTACATATCATTCTCATGAAATGCAACATCTACAGTAACAAACAATTTTTTCGTCGGAGGGTGATAACAACGATACCCTTTCTGATTTGAGGCATACCCCACAAACACACACCGTAAGGCCCGAGGTTCAAGCTTACTTCTCTACTGTTTGTGAAGATGAACGAAGGCTACACAGCCAAAAACGTGAGGTGGAAGATTAGGAACTGTAGGAGCATCAACATATGAAGAGAAAGTCTGGAATGGTGTCTGAAAGTCGACTGATCAGGATGGAACACGATTCATGACATACGCAGCTGAGGTGAGAGCTTCTCCCCAAAAAGATAAAGGGAGACGCGCCTCGAGCAAAGAAGCACGAACAACCTCTAGAAGCTGACGATTCTTGCGTTCTGCAACACCATTTTGTTGTGGAGTATATGGACATGTAGTCTGATGAACAATACCATGATGATCAAGGAAGGCACGAAGTTTAGAGTTTACATATTCGCCGCCATTGTCACTCCTAAGAACCTGTATTTGTGACTTATATTGTACTTGTACCATTTTGGAAAACCGCTGAAACAAAGAAGTAACTTCGCTTTTGGACTTCATCAAACAAACCTAAGTCATACGTGTGCAGTCATCAATAAAAGTAACAAACCAATGAGCACCGCCAAGTGTGGCAGTTTTAGATGGTCCCCAAACTTCAGAATGAATTATCATAAATGGGATTGAACTTTTATTCAAACTAGGCGGAAACGAAGTACGATGACTTTTAGCCATTTCACAAACACCACAATTAAAGCTAGAAACGTCATGCTTAACAAATAGGCTAGGAAACAACCTTCGTAAATAGCCGAAAAAATCATGTCCAAGTCGACGATGCCACAACCAAACCTCCGAATCTTTATCGCTTTCCCAATGAGATCTTTCCACGGCAAGAGCTTGAGTCAAATTTCGAGCACTGTTCGATGTCAGCTCCAAGTAGTATAGCTTTCCCTTCCGAATACCATAACCAATCGTCTTACGAGTCTGAATGTCCTTAAAAACACAAAAGGAAGGCCAAAAAATAACAAGGCAATGTAGGGCGACAGTTATTTGAGCAACAAATAATAAATTATAGTCAAGGGAAGGAACAACAAGTACGGAGTCAAGATTTAGGGTATCAGAGAGGGAGACATCGCCTTCCCCAATAATGGGGACAACATTACCATTAGCAACACTAACTATAGTATTGGTTGATGGTTTTAAGGTTTGTACCTGTCTAGAATCACAAGTCATATGTTCAGTAGCACCAGAATCAATTATCCATGTACTATTCATAACAGATGCAGAAACTTGGAAAACCTTACCATCATTACCTATATCATTAAGACAGGCCGACACTTTCTCGGCTATATGTTCAGAATGGATCTTAGCTTCAGTAATCGAGGCCATTCCCAACTAGTTATAATTAGTCCACGAGTCCTTGATTGATGTAGCCTAGACCTCCAAGCAAGCTAAGCCTAAGAAACCAATCAGTATGGGCCAACAAGGTAGCCCACCAATGACAAAACAAAAGAAAGCAATTTACAAAGCAAAGCTGATATTTTTTTTTTCCTTCTTTTTCCTTTTTTTTTTCCTCTTTTTTTTTTCTTTTTTTTTCTTTTTTTTTTCTTTTTTTTTTTTCTTTTTCCTTTTAAAACAATACAAAACTTAAATAAAAGATGGTACGGGTCTGCAGTCTTGAAGCAGCAGGGATTGTCTGGGTTTTCTGATTGCAGCAGCAATCTCAGATGAGTTCGCGGTTCAGGCTCTCCAGCGTGATGCGAATGAGCCAAAAAATTTCTTCGGGCAAGTTTAACGGATTTCGGACAGCAGTAGAGCTGATTCACAGTTTCTTGGACAGCAACAAAGCAAGGTTGCTCGTTGCGCTTGGTTGAGCACAACAACGACGAGGCAAACAGGTCGCTCGCTGTGATTTCTTCAGAGGGGCAGCAATGGCACAGCAGCCGCTCGCTAATCAGAGGTGCAGTGCTACTGGAGCGGTGGATTGCCTTTTTCTAAATGATGTGCTGAACAGCTCAGCACCGCAAGAAATCAATGGTGATTACCAGTTAGGGTTTTTCTGGCTCTGGTACCAAGTAGAGAATGCTTTGAATGATGAATATATTCTTCTCAATAAGAGGTACTTATAGGTTTACGTAAATGGAAAGATAACTAATTACAAGTGATTACATGATAATACACGGGATTACATATCAATCAGGGATCCTACCTAAAATACAAAAGTCAACAGTTTTGATATTGGTTTTGGTAGAGTATTATCCCATTCTGTGAATTGAGAAGGGTATTATTCTTTAGAAAGCTAGTGTTTTCAATTATCTTTAGCTCGAAGAAGATGCTCTCAGATTTTTTTGTGATATCCCATCCTGAACTTAGTGATTTATTTCATTATGGAAGTATTTTGGAGATTTAATTGAAGTTATTTCGTTAAATTCTCTGGTTTTGAAAAAAAATGAAGTTAGGGATATTTTGGTCATTTCAAATTTTAATATGATGTGTCCATATCCAGTTCAGATCACATGTCTTGTAGAACAAGCATGGTCATCCAGTAGAGTCGCTAGGAATCCACCTAGTGTCTCGGAGTAAAGTGATGGTGGCACCGCTACTCTGTTTGATACAACTCCGCTAGGAGCTTGTGTGTTCATGACCGAACTTCTGAGGTAACTGTATTCGGATCAGTCCAACACTGAAAAGTCATGGTCCCACAAGCGGAAGAGATTCTCTCAAATTGCTCTCTAAGTCACATACAACTTGACTTGCACAAATTTGCCACTCAAATAAGCCACACAAAATAAACCAACTTTAAGGTCCTATTTATAGTGCATAGGACTTAGGTCACAATGAGAATTCCAATCTTAATTGGAAGTAAATTCAATTCCTAATTAATCGAATAGGTAATTAACAACATCTCTTCACTAAGCAAGGAATCCAACTAAGAAGTCAAATTCAAACCGAATTTTTGTATTAGCTTAATTTTGAGCCGTAAATCACTGCAAATGGAAAGTTAGAAGTGGATGATATAATCACTGCAAAATGATTGAGCACCGACTTATTCGAAAATATTGAAATCTCTTATTTTAACGATGCAAGTGGTTAATCTTGCAAGCCTACATGCAATATTTATGTAGCAGTTTATGACTAGGGTTTACAATTGAATGATGCTTAAGGCTTAAACGTGCGTCCATGCATAATTTGCTTCTAATCGTCATTGGCTGGGTTACTGGCTAATACAGCCAACAGCCCACATCCACTAGTACTAAGAAACGAATTAACGAATAGTACACAAGTCGTTGCTTCAAACAGTTGCCAGATTCAAATGACATAATATTGGTGGTTAGTATGAAATAATGAATCTTCATTATCTTTCATATGGATCTTACATCCTCTTATTTCTAATTGTGTTTTTCTTCCCCACTATCCTCGTATATTGTCTTTGTTACACAGAGTCCTAACCCGTTCCATGCATTTTATCTATACTCACGCTTTTCTTTTCCTAGGCTGTGCGTCCAATGGTCACTTAATTTACATGAGCATGATGTGGTTACATCATCACTCCTCTAGTATGATCCGAGTTTATATTTAAAATATAGTAATAATTAACAAATAAGACATATGACATAATATGAACAGATTTTTTTCTAATTTAAAAATATATTTATATTAAGAGATGCAAAAAACAATTGGTGTTGTACTTCTTATCTTACAAGTGAATAGCAATATTAGTAGATATAAGTAGATTATTCAATTTAAGAGATAATGTTGCAGTCTCATACAGATGGGCATTGTTATCCAAATGTCCATTTTACTTCGATTTTCGCCTGTAAAATCGAATGAATTGGAGAATATCAACAAATAAATAAAAATTAAAAAAAAAATTGTGAGAGACAAAAATAAATGTGTGAACAACACTATCCAAAACAAAATTCTCATAATTATGAGAAACTGGAAGTTACAATGACTGTTCGTGCGGAACTAGAACCATATCCTCCTCGCCGCCAAAAAGCTGAAAAATGCTTACGGAAATTACCTTAATCTTTTATTTTTTTATTTTTTTATTATTTATTTTTGTTCTAAGCTCCCTACCTTGTATTCCTCTATTGCCCTTGCAATATCCCAATTCTCATGTGCCTGATTATCAAAATTCATATAATAATACGTAGTTAATTAATATACATGTTATGGGATCATAATTTTGCCATCTAGCTAGTTTGGATCCCACGTTTTCTATACACATATCCGGCTTAGTTGGCCCAAATTCAACCTATAAATTTCCCCTTGAGTGTGTAAATACTCAAGTAGATTCGGCATCATGTCGATGTTGAGGAAGTTGACTAGTCGGCACTGATTTTGGGAACAAGCTATTCTCAAATAAGGTAGGAAGTTGTATAAGGAAGTAAGTCTCACAAAAAAAACCTATGGATATGGTAAAAACCTGAGTAAGGACAAAATTCATAGTCTAAGGAAAAATACGTGAGAAATACAAAGTCAAATGAAACGTCTACGGAATGTCATCAAGGATATGATCAATCCAAGGTGGGTGCCTCATCAAAACCTCATTAGGTAGCAAAAACCCAGTGGGAAAAATGCTCCTTATCGTAGGAAAAAGAGTACATTAAGATCAATCAAGTATACTTCAAGATACTCCCTCTGAGTTTGACACAATTCCAAAGAGAACTAGCAATGTTACAACTCAGAAAGTTTACGCATACCTATTCCTTGAACAAGCTTCTGAAATGTTGCCTTCGGTAGTGATTTGGTGAAGAGGTCAGCCATCTTGTCTTGTGAATGGATTTGCGTGACTTCAATCTTTTGATGCTCTTATTGTTAATGTGAGAAAAGGAACTTCGACGCAATGTGCTTGGTGTTGTCTCCTTTGATGTAACCATTATTCAGCTGTTCGATGCATGATGCGTTGTCTTCATAGATCGTTGTCAAGATATCCACAATGGGGTAAAGATTGCAGGAGCTTCGAATATGATCCACAATTGCTCTCAACCAAAATCATTCATGAGTTGCTTTATGTAGGGTGAGAATTTCAGCATGGTTAGACAAAGTAGCAACTAAGGTATGTTTAGTTAACCTCCAAGAGATTACGATGCCTCCAACGGTAAAGACATAACCCATTTGAGAACGCGCCTTGTGCGGATCAGATAAGTATCATGCGTCAGTATAACCAAGAAGGCGATAAAATACTCGAGATAAGGGGGTGCGGCATCGCTCAAGGATCCATAGGGATAGAACAAGCCTAGATTTGTAGTACCCTTAGGGTAATGGAAGATGTCTTTAACACTAGTCCAGTGTATGCGTGTTGGTGCATTATTGTATCTTGCCATAAGATTAACAGCAAAGGATATGTCAGGTCTAGTGCATTGAGCTAAGTACTATAAAGCGCCTATCGCACTTAGATAAGGAACTTCAGGCTCCAAAATCTCTTCATCATCTTCCTTCGGACGGAAGGGATCTCGTTTTGCATCTAACGATCGAATGACCATAGGAGTACTCGACAGCTTCGCTTTATCCTTATTAAAGCGGCGCAACACCTTCTAGGTGCAGTTAAATTGATGTACTAAGATTCCATCCGAACAGTGCTTTATCTCAAGACCAAGATAGTATCAAGTCTTTCCTAGATCTTTCATATCAAATTCTGACTTAAGGTCCGCGGTAATTCTCGTGTCCGATGAGGTTCATGTCATCGACATATATTGCAACAATCGCAAAACTGGAATGTGACTTCTTAATGAACACACAAAGGCATAGTTCGTTGTTCACATATCCCTGACTAGTAAGATACACACTCAAACGGTTATACCACATTCTTCTGGATTGTTTCAAACCGTAGAGTGAATGCCTCAGCCAAATTGAGAGAGTGTTCTGGGGTTTGGAAATATTTGATCCAGTCAATGTAAGTCCTTTGGAAACTTTCATATAAATTTTCATGTCAAAATCCCCATAAAGATACGCAGTTACTACGTCCATTAACGGCATACTCAGTTTTTCGGAAACTACCAAACTGATAAGGTAGCGAAAAGTAATCACATCCATAACAGGTGAATAAGTTTTGTCATAGTCAATCCCAGGGCATTGTGAGAAGCCTTGCGCAACAAGACAAGCTTTATAATGCACAATTTCATTATTCTCATTACGCTTCCAAACAAAAACCCACTTGTAGCGAATAAGCTTCACATGTGGAAGAGTAGAAGCTACAGGCCCAAACACCTTACGTTTCGCAAAAAAATCGAGTTCGACTTAGATTGTTTGTTTCCAGTTTGACCAATTAGTTCTACATCGACATTCATCAATAGAATGGGGTTCAATGCCATCGCTTAACATGATCTCAGTAACTACTGCACATGCCAATGCATCATCGACGATCATCTCATTTCTACCCCAAACATCATCTAAGCTAGCATAATGGACCGAAATCTCTCGATTTTCGGGATGTGAATTCGTCTCTTCAAGGATGCTTCCGTAATCTAGAATTTCCTTATAAGTTGGATAGAATGAGTAGGCGACAGTCAGATTCACGATAGGCTCTTCAAGTGCCTGTGTTGTGGGTTTCTTCTTCTGGGGGTGTGAATCATTTGAACCAAGTGGTTGATGCGTAAAATAACTAAACACACAAATTAAACCCTCTTGTTGACAATTGTAGTATGGATAAGTAGGGATCGTTCTTAAACCGGGGATTAGGAGGGATTGCTAAACACTCTAAACTGACTCAAATACGTAAAACAAAGTTTAAAACACTAAACTAGCTCAAAGAATGCAAAACTAAACTCTAAAACACTAAAACAAACCAAAAGACTCAAAACAGCAAACAAACACTCAAAACTGCCTAAAAACCACTTTATGGGCAGTTTTGGGACTCTAACACAACTTGGACGAATTTTGGTTTCCTAATGACCTAAAACACCTAAAAACATATTCTAAGACAAGTTCTAAGTAATATGACTTAAAGGAATAAGGTGGGGTTGATTTTGGACGAAATTAATTAAAACCAAACAAGAACAAAGTAAACAGATTTTTAGACAAAGTTAAGTAAATTGATGGGTGATAGATCAACTAGAGGGTTCTTCTCCACACATGATACACTTGCATTCAACTTTGATTTCCAATTGCTTCTTTCAATGAATTATGAATCTCAATGCCCTAGGTTAACTGTGATAGCACTTTTTTAACCTTCAAGTCTTCCTTACGTTATTGAATTGGATGGGAATGCACATGCAACAACTCAAACATTCTCTAAAAGTTCCTTACGTGAAAAGCACAATAAAGATACAATCAAAGATCATTAAGCTTCATGAAAACTATAAGCATTGACGAGGCAATTGTTACTATGAAAAGCATGAAACGTTTGCCAAGAATTCACTTAACACGATCATTTATAAGCGACCTCCACTACTTGCAAACATAAAGTTGTAACTATTAGGTGAAACTTCCTTATGTTTTAGCTTCAAATTCCTGCATGAAAACTAAGTTGGCCACCTTAATTAACACACACAAATAAGTCATCAATCAAACGGTTAAGCAAATTGCATTCACAATTCATGAAATAACAATTAGACGTAATCAATTCATCTTGCAAGCATACTCATGGTATTGAATAACCCCCTAGCCAAAAGGCTTAGTTCCTCATGTTCACAAAACAAAGGAAAACAGATTCATACATTGTAAATTTAAGAAAGAGAACACCTAAATATTCTAACGATTCGATGTTGAACGGCTAGAATCTTCAAGTACTTCTTCTTCCTCTCCTTTGCTGCGGCACAGGGACTATGGGCAGGTTTTTGGGTTATTGAATGATGTAGAATGGATGGGGGACGTATGGAAGTGTTTAGGGTTGATGGGTGGTGCGGCTAGGGGTGATTTGTGGCAGAAATTTGGGTGAATGGTGGTAGAATGGGGCGGTTGAAGATGGAGTTCAGTTTCTGGCGTGAATGGTGAGTTTCTGGATGAACGGGGCTCTTTGTGGCTACACAAGGATGTTTATTTAAAAGGGATTTAGGAAATTAAAACCCTAGGTTAATTAGGCAAACAGAAATTAAGTCTAAGGCTTCTAGAATTAGGAAACAAAATCAGAAACTTAAGGGAAATTAGCTAAAAGGTGCGGCTAGGGTATGAAACACAAAACGAAAGTGTTTTAATTCAAAAAATAGGGAAGAATCACTCTCCCTTGCACGGCAAGGAAGAGGAAAGGTCAAGGGAATGCGGCTGTGATGTGGGAAAGGTTTGATGTCCCAAAACTGAAGGGGAAGTGGATCCCTTGCACGGTAAGGGGATGGAGGTTTGGGAAAGGTGCGGCAAAGGTCCCTAAGAGTTCTAGGGCCTTTGTTTTGTGTCCTCAAATGCATATGTAGTCCTCAAAGTGGCTGGAACATGAGTACTTTTAGAATTAGGAAAGGTCAAACCAAAATAGGAAACCTTGGCTTAACTTTCCTACTTCAAGTAGGAATCCTGGTTGGAGTAGGAATCCTTGTTGAAGTAGGAATCCTTGTTCTTCTAGGAATCCTCATGTGATTAGGAATCCATCTTCAATTAGGAATCCTTCGTCGATTAGGAATCCTAATTTCTTCAAGTCTTTAATTCATCCATTCCTTTTGCTCCAAAAGGCTCCAAATTACATCATTTTGCACACTTCGGCTTTGGAATCTGAAAACACACAAAAGTGACTTTAAACACTAAAATAACTAAGGAAACACAACTCAAATGCACGAGAACAAGCCAATTAAGTCGCATAAATATGCTCCTATCAGTGGTCTGCCACGCTTGTGTAGGGGCAAATGATTGGCTAGCTGCTAATGTACGTGGATCAACCAAAGTGGCGTCCCGAGCTTCCAAGAGGGAAGTTCATTGTACATTTGGTACATCCATCTTTGCATGCATATTCCCAACTGGAATATGTGATCTTGTCACTCTCGCTAGATCGTTAAAAGTATCTGGCATGCTCTGAGCTATGCTATGAAGATCTAATATACACTACATATTAATTTCAAACTAAGCAATGCAGGGATCTAAATTAGACAAAATGGGAGTCGTCCACAATAATTCCCATCGTTTTTAAGGAATGTTGACGGTAAACAGATTGCCTGTCAAAGGTTATAAGTAACGAATGATCGAAAAAGAATCATATCCGACATAGATTCCCATCCTTCGCAAAGGCCCCAATGTCTAATTTTAACAAAAAATTAGTTTATGTCTAAGATTCTAATCTTCCATAAGGGTGGTATCCTCCTAAAAGTCAGAAACCTCCATTTTGGTACTCTCCGGTTCATCCACTTGCGCAAGGTTTGATTCAAACTTCTTACGACTAGAATGATATCCGGCTACAACCTTCTGGGGAGCATTGCAAACACAGGACCAATGGTCATTTGAACCACAGCGATAACGCATGTTTGCATCCATGGTTTCAGGTGCTTTGCCCTTATTCTTAAAGTTTGGGGCCTTGGGAGCGAGGTTAGGGCGCTTATGGGCTTGGTTTCCTCCCTTAGATGGGCCTTGGTTCTATTGACCTTGATAGGGTGGCTTTTGGCTGCCCTTACCACACCTACGTTGGCGTTTTGGGCGTTGATTCGTGCTATAGTGTGCTTCAGGCACAGTAGTCGCCCCAGTAGATCAAGCTTGATGATTTTTCATCAACAGCTGATTCTGCTTTTCAGCGAGAAGTAAAACAAAGATCAAATCTAAAAACTTAGTAAACTTCTGAACCCTATGTCAAATAAGTATTCTCCAAGATATCTTCTTCGGTTAAGGTCTCGTTACAGAACTTGAGAAGTGATCGGATTTGACAAACTTCAAAATTATATTCATTCACAAACTTAAAGTCTTGGAAGCGCAGATGCTGTCAGTCATGTCTTGCTTCAGGCAAAAAGATGTCATTTTGGTCATTTTGTAGTGCATCATGAATGTGTCTTTGAATGAAGATCATGGCAGAGGCTTTATCAACTTCGCCAACCGGGTTGTCCGTCTTTTCTTCAATGGCGGGACGTAAATTCTTAACGGTGAGGTGGGGCTTCATATCATGGACCCATTTGAGTTAGTTTATTCCAAAGACCTCCAAAGCGGTGAAGTCGAGTTTGTTCAAATTCGACATGTTCCCATAACAAAATAAAAGGACAAGATGTGGCTAGTGTAATGGAGAAAAAATCAATCCATTCACATAGAAGTAGAACATTCAAGTTCTAATCGACATGTATTGGTTTAAATTTACATGAAAAACTTCATGTTTTCATGGGTGATGTTTTTAACGAAAGCTTCAGGTGTTCAAACAAGTCATGTTTCTAGAAACTTCAGGTTTCAAAATAATTATGAACTTCAGGTTCATATGTTCATGCAGACAAACACAAATATATATATAGAAATATGCAAATAGAACTTAATATCTATAATTATAATTGAATTAATTATTTGGACTTCGGGCCAAATTAAATATAATTATAATTGAATTAATTATTTGGACTTTGGGCCAAATTAAAGTGTGGGTGAAAAAATATAAAACCCATAAGGCTTAAAAAAATAGGTATTTAAATTCGGGGCCAAAAAACATGGGTCAAAGCCCATGGATAGTCTAATTAAATTTGTACCGTGCGCCCAGGCCTAAAAATTGGGCTAGGGTAAATCGGACCGAGCCAACAGATGAGGGCTTCAGGCCTTTCTAGGCTGTGGGAGCAGGCCCAACCTGCTGGGTGAGGTCCATAAAGGCCCGTAAGGGGCACAGATCCACTACGACGCAACATAGGTGATCCCTAGGACGCAATCCAGTGCATCGGGGTGTAGGGACCAAAGGATGGGTTTTACTGTGGTGGGGAGCATGGGGAGACTTGAGTCATTCGGGCTAGTGTCGTGGGTTGAGTCAAACAGAGGCCTAATTGGGCTCTGTGATACGGGCCATGAGAGGTGAAGCCCAACTGGGCTTGGGTAAAGTCCAAAACATCCTAGGTTAGAACTGGGTCGTGTCGTTGGGGAAAGAAGATGGCGTCGCCGCTTCAGGTGGCTAGGTTTTGGTACAACGTTCTCGGTGCATGGCAGTGGGTTAAACGGCGAGCCAATTCCTAGTGATGGATGGGGTGTACCTCGACGTCGGGGGGAAAGAGAAGAGGGGAAAACTCATGAAATTCAAACTTGACTTTCATCCAAATTCGATGAAATTCTTCTGGAATTTCAATGATTTTGGTTCAAAAATCATGACACCATGTTGAAATTTTGCCAGAAAATTGCACGGCAAGGCCGTGGTTTCGCTGCAGGCAAGTTGAGGTTTCTGGTGGCTCATGTCATGGGTTCGAAGAACCCTAATTTTTTTTTTCAATTTCCAAATTAATTCAATGCATTTCAATTAATTTAATGCATGGACATATATTTAATGCAATTCATGGCAATATCAATTCACATAATTCAACAATTATGAATATGATGCATACATAATTTACGTAGAATCCAAAATTCGAAATACCTAAAGTTGGGTCATGCATCATGGTGAATGTTCATGCTATCAATGCTACAAAAATATCGAGATAAAAATCGTTGTTTTGAAAGAATCTAATTGCGTGATGATATTGATGAACTGACTTGATGTAGAAAACTTCAACATCAGGTTCCTAAATGCAACGGTAAGAGCGTGCTAATAACGTGTTGTGGCCTATACTTAACTGACAGGGAAAGGGGGTCGGCAGCAGAGAGAAAATATAGAGAGAGATGTGTTTGTGGGGTTGTGTAAAGGATATGTTATTCCCCCTACGCAGTGCCTTTATTTATAGTAATAAGAGAGAAAAAAAATCATTCTCCTCCAAGGAAAAAAATCATTCTCCTCCAAGGAATACAATTCCCAAAAGGAAATAATAACCAAATCTAACTCAGGATTTAGACAATCACACTTAAAAAGAAATTTATAACAATGTTTTATTTGTTATTTGTTATACAATATACTCAAATATGATTCTAATTTCTCAATTATAACTCCCTTAAATATCTTATAAATAAAAAAAAAGGGAATTATAGAAATATATTACCTAGAAGTGGACAGGAAATACTCTTGATCTTGGTATAGATGAAGCCGTACAATCTCGTAATTTTGAAATTCCTCTAAACCTTAATATTCTGAATTCAAGGTGAGTTATAAAAATTTCGGAATTTCAATTCCGAAATTGGGTTGATATTCATCTCTTAAAATTTCTTGAATTGAAATTGAAAACATGTATTTTTGGTCCGATTCAACGAAAATCAGGTTACCCAATCAGTTGAATTTATAGGTCAAAACAAGAAAAAGCCTCCTAATGAATAGCGTTCACTCATCAGAATGCGGGAAACATTTTCACACGTGCCACTATAACTTATAGTATATTATTGGATCGGTGCATTCTATTTTCTTAATTTGCTTGCTTTTTAGTCATCTTCTCGATGTGGAACGCGTTCGTACACCTATAAAAGATTACAATTGCAAGACTCATCTTTCCTGGAGAACTGGAAAAACAAAAACTTGGATAGTCTTCACGGGTCGTAAGGTGAGGTGTTTTTCAACTTTCAGTGCTCCTATTTCCATTTTTCCAAGTTCCAAGGAGTTTTCTTGGGGTTTGCTACGAGATCTCTCGGCTTCTTTGATTCCTTAAGTTCCCTGAACTTGTTTTTGAGGGTTCATTACTATCCATCAAGCAGGCCTTTTGAGATTTGCGTTTCTTTTTAATTTATTCAATCAATTAATCTCTGGGAGATGTGAATGTTTAGTCAATATTGTTACCTCTGTAAATTTTGTTTAGTACTTTTGAGTCTTTGACATTTAATACATAGACGATCATATGCATACAAATCTGATCCACGTTTTGCACTTCTTGTTCTTCACCTCTCTGCAATCTTGTTTTTGTTCTGAAGTTTCTAGAAAAGATAATATTTATGATCATATTATAGTCTACATATCAGCCTTCCATGAAATCTTTGTTCTTTGTTCAAGTTTTATTCATGCCTTCGTACATAACTAAGATTTTACTATTATGTTCAGTTGAATCAAACGCTGCTGCTAATTACTATCCACTCCAAGGAAAGAAACCAGGTGCATAATGGACATGATCTCATCAGCAGACTGGGTATCTGATTTTGTTATTCTCATTTCTAATTACAATTTATTATATACTCCTTTCCCATCTCTTAACATGAAGAGAAGTTAAGGAAAAAAAAAAAGGGAAATCTGAAAAAAATGGATGCAAAAGAGTAAACTATTAATCTTGACAAGTTCAAATTTTTGGTTTTCTAGTAATGTTTTGATTTATATTATAGGAAATGGAAGATCCCACTTTTATCAATCAATACGAAATGAGCTCTCTGGACTACTCATTTGAAGAGCTCATATTCCCGTCTCTCTCATCTGATAGCTACTATTCCAATCCGAATTTCACATCGAAAGCCACAGCTGCTACACACAACTTCAGCAAAGCATTCATTGAAAATCCCCATCAGACCGGCACTCAGGGAAGGTCAGCAAAACAGCCTAAGAACACTAATAGTTGGAAATCTTGCTCCACTGACCACATAATTGCTGCCAAAGCTTCTTCTTCTTCCTTGTCACACCTAATTTCATTTGAGAACTCCGACTCATCACCTCCAACCACTTCTCAGCAGTACTATGGTCTAGATTGCAAAGTTATCAAGCCAAAGAATGAGGTGGAATATTCTAATGGAAAATTGAACCCTTCAGCTTTGGCTTCCCAAGGTTCCTATGACACCCAAATTTGTTCACCCAAACATGGACAAGGGATCAAGAGGGCAGCTACGGTGACTAGAAGTCCTTTACATGCTCAAGATCATGTTCTTGCTGAGAGAAAGCGCCGAGAAAAGCTCAGCCAGCGGTTCATTGCTCTATCTGCCTTACTTCCAGGACTAAAGAAGGTACTAGCTAATCAGTTAACTTTTTTGTTGGTACTTCTAGTGTGTTCACTGTTAGACAGTATGTTATGTTTGTTAAGTTATGATCTAATGTAGCCTTTATCACACTATCATGTTTTAAACTGTTAATGATCTAGATTTTATGGAAGAGTTTGTCTAATCAATGACCCAAATTGATAATCTGGCAGTCGTGTTGTCTGCTAAGAGAACACTTCCGTAGTTTACTTTGGTTATAATGCCATTAAAGATTCTAATTTACCCTTTATCACAAAATTACAGATGGACAAGGCTTCGGTCCTCGGAGATGCGATCAAGTACGTGAAACATCTTCAAGAACGTACGAAGGTGCTGGAGGAACAAGCAGCCAAGAAAACTGGGGAAGCAGTGGTTTTTGTGAAGAGGATGCAGTACTCAGCGGATGATGATATATCTTCATCCGACGAGAACTCCGAGAGCTGCTCTGACCAGCCACTGCCAGAAATTGAAGCAAGAGTTTCGGACAAGGAGGTTCTCATACGAATCCACTGCGAGAAAACCAAAGGATGTTTGACAAGCATACTAAGTGAAATAGAAAAGCTTGGTCTCACCATAGTTCACAGCTGTGCCTTGCCCTTTGGCAATTCAACTCTTGATATCACTGTAGTTGCTCAGGTACCGATACTTGGTTAGGTTAATTTGGTACTTAAACCTGACATTTTTTTTACCCTTAACTAATAAGACTCTCTATTTCTTAATTACAGATGGATGTTGAATTCAGAGTGGCAGGGAAACATCTGATAAAAAACCTAAGACATGCTTTGCTCAAGTTGGTGTGAACAGAAATTTGAAGTTTTGACGTTCACTCGGTGTCCTAGAGTTGGAGATAAATAGGAATAAACCTGACAGTTTTTTTTTTTCTTCTAGACCTTTGGAGGAAACACCAGCCATTGTACTCATGCTGCGAGCAAGGCTTTATTTTGCAGGAGGGTTTTTTCCTTTGTGTTTTTTGCGTGGTTGACCGGCCGTTAACCACGTTCGATTACCCTCGTGCTATATATGAAAACCTAGCTGCAGTTTTTTGTTGTTGTGAAGCGCTTTTGTGTGAACTTCCTTAGCAATCTCTTTGCTATCCTCTTGGCAATTGATTCTTTTTTATTTTGATTTGATTTTTTTTTTTGTTTGATCGTATATTACTAGTTACATGCTCACATATGTAATTATATTTGTCTATTATTTGTTATAAAATATTTATATTACATTTTTTAGAAACCAAATTGAGAGTGAAAGTAGAGGAGGGAGTGGGGGTTGAAGTGGGAGACGTGGGTTATTATTATTATTTTTTAAATCAATTATTTTTATTGTTTTGGGTCGCCAAGGCTCACCAATCATGGCTGACGCCATGTCGATTTTGAGTCCAAGCCCAAATCGATGACCCTATTGTCAGCGTATCCAATTTTTTTTTTTTGTGCTACAGAAACTAACGCTTGGGCCAGCCACAACGGTCAGCTGGGCTTCCAACAACTACTTCAACACTAACTATAACCACGTGGCCAAATCTCGGACGTCCATTTCCAATTTTCAGTTTAATCCAACTATTATCCTATTCTTCGTAATAATAACTGTTCAATCCAGAAAATATAAGAAAAAATAGAAAAACCAAATAAAAAAATATTCCAAAAGTCACTTGTAGATTTTATACAAATACTAAATCTTTTTTTCTCTTCTCACACCAAATTTTATACAATCTTTTATTTTCTACATTCTTATTTCATTGTCTACATTCCTATTTTGTTTGTGCTTACAAAAATGGCATCTCCCATCGAAGGTGTAGCTGAAGCCGGAACCACATGGTTGACCGCTGAATATGTTTTTTGTGTGAGTATTGGAAAGTCGTTACCCATTGTCCAATTACGGGCAATGAGCATGCGAGGTGTGCTAATATGTGGAAGCAAATTCATGAAGGTTATGTCGGTTGGTATGGCACTAGTCGTAGGGAAGGCGCATTTACTATTTAAGTGAATAGTAACTGCCATAAGTCTACTCCTAGATCTAAATCTACCAAAGCTGGTGGGAATGCAATGAGGGCGAGAATGCAATTAGGGCCAGTTTAGATTGCTGCATTTTTTTTAAAGATTGATTCTACTGTTCTTTAAGAATAATCAACTATTAAATACAACATTTGAGTATTTGATAAACTGTATTTTTAAAAGCGTTGTGACTATGAAAAGCAGTGTAAAGGTATTCGGTGAATTTAATATAAAAGTGATATAATTGTTTATAATGACAAGAATGGACATGGTAGTGGGAGTGGTGGCGATGACACCGATGGCGAAGGCGGTGATGGTGATGGTAGCAACAATGGTGGAAGTATGATGGTGGTGACAATAGTGGGATGTGGTGGTTGGGGTGAAAACATAATAATCATGGTAGGGGTGATGGTAGAGGAGGTGGTGGCAGTTCTGGTTATAGTGGTGGTGGTGGTGATGGCGACAACGATGGTGATAGCGGTAGTGACGATTGTGGTGGTAATGGTGGTGGTGGTAATGGGGTGGTGGTGTAAGGTTAGTGTTTGTAGTGGTAGCTAGTGGGGATCACTTTGTTTTTTCAAGGGACAAAGGGTGTGTAAAATGAAAAATAGTGGTAGCTGGAGGCTATTGCTTTTACAACATGCAGGATATTTTACTTTTACTGAACTTTTTTTTATTGTTGGACTTTAAAGTGAAGCAGTTTTTGGTAAAAAAAAGGGGGGGGACCTTAGTTAACTTATTTTCTAAAATTGAATTATTTGTGAAGGGTTATAACTGTTATTTAATGGGTTTTTGGTTTACAAACTGTGTTTTATTAATAATATAATTATTTATAATGATAAGAATAGACATAGTAATGGGAGTGGTGGAGACGATACCTATGGCCAGGGCAGTGGTGTTGATAGTAGCAACATGTTGGAAGTATGATGACAATAATGGAGGGTGTGGTTGGCGTCCAAACGTAATAATAGTGGTAGAGGTGGGGATGGCCGTTCTGGTTGTGGCAGCAGTGGTTATACTGGTGGTGGTGGTGGTAGTGGCCATAACGATGGTGGTAGTGGAGGTAGTGGTGGTAATGGCGGTGATTGTGTAAGGTTAGTGTTTGTAGTGGCAGATGGTGGGGCTCACTTTGTTTTTCAAGGGATAAAATGTGTATAAAATGAACAATAATGTCATTTAAAAAAAAAAGTAATGATGGTATTACAAAAATTGAAAATATTTATTAAAAGCTTAACTTCACTTTTTATAAAGAAGCTTTTAAAGGCAATATGTAGATTGCTCTTAAAAACTACTGTTTGAAGTAGCCCTTATTTTTAAAATATGCAGGATATTTTATTTTTAATAAATACTTTTTTATTGTTAAACTTTAAAGTAGAGCATTTTTTTGATTAAAAAACAGGTCCTTAGTTAACTTATTTTTTTAAATTCAATTATTTGTGAAGGTTATAATTGTGATTTAATGATTTTTGGTTGACAAAGATTATCTTGTTAACAATACAATAAATTTCTTCATGTAAAATCCATTCTCACTTTTAATAAGTTAGTGCAACACTGACAACAAGTTGAATTTCAGACCAAAAAAGTATAATTAAAGACAAAAAAAATTGGATTGTACTTTTAGTTTTCATCTTGGAAAACTTCATATAATAGTGGGACACCACAGTCAACGAAATGGGGTGGTGACCAAAATATGAACTCGCTCGAATTTCATTGTAGTCCATTTTACGTTTAATTCAATTAGCACATCCATTTTACGTTTAATTCAACATTATGCTTTTGAAGTTGAACAAACTATTCAATTTTTTTCAACGAAATCTGCGATTTTTTCACTACAACGCAGAGAGAAAAGAGGAAATATAGGTAAGGCAATCCAACTATTCTATCAACTTGGATTCGCCATGCTTTATATGAGTAGATGCTTCCTCTAGATTAATTCTCAACTGAGGTCGTATATGTATTTCTGTTGAATGGAATGCGAGAAATTTAATTATAATGATGAGTAAAACTACATGCAGTGGTCAGATGAATGGACAACTTGAAAACCAGCAAATTCAGGATCATGATCAATTATTGTTTAGGTAGGGGACAACATTAGTCCGACCAGAGATTATGTGATCTGCCCAGTTTGTAGGCTTCTGGAGACATTCTTGCTGTTTTTAGGTTCAAACCTAGATTTATTAAAATGCAAAGGACTATTATAAATTTTGATTGTTTAGATTAATTAATAACGCTGCTGTCTTGTTAATTAGAATATCATGTATTCTAACTTGGTAGACACTGTTTGATGGGACGGATCAGATGTGAATACTACTCTTTCAAACGTTCAGCAAAATAATTAACACTCAAGGCCGGGGAGCCAATTTCTATTGACTTCTTGATGTAAACTATCTGATACGCAATTCTTCGCAGATATGAACATTAGAGATCGGATTACAACATGGGACACTATTATCTTATTTTTTGATAGCTTAATTACTATTTTTCTGCTCAACCAATCATGCATGTTTGTGAGATGTAACGATGACCAAGTTACGGTACACGAATACATCCATCCAAATCGAATCATTAAAGTAAGCTCTCCTCGTCAGGCTTCTTATATCACATGGTCCAAAATGTCATATAATCATACCCTCAAGATCAGATGAAATTTTCATATTTAGAAGGTATCATTCAAATTGAGAGTCCACCAACTTGTACTAATGTCTAAAATGAGAACCTTAGTAAATTAATTTACAGGCTTTCGTTCTAAGAAATTCCATATCATGTCCTTCTACACAGAAGATACAGAGAATGAGCGAAGGTTGGTCATCTTTTCAACCGATGAGCATAAGGTGAACCCATCTTCTGTTCTCAACTTGAAGATGCCCAACCTCCTATCAGTTGATTCATTCTGCCAAGCTCCGCCATTAAAATACCATTGTCTTGATTTGCCTCAATAAAACACAGCTTTTGGAGTGACTGCAAGCCACATATTCCTGCAGGAACCTTAACTCCATATCTGGAATTAAATTGCGCATAAGACTCAACTTCATACCTATACACCAGGAGATGGTGAAGACGCTTGAGATTCAAAATTTCTGGAGGCAACTCAACGACACGAGAAGGTTTAAGATCCAAGGTCTCTAGGTTTTGAAGCTTCGTGATGGAGCTTGGACTTTTTCTACCTTGGTATCCCTCAAAATAAGATACCTGAGAAGAAGGTTGACGACCTCTATTGGAAACATGTCTAGATGTGGACCTTGCAAGTCTAATACAATAAGCAGTGGAAGACCTTTAGGGTATGTTTGTTTGCCTTCACTAGCATTCCTTGGATTGGACTAGACTAAATGATAGTCCAGTCTGGTGTTTGTTATTTATACGCACAAGAGTTAATGAGACTAAAGGGGACTCACCCCGACTGAACGCCTCGCTAGCCGTTCTTAGCGAGAGCCCTCGATTTCAAGCGAACTCCTAGTCCCATCCTCTCTCGCAGCTGATCCATTCGTCTTCTTCTCCTTCACACCTTCGCCATCTCCCATCTCCTTCACGACTTCGCCGTCTCATCCGAGTTCAAGCAGGACGAGAAGGTTCTCAGTGACGACGGAGAGGCCTCCCTTGACCTCAAACTCTTCGTGGGTAACCTTCCCTTCAGCGTCGATAACGCTCAGCTCGCTGGTATCTTCGAGAGTGCTGGAAATGTCCAGATAGTCAAGGTAATTCCTTGTTTTCACTTGAAATTTTGTAAATTTTATTTGAAATTTGGGTGAAAAGTGAAATCGGTTATTGTTGGTTTAGTGTGTTGTGGGTTAAATTTGGAGGGTTTTTAGCAGGTGATATATGATAAAACAACCGGAAGAAGCAGAGGATTTGGGTTTGTGACTATGTCAAGTGTTCAAGAAGGTAAATATGCTACTCGACAGCTAAACGGCTATGTAAGTCTTCATATTTAAGTTTGACCATTTGTTGATATTTTCTTATATATGCGAAAGTTTGTGATTTGCAAATTGGTACTTTATTTGTAATCATATTTATTAACATTCATTTATTGAAACTTGCTTGAGATTTGTCTTACTGAAGAAATGTTTGATAGAGCCTAGTCTCTGGCCTTTCGTAGTGTGTATTTTTTTACGGTTGCGATTACTTATTACCATGTTGATTGTTTTGAGTTGAAGTCATTGGTTATAGGTCAAGTTGAGAACCTTGTTTGTTGTATATAACTATGTTAGCAAGAGTTTCATGGCATTATCGTGAAAACAATTTTATTGATTGACGTTTGAAACTTGGTCGATGTTTATTTCATTCTGAAAAGGTTGTTTTGTTTTGTAGCTTTGTGTTGCATTTCTTGATGTTGGTTTTTTAGTGTAGTGATTGGTTGAGTTTCGTATTTATTTTGCTAAGTCTTGCCGTCATTTGGTTGTATTGCATCCATGAGAACCCTGTATATCGTATCTAAGAAAGGCTTATATCGTATATAAGAAATACTTCATTGCATTTGGCAGGAACTTGATAGCAGGGCATTGAGGGTAAACTATAGACCTCCTCCTCCCCAGACTGAGGATTCCTCTTTCTCTGGCTTTTCATATTTGGTTGTGTTCATGCATTGCTTGATTCCATTTATTTGAATGTGCTGAGTTTTCAGGTTTTCGCATATAATCATGTTCTAGATGCTATGGTACAGAAACATTATTGAGATTTTTGAAATAAACAAATGTGCTTCCATATCAATTTGTTATGGATATAAAAGTTTCACTTGATTTCTAAGAGCACCGTATTTGAGATGTTCCAAATTTGTTCTCTGATTAATATACTTAGCTATGGTGTGTGAAACATATCTACCAACTACAGTTTGCAGCAGTGTTGAGACTTTAAGGTTGAGGTAGTTGCGGATTATCTGCATTTTATCCATTTTTAATCAATTTATGTTATGTTTACTACACGATGCTTACAACATGCAGTCTTTTGATCTGAGTATTTGACATCATGGTTAATCTTTCTCAGTCTAAGCATCCACCTGGGGTGGAGTCTGCCCTACTACAAGACGTTTTGAGCCTAACACCGGAAAAACTAAGTTCATTGTCTTCGCAACAACAACAAGAAGTAATAAAGCTCCAAAAGATGCTTCGGTAAGATTAGATTCAGCCATCGTAGCAGAGTCATAAATGGCAGTTTTGATGCAACAAGTTGTTACATGTGCATGCACCAACTTGCTTGCTAGAGCAACAAAAGGCGTGGTATTGATTCAATCGATTTTGATTGTTTGTAACAGTATGTTCATGTAAGGTGTCGATTTAGAGGATGTGCAGTGCAGGAGTACTATTGTATTTGTGTAGCCTACACAAGCTTGTGTTTTAGTCTAGTCAGTAAATTAGTTAGAATAGCAAAATTTTGTCTGTATCACAACATTTAAATTTACATTCCCTCAGCTAAAACTTTTTGCTTCACTTTTGACAATCCTTTGCTGCAAATGTTGTGTACTTTGCTCGAGGTATATTCATGATCTCTTGCTTTTGCATATTGTTATTGGTTTTCTTCAAACTAGTTGGAGCAAGCAATTTACATGCTCGAATCCAAATGTAGCAATGATCAAGGCTCGGCTATCCATTTGCCATTGCGCCTCACGCATCATTGTGGTCTTGGGATTGAATGCAATCAAACCAAAGGTGAATAATTAAGAAAAGCATTCTAAACCTTGTCAATTGTTAGGAAAACACCTTTGTTATATTGATGTTTGGAGCAATACTACTCTTGAATCATGTATGTTTTTTTCGTTGGCAAGAAATTTGGTTTTTGTATTTTTTTATTGAGTCATACTCTCATCTAATATTATTAATTTTGATAATATCTTTAAATAAAAATAAATTAAATTAGAATAATAATTTAGTCTCAGTTTGAGCAAACACCAAATTGGTGACAATACTATTTTCATTATCCTGCTTCTTAGTCCGACACTGCACCAAACGCTTCACTAAGTTAGTCCAGCTTAGTCTAGTCTAAGCCAGTCCAGCTTAGTCCCTGAACCTAGTTCAATCCGAGATAGTCCGGTGCAACAAACGCACCCTTAAGAAACAATTTTGGTATCGAAAACTCAGTAAGCGAATGTTCTGTTGGAATTTATTAGGTTTATTTAGGAAATTAATTAGAGATTTGATTTGATTTTATAGTAGGGTATTTTTGGCATTTACGCATTAGGCTTTTTTAGATTTATTGCTCTATAAATAGAGCTTGTAATTTAGTTTGAGAACAAGTTAGTCACAATGTAGCCTTTAGGGTTTTGTAGCTGCTTCGGCATTCTCATTTGTTTAATAATATTATTATTTTGTAGTCTTGTTCGTTGCGCACTCTGATATTCAACTTGGTATCAGAGCAGGTTAGATCCTTAGGGTTCAATCTGTTCTCGTTAGTATCAATTTGTTTGCCTTTGTCGTTGCTCGTTTTAGATTTGTTAGTTGGTATTGATTGTTTGAAAGGAAAAGAAAGATGGAAAAAAAATTTGAATTAGATGATTTTGAGGAAAGCCTGAAGTTCGTATACTGCAGTGCATTGAATTAAGAACCTCGGTCAAACCCGCCTTCAACCTACTGCCTATCTGCTGACGAGGCCCTGATCCGAGAACCACAACTTGGATCGAGTTCATCTCTGCTGCACCTACCCCATCTGAATCTGCCGTGAACCTGCATCACAACGTCTTGAAGCCGTCCTGCTACGAACTGCAGCCCAGATCCATCCCACCACCAAAATCCCATCGCCACTACACTCGCATCAACCCCATATGCACACTGCCACTGCAACTAGAAACCTAGCACATCTACCGTCCAAATGGATTGTTTTGTTCGCTTGAATTGTTTGTCTTGTTGTGTCTGCCTAACAGAACTTGCCTTGTCGTGTCTGTCTAACGGAACTTGCCTTGTCATGTCTGCCTAACGGAGCTTGCATCCATATCTGCTTGTTGGCAACCTCATGATGTGTACCGCCATGAGTTTGACGGGGGGTGTTGAAATTTATTAGGTTTATTTAGAAAATTAATTAGAGATTTGATTTGACTTTGTAGTAGGGTATTTTTGGCATTTACGCATTAGGGTTTCTTACATTTATTGCTATAAATAGAGCTTGTAATTTAGTTTGAGAACAAGTTAGTCACAATGTAGCCTCTAGGGTTTTGTAGCCATTTCGGCATTCTCGTTTGTTTAATAATATTATTATTTTGTAGTCTTGTTCGTTGCGCACTCTGATATTCAACTTCTTCCCCAAAAATGAGCAGTGAGCGTAGATGAGAAGGGGTCCTCTTTGGTTGTACATTCTGCAAGGTGTTAAAAATTGATAGGCGTTGAACTTTGTTCGGCCACATTGTACTTGCTCTTTCTATATTGCTGCAAAGTTTTGCTCTCTAGCCTTCAAAATGACAATCTCCTGTAAAAGATCATGGATTTGGCATGATTTGACCCTCCCATCAGTTGCTGTTTCTGCTGCTTGGATCAAACTTTTGTCCAATAGCTAAGTTAACTCTCAGCAACTTCTTCTGGTGTCTTTCCGTTCTTTTCGATGACAAATTCTTCAGCCATCCATAATTGAATTAACCTGATATGGTCGATTTTATAGAGATCAGGAAACATTCTTGGATACAAGAAACAAGACTTGAGACGGTATGGTAAGTCGCTGAAACTGAGAGACAACTTTATATGTTATCAAGTTGGTCGTTTTCCTCAGTTTCAGCACCAATACTTCCACACACGCAGCCCATTCATCAATATTTTTCTTGTCTTTTGTAGCTAGAACGGCATTGATTGCCACAACTGCAAGGGGCAGTCCACGGCATTTCGTTAAGATACTTCGACAATTTTCCTCCAAATTGGGAGGACATGAGTTTTCCGGAATGCGATTGCAGAAAAAGAGTCCAAGATTCTTCTGGTGATAAGGGCTCTAAATTGTAGACCATACCGTGGTTGTCCACGCCAGAGGCCGAGGCTACAGCAGCATTGCGGGTGGTGATCATTACACGAGTACCGTGAGTGTTGTTGGCAAGGTTCTAAAAAATGCTAGGCACTAGTCGGGCAGTGGGGAGGGGCCTAGCACATAGGCGGCCTAGACGGATTTATATAAATTTATTATGTATCTTATAAATAAGTGCTTATTTACACTTAATTAAAAAAAAAAAAAACCTATACTTGTATGGATAATTAAAGAATGATAAAATGTAAAAATAGAAGTAAAAGAATACACAAAGTACATCCATCCAACAGATTCAATATTTAAAAAATAGTAAGCATATAATCATAATGAGGGGTATTCTTGGATGATAGACTAAATTCTTCTTGTTCATGATCCTTTTATTGGATTGCACATAGACTAAATTATTCAACCTTGTTGTATCTAGTTTATTTCTTTTCTTTGTCTGTATCCCCTCAAAAGTGCTCCAATTCATTTCACAATTGGATGAACTTGTAGTCAATCAATCATTTGCAAATTAGGTACACAATTTCCATAAGTATACCACTATGAAACTAAAAAAGAAAAAAAACACACAATTAATAATAATAATAAAAAAAAGAAAAAATAAACCAAACCGCCTAGGTGCTGCCTTGCCCGCAGCCTAGGACTGCCTAGGCGGCCACCTAGCTCCAAACTGATTTTTCAAAACGATTTTCCCTAAATCATGGTGGGTCTTCTCCGCCTAGGCGCGATTTTTAAAACACTAGTCGTTGGGCAGTGCATGATTGATGACATCCCACGCATCGTTGTTCCAAAGATCATCTAGAACAGTCAGGTACCTGATTTGCTGTAGTAGTTTTTTTATTCTCTCTCTTAACTGGTTGGTGTTCATAATATCAACTTCTTCAGGGACTGGTTTCCCGATAACTTTGAAGATATTCTGAAGTATGTGTCTTAGGAGCTGCTTTATCTTGAATGATTGAGAAACTATGATCCAAGCATGTACCTTAAAATGTTTCTTAACTTTTGCATCCCAACCACCGATACTGCTTGGTGTCTAGATTCACCCGTCATGAGCAACTCAATCAGCTACCTTTTGGGCTCACCGATTGCCACGAGATCAGCCTCTTCCAGCCAAAAGGGCATCACCTTGACTGATCTGAAGCTTCCTAACCTTGCTTGAGCCAGGGTCAACATCAAGCTTGTATTTGTCATGTCACGTCCCTCTGAGAGGCTTCTGATCTTTGATTTGATGCCTTGAATATCACCAGCAACCGAGCTTTTAATTTCTTGATGATACGATAAAGCTTACGAAGGGATTGCATGGAATCCGTGCCTGTGAACATGTGAATGAGAGAGCCTGAATTTGTCAAGCGCATCTTCAATCTCATAAGCCAAGTCTCTGACTTGTTTAACCCACACTTTGAGTTGAGGGTCTTCGTCTTCCTCTGTGTCAGCAACCCTTAAGAAGGCTTTAATGCGCTCCAACTCATCGATGATATCCTCGATCTGTGCTCGGACCCCTGAGAATAGTCTCTCCTCCTGTTCGATCAAGGAGGTGAGCCTGTCGAGCAAGAAGGTGACAACACTTTCTGCCATTTCTTTGGCTTTGAAACTTTTGTTTTGAAACTGAAAAGATGAAGAATGATGAGTGGAAGCTGGGAAGAGAAGGGTTTTGCGTGGAAGTCGTAAAATATATTGATATTGTTTTACGTGAGAAATGGTCAAAGTTTCTTTCAAACATTTGTTCATCCCATTACTTTGCAGCTTCCCAATTTTTTGGTTTTTATCTTACTTTGTAAACTACCAGGCAAATACTTTGACAAATTTTTGTAACACAATAACTGAATGATTAGGCAAGTTCGATATCTACTTTCTCTTTTTTTTATTTTTATTTTTTATTTTATTTTTTTTATGACGAAACTATATTATCTACACTAAGAGGGTGGGAGAGTGGGTTAAGCATCACAATGATCTAGTAATAATGCAATTCAAATTCGTTTTTTGTGAGAATCGAACCTAAGATATCTAAGTTATTTAACTTAGCCAAATTATCAACCCTTACTGTAAAATATCGTTGTAATTGAATAAATTTATCTATTTATTTTTGTTTTCTATAAGAAATGAATAAAAGATGGTAGTTAAACAAAGTTGAGTTGCGTGGTCCGACGAAACACCGTGTTGCCTCATATTACAGGATCTGGAAGGAATCATTCGGCCCGTATAAATTTCCTAGCAATGTTCCAATTACCTCATCTTTGTCTTTTTCTCACTCACACGTTTGCAGTCAACTACACAAAAACCCACAAGACTCCAACAAGACCGTGTCAGGTCATCTCCAACCAAATGGTCTAGAGGGTCAGATAGCCGAAAATAGCCCAAAAAATGTCTCCAACCGAGGGCTAGGCCAAAGGACTCGTGAGCTCCATAGGACAAAAATGGTCAAACGGCCAACTAGTTGGCCCATTCCAACTAGCCAGTCGGCCCCGGGCCAGGCCATACATTCAAATGCAACGGCTAACTGACGACAGCATGACGCCAGCTAGCAACGGCTAGCTGGCATCAGTTACCGTTGGATTTGAATTTTTTTTTTTGGGCCAAATTTTTTTAAAAAAATTTTAAAAAATTCTCATTTTTTCCTATAAATACTTAAGTCATTCCACCTTTTGTCACATAATTTTCACCATTCCTACACTATTACCTCTTCCAATAATCTTTCCTTCATTTTTTTCAATAATTTTCAAATGGCCTCATTTGCAATGAAAGGTAGGGCTTGAACTCGAAAAGAAGATGAAGCTCTTTGCAGGGCTTATAGATGAGTCTCGGAAAATAGTGTGAGGGAGAATTCTCAAACAAGTGAAGGTGTTTGGACTCGTGTGTCCAAAAAATACTATGAGTTCTACGAAGGCGCCACTCCACCGAATACCGGAAACTACAAGAGTTGTTCTTTAAGATGGAAGAAACATCTTCATCCAAATTTGAATAAATGACATCAAGCAATGTTAGCTTTATTTTAAATATTTAATTATATTACTTTAATTTCATAAATGAATTTCCTTTAATTTTTGTAATTATATTACATTTAATTTCATAAATTAATTTCCCTTAATTTTTGTAATTATATTTTCTAGGTACACCAAGCGGAAGAATTGTATATGGAGGGTAGCTCGAAATCCTTTTAGCATCATAGTTGTTGGGAAATTTGTAAAGGGCGGCAGTTGTTTACCTTTGACTATACTCTTACAATGACGGATGATGAAGATGATGTTGATTATGTACTTTAAATTTAAGTTGTAGTTTTTAAATTTAAGTTATTGTAGTTTTTAAATTTAAATAATACATTATGTTTGGCCCTCAGTTGGAGATAGTTTTTTGTCACAGGGCTATGCTTGGCCCTATGGCCCTATAACCCTTTGGCCTTCGGTTGGAGATGGTAAGAAATATAGCCCTGCACTGTTCATTAAAATATTAATTTCTTGGAAGGCCAGAGGGCTAAAACATACCCTCGGACCCTTCTTCGGTTGGAGATAGCCTTATTGACAAATAAATCGACCAGGACAAAAGATACACACTTGTTTACCAAAAACTTGTAACGGACAAGCAATATATCATGGTTCACTGAAATTGGGCTACGTCAAAATTGGGGTACAGCAGTGTTGCAATTTACGTCATACCTTGTTACCTAAGCAACCGGGTCATACCTTATGATAAGTAAAATGTTTCAGAACACTTTCCACGTGATGCTCTCAGGTATAACGTAAAATGCTATAAGTTTTAAGGTAATATGAAAATCCAAAGTAAATAATCATTGAGAATCCATGTAATACAATCGAGGGGGAAAACAAAACAAAAAAAGGACAACAAAATTTGCGTAAATTACAATAAGAACTAATTCCCACAGCCAACTTTGGGCGTTTTACTGCTCGAGTAACAAATGTTTTCATAATTGCAATAAGAACTAATCTTCATCGTCAGAGTTGAAGGTGATTTTTTGAGACTTTGGAGCATCGGCAGGAATCTCTTTGAAGTGAGCCCCGTAAAGTTTGGACTCCTGTATTTCAATACCCCAAAGAAAGAGCATAAGAAAAAGGATTGTTAAAATGCCACTCATGCAAGCGGATTAAAAGAACGCGGAACATGAATGCGAATTATTCAGCAACCAGAAGGAAAAGCTAAATATGAGATAAGATGAAAGAGAACCAAATGCGTGCCTTTTTCTTAACATGGGTGCCAAATTTCAACAAGGCTTCTGGCACATTTTGCTTGGCTTCTTTGAGAACATTGACCAGCTCCCCCGCAAGTCCCTGGAATAGTACTCAATATATAGTAGTTCGACGTAGAATTCTTCTCAAAATCTTGTAGAATATTGATTTATTTAGTGTTACCTTGTTGTGATGTGTGAAAAAAGTATGAGCAACGCCCTTCTTTCCAGCCCGTCCAGTCCGCCCAATTCGGTGGACATAATCCTCAGTAGTGAGGGGAAAACTATAGTTGATCACTACTTCAACGTCTGGAATATCCAATCCACGAGCAGCCACATCAGTAGCTATCTGAAAATATGTTTCAGATAAAATGCAATATATTATAACCAGTTTCCAGACAGCTACAAGAAGTTAAAATATTTCTTCATACAGATAGGGTCTTTCAGACAGAAGCAAGCATATGCTAACCACAAGTTCCCTGTCAAAAAGTTCGTAGAGATTTCAATAAATAGTTACCCCTATACAAAAACATTTTAAACCAGCTGGAGGGAAACTATAAAACAGTTGGGAGGAATGTAAAAACGTACCGAGACTTCCACAATATACAAGAACGTTGTTTTGGTAAATACGAGTACCTACCTTGTCCAAGATACTTGTGGGTTCTTTTTGTCATCATCATTATCTTTCAAGTTTCAAGTTCCATTCTAGTAAACCTTAATTCTTTCACTTTTCCTTAATACTGATTTTTGTAACCGAGTTAAAAAAGTTCGGATACAAATTAAGAGATCCCTCCTAAACAGGGTAGGAAAGAAAATGGTGCCTCTCATCATGTGGCACTAAGAGCTAAAATGTCCATCCAATTCTTAGATAAAAAGGGGAGGGCAAAGCAGAAGAAGACATAGTGTCAACGGTCAAGTTTATTATCATCCTCCATTGTATTTTGATAAATACTGTTTTTAGATAAAACATATCACTTCTATCGAACAACATACCATCAAGGGGCAGCTTCCCTTCTTGAACAGAGAGAGTGCCTTTGTACGCTCACTTTGTGCCTTATCACCATGTATAGAAACAGCTTTCCAACCCCTAAAAATAAGAAATACATAGACCATCAGTAGCTTTCCTCAAATATCTTCGGCAGCAATCCAAATATGTATCAAGAACTTTACCCTTTGTGCAGCATATTCTCAAGGCGAGGGGCTTCCGCTTTGTACAAGACAAAAATCAAAACTCTGTTCCTGTTCCACAGTATAACATCGGTATTAGCTGATATCAAATTACATCATCAAGGAAAGTAATTAAGTATTGAAGGAGCTCCATTGTGTGATCTAAAAATTGAACATGTATAGATGGTAAAACCAAGTGGGATTCGATCACACAAAATACACACAACACTAGTTCCAAAATAATCCAAGACGGATTGGCTAAGACACAAGTTACAAATGAAATAATGGGACATAATGTGCCAATACTTACTCTTGGGATTTGTGGTATTTTTCTAGCAATGCAACCAAGCGCCCATTACGTGAATGATCATCCAAGACCTACGAACGTGAGATGGAGGTCAATTGCAGTAAAGCATATATTGAATTAACAAAATAAACATCTATTCATCACATAGGTTTCATGTGTGTTGAGAACTTGTACCTCAACTATCTGCATAACATCATGGTTGGCAGCTAAATCCTCTGATCCAACAACTACCTGAAATAATGTGTTATTAATTTTCCAAAAGGTGAAAACGAACTATTAAAGGTCACAATAATTAAGAATTCGCACCTTAACAGGATTAGGATCCATGAATTCCTGAGCTAATTGATGAACTGATGGAGGCCATGTAGCACTGAACATTACCATTTGCCGAGCTGCACAGAGTCAATATATCTATATCATTATCACCAGACTGAAATTATCCTACAAAACTAATTGAACTAGTTAGAAAGATTCGAGAGTACTGAAATGTCAAGGTTCAAGTGGGACAGATCTTACCTAGCCCAAAAATTGGAGAAAACTTAGATACTTCAACCTAATTAGCAGTCTAGAGTTTAATTGGCCTCAAATTTTCCAATAATTTCAGAAATTCAAACTGCTCATGGTACTCCTTTTACGAGACATCTTTGGAGAGCAATCCGGGGGAAATAGATTACTTCTTATTTCATATTTAGGCAAGCATCACAAATTATTCTATAGAATTCCCCAATGGATTAATGTGGATATTTCCAGAGTCATGTACCAACTGGCACATTAAAAGGGCAACTTTGTAAGCTTCTAAAATAAGAGTTAGTGAAAAGAAATTCTGGGTTTCTTCTTGTGTGGAGGCGCAGCAACCTTGGAGTGATTGCAAAACACCTTTGGTATGATGCTGAAGGCTAGTCTGATGCCGGAATTTTTCTAACTCTATTGGAGTGATTCCAATAACCTTTGGTATGATGCCAAAGGCCAGAGTGAGTACACATCTTCAATATTCCTATCTATTTCTATTGTCCTACATCAGTTTGGTGGGAGACCCAGTATATTTGGCAAGGCTGGGAACCTGGCGACTGACTTAAGATACTACTACTTCAACATGTCAAACTCAATGTCGATTCTTTTGCAACCAAGGGAGAATAATGGAGGAGCCAAGTTAAAATTCAATAAAATAGTCTTTCTACTTTTTATGTAATGAATGCAGTTTAGTCAGCAAATTCTGCGTTTGAGTCTCTCTATGTTACAATATTAATTATTTGTTGTCATAATTTTTTCTTTAGAATTCCTCAGTATATTAATGTACATCTTTCCAGATTCATGTACCAACTGGCATATAAAAGGGGCTTACTTTGTAAATTTTTAAAATAAAAGTCAGTGAAAAGAAATTCTGGGTTACTGCTTGTGTGTGAGACACAGCAACCTTGGAGTGATTCCAAGGTACCTTCGGTGTGATGCTGAAGGCCAGTGTGATGCTGGAATTTTTCTGATTTCTCTATTGGTGTGATTCCAGTACACCTTGGCTGTGATGCCAATGGCCAGAGTGAGTCTGAATCTTTTATATTCCTATCTATTTCTACTGTCCTACATCAATAGGTCTCATAACTGAATTACTTCCAGGCCCCTCATAATTAAAATCATTTTCAGTTAGATGATTTCTATTAGAAACAAAAAACAGTTGTCCAAAAGTCTAAGTCAAAATGATTGTCTTTCCTCTCTCTATGGATAGGTGTCCAATAGCACTAAACCTGTGTATGTAAGTAGAGATGAGTGGTTATTTCTAATAAAGGGATGAAACAATTAGTAACATAAACTGGAAGAGCATATTTTTCCTCACACACCTTCTCCATATGACAATGGAATCAAATAAACTATTTAAATTTTAAACAAATAATTAAAATGTTTTAGACTTAATTAAAGTACTTCCAAACAAACTAGAGTACTTGATGTCACCTGATAGATAAAGAGAGACCTATTAATGCTACATCACATACCAGAGCATGTCTGGCCCAATATATAGCGAACTTCTGGTTCAAATCCCAAGTCTAGCATTCGATCTGCTTCATCAAGGACCTACGAAAAATTTCTGTTAGTCTCTATTTTTTGAGATCTTTAACACTACTAAAACATTCCATGTATAAAAAGACAAGGGTAGTGCTATTCACACACCCCTTTTTACCTCCCACACACCCTTGTCAATTTTTTGTTCATTGATCCTCTTCAATTCATTCAATCCGATGACAAAAAATTGAGTGGGGTGTGTGAGAGGTAAAAACAGGTGTGCGGATAGCACCACCCAAAGAAAAATTCACATCCAAACTAAAGTAAAATAAGAAAATGAAACTTAATGATACTTCCCTTCAGGTAACAGATACTTACCGTAAAAGATACTTCCTTCAGGCAACAATCCTTATTTTCAATGAGATCCTTTAGACGACCAGGAGTTCCAATGACGATGTCCTAAGAGCACAGAAAAGTATACAAAAACCAATTGTAAGAAGATACAAAATGACAAACATAGAACCTCTACAGAATACTTCCACCTGCACATGTACTGAATTAACTCAATCAGACTTTTGCCCAAACCAAAAGAACTAACTTTTCAAAATTTCCAAGTAAACCCAACTGATGTGGTATACCAGACTACCAGTAGCAACGACTGAAGTTTTTAAGTTAAAACTATTTAGTCAGCAGGAGTAACCCCAAATCTAGTTTGAATCATAAGCTCTTTCTCTTCTATAAGTAGGATACTACTATACTCAGGGCTACCAGGGTACTAATGCATATAATCTTTAATTGTAGACACATTCAAAACAATTTCTTTTAATAAGATCTTTGAATAAGCTTTTCAAATGAGAACTTGTTTCTCACTTGTTACAACAATAACAACAAAGCCTTTTCCCACTAAGTGGGGTTGGCTATATGAATCCTAGAACGCCATTGTGCTCGGTTGTGTGTCACGTCTTCCGTTAGATCCAAGTACTTTAAGTCTTTTCTTAGAGTCTCTTCCAAAGTCCTTCTAGGTCTTCCTCTACCCCTTCGGCCCTGAACCTTTGTCCCGTAATCGCATCTTCTAACTGGAGCGTCAGTATGCCTTCATTTCACATGTACAAACCACCATAACCGATTTTCTCTCATATTTCCTTCAATTTCGGCTACTCCTACTTTACCTCGAATATCCTCATTCCTAATCTTATCATTTCTCATATGCCCACACATCCAACGAAGCATCCGTGCCATAAAGTATTGCCGGCCTTATTGCCGTCCTATAAAATTTTCCCTTGAGCTTTAGTGGCATACGACGGTCACACAAAACGCTGGATGCACTCATCCATCCAACTTGTTTCTCACTTGTTACTCATACTTAAATAGATAATATGCACTGAGTTGCATGTCATCCACTGTGTTTTTGTGAAATTTATAACAACTTTCCAATCTTTTTTTTGTGTGTAGATTTCACCAAACTCATCCTGTCATTTCTCTGAAAATTGATGTTTTGTCGATATTACCATCTACATTTTGGTATTTTGAACCTCACAATACTTCTGTTAACATTAATATTCAATACCTTGGTTGTTATATGACTAGTAAAACAAAAGAAAAGAGGAAACTGTTTTGTGCACATCAAGTACAGGGCAAGCTTTGCATTAGGGAATCCTCCATGATTTGGCTACAATTGACTATGTGCAAAGCTTTCAAAAAGGACAAAGAATCCTTACATCATTAGGTGAAATTTATTTGGTTTATGTATATTCAAAACGAGGACAAAGTTCAAAATAAAGAATTAAATCTAGACGTCATCGTATTTCCAAGTCGCAGCGTTACTGATCCAGTTTAAAACATGAAGTTAATTTTGATTAGCCAATTGTAGACCAGTGTAAAGTATGAGGGGATGAAGTATAAATTTGAATTTGTGCCACATAAAATAAGAAAGAATTAAGTATCTTACAACACCAGACTTCAACATAGATATCTGGGGTCCCTTGGATGCTCCTCCGAACAAACAAACTGATACCACACCACAAGGTTTCCCAGCCTCGAACAAAACATCTGAAATCTGCCACCAGAAGATAAAGCAAATGGTCAGTCACCTTTCAATAAATAACCTTGAATTTCTCCGGTGAACATATCACATGCCCAAGCAGCAGGTGAAAAAGGAATGTAAGCAAGAACAAAAAATTATTAGTACAACCAAATACAAAAAGGAAACAAAGTTCACAAACTTGTTTCACTCTACTATTTGTTGGACATTCTTCTTACATGAAAAGTTTGTGGCTTTTAAGTGTTTGACATAGAAGGATATGATACTTGCTGACCCATTGTTGAAACTCCTTGAATGCTTAAAAAGAATTCCCCTTTCTTCTTACATCAGAACCAATGGAACACTGGTTCTATCCTAATGCAAAAAACATTTCCCCCACCCTCATTTACCACTGTGGACTAACCCAAAGATATTCGCCTACATTGCAAGACCGCAGAATTTGTACACATGACTATCAATATCACAATTTGTGCAACTATATGGTTCTTTTTCAACCTTAACAAGCAACAATCCAAAAGAGGGTTATCATCTTCTATCAGCTTTCTGACAAGTAAAGGTACCATTTGCAGCAACTCTGTTCAAAACTCATGTATGGACTATTATAGTGAAATGCATGACCAGATACCCAAAAAAATCAATGTTCTCAACTCCCCGTGTATGTGAGTGATTCCCCATTACACGTTTTATGATGAATATCCAATTCACGTAACAAAATCCTTGAGACAATTGAGTGACTGATAGTATTTTGTCACATAATAATCAATATTTTGCATTGAATTTAGAGCAAAAAATATCCTTAATTTTACTGATTCTAACTTTCTAGATTTTCTTGAGGTCAAGGGTAATTCCATAATAGCTCATCAGCATCAGATTAAAAGACCTACGACTAGCCGCCCACTGCCATATACCTACCACACAGTCATCCATCGTTGGACTTATCTAAGGGTACTATAGCAATAAATTATTCATTATTCAACACCTTTCGTCTTCCTCTGAACTTGCATTCTAGGAGGAGAGAGAAATTGACCGGGGGAAACACAATTACTCTAAAAATATTATCCAACACTAGTTAGAATGTGCATCTTGGGTCAGTAAGCACATACTTGTTGAGCTAGCTCCCTTGTAGGTGCAAGCGCAAGGCAAAGAGGAGTTCGTCCCCTCGAAAACTTACCCTTCCTCTTGTTCAAAACCTGCATAATAGCGGGTATTCCAAAAGCCAAAGTCTTGCCTAGAAAACACAACACAATCAGCTTAATTGGACAAAAAGAGCTCACAACACAAACCAAACTTCAAATCCCAAAATCCAATCCACACTAGTACCTGACCCGGTTTTTGCAATCCCAATAAAATCGCGACCGTCCAATAAGAACGGCCAGGCCCGGGATTGAATCGGAGATGGACTGTTGAAATTCTGACAGCATTGTAAAACCTCACTAGGAAGCTTCGATTCTGCAAAGGAAGTCAGTGGCTTGTATTTGGCTTCCTTCGAATCCTTCCCACTAACCACCACAGCCGCGTCTCCAGATTCACCTTCGTCGGCATGGCCATTTTCCTGTGGCTCCTGATTATTTTCGGGTTCTTCCTCCTTGTCTTTGGATTTCTTGTGCTTCTTCTTCTTCTTCTTCTTCTTTTTGACAATAGAATCTGAGCCTTCTTCCTGAGGAGCAATGTCTTCGAGCTTTCTCTTGGGGTTGGGGCTGGGATGGGCTTCTTCTTCGTCTTTGTTTTTCTGCTTCTTCTTCTTCTTCTTCCTCTCGGCTTTGGCTTCGTGGAGAGGTTGGGCCTGTTGCAGTTCTGCCTCGCCGACGGCGGCGGAGGATTCTTTGAGTTTGCGACCCATTGTAGAAGCTCAACTCGGGTGATAACGGCGGAGGAAAAACCAGCAGAGGCCGACGACGGGGTTTATTCTAGGTAGGGTTTTGACGTTTGACCATTTTATAATGTAGTACTGTCCACTTGCACGAAATTGATGACGTGACGAGGGTGGTTTTGTCATTTTACCTATGTAGCTAACTAACCACCAATAGGAACATGCCACGTGCATTATGCGTTAAAAGGATGTTAGTCCCACACTAATTATCCACCAACCGTATGTTAACCACCAATAGGCACCTACAATATGCATAAAAGAACGTTATTTACGCACTTATTTTTACTTTTCACACGCTCTAATTAATTTTGGCAATTGATATTTGTTAATTCATTTGATTGAAATTTGAAAAAAAAATATGTGACAAGAAAAATAAATGTGTAAATAATACTGCCCGCTGACATAAGATGGCCCACAACTTGCCCTTACTTTGTTGGCCCGCTGAAGGTGGCTTTTTTGGGTTGGAGGAGTTTTGGGCGGGCTTCAGCATTACCAAGCGGTGGAAAATGCGAAGGAGAGAAAGAAATCGAATGAAAAAAACTGATAGATAGCATAAAACTAGTGACCGCCGACCGTTGGATCAAATCCAACGGCTCAAAAGGCGTCGGCACTGTATATTACCATCCAACTTCCGTTCCAAATTTGCAATTGTTATCCCGCGTACGCGTCTCTCTCAGAATAAAGTGGGAGTTGAGTAGTGTCACTCGCACAACAGAGTCTCTCTCTCTCTCTCTCTCTCTCTCTCTCTCTCTCTCTCTCCCCCCGAGCGTGCGTGCACTACGTCTTCTGCAAGATTTGGGGATCTAGCTATGAATCGCCACCACGACCCCAACCCGTTTGACGAAGAAGTGGTCGAGGTCGAGGTCAATCCCTTTTCGGTAATTTTGCCTCTTCCCTTTTCTCTTTCTCCAATTTTAACCCTTTTCTTCTTCTTCCTCGCGCTTAGATCTACCTTCCATTTTACTTCGTGATCTCAATTCCTGGATAATTTCGTGAATTCGGTTATTCGATCTGGATCTGAAAAGTGAAATTTTGTTATTTGAAATTTGAATACCTTGTTTTTTCCTTCTTTTTTGGTAGGGAAGAAAATGAAGAAATGTTATTTTGAATTTTGAATAAAAATTTGAAATTTGAAATTTTTGCCTCATTCACTTCAAATTCATTATTTCATTATTTAAGTTAAATCACAAAAGAGTGAAACATTCATGTTTATCTTTTAACAGTAACAAAATAGAACACTGCTTAGTCTTTGTGATTCTTGAGATTGGGAGTCTTTGTGATTCTTGAGATTGGTCCTCCCCTCTCCCAGGACCGGAATGATTTTCCTTGCCCGATGGGGCTACATCCATCTCTTAATGACCTCGTGAGTCTACCAAACCCACACTGTTCTAAAAAGCGGCCTAGGCGTTAGACGGTGAGTTGCCGTCGCTACTAGTCCCTAATTGGTCGGAAAATCGGAAAGCTTTTTAGGTGGCTTCTTCGATGGAGCTAGGCAGGGCTAGGCGAGGATCTGTGGAGAGCTATACTGGAATCTGGAATTTTTTAGATGCGGACTGATCGGCTCATTCCAAGAAGAAGATGGCTTGTATGCAGAGTGTCGTTTTGGCAAATTTGTCGGTTGCTGTTTGAGTTTTTTATTCAATCTTTTTGTTCTAAGTGCCCACTATCTAGTTTCTTTTTTTTCTTTTTTCTTTTTTTTTTAATTATTAACTTTTCATTTTTATTATTATTTTGTCTCTTTTAAGACCCCACTGTCTCACCAATAATATCTATATTTTTCACATTTTGTTTTGATGATGTCTATACTACATATCAATACCACACTTTTTCTCAACTAAAAACTAAGAAAAATACAAGTAGAGTTTTTTAAGTGTAAATAGTTACTTATTTACATCGTATAATACATTTACTTAAATCCGCCTAGTTCGCCTAGGTGCTAAGCTCCAGCCCGCCTCCGGACTAGCGCCTATTGTCTTTTAGAACCTTGCAAACCCATGAAATTTAGAAACTACAGCAACCCAAATTCCTAACTTAATTCAAAGATCAGTATCTTAGGAGTATCTTAACCATGTCCTAGGAGTATCTTGACCGTTTCCTTGGAGTATCCGTTAGTCAACAACACAAAAAAAAATCATGGATTGATTTTTATTATATGTATAGAATTCAACTTCTCGTGTTTTTTGTCATGTCATTGGATTTTGAACCTCAAGTAAAATTGTAAGAAACCATTACTCTAGATTATTTCAGTGATGCAATATGACATATTAATGATGAATTAGAGATGTTGGTTCTTAAAAGTTGAGTGGAATGATGAGGGTTACAAATGCTGTGCTGTGTGCTTCTTTCACATCTTTATGAAGTCCTAGTTCTTTGTACTTAGGCAATATGTATTTTAGAAATTATAGGTCCCATGCCATGTCTTGTGCATATGCTATATGAATTTCAGGCATTTTAGTAGTCACATGTTGACACACCATGCATACTCCATTTATGATATGATACAAAAATCACTTTTGGATTATAATCCATACAGCTGCATGGTTTGGACATGTTTATTAAGACTGGTGTGAAGCTTAGTTTTACATATATTTTCCCTATCATCCTCGTATAAATGTGTTAAAATGTGCCATAATTTGGGAATTTTGCAGAATGGTGCTGCTGCTCCTAAGTCAAAGTCACGAGTTCCACCAGTGTCATCTGACCATCTGGGTTTTGGGCAGAAACACGATGCCACAGTCGATATTCCGTTGGATACAATGAATGTAAAGTAGTTTTATGTCGTATACATTTTTTTCCCACTCTATGAGATTATTTATGTATTGTTTGGCCATTTTCTGCAGGATTCTAAGCAAAAGGCAAAAGAGCTTGCAACTTGGGAAGCAGATCTCAAGAAGAGAGAAAAGGTTAACTGACAAGTTTTTTTATTGATTACTTGTCAGTTCTACCTTTATTGTATAAATCACTTTATATTCTTTTGAAGTGGAGTTTACAAATGGATAAATTGATCACAATATGGAATATGTTGCCTGTAATAATACCATTGAAGGCACAGTGGGAGTGGCTGAGGCACATGGGTTTGTCCCATGGTGCCTTAGGTTTGAAACCCCAATGTACCTTTCTAGCAATTGCTAGTGTTTCCTGTCCCCAATAATTGTAGGGTTCGGTGGTGGGCCCCAGTTTAGATGCGTTATTTGTTAGTATATCTCATTTTTTATTTTTATTTTTCTTGGTTACAATCACTCATTTGTGCTGTACTGCTTAATGCGTTCCTGTATTTTTTTTCAATACAGTTTTTGTATTAATATTTAGCTTTAACAGGATATTAAACGTAGAGAAGATTCTGTTGCAAAAGGTAAGCACTATGAATCTGCAGCCTATATTATTAGTAATTTGGGTGCCCTTTCTTAAATCATAGCAATTAATTTTTTTTCTTCTTTGTGTATCAGCTGGTGCCCCTGTTGATGATAGAAATTGGCCTCCTTTTTTTCCAATTATTCACCATGATATAGCTAATGAAATACCAATACATGCTCAAAAGCTACAGTATCTGGCTTTTGCAAGTTGGCTAGGTAAGGCATGTTTATTATGCCAATGTGGTGCTATGTATTTTGCTTTGCTTGTATTTTTATCCATGTGTTGAGGATTCCATTACAAAAGAGTCGATTTCAAATAGTCTGCCTTATAAGTTATAAATTGGATTTACATAAAATTATATGCTTATGGAACATTTTCTCTAACAATCAGTAGTAGTAAGTTATTTCATTGCTGGGATTTAAGGACTGTAGGTACTTATATTCGATTGGACTGTGTTAGTACCTAGTATTCCTCTTAGAATTGTTTACTTAAATATAGATAGTTCCAAGGAGAGGATTGAGAGTTAAAATTGTTTACTTAAATATGGATATTTGAATAAGGTTAGTGTCTTTCCGTTGTTTCTGATTACAGACATATATAATGGATGTTTTTAAAGAGGATGGCCACGAATTTTGAAAAGTTTGGAGTTTGGACATCCTTGTTGGGGTCATCTGGAAATGTAGTTCAATGATCCAAATGTTCATTTCTTTAGGTCCTTATTTAAATATTGACCGTACATAATGTTAGCCAAATTGAAATTGGCCAACTTTTTGGTCCCTCCTCAAGAATTATTCCTTCAAAAGTAAGCTTCCAGATAGGGAACTGTCTGGTCATATAAATTATTTACACAACCATAGTTGGTCCAATAAAATGAAAACATTGGTAATCAAATGGCGCAATGAGATTTGGTTTGGCTGATCTTACTTTTTTGCGTGGATGGTCCTTTGAAGAAATGATTCTGATCAGTCTAAGAGATAGTCTAGGATGTCCTCATTTTTTATTTCTAATTAGGGAGATACTCACTTGTAGCTCCTCGTAGGCTCGTGCACAAAAAATACATGTATATGTATAATGTAGATAATACAGAGGAAATGCTCTCTTGACAGACTCTCAATATGGACAACTGGTCACTTGAATTTTAATTCTAATATGTGATGCTAGATTAAGAGTCTGGCAGAATATGTGGGTGGACTCCTTGTGTCATTATTCTTCTTATCATCACATATATTTCCTTATTAGACGTAAGTGGATTCATTTTTTTATGTTATTTTTCCTTTACATGCCTGTCTAACACTGAAGTAATATTGTCATTGCAGGCATAGTTCTTTGCCTATTTTTCAATGTGATTGCGATTATCGTCTGTTGGATTAGAGGCGGAGGTTAGTTTTCCTTGATGATATTTGGTTATTACTTGATTGTAATGAATTTAGCTCCTTGGCTATCACGGTAATTGGATCTTCTGATGCGTTTCATGAACTGCAGGTGTTAAAATATTTTTGCTTGCGACGATCTATGCTCTAATGGGATGCCCTCTTTCATATGTTCTTTGGTACAGGCCTCTCTATCGTGCTATGAGGTAAATGTTTTAAGATGGCTTTGTTTCTAGTTTCCACGTAAATAAAAGATTTGTAGTTCCTCTGGAGATTACAGAGAAGCTGCAATGTTAGCATAAATTTTTTGGCACTTTAGAGAAAATAGCTTGACTGTAATATCACGGATCTTAGGTTAAGACAAGAAAATACTTTGACATTTTTGGGAACCAAATATGAAAGAGTAGGCATTTGTATTTATCCTAAAATTATCCTCATCCGATTAATGGAAGAGACCCTTGGCATATGATAGACCCATGTTTAAATTATGCCCTGTTTATGTTATGAACGAATCAAATTTACACTATGGACTCTAACTGGCACTATAACTCTCTCGCAACTCGTTTCTACCAGAAATTATGGTGCATAATATTTATTTGTCCTTGCTTTTAGTATTTCATGGGCACACCTACGGGGGGGACTTGGTAAATCAAAGTTTGATTTAGGAAAATAGTAAGAGAAAGGAATATAATAGAGTCAGACTCACTCCAAAAAAGGTGAATTGGAATAACTCCAATGGAAATTCAGAAGATTCCAGCATCATACCAGCCTTCAGTATCACACTACCTTGGAAACAGTGCTGCTTAGTCACCAGGGTGGGATTGTTATGTGATGCATCTAACATGGTGGTTGTGGTTGAATGTGGAAACCAATTTTTCCTGGAAATCAAGAGTTGTTTGGAATTGAATCCCTTCGCCGGGGGAGGGGGGGGTGGTAATTATGTGCAGCTAGCATGATTTAACTTTTTAATTTTGTATGTAGCCTTTCTGACAAGGTTCTTTTGCTCAAAGATGACACCTCGTCAGTTTTTCAGCCACTTTACAGTAACAAATTTCATTTATTCTTTGGAACTTCTAAAAAATTTACTGTTGCTGTGACCCTTTTCCATTTATAGTTGATAAAGAAGTTTATGATCTATGGGACCCTTCACATTTGTTGTACAAATGGGTAGAGAATCAGTTGTATGATGTCAATGTTATCAATATGGATGGAAATAGAATGTGCAGTTGTTTTCCTTTGTTAAATTGAAATCGGTAATATCATGCACTTCTGCTGACTCTGTTGAGGTGTATTTTTTCCAACTTGCAGGACTGATAGTGCCCTGAAGTTTGGTTGGTTTTTCTTGTTCTACATGGTATGTACTGATACCGTATATGTTTGATTTATTATGCTTGACTTATCAATCTGATTTTAATCAATTTGCTTGTGGCAGCTCCACATTGGGTTTTGTATTTTTGCGGCGATAGCTCCTCCAATTGTCTTTAATGGGAAATCATTGACGTAAGCTCTTCCCTTCTTTTTTGTTTCTTGCATTTAATATTATTTACTTGTGGCGATAGCTCCTCCAATTGTCTTTAATAAGTGTTTTGATGCTGTGTAACTGATCCAATATATTTTCCTCCTTTTATGTCTTTATTTTTGCTTCTTATATACAGGGGCATTCTTTCAGCAATTGATGTTTTCTCTGACCATGTGGTGGTAGGGGTAAGTTTTTAACGTACCTGCATCTATAGACACTGCTGCTAGAATGTTGTCTGAAGTGTAATGTTTGTTTTATTTCTCATCCCCATCATCTCAGTGTCTTCAATTTTAATGTAACCTCTAAAGTTGAAGAAGAGAATAGATTCGTAGTTGAGATTTTTGTTCAAGATTCAAAATATCAAACAGTTACAAAGAATTTGGACTACTTCATTTAACTGGTAAAAGGAAGAAAAATCATGGTCTAGACTCTAAACTATGACATAGGCCACAGCAACAAAAAACTATGGGGTAGGCCGGGAAGAAATACAAAGTTGTGCTGGTTTTCTGCCAAAACTGAAAACTCAGACTTGTGTGCACTTTTGACTTCCGAATTAATGTTTTCTTTTCCTAAGCATTCTTAACAAATGAACCAGTAACCACCTTCACAATGATCTAAAGTGGGAGAACCCTCTCTTCACCAAGATTCCATTTTCAGGTTCTCAATGCTATGCATTTATTGAGAATATCAGATTATTGCCGAACTTTTGTTTGCTCTGGTTGGCTGGTCAAGTTGTGAATTTGTGCTATGCATTGAGAATATGCTGGAACAAATTTTGGTAAAAGAATATCTGATTTTTAAATTTGGCCAATAATACATCCCTTATGCTTCTTACTTGAGCATTGAAAGGTTCTCTCAACACAGAACAGTGAAGGATACACTTTATGCTACACACACACACACACACATATATCCACTTTATGGTCCTTGATCGGTGGTGGTTCCTTAACGTGCATCGGTTGCCCAGTGGTTTTTTCCTTGGTTGCTGGCACACTTTACTCAGTTAGATTTTAGGTTCTAATGAGATGTTATGTACCCTAAATATCAATCCTGTCGGGGAAATGGATCGAAACTATTAATAAAACTCATGAAGACTTGCTTCCCAGTTCATAGCCATATCGCCCAGATTTGCAAATAAGAACAGAAAGGGTAATATCTAGCATCATGACATGGATTTCAGATAACCAAGGGATCTTAGTTGTCGGTTGGATTGTTTGGTGCAAATCTCAATGACTAATATTATTTCTTTTGTTGTATCCTGTGCAGATATTCTACTTAACTGGGTTTGCCTTGTTTTGCTTGGAGTCTCTTCTAAGCTTATGGGTACTTCAGGTGAGAGAGAGAGTTCCCTTGTTTCCTATGTGCATTTTAAAAATTAATAGTCTTTCGTTAGAAGTATAGAAAATGCTTCTGGTGGTTTACAAAGGCATGGATTTACCTGAATAATATCTACTTATGGATTTATGGAGGTCTCGATTGTTGTGACTGCTCCTAGATCACCGTGAGCCCACCAATTTGCTTCAGATGTATTCTGTTTTTGTTTTTCCTCTTATAGATGAAACTTAATCTTTACCGTTAACAGCAACGAGTGTGTTTGTTTCTTTATTCTCACTTTCACCAAATACATCCATTTAGGTATGTTTACAAAAGCTGGGACAACTATATCTGGAATATGTTTATTCACTTTCATCTGTGGTCTCTTAAAAGATTTGAACTTCGTTACCAGTCCGAATGCCTCTTATTTGTGTTCTAGTCAGATTGTGAGAGTAAATTATATTATTTCGGGTCTCATAGTCAGATTGAAGTCATTGTTAACCTGTTATTTATCGTTACTAATGATCTGATCGTGTTTCCCTGTTGTGTTTGTGCAGAAAGTATACATGTATTTCAGGGGGAACAAGTGAGATTTGATGGTGGGATTCAGAGTTGCATTGCCTTTCTAGAGTGGTTTTAGTATATTCTTGTGCGGCGTATTATGTTTGCCATTTCGTTGCGATATGAGTTAGTAAAGAATGATGAGTAAGCTATATATGTAGTGTTGTACCCAGACTCTAAACTACGTTGCGTTATAATATTACTGTTTTATGTGTTGCATTTTCATATTCAACAACCTGCAACGAACCAGATTAGTTGTGAATTGTTTGCTCAAAACCAATAGACATAGATGCATAGATGAACAAAAACTAGTTTTAATCATTCCATTTTCGAGAGCAACAGTACAATATCATATTGGGTGGGCTATTCACACATCTCTTTTAACTTTTCACATACTTGTTAACTTATGTCATTTGATATTGTTCAATTCATCCGACTCAACGGTTGAAAATTAGAAGGGTGTGAGAAGTAGAAAAAAAGCATACCCCAAGCGACTGGAAATCTAATACACCTACTATCGTAGGACTAAAGCGGCCACAACTTCTTCTGAGTGCGCCAATGGCGTGGAGCTCCATGCGCTTAATATCATCTATGAAGTGATAAAGCGGCCACAATTTCACCGTACAAAACGTGTATCCCGCAACAAACCAAGAGTTACCTTCCAAAATCCTCCGAGTTAGAACCTCCTCAAGGTCCAGAGTGTCCTCAAAGCAGACAGAAAGGATTGAAGTGCGTCTCTGCCATAGATCCGGCAAAAGCCAGACAAGGGTGGGAACTTTTCAAGCAAACAAAGCCCGAGACAAGGGTCGCAGAAAGAAAGAGATGGGCTCTCGACATTTTCTACGTAGTTAATTCCCAATTCATCAGTTTATGCATGCATGCCACGTAATTCGTCATGCCTGACTTCCATGACGAATCTAAACGACGTTGGTGGAGAAATTTTTTATTGTAACCGGAATACGGATGATACACTACGTGTTATATAATTGGTGAAAAATCTCTTGTTGGTCTGTACGTTTCTAGTTTCAGGTACGTTGCGCCTTCGTCATTGGCGCGAAGCAGATTTTTTGCAAGAGTAGTTTTAAATACTTTATAGAAGAATACTTTTTGGTCGAAGCTTGAAAGAATAATATAAACAGACAAATTAAGAGCGCAGGGAGAGAGAGCGGGGAAAAATCAGAAGTGGATGGCACATAGTACGTACTCTTATCTATCTCCAGAGATATCCTCTTTCCATTCCTCACCCTTCACCCCTAATCTTTAACCAGCCACCACTGCGTTGCCACGTGGCACATCAAATATCCAAACCACAACAAATAACCACCACGCTTCTTCTTCTTCCTCTCCTCTCCCCCCATGCCTGCGTTTATCACCTACCCATATGACATCACCTCATACAAAAACAAGAAGTAAATAAAAATAAAAAATAAGAAACCCCAAAAAAAACAACATGACACGTCAACAGCAGCGGTCTTAGCCGACATTTTCTTTTCTTTTCCAACCCAAAAAAACTTCCTCCCATCAACCTCTTCCAGCCTCTTATTTTGTGTCCCAAACTTTTTAGTTTGTTATTAGCATCCAAAGAAAAAAAAAAGGAAGAAAGAATAATATGTGTAGCCTTTCTTTCCCAAATCAAACCAAGTAAGCAAGAACACAGAGAGCTAGAGAGAGAAAGTAGTAGTAGTAGTAGTGGGAAAATGGCGATTTGTGCAGTGCACACAAGTGGCCAGCTGAACCCGACGTGTTCATTTTCCTCGTCCTTGGGATTCAACGGCCAAAAGCAGCAGCACGTGGCGGTGTTTTACAAGCAGAGAAGCAGCAGCAGCAGGAGAGTTGGAGTGAGTGTGATAAGATGCGAGCAAGAGACGATTGTTATCGGTTTAGCAGCAGACTCAGGGTGTGGGAAGAGCACATTCATGAGGAGGCTGACGAGCGTATTTGGAGGAGCAGCGGAGCCGCCTAAAGGTGGAAACCCTGATTCCAACACGCTCATCAGCGACACCACGACGGTGATATGCTTGGATGATTACCATTCCCTGGACAGGACAGGGAGGAAGGAGAAAGGAGTGACGGCACTGGACCCAAGAGCAAACGACTTCGATCTTATGTATGAACAGGTGAAGGCCATCAAGGAAGGCAAGGCTGTTGACAAACCTATTTACAACCATGTTTCTGGTCTCTTGGATCCTCCTGAACTCATCAAGCCCCCCAAGATTCTTGTCATTGAAGGTTTACACCCAATGTAAGTGCTTGTCTAATTGACTAGTTACTCATCATAATCAATTTGATTACGCTAACTACTACTTTATTATTTTCACACTCTCTTTCATTTTTCACTAAACATTCATGAAATCCTGGAGTTGTTCTTAATTTGGATCTTCTTTCTAATTTATTTCAACTTTATTTTTTTTGTTTTTTTGTTTTTGTTTAAACAGACGGTACTTTACATTAAATTCATGAAAAATAATTTCACACAAGCACTTCTCTTATTATTTTTTGAATGAGAGCATCCACGTAATTTATATCTAGAGGAAAACAAACCTTCTTTTAATTTTTGTATTAGTAGTTACTTCTATATGTATGTGTGTAATAATGTTAAAATGTCTTCTAAGGACGACTAGAAGTTTTTGCAAGACCATGAATTTGTACCACAAAATTTATACAAACACATTACCCTGATCAATAGTATCAAGTTAATATGTTGACAAGAAAATAGTTTCCTTTATATATTAAGTTAAACCTCAAAATAGACGGGAGGGAAGTTAAAGAACTTTCCTTTTCAAATAAATAAATAAATGTTGGAGTAGTTCATAATTTTATAAATGATTACAATACTTACATGTATTTAAAATAATATTAAATAAGTATTGTAGCTAAATTCCACAAAATCAGATATACTCACTGACATAAATAAATAAATAAATAAATGTTTACTAAAATGACTTCCTTATTTTTGAATGGTTAAAAGAATTTAACTAACATCAGTAAAATGAAAAGAAATAAATAAAAAACTGATGTCGTCAGCCAAACAATAAAACAAAAACGAAAAAAAAGGAGACTAAGATGACTTCCTTATACTCACTTACAATTGTCGAAATTCGAATTTAAAATCTCTTACTTACAAGTAAAGATTATAATGTAGTATTAAGTGACTATTTTACTAGGAGTAGGATTCTCTCCCCTATTTTTTCCCCTCCCCTTCCCTCTCCTTCTATTTGAACGGTCACGGTTAACCCACGTCAACATCTTATATTAATTTTATATAGAAAGAGAAAGACAAAATAGAGAATGTGAGAGGAGGGGAGGGAAGGGGATGGAAAGAGGATGGGAGAGAATTCTAGTCCATTTTACTAAAAATGTCGTACCCAGTGCACAAGGCTCCCGCTTCACGTTAATTAATTCCATCAACATCAAACAATGCACAACCGAACCAATCACATGTGTCACGTAAATTTTCGTCCTGCAAATAGATTTTTTTTTTACAGGTGCAACTCATTACAAGCTTGTTGGAGAGCGGATTTAAAACTTGGAAAGAGAAATATCACTATACAACGTACTTACCTGATAGTTAATTAAGCATAAACATATATATTAATCCATCAATATATATGTGTAGGTATGATCAGATTAAGCATAAACATATATATTAATCCATCAATATATATGTGTAGGTATGATCAGCGAGTTAGGGACTTATTGGACTTCAGTATCTACTTGGACATCAGCAATGAGGTTAAGTTTGCATGGAAAATTCAGGTAATTAAATTAACCTCGCATAATTAAACTTAATTTCGATAAATTTACCAAGGTAATTAAGCTAAAACTTGGATTGTTCAGAGAGACATGGCGGAGCGTGGGCACAGTCTTGAGAGCATCAAAGCCAGTATTGAAGCCCGAAAGCCTGACTTCGATGCTTATATTGGTACGTAGCCACCCCCACCTAAGCATGATTTATTTTCGAAAACGTATCTTGTTCGCACTCTTAGTTTGTCATTCTGCACTCTCATAATTATTAACTGTTTGTCAATTGTATGCAGATCCCCAAAAGCAGTATGCAGATGCAGTTATAGAAGTATTGCCAACCCAATTGATTCCAGGAGACAATGAGGGGAAGGTGTTGAGAGTGAGGTTGATAATGAAGGAAGGTGTGAAATATTTCAACCCAGTCTACTTGTTTGATGAGGGCTCCACCATCTCATGGATTCCCTGTGGAAGGAAACTCACCTGCTCTTACCCTGGAATCAAATTCAACTACGGCCCCGACACTTACTTTGGCAACGAGGTACGAATTTAATACTCGTCGCCAAATCTGTTCACCAAATGATGTGTCACTACGCATCCCACAATGGTGCTATACAAAAGCGTTTTTAACTGATCATTTGGTTTTTTGTTATGCATGGTTATGTATAATAGGTGTCGGTGTTGGAGATGGACGGGCAATTTGACAGATTAGATGAGCTGATCTATGTAGAGAGCCATCTAAGCAACATCTCCACCAAGTTCTATGGAGAAGTCACCCAGCAAATGTTGAAGCATTCTGATTTCCCCGGGAGCAACAACGGAACCGGTCTCTTCCAAACCATCGTCGGATTGAAGATACGCGACCTCTACGAGCAGCTCATTGCAGCCAGGGCCAAAACTCCAGCAGAAGCAAAAGCTTAGAAATATTTCATCAAATCTCTTTGCTTAATTATATTGTTATGCCTCTATTAATATTTCTACCTACTTAATTATTTAAGAGAATGCACGCATGCCTTTTTTCCACTCTTTCTTTCTTTACGTTGTAAGTCTGTGGAAGAGTATTTGTATGATAGAGAAACAAATTTAATAAAATTAATAAAAAAAAATAGATTGAAAAAATTCAGCTATGAGGTTCACCTCTATATCTTATCTCTTCAATATTTCAGTTTCCCAATACTTGATTGCATCACTCATATAACCAAGCAACCAACCAACCCTATGAATATGATGGCCCCCTTTCTTGTCCTTTATTACATATTTGCTTCTTCTTTCATAAGGACTAGGGAATGAGCTTAGCATAACACTCCCATCTTCCATTTAACCATCTTCAGTCTCACATTGGCATAATAATTGGAGGCCCCATAAAATTGGGGCTCTGTGTGGTGGCACCGCTTGCACCACTCCAATGTCGGATCCATCCAGAAGCTTCTAATCTTATTAAACTAACAGAAAAATCTACAATACGACGTTGTATTCAATGCAACGTGAAATGAATGAGTGAGATTCAAAGAAACATATCTTATACCTTTGTCACTTGAATCTACCCGGCCCATTAATCTCCACGTGCACTTAAACCAAGGGGTAGTGCAGCGACACAACACCCCTAACTAGTCATGAGAATCAGGCTTGCTTATTCACGGTAAAGTTTTAGGGAGCAATGGTAACTTGTACTCCACTTGGTCCTCTGCTTAAAACCTCCTAAACTCGTTTGTGTTAATATCTTTGATTCCTCAAGACATCAAGTTCATCGCTTCTAGGTGCAGCTTACACGTTCGCAAGGGCATTAAGGTACGCTGATTCAGTTAAAAGCAAAACTATTCAGGTTGGCTTCCTACCAACCTAAGTTTTCTGGAGCAACAGTAACTGATAGTGTACATAATTCCACTAAGGTAATCGAATACAGGTGTTTGTTCATGTTTACAGTTTATGTTTTATATAGTTCGGTTTTTAAACTGAATTCCTGTACCGATGAGAAAATATCGTGTATATTTATATACGATTAATAAAAGATTTCGAAGCAGTGGCTAATTGTGAGAGCAAACTAAGCAGCTGATAGTGTCATCCAACTACGGCAAGCAAGCTTTGCCTGACTGCTGGAACAAAGCAAAGAGCCAAATATACCATTCAGAGCGTAAGCAATGGCGCAAAAAGGGAGAGCCTCCGGTTCCTTGGCTGACAATGCTTCTGTTCCCAGTCAGCACTGGAGCAAGAAAAGAACAAAAACACCAAAACGAGACGTAAGTCCATAACAAACAGTTAATCATTACAACAAAACGTAAGTGCATAACAGACAGTTCACAAAAACAAAATATAGGTGCATAAGTTCAGGGTTTTGCGGATGTGTACCTAGATGCAGTAGCTATTCCTCGAGCAATAGGATCACGAAATTATAGTTTATCAAGTGTTGCTTGCACAAAATTAGCTCCTACCAGACCAGTTACTACAACCACGGCGGCTGTGAGAGATGGATTGGTACCTACAATTTCAATACAGGTTTCAAATACGTCCCACATGCAATATTATTTTGTAAGCATTATAAAGTTGTAACGTTTTGCAAGAAAGAAAAGTAAAGATAATAACGTCTTAGAAAATCATGTCAAACTTAGAACACATTTATGAGGTCAGAGATTTGCTTGTCTACAACTACAAAAGTATGAACTAGTACCTTCAAACAACGACACAATGCTGAGAACCAATGCCATATGTGAAAATCTCGGTAGAATTGAGACAGTCAAACTAGGTTCCAACCCAACAAGACGTCCAACAAGAGCGGTTGAATACAATGAAAATATGGTAGACAGGATGACATATGTGAAAATCTCGGCTGCATGCCTCTTGACGAGCTGAAATTAGTAGGCACAAAATTAATGTTCAAATATGGTTTCAGTATCAACTAGACATTGGTGGAAAGGTAAGACGCCAATTGGGCGAGTGCACAGAAAATAAATGATCTATTTATGATCACTAATAAGTAACTCGTCACAATTCTTAGGCAAACAGTAACTGATTCATTGATATTGACAGCAAAACCGCCAATGACTGATGGAAAATATAAATAGTGTACAGCTTCATCGGACAGAAGTTATCTTAGAGAGAGTAGCAAAGATTTGCATACCTATGATGAAGCAAATCTTGATACCCGAAGCCGTGGGAATACTCTTTACAGAAAGGGGCAAAACAACCAGAGAAGGAACGTAGAACAATGGGAGCCATCTCTGGATGAACAAAAGCGCCGGCTCAAAGAAGTTCATCAAGCTTGTTGCCACAGCAGGGACGGTGGAATTAAGAAAAACAAGAACGGAGAATTTGCAAAACATCCCGAAAAGCGCACTTGGGAACTTAATGGCAGCTGCCACAAATGCCTTCTTCAAAAACTTGTCCATTGCAAGAAAAATACCAACAGAAACAACCAAATCCAAAATCCCAACCACCTGTAAATTGTAAGAATCATACATCAAATCAAAGCCAACAACTTTTAACAAATAGAAACCTTCATTTTAATCATTGATAAAGATGACTTTTATATTAAAATCATGAGTAAAATCAAAATCTAATTTTAGTCACTTGATACATTAATAACCTCATTTATTAATTATATTTTGATTTTTTAATTATTTCTCTTTTTCTTCCTAATTTTAATGTATTAATTTTATTTCATTATAATTTTCATTTCATTTATTCTAATATATTTTGTTGTAAACATTTAGATAAACTAATTTTTATTATACAATATATTTCAATGTACTTTATCTTCTTCATTTAGATACATTAAATTCATTATAATAGATTTCGGTGCATACATTTCGGTACATACATTTTGATACAAACATTTAGATACATTAATTCAATATAATACATTTTGGTACTAATATTTCGGTGCATACATTTTGGTACACACATTTAGGTTCATTAATTTAATATAGGCCTAATCGGATAAATGGTTCCCGTGGTCATAAGGTATTCGGATGATAGCCCCTGTGGTAAAAAAATTCGGATTTAAACCCCTGTGGTCATAGTCTGTTAGGATTTAAACCCATGTGGTCTAAGTCTGTTAGGATTTATGCCCTTCTGTTAAATAATGCTGACGTGACTGCCAAATGTCTGCCACGTGGCAAAAATAATAATTTTTAATTTTTTTTGAAAAAAACCTGAATTTTTAAAAAAAAAAAAAAAAAAAAAAAAAAAAAAAACCCAGATCTGCAAGAAGAAGAAGAAGAAGAAGGAAGAGGGAGAGGGAGGAGGGTCGCGCGGGGAGACTGGCGAGGGGGGGAGCTGGTCTCCGGCGGGAAAAAGAAGAAGAAGAAGGAAGAAGGAGAGGGAGGAGGGTTGCGCGGGGATAAGGCTCCGGCGGGGGGGGGGGGGGAGCTGGTCTCCGGGGGGAAGAAGAAGAAGGAGAAGAAGTACGGCGAGGGGGGGAACGGGCGGAGGCCGGGGGGAGCTTGTTCTTCTTCTGCAGATGTGGGTTTTTTTTTTTTTTTTTTTTTTTGTAAAATTTCAGGTTTTAAAAAAAAATTTAAAATTATTATTTTTGTCACGTGGCAGACATTTGGCAGCCACGTCAGCATTATTTAACAGAAAAGCATAAATCCTAACAGACTTAGACCACAGGGGTTTAAATCCGAATTTTTTTACCACAGAGGCTATCATCCGAATACCTTATGACCACGGGGACCATTTATCCGATTAGGCCTTTAATATAATACATTTCGGTGCATATATTTTGGTACTAACATTTAAATACATTAGTTCAATATAATACATTTCGTACACACATTTTTGTCATAGCCCGTTCCGAAATACTTTTATCGAAGATGTGAAAAGACTAGAATGCCCTTGGGCGTTGAGATGAGTTGTATGTGACATGGTTTTAGAAGTGGACCAATATAATTATTTTCCTAAGTTTTTGGGGCCAATGAGAACTAAACCTTGGTTAGTTGTGATTGGTGTGTAGATTGGACCACACACACACATCCACATTACTTTATCTCTCTCTTCCCTCCCGTGTTCTCTCTTTATCTCTCGGACTCTCTCTCTCCTTCTTCTTGTACGGACAAACACCAAGGACCTCTCAAACCTCACTGATCGAGGAAGAAAATAGTACCATTGTATTCGTGAAGCCCAGACGAGTCGATTAGTACCCATTTCAGGTAAGGATACCTTCGAAAACCCTAGTTTTTCATAACCCCCGATTTGTGCACTATTCATGCACACATAATTATGGATGTTTTTGGGAATTTGAAGCTTGTAGGAAGCTTAGTGAGGTCCCAAGAAAGCTCGGAGTGCTTCGTTTGAAGGTTTTGGACGTCGGGATCGTGTGGACGAAGTTTGGCCGGTTTTCTTGGAATTCTCCGGTGAGATTCTGTGACTTTTAGAACTTTAAATTAGTATGATTGTGTTCTACAAGTTAAGAGCTTAATTTTGGTATAAAATACGTGAAAAATGGTGCAAAAACGAGTGAGAACTGGGCAGTTGCAGGTCTGCCCAGAATCCGGCGGCGGTGGCACAGTTCCGGTGTCTGGAGGTTGAAGACGATGCGCATGGGCCGCGCGTGAGGCCGTGCCCTCCCCGGCGCGTGAGCCATAGAATTTTTTTTCTAAAAATATCACACTGTTCGTGAGGTTGTGTAGATCACTGTGGTATATTCATATACCCAAATTGAGCAATGTATGAGAAGTTATTAGCTAGTTTTGTATATGTGCTTTAAAATAACGTTTTTATAGTTAATTCGCATATAGGTGAGGTCTATCCCGAGGACGAGCGTATCCACGGGCGACTCAAGGGCTACGACCCTTCGACATATCAGTAAGTGGGCTTTTGTTTTCAGTATATACTTATATATAAGATATATTTCCCAGAAATACGTTTTAAGGAAAGTATGCTTTAAATTAATATGCCAAATACTTTTATATTCGGAATATGCATTCCATGATTGTATATATATATAAATGTGGTGCTGTGGAGGCACAGGTAAGTTCAGGTAAGTTATGTTTAATTATATGAATCATCGATGATGTGATATGTGATTGAGTAATGTTGAGCTCATAAAACTGCACCTAGGGTGATTGTGATTAGCCAGAGATATGAAGTACAGGCCTGTTTATTTACGTCACCTCCCGCACTATATGCTCATATTGGATCCAACTTAAGTGCACAGTCTTATTGTACAGACCTTATTCATGGTTCCGACTCGTAGGTTACTAGCGATTTATCACCCGGCTATTATGAGAGAATAGAGTTGAGCATAATTATATTACACCCAATCTTGTCGTACAGACCCTTTCTAGGGGTTCCGACTTATGTGCAGTATATTGTCGTATAGGTCATAGTAGTGACTCCGGCTAGATTGAGTTTGAGCTATGAATTCAGCTGTACAGACTACCACAGAAGTTCCGGCTAACATATCACATTTCTATGAAATTATTCTTACCTGAATTGTTTACTCTATTATATCTTGGCATGGCATATTTACATATGAATATTATTATGTGAAGCATGAACTGAATGATATGATTTCAGATATATATATGTACATGCTTATATCTTGATTCTGGGAAAATTATACATGTTTTACAGCGAGGGGTTAGTTATGTTGATAAATGAAATGGTTTTGCAAAACATTTGTTTTTGCCCACTCACGTTTTCTGTTTTGCACCCCTCCAGGTTTTAAGTAAGCTTGCTGTTGGTGGCTCAAGGACGTCGGTTGTTCTGACTTATCTAAATAATAGTAGGACATTCCTGGCACTGTATAACTAGTACTTTTCCTACTGGACTGCACCTAGACTTTATGCTCTGATTAGGAGTGTTTACTGTTGTAACTAACTCCTATAATATTCAGTAGTGTGGTTTTTAATTATTCGTATGTTTGCTATCTTTATCGCTTCTGCACTGTGCTCATGGCTATGTCACTCCCACGTGACGGCCATCATGCCTTGGCCTCGGTCGGGATGTGTCAGTTTGGTATCAGAGCCTAGGTTTAGCAGTCCTGTATAATTCTTGAATGTTCTAATCATTGTGATATCTTATGTCAGAACTATGCCGCCTCGTAAAGAGCCCCGTCAACCAGCTGAATCTAGTTTCCCTGATATTGCTCAATTAGGGGAAGCTATAGTTTCTGCCATTTAGACAGCATTTCGTACTCCCCAGATGACACCTCTTGAGACAGTCCATAATCTGAAGTTGACTCATTTCATGGGTAATGAAGGTCATGAGGGGGCGGAAAAATGGTTGAATCATGTGAGAAGACCTTTCAGGTGATGCAGAGTCAGGGTAATCTTCCTCCTGATAGGTGGGTCGAGACGACTACCTGGTTTTTGGGATAACAGCCTGTATCCTGGTGGAGACAGGAGTCTTACGAGATGACCCCAGAAGAGATTGTGGACTAGGGAGTGTTTAAGGAGCGGTTTTGGAAAAGGTTCATTCCTCCTGCGTATATCGATCTTAAGAAACAGGAGTTTACTCACTTAAGGCAAGGGAAGATGTCTGCTAATGAGTATTACAGGATGTTTACTGATCTGTCGAGATATGATCCGGAGGTTGTTGCTAATCCAGTAGAGATGCTTCGCCGTTTCAGTTTGGGTACTAAGAAGAAATGGTGTTTCATAGCGACATCGACTCACTGTGCCTCCTACCAGGAGTTCTATGAGATTCTACTGAGGATTGAGGCCTCAGAGAACATGCCTAGTGAAAGTGAAGATGAGGAAGGAAAGAATGGGGGCCAGAAACGAGATGACAAAGGAAAAGGGCAAGCATTTCAGGGACCCCGCAAGACACATAACTTTAAGAGGAGTGGTGGCAGTTCCAGCTCTTCTAGCGGAAGATTTAGTACTAATATGCAAATGAGAGGTGGTAGATTCACTAGAGGTCCGAGGTTTCAGAGACAGAGAGATTTTGGTGGTTCAGGTGGATCTGGTGTTCCCTTATGCCGCAGGTGTAATAATCGGCATTTTGGGGAGTGTAGGAAAGGCAGTAATGGATGTTATACTTGTGGAAAGATGGGTCATAGGGTTGCTTAATGCTCTCAAAGTCAGTAGAGACCCCAGCAGCCTTCCTTGCCACCACCTGCACCTACCCAGCACGCTTCAGGATCTGGTGGTTATACTCAGACTGGACGAGGATGTGCCTACCATTACCAGGGCGACGCTGCTCCCTACACCTCAGGTCAGCAACAGTACTCTTAGGATCCTCAGTATCAGAGTGGGTATCCTCAGTATCAGAGAGGATCTATGTCTTATCAACCACATTCAGCTGGTGGATCTCAGTGGTACCAAGGGGGACAGCCCTAGCAGGGAGAGATTGCCGCTAGTAGTGCAGGATATTCGAGGCAGTCGGGTCAACAGAGACAGGGACGTGGTGTTCACGCCAACAGAGGTCGCGGTGGACGACATCAGAACCAGGCACGTATCCACAACATGTCATTGCAAGATGCCCAGAATAATCCAGATTTAATCATGGGTAAATATTCTTGGTCATTTTGCTAGAGTGTTGATTGATTGTGGTGCTACACATTCTGTTATTTCTCATACATTTGCTCAAGTGACACAACCTCATCATACACCTCTAGGATATAATTTAGAATTTTCTATGCTTAGAGGGGATAGCTGTTTTGTGGATCGGGTATATCCAGGATGTCCAGTGATAGTAGAAAGTATTATTATGCCGGCTAATCTTAGCCATTGGATATTATGGATTTTGATGTGATTTTGGGCATTGATTGGTTGCACTATAATCGTGCCAAGATAGATTGTTATGGGAAGACAGTCACATTTCATTGTCCTGGATTACCTGAAGTTACATTTGTAGGAAAGCCTAGTGGGGTGAGGCATGGTATTATTTCAGCCATGAAAGCAAAGAGATTGTTGTCGAAAGTTTGTCAGGGATATTTGACTCATGTGGTGTTGAATGATGATGCTCCTAGTAGTGTGGAGGATGTTTGAGTGGTCAGATATTTTTCGGATGTATTCCCTGAGGATTTGCCTGGATTGCCGCCAGATAGAGAGGTGGAGTTTGTTATTGATCTGCTTCCAGGTACGAATCCTATATCTTTGACTCCTTACAGAATGGCTCCTGCTGAATTAAGAGAATTAAAAGTGCAGTTGCAAGAGTTAGTGGATAAAGGTTTCATTGAGCCTAGTACTTCACCTTGGGGAGCCCCAGTCTTATTTGTGAGGAAGAAAGATGGAACTTTGAGGCTTTGCATTGATTACAGGCAATTGAATCGGGTAACCATTAAGAACCGTTATCCATTGCCTCATATAAATGATTTATTTGATCAACTCAGATGTGCCTGTGTATTTTCTAAGATTGACTTGAGGTCGGGATACTATCAGTTGAAGATTAAAAATGAAGATGTCCCTAAAACCGCATTCAGGACTCGATATGGTCATTATGAGTTTCTCGTGATGCCATTGGGGTTAACTAATGCACCAGCAGCTTTTATGGATTTGATGAATCGAGTATTCCAGCCATATTTGAACAGATTTGTTATTGTCTTCATTGACGATATCCTGGTATACTCTAAGTCCAAGGTTGTGCATGCTAGACATTTGAAGTTGGTGTTAAGCAGCTTGAGGGAACACCAACTATATGCTAAGTTTAGCAAATGTGAATTTTGGTTGAATCAAGTAGCATTTTTGGGACATGTCATTTCTGCTCAAGCCATTCAAGTGGATTCTCAGAAAGTGGCAGCTGTGGAGAATTGGGAGCAACCTCGAACCGTCACCGAGGTACGGAGTTTTCTTGGTTTAGCAGACTATTATAGACGGTTCGTTAAGGATTTTTTAGTGATTGCTTTGCCACTGACAAGATTTGTTAAGTTTGAGTGGGATAGTAAATGTGAGCAAAGTTTTCAGCAGTTGAAGTACTATATCACTCATGCACCTGTTCTAGCACTTCCAGATGATAGCGGTAATTATGAGGTTTATAGTGATGCTTCTTTGAATGGTTTGGGTTATGTATTAATGCAACATGGTAGGGTAATTGCTTATGCTTCGAGACAGTTGAAACCTCATGAGAAGAATTACCCTACACATGATTTAGAGTTAGGAGTTATCATCTTTGCTTTGAAGATTTGGAGACATTATCTTTATGGTGAGAATTGTAAGATCTTCACATATCATAAGAGTCTTCAGTATCTGTTTACTTAGAGAGATCTTAATCTTTGACAGCGGAGGTGGATTGAGTTACTTAGTGACTATAATTGCACGATTAAGTATCATCCTGGTCGTACAAATGTAGTGGCGGACGCACTTAGTAGAAAGACTCCAGCCAGACTTAATGCCATCTATGATTGTCATGTTCCTCTCCTAGCAGATTTGAGGTCCACTGGAGTGGAGCTAGGAGTTGAAGATCGAGGAGAAGCCTTGCTTGCTAATTTCCAGGTTAGGCCAGTTTTAATTGATCGTGTGCTTAAGGCTCAGATGATTGATGAGGAGACTCAGGAAATAATTCAAGCAAGAAACCAAGGCAAAAAGAAAGATTTCGAGATTCGAGAAACTGATGGCATGCTTATGCAGGAAAGTAGGATGTATGTGCCGAATAATGCAGAATTAAAGAAAGAAATTTTGGATGAAGCACATATTTCAGCATATGCGATGCATCCAGGAGGTACTAAGATGTATCATACCATTAGACCATTTTATTATTGGCTAGGTATGAAAAGAGAAATTGCCGAATATGTGAGCCATTTGCCAACAGGTTAAATCTGAAAGAAAGAAGCCGTTTGGGTTGATGCAGCCACTTCTCGTTCCACAGTGGAAATGGGAAAATATTACTATGGATTTTGTGTACAAGCTTCCTCGTACACAGAATGGTTATGACGACATTTGGGTGGTAATTGATCGGCTTACGAAGTCAGCACATTTTATTCCAGTGAGGGAGAAGTATTCGTTAAGACGATTAGCTAAGTTATTTATATCACAGATTGTGAAGTATCATGGTGTGCCAGTTAATATTATCTCGGATCAAGATCTCAGATTTACTTCCAAGTTCTGGATAGCATTCCAGACAGCTCTTGGTACGAGATTGCTTTATAGTACGACATCTCATCCTCAGACAGATGGACAATCTGAGAGGACCATTCAGACATTAGAGGATATGTTAAGATCTTCTGTGTTGCAGTTTGGAGATAGTTGGCATGATTGTTTGGATTTGATGGAGTTTTCCTACAATAACAGTTATCATTCGAGCATTGGTATGGCACTATTTGAGGCATTTTATGGGAAATCTTGCCGTACACCTCTATGTTGGTCAGAGGTTGGCGAAAGAGTTTTAGTGGGCCCTAAGATTGTGGATGTGACTACTCAAAATGTTCAGGTAATTAAGTCTAACCTGAAAGCCGCCCAAGATCGACAAAAGAGCTTAGCAGACAAGCATGCCACTGATCGGAAGTATGATGTAGGTGATTGGGTATTTCTGAAGCTATCACCTTGGAAAGGTGTTGTACGATTTGGAAAGAAAGGAAAGTTAAGCCCTAGGTACGTTGGACCATATTTGATCACCGAGCGAGTCGATAAGGTTGCTTATAGGCTTGAGTTGCCTCCAGAGTTGTCCAAGGTACACGATGTATTTCATGTTTCGATGCTTCGACATTATGTTTCAGATCCTTCACATGTGATTCCCCCTCAACCCTTGGAAATCAATTCGGATTTGACGTATGATGAGGAACCAGTGACTCTATTGGATTGGAAGAATAAGGAACTGAGGAACAAGACCGTACGCCTGGTGAAAGTATTATGGAGAAATCATTCAGTGGAAGAAGCTACTTGGGAGACAGATGATCGGATGAGAGAGATGTATCCACGCTTATTTTATGATTATTAGTAGAGGTATTTATTATGTATAATTTTGAGGATGAAATTTTATAAGGTGGGGAGATTGTCACAGCCCGTTCCAAAATACTTTTATCGAAGATGTGAAAAGACTAGAATGCCCTTGGGCGTTGAGATGAGTCGTATGTGACATGGTTTTAGGAGTGGACCAATATAATTATTTTCCTAAGTTTTTGGGGCCAATGAGAACTAAACCTTGGTTAGTTGTGATTGGTGTGTAGATTGGACCACACACACACATCCATATTACTTTATCTCTCTCTTCCCTCCTGTGTTCTCTCTCTATCTCTCGGACTCTCTCTCTCCTTCTTCTTGTACGGACAAACACCAAGGACCTCTCAAACCTCATTGATCGAGGAAGAAAATGGTACCATTGTATTCGTGAAGCCCAGACGAGTCGATTAGTACCCATTTCAGGTAAGGATACCTTCGAAAACCCTAGTTTTTCTTAACCCCCGATTTGTGCACTGTTCATGCACACGTAATTATGGATGTTTTTGGGAATTTGAAGCTTGTAGGAAGCTTAGTGAGGTCCCAAGGAAGCTCGGAGTGCTTCGTTTGAAGGTTTAGGACGTCGGGATCGTGTGGACGAAGTTTGGCCGGTTTTCTTGGAATTCTCCGGTGAGATTCTATGACTTTTAGAACTTTAAATTAGTATGATTGTGTTCTACAAGTTAAGAGCTTCATTTTGGTATAAAATACGTGAAAAATGGTGCAAAAACGAGTGAGAAATGGGCAGTTGCAGGTCTGCCCAGAATCCGGCGCCGGTGACACAATTCCGGCATCTGGAGGTTGAAGACGATGCGTGTGGGCCGCGCGTGAGGCCGTGCCCTCCCCGGCGCGTGAGCCATAGAAATTATTTTCTAAAAATATCACAATGTTCGTGAGGTTGTGTAGATCACTGTGGTATATATATATACCCAAATTGAGCAATGTATGAGAAGTTATTAGCTAGTTTTGTATATGTGCTTTAAAATAACGTTTTTATAGTTAATTCACATATAGGTGAGTTCTATCCCGAGGACGAGCGTATCCACGGGCGACTCACGGCTACGACCCTTCGACATACCAGTGAGTGGGCTTTTGTTTTCAGTATATACTTATATACTAGATATATTTCCCAGAAATGCGTTTTAAGGAAAGTATGCTTTAAATTAATATGCCAAATACTTTTATATTCGGAATATGCATTCCATGATTGTATATATATATATATATATATATATATGTGGTGTTGTGGAGGCACAGGTAAGTTCAGGTAAGTTATGTTTAATTATGTGAATTGTCGATGATGTGATATGTGATTGAGTAATGTTGAGCTCATAAAACTGCACCTAGGGTGATTGTGATTAGCCAGAGATATGAAGTACAAGCCTGTTTATTTACGTCACCTCCCGCACTATATGCTCATATTGGATCCAACTTAAGTGCACAGTCTTGTCGTACAGACCTTATTCATGGTTCCGACTCGTAGGTGACTAGCGATTTATCGCCCGACTATTATGAAAGAATAGAGTTAAGCATAGTTATATTACATCCAATCTTGTCGTACAGACCATTTCTAGGGGTTCCGACTTATGTGCAGTATATTGCCGTATAGGTCATGGTAGTGACTCCGGCTAGATTGAGTTTGAGCTATGAATTCAGCCATATAGACTATCACAGGAGTTCCGGCTAACATATCACATTTCTACGAAATTATTCTTACCTGAATTGTTTACTCTATTATATCTTGGCATGGCATATTTACATATGAATATGATTATGTGAAGCATGAACTGAATTGATATGATTTCATATATATATATATATATATATATATATATGTACATGCTTATATCTTGATTCTGGGAAAATTATACATGTTTTACAGCAAGGGGTTAGTTATGTTGATATATGAAATGGTTTTGCAAAACATTTGTTTTTGCCCACTCACGTTTTCTGTTTTGTGCCTCTCCAGGTTTTAAGTAAGCTTGCTATTGGTGGCTCACGGACGTCGGCTGTTCTGACTTATCTAAATAATAGTAGGACATTCCTGGTACTGTATAACTAGTACTTGTCCTACTGGACTGCACCTAGACTTTATGCCCTGATTAGGAGTGTTTATTGTTGTAACTAACTCCTATCACCTTCTGTTTAGTAATGCACTCTAGTAGTGTGGTTTTTAATTATTCGTATGTTTGCTATCTTTATCGCTTCTGCACTGTGCTCATGACTACGTCACTCCCACGTGACGGCTAGCATGCCTTGACCTCGGTCGGGGTGTGTCATTTTGGTACTAACATTTAAGTACATTAATTGAGTCCTTCAAGTTTGAAGAATGTTAAATAAAATTAATAAATTAAAAAACTCTTTTTTCGTCAAAAAATAAATTAAAATTTGTATATTAATAAATTTAAATATTTAATGGAAGACATTAAATAAAATGCAAATTAATTATTTTGAATTAAGGACACATCAAGAGATTATAATAGATATGTAATCTAACACTAGATTTATTTTAAATTTCAATCTTTTCTGGAAGGATTAAAGTTAAAAAATCCCTTTAACAAAATACCATTGAAACAGCAGGAAAGTGACCATCCAGGCCGATTTTAAACGCAGAAAGTTTGAATTACTCACAGTTCGAGAGGCAGAGGAAGTGGAAGCACTCTCTGAGGCCGTTGATTTCACCAAAAAGGGTGTCTCAGAGGAGGTATCCTGAGAACCCATTTGCAAGAAGGTGGAACTGGGTACTATAGGAAGTGTGGTTTGGGGATTAGTCCGCCGCTGCTTGTGTTGTAACGTGGCGCCATTGAAAGCAACAACAGGTGAAGTTTTCTGAAGTTTCGAAAGGGAAGGGAGACAAGTTGGAAAAGAGGATATAGAATTGTGGTGGTTGTGAAGGGAGGTGACTAAATAATTGGGTTTGGCTGAAAAGGTCGACATGGAAAGAGAAGTTGGGAGAGAGTGAGGGAGTTAGTCTGGAATTTGGATGCAACAGGGAAAAGGAAACCATTGAAATTGTGCGGACCCGAAGCGAACGTTTGTCAAAGGAAGGAGGATGAGATTTCAACCGCGCACCCAATGGTATTTGTGCCGACAACGTGACATGATATAAGTAGGAAACTTTCCCGGGACTTTCAAAATTTACACTTGGATGCCACGGTATATGCTAAATCAAATTCCTAAACCGAATGAGGTGGCTGATGAGTTAGCATAGCCATGTAACTAATCCAGATTTTAAAAACTCATAATCACTTATTTAAATGAGAATTATGATTACCCATTTGCAGGTTTAACTACATGTACTCTTCTTCTTGCTCCTCTCTCTTCTCTTCCAACAGCTCTCCCTCCTTTCTCTCTGCTCCCTCCTTCCTCTAGTCCACCAACGTGACTGCCGGCGACGGTAAGACCATATCATCCTTCTTCTTTTTCAAATATAACCCCCGTTTTTCAAACGAAACTGTCTTGAAACTGTTTCAATGGTTTAGGTGCCTTAATATGGACATTGGAGAATCCAACAACCCCACAAATAACAACGAAATGGATGATCGTGGTAATTTCCTTATTGTCACTGGTAATTTCTAACTGTAACTTAATGGAGTTGTGTAAAAGTTTAGAGTCAAGTAATTTTCTTATTGTTACTGGTAATACACATAACTAAAGATTACCTATTTTAATTGATTTAGGAGGTTTAGAGTCTTCAGATATTGATCTAGAAGACTTTGAGCTTAAAATAGAAAAATATGACAATGAAGTAGTAACCAACGAGACTGAATTGGACAAAAGAGCAGACGTGCAACATTCCAAAGTTGGGATGGTTTTTTGACAACATTGATGAGCTAGTTGCATGTTACAAAGAATATGGGCAGAGGGTTCCCAGTGAAGATCAAATCATCAACAAGGGGAGACCACGGATGATGTTGGGAAAAAATTGTTTTCCAAATTTATTTAGCCTTCTACTTACAACAAGCTTAAATAAGTTTTGGTGGCAATTGCTTTCCCTTTCCTAAGAAGACTCTATTTCCAAAATAAGGTGGAAGGTCTACATTAAATTGGGAAACAACTCTCTGCACACCTAAGCAGCATGGGATTTCTACACCTAATGCCCTTTTGTGCTTCCAGCTCAGCAAGATTGCTCTCAATCTCATTAAATGGGCAAGACTCTCAAATACTCTCACGCGCAGATCAGTATCCCTGAAGGTCCAAGCAGCTGACAACTACTGCTCAAATTTCCCCTACTCGTAACATAGAAAAGTCAAAGGCTTAAAAGTAAGATTAATTACTAAATCATATTTTTAATACATTCCCAATTGAAGATCAACTCCATCAAGTAAGTAATCCATATTTCAATCAATTTTGGGAATTATTCTTTCCTTATTCATTATACGGATGACACACCTTGGCCAATAGGATGCCACCATGTGTAGGGCTACTCTGTAACACTATGACTGGCCACCTCTTCCTATAAATACCTCAATTCCACCAAAATTTTGGTAAGTTTTTTGTTACGCATACAAACCCTAAACACTCGTTCTTTTCTGAGAAACTAGCTTACGCATCAGAGATCCATTAGGCAGACCTTCCCCCCACCTCATGGGTGTGTGGGGCTTTGGTCTTTGGTCAAATGTATTCATTGTTTTGTATGTACAAATTCATCAAAACTGAAGGTGGTAGATTTTTGCTACCACAACAGTGACTTGAAATTTCCAGCGATCGGAAAAAAATTTGGGTCACAATGACGGTGGTCAACAACAATTTCTGGCGCTGACACCGGTGGCATATGGCTCATGTGCAATGGGAACAAAAATATAAGTATTCCTATGCTTATAAATGTGTTTGTCCACAATTTCTGGCGTCGGCACCAGTGGCATGTGGCTCATGTGCAATGGGAACAAAAATATAAATGTTCCTATGCTTATGTGTTTGTCCACAATTTATGGCTTAATCCATATAGAATGAGAACGGATTAGATGTTATCTTTTTTTTTTTTTTTTTAGTGCATTGATATTTTTACATTAAGGGGAGAGAGAGTTGGTTAAGCCACACAATGGACAACCTAATTTGGTATCGAATTCGTCATTCACGAGATTCGAACTTAAGACCTCTCACTTCCAAATGAAGAGGAATACCATTAGACCATAGTACTGAGTGGCAGAAGTTATCCTTAAAGTTGGCATGTTTTTCCTAAAACCTTTATTAAAATTGATGTTTAATTTAAAATTTTCTTTGCCACTTAGTACTACGGTCTAGTGGTATTTCTCTTCATTTGTAAGTGAAGATCTTAGGTTCGGTTCTCGCCAAAGACGAACTTGAACCACATTATTGCTAGCTTGTTGTAAGGCTAACCCCACCCCCTCCCCTTAATATAAATAATATCGCTTGTTTAAAAAAAATAAAAAAAAATTGCCTTTTTTAAGAATTATTATTACTATTTTATTTATGGGGAAACTTGATATAACTCCAATTTTTTGAGCCAATAGTAGGAATAGTCCAATTTATTAGAATAGGTCCAATTCTTTAAATTTAATTATTTTATTATCAATAATTATCTCTTAAATGAAAAAATTTATTGTAAAAATCAAATTTCTTCCTAATTATCTCTTTGATTAATTCTTTTTATTTGTTATTTCTTGTTCTTCCTCGTGCTTTAACCCATTTATAGATTTTATTTTAATTTTTATAATCAACCTATATCACAGGTTAATTGTATTTATCTACCTATATGACAAATTCTTTTTCATAGTCAACCTGTCACAAATTAATGTGTCTTGCTTGTAGGTATATTATGTTTTTTCTACCTTTTAGTTAGGTTTCATAGCTCACTTATAGGTATAATATACACTCATATATTTGCTACTTTAGTTAGGGTATAATGTTTTGCAGATAGATTTATGTTAGTATATTAATTTTTTTTGTTATAAGATATTAATTAGATATTTTGGAGTTGAAAAATGCATAATATTAAAAGATTTTAATTGATTTTTAATATTTTTAGAAAATATAAAATGAGTATAAAATAAATAAAAACATATAATTTATTAACTGGACTCACTCCTAAAAACTCTCTATGTTTTTGGGCCTGGATCTAAAAGCCCCTTTATTTATTTAGTTTTATTTTTTTATTAGTAAGGCATGCCCATGCTTTTTATGCCTTTATAATTGGGTGGTCAAATTACGTTTATGCTCTTTAATGATCTGAAAGACTAGAAACTCAAACTCGCGAGCTCGTCTTCAAGCTTGAAATTGTGTATCGGACCGTGTGTAGAGAAATTAGGGCGGCCTCCCATAGAAGAAGTATCAAAACCTTAATCCTAAGTAGTTCGAAAAAACTCCCCCACCCCCCACACCCCGCCCCCCCCAAAAATAAAAAACAAAACAAAACAAAAACCTAGACAACTCATAAAACCAAACTAGAAAAGAAATTCCTCTGAACTTGGGAAACATGTTAGTTAAGTCGCTCTCTCTTCTTGAAAATTCTAGTAAAATATGAGAAACTTAGCTCTATGTTTTAGCTTTCTAGGAATATATCGCACTTCTAATGAAAAAATCAGTAATCCCTTAGCATCTTCATTGAATCATGTTGTGTAATCTGACAGGAATGCAATTCCGGCTATATTTACTTGACAAACTGAAATAAACGTCTACATGAAGAACCTAGAACTTGGATAATTTTTGTTGATCGACCTCTTGGGTAACTTCTCCAAATGGACTTGCATCAAACTTCTACGGAAAGTTGATTTTCATCAAAATTGTTTAAGTGCGCCCAAAAAAAAAAAAAAAAGGAATATGATGAGCAAAGTAATAAGATTCTTTTAAATTAAATTATCTAGTAATGATTAAGGATAAATGATACAAAAACATAAGAAATAATGCAGATCATATTTGATGTTCATATTGTAGAGACATAAAGTAACCACATATCTAATATGAGAACGACACATGGACTTTTAACACAATATAACGGATTTACCCCTGACGTCATCAGTAGACCACACCAAACTCTGAGGAGGTAAGCATATGTCTGCTTTATTGGTCTTTGGCCTTTGGGCCTATACATATATTAAGGAGTCATTTGGATCGATGATATCCCATTTCTACCACCGTGCATTTCCCGGCTCAAGGAGGCGGAAGTTGACACTTCAGAGTCTCCCTTAGGTGTTCCGCGCTCCAGAGCCACTACTTGCCAAAGGCCTCCTAGGGACTTCATGTAGCTGTTTTTGGAGACTAGTATGCATCACACTAGCAGAACATAGAGGTTTGCCAAGTATGGCCTACAACCTCACCTCCAAGCTGCACCCGAGGAGTCTCTCCTATAAATAGCTAAGCCCAAAAGAAAAATCGATAATTGCCACTTACTACTCATAATTCTCTTTGTTCTAGTTTTTTTCAAACTGTTTCTGACTTAGGCATCAAAGGCTCTTTGGCAGCCCTCCTCTCCCATTTTCTTGGGTGTTCATCAATTAAGCTAACATTGTTTCTTGTTTTTTAGGTGCATGCACTAGTAGGAAAAACAGCTTGTGCGACGAGATTTTGTGCGACAGAACACTTTTTGTCGCATAAGAGGTACTTGTGCGACAAAAAAACATTATCGTTGCACCAAAAAGGTAGGAAAGAAAAAAAAAATTCTTTGCACGATGAAGGAATTAGTCGTGCATGAATACTTAGCTTGACGAACAATTATTGTCGTCGCACAAAGTCAATAAGAAAAATGCAGGATAATTTTTTTTGGCGCAAAAAACATGAGTGACGAAGCAGGGGACCTTTGCACGACAAAGGATTAGTCGCACAAGTTACTGTTAGTTTTCAGTCAAACCATTCAGTGCATGTGAATATGAGGAATCAATATTGTATTTATTGCAAAAGTTTGTGCGACAAAGACCTTCGTCACACAAGGTTTACGCAACAAAGCATTCGTTGCGCAAGGTTTACACGACAAAACCTTCATTGCGCAAAGGCCCTAACCTTGCTATAAATATGCGCTTCTGCTCTCTTTATTCTTCACAATTCTTCTGTTTGTACTGGGATGGATGATAAAAACCGGGATAAGACCATGCCTGCCAACCCGTATGATCTGAGGCAACATGTGGAGTTCGCGCATGCGATAGGTGTAGCCATTCAGAATAATTGTCCTATTGCGGAGTGGCGTTCTTGGAAATATGTGCCCAAGAATGTGAAGAAGACGGTGATGGATCAATTATTAGTAAGTATAATGTTGATGGATGGATGAATAATTAATTTTGTGCATTTTTTTGTTATATGTTGGAATTAATTATTTGCATATATGTATAACATTGTAAGTATACTCTTGATTATGATACGAAGGAAGAGTTGATGAAGTTGATGGAGGTGGCGTTGAAGGGAGGTTACAAGCAATGGCGTGAGGACGTGGAGGAGAATGGAAGATCATCGAAATAGTAGCTTTAAATTTATGTTTTTGAGGACAATATTTAAATTTAAGGTTTTGTACAAGTTATGTATTTGGACTTAATTAGGCTTTAATTCTTGTTTGGCTTTTTAAATAATTGAATGGATTAATTCAATTTATTTTAGGTATTAATTATTTTTAGAATAAATATTTAACTAAATATTTGTTTGTAATTATAAAGTTTACGTAAACATAGATATCTATGTTTACGTAAACTTCATAACTACAATCATTCATGTTCGTCGCTAAAGAGATTGTGTGACGACAATATTCGTAGCGCAAGAGCACTTCGCATGACAATAATGTCGTCACACAAGAGCACTTCGCGCGACGAAACACCAATGTCGTTGTGCAAAGTTTCACTTAAACAGTTAGATTGCGTTCAACGCTCCCATTTATTACGCAATTATGACGCGCGACGAAAAGTCCAGTTTGTGCGACGAACCCATTCGTTGCGCAAAGTGTTCCTAGTGCTATATAAACACAGTTTCAGAACCCTAATTTTCATTTTTTTTTTGTTTCAAAAGCAATGGCCGATTCTGGAGAAGGCTCTCACGATAGGAAAGTTGTACAGTGCGTAGAGAGGTATTGACGTAAGCAAGTGCCCTACTTTGAAGACAAAAGTATGGCTGATGCATATGTCAAAATTAGCTATGATATTGGGGGTTTGGTGCGGAGGGAATGTTATGCCGAGTTTGAGTCTTGGAAAAAGGTCCTTGAGGAGTTGAAGAAGTCCATGCTGGGGGAGTTATCGGTAAGTTTGTATTAAATAATGTATAATTATTTTTGTTAAAAAGTAGTATTTTTAAATTACTAATTTATTGTTATTGGCATTAATGTAGGTTCATTAAGATGTTGATGAAACAGATGAGAAGCAGCGGAAGTATCTGGATGAGCTTTTCAAGAACCATTTATGGCAGTGGAAGTTTGATGAGCTGCGAGATGCGGAGCGAGGTGCTGTTGCCCCAACGGATGAGGATTGAAGTTGAATTGTAATTTTTTTTATTTATTTATTTATTTTTTGAAATAAGATTTTGTGGACTTTATATTTATTTTAATTAATAAATTTATGTTATGTGGATGAGTATTAATATTTACATTAATTATAATATGTATTTGAGATAATAAATTAGTTTTGTTAATTAATTTAATGTTTAATTAGGTTTGAGTTTGTATTTATATTAAAATAAAAATTTACATTACATAAAAAGAAAATGGAAAAACATAAAAAAAAAAAATTTAAAATGATTTTGCACGACGAAACATGTTTTCGCTACGCAACTTGTTTAAAATAATAAATTATAAAGCAAAGGAAAAAATAAATAAATAAATGTAGACTTGCGCGACGAACCCTTTGTTAGTCACGAAAAGGGTATTTGCGCGACGAAGATGGTGTTCGTTGCGCAAAATCATTTGTCCAGAAGTTAACTTTATAATTTGGATTCAGTTGTGCAGAGCCAAAACTGCCGATTTAGCCTCTGCACTCATCCCCTTTGTTTTTCTTCAACCCGGCATCCGTCATTTCTATTTTCTCTCAATTTCATCATCTAATACTCCCTATGTCTTCTTCTCTAGGTTGATCGAGCTATCTCGGTGTGTTTGGTGTGGATGCAAATTTCCGCCTTCTTCTTGTTGGATGAAAATGCACTTGCAAAACAATTAACACCTTAGGTCAAGGCCAAGAGCATCACGAGCCCACGATGAATTGGGGGGCTTTGGCCGAAGAACCTCCAGTGCCAAAGTTAGAATTTGAGGGAAAAGTGTTTAGAGAAATTTGGAGAATTTGCAAGAGAGTTGGAATTAGGTTTTTGGGAGAAATGGGAGCTATTTATAGGGGTGTGGCTGACCCCTATTTGGAGAAAAATGGTCCACTTATGGTGGTTTTTAGGTGTAATTGCAAGATATTATGTCAAAATAATATCTTGCAATCAATGAGGGAATTAATTAGGAAATTAATCAATTAATTTAGGTAATTAATCCTAATTTGAATGAATAATTGAGGGTTACCTTGTGGGGAGGATTTGATGAGGATGGATGAAATAAGTTTTGAATAAATACCTATTTTGATCATTTTTGACCTTGATTGAGTTGTGATTGTCCGCTGCTTGTGCGTGGGAGTTATGGTGTGCCTTGAGGGTAATTTTGTCTTTTTCACCCAAGAATCCACGTGTCACCTCCATATTTTTCTTGATTATTTTTGGCTCCACAAATGCCCCCAGACCTGTTGGACTGCTCGTAGGAAAGGGCAGTCCATATTTTTCTTGATTATATTTGGCTCCACAAAGCCCCCACACCTGTTGCACTGCTCGTAGGAAAGGGCAGCAGGTGTAGAGATCTTCTTGCTTTAGCAAACATAGGATTGTTTTCTATTTTAATGTAGATTCCCTCTTTAATTAGAAATTAGATACTTCTAGGAAAGGGAAATAAATTACTTCTAAAGTTTATTTAAGTCTACCTTAAGTAGATTATTAAATTAACTTTAGAGATCAATTTATTCTACCCTAAAAGAGAGAGAAAGTTAGAGGATATTTGTTCCCCCTCCCCTAACAATCTTCTACACTTGCCCGTGCAAAGGACCTTCTTTCGTTGCTTTCTTCGTCTTCACATCATGCCAAGGTAAGAAAAAATTAATTTTTCCTTGTCTTCGTAATTTTTTGGAGCCTCGGGGCTTGAAATTTGGCTCGACAGGGGTCAAGAAAGTGTGAAAAAGTGGCTACCGTGGGGTAGCTTTATGGTCTTGGCGTGATGGTGGCTCAGCTCGGGCCGAGGGCTGGCGGCGCCGGCCTTGGGCTCGGCGTGTGGCTAGCATGGTCTTGGCCTGGGTTGGATTGGGCTGTCTGGCATGTTGGGCCGAAGGAGAAAAATGGGAGCCAGCGAGCTAGGCTCCCTTGGCTGCTGTCTTTGGGCCATGAGGCCTAAGGCATTTCCTTTTTTTTTTATTTAAATGATGGGCTCGAGCCAGTGCTGGCATAGGAAGAAGAAAGAGAGGGGCCAATAGTTGCTTCCTTTTTTTTTTTTTTTTTTTTTGTGGTTGGGCTCGGACCCGTGCCTGAGGGAAAAGAGAAAGGCTGAGAGCCTTGTTGGGTCGTGGGGCCTGTTGTGTCGTGTCTTCCCTTATTTTTTTTTTTTTTTGTGCAGTCGTCTAATGAATTTTCTTTGCGTCTTTGTAGAATTTCTTGGAGCATGTCTTCTTCGAGCCACAAGAGTGATGATGGTGTTCCGCTGTTGTATCCTCAAGGCGGGTCTTTGAGCAAAGTGGGCTACTTTAAGGCTGGTCACTTCAAGATTAGCTCCGATGACTCGTTTTGAGACTTCCTTGAGGCATATAGGCATGCCATTCCGTTAAGGGTGCGTGTGAAACGCGTCAAGAAGAGTAGCAACCTTGAGCCTTGTAGTGGGGTTCGGAAAGCCATCAAATTTCACCCCTACTACTTTGTGTTGGGATTCTCTTTCCCTATGCCTCAATTCTTCCAAGAAGTGTTTTGCTCCATGAAATGTGCCCCCGCTTAATGTTCTCTGAACACGGCCTGTGTGATAGTGGAGTTCTTCAATCTAAGCCAATTTTTTTACTTAGACTTGACTGTCAACAAATTCTGGTACTTCTTTGACATAGGCCACATCAAAGGAGTTTGGCAGCTGCGATCTCGCCATAGGCTCTTTGATCATTCGAGCAAGGGAGATCATGACTGGGCTAAAGAGACTTTGGAGATAAGTGGAGAATGAGAGTCTGATTCTTCCCCCGAGTTGGGTGTTCCAACGATTTTCATTTCCGGTAAGTAGATTGCTCGATCTTCCAACTGCTTTGCATTTGTGCTAAGCTGCTATCTAATTTTTTTTATTGTTTCCTACTGCTCTTATAGATTTGGATTTTTGCTCGACTCCTAAAACTTCTTTAGATATGAAGAATGTGCATATTGCCCTAGGTATCCATCCCGAGTACCGTGAGTGGCGTTTGATGCTTAGCCCTCTTCCCCTGGAGAAATGTGGGATGCCCCCGAGAGAGGAGATAAGGCAAATCAAGGCTGAGGCGTTTGCTCGTCTGATCACTGTAGTTGAGCCTGCAGCGTATGAAGGTGGAAAGAAGAGATTTTCTCCGCCTACTCAGGAGATGCCAGCTGAGAAAAAGCCAAAAACTTCTTTTGCTGCTCGCGAAGGTTCGTTGGCTGCCCCCAAGCTCGTGATTGACTTGACTTTCTCCAAATGCGAGAAAGAGAAGGCTGCTAAATCTGTGCTAGTGACGCCTACCATTTTGAAGGTGGCTAGTTCGATTGCTGACATGATTGCTTAGCGTAGGAGTTCCGTCGTGCCCCCATTGCCAAAATTTATGCCCAAACGTCCGTCGGGGGCTAAGTCTGGTTCACCTTCGGAGATACTTACTACCATGAAGAATGATAAGGTGGACTTTGCTGCCAAAGTGGCGCCAAAATCCTCTCCCATTGCTGCCGAGACTGATTCGCCTGCTGAGAAGAATGTGACTGGTCGTGCGGGCAGTTGTGAGAAATCTACCAAGTTTGTTTCCAAGGAAGCTGCTGAGATTTATGCACTCTTGAGGCTAGATCTGCTTAAGGACATGGATGTATGTGCCAAGTTTGTTGATGGTGTCAAAGGGGTTGTTGGAACAAGTTCTTTTATGAAGCATATGACCGAGGATAGGAGGACTGCTTTGCTGGTTATGATGCAGAAAATAGCAATTCTAGTAGCCAAGTCAATGCTCCTTGATCAAGAGGACACCAAGGCTGCCAAAGAGGTAGTAAGGACCATGGCAGCCGAAGCTTATTCCTCGGCCAAGAGAGTTAAGAAGTTGGAATTTGAGGTTGCCGTTTTGAAGGGGTCTAATATCTTTGCCTTTACTTCTCTGCAGCTTGAGACCGCTTGCTAAGAGATCATGGATTTGAAGACTAAGCTTGACGCGATCCAAGTTAAGTATGAAAGTACAGAGAATGAGATCGGGTGTTACATACCTCAAATTCAGGACCTTGAGCGTGCCATCTCTTAGTTCCGCTCTACTGCTTACGCAAAGGATGAAGAACTGATTGTTGCTTACAACCAAGTGATCCACTTTAATAAGGTCATTGATAGGTTTGAACCTCAAGTGATGGAATTGCAAGGTGCTTTGAAGATCAACGACAGTCTGAAAAAGGAAGTGGATGAGTTACAGCGGTTTCGCGCTGGTTTGCTCGAGGAGAATGAACAGTTGAAAGGTGACAAGGCTAGGTTCGAGGCTTCACTTACTTAGAGTCAAGTCGATTTCTACAAGCTGGGTTATGTACACCATTTCTTTGGGAGGCCATCTAACTTTGAGTTTGCTGGTAAAGACTTCAAGACCTTCTTCATTTCTCCGGAAGACTTGCTCGCCTTTACTTTAAAGGCTTCCATTGGTGAAGTAGTTAGAGAAGCTGATGCCCAAGCGGAAGTAGCTAAGGGTAAAGCGCCAGATGCTGCCACTGCTAAGGATGTCGAGGTTGATGAAGGTGTGGCGACCGAGTAGTCATGTAGTGCCCAAGCTGCTGAAGAGTAATCTTCTAGATAGTCTTTAGGATTTTCTTTGTTTTCCTTGTTGCTTTTTGCTTTGCTTGAACTCCTTCAGTCTTTGCTAGTAGTTTACCAATTTTGCTAGAAAATTTAATAAACTTGCTTTCTTTGTTTTTCTCCATCTTCGCTTCTTTTGTTCATGCCTTCACCTTTAGACTTTATCAACTAGTGGTAGGCGTGCTACCTTTCTATAAGCAGACAGGCCTACGTAGCCTATGTAGCCGTAGGTGTTGGTGTAGAACTGTGCAAAGTTGTTAGCCATAGGGTCGACAGCCGGACGCCTTACTTACAGAAGCAGACTAGTCTGTGTAACTACTAAGCTGTTAACTTTGGCTTTCTCCAATTTCGTAGGTTGTGTAGCAAGTATCACAACACTTTAGGACTTAGTGTAGGTCGTTTTGCGCTTTGGTAGAAATGAAGCCCATTGACTGCGTAGCATGTCGGCAGTGGACGAAGCTTCGTATATACGCACTAACTTGTTTAACCTTTCACGGAAATGTGCAATTGTATAAGTTTAGCATGGCTTACTGCTTGAAGGGCAAGCCGTAGGCAGTCTTCTGGAAACTGTAGGCTACCTTAGTGCACTCGATAGTAGCTTTAGGGTTCCAAGGCAACCGTCCATAGGGCGTACTGTGTAATGTGCCCCCTCCACCTCTAGGGCCCAGCTCCCCACAGATTAGGCCAAGAGATCCAAAATCTTTTAGTTAGCTAAGCCTTGAAAAAGACCATTGTGGCTACTTCTAGGAATCCCAACACAAGCCATTGTGCATGTAGTTATACTAGGGCAACCCGGTTCATCCACCTCTAGATAATCGGTGTGTAGAGTTTATCCTCCTACTTTGGAGAGCAGATCCATATGGGTGTCGAGGAATTGGTTTACCCTCTTGCACTTGAGAGCATGGTTAGTCCCTCGGGGGGTGCAATTTCTACGATGAGTCCGTAAGAAGAGCGTGGTCTTCTTTCGAAGTGCAGGAGTGATCAGTTATTATAAACATGTAGTCAAGCCAACTTGTAAATTACTTCTGAATTCATCATTGAAAAACGAGTGAAACAAATGAAAACTTAGCTGTAAAGTAGAGACTGCATAACAATTGGATAGTCCTCAGCACGTAAGGTGGTTCCCGTTGAGCTGCTTGAGTCATCGGGCTTTGATGTAACAGGAGGTCACATGTGGTACTTCCTCAGATTGTAGGCGTTCCACTGCTTTTTGATCTCTTTGTCGTTCATGGTGGTGATAGTGTAACTACCCTTGTAGCCTACTTTGCTGATCTTGTACGGACTTTCCTAGATGGGATCCATCTTTTTGGAGCCTTTTTTGTGGGCAGTGATGAAGGCTTTCCTTAGGACTAGATCTCCAGGCTGGAACTGCCGGATCTTGGCCATTTTGTTGTAGTTTGAGAGGAGATGCTGCTGGTAGGCTACGATGCGGGTGATGGTCTGCTCTCATTTCTCCTCTGTCAGATCTAAGCTTGTGGCCATCTCTTTACTGTTCTGCTCAATGCTTGGCAGTAGAGTGTTAAGACTTGGCACGATGACATTGGGATGAATGATTGCTTCTGAACCAAATGCCAAAGAGAAAGGGGTATCACCAATAGTTCACCGTTTGGTGGTGCAATACGGCCATAGATATCCGGGGAGCTCGTCTGGCCATTTTCCCTCATTGTCGAAGAGGGACTTCTTGAGGCAGTCGAGGGTCGTCTTGTTGGATGCTTCGGCCTACCCATTGCCTTGAGGATATCTTAGTGTGGACATGTGCTACTTGATGCCATACTTTTGGAAGAACTTCACCAAATCTTTGCCCATAAATTGTGAGTCGTTGTCGGTGACGATGGATTGATGGATGCCAAATCAACAAATAATGTTCCTCCATATAAAGCGCTTTATGTACGCCTGAGTCGTGCTCGTCATAGGCTATACTTCTACCCATTTTGTGAAGTAATCGGTTACCACGATAATTATGCCCCTGCCCCCAGTAGCGGGCGGCATTGGCTTTACCAAGTCAATTGCCCATTGCATAAACGGCTAATGAATCATTTGTGGGTGTAGCTCACTGGCAGGCAGTTCTAGTACCGGCTTGTAGCGTTGGCAGCGATCGTAATTTTGTACTAACTCCTTAGCGTCTTGATGCATGGTAGACCAGTAGTAGCCTGCATCAAACTTCTCTGAAGTGATTTCCAAAAACGCCTTCGTGGATTAAGCTTAGAACCTTTAGGTCGTCGGAAGACACTAGGCAGCAGAGATATGGTCCAGTGTAGGATTTTCGGACGAGAATGTCGTTCCACATGTAGTAGCGTGTTGCCATTATTTGGAGCTTTCTAGACTCCAACCTTTCTGTGGGGAGTGTGGCATTGACCAAGTAGTATATAATAAAACTTTGCTAGTTTGGAGTTGTACTAACTTGTGACACTTAGGATGTTGGCTCTGCCTCTATGCTTGGCTTGTCTAGATACTCCACCGGGACAGAGCATTTGAGTTGGTGGTCGAGGACGGAGCCTAGGCCAGCTAGCGCGTCTGCATGGGCATTGTCTGCGTACCTTCTCTAGGTATTACGCCATCCTTGGATGTTTTGCCGTGTACTCGCCAGTAGTCTGGCTGGTGATTAGCTGGGAATCGGAATGATTTGCAAGCTTTTTCACCGCCAAGTCTTTTGCCATTCGGAGGCCTGCTAGTAGGGCCTCGTACTTCACTTCGTTGTTGGATGCTTTAAAGCCTAGAGTGATCGCCTGCTCGAGCATCAAATCGTCCAAGGTGACAAGGAACATGCCTACTCTCGAGCCTTTGTAGTCGGATGCATCATCGACATGCAAATGCTAGAAGTCTCCATTGGGTGGAGCAAGCGTGGCTAAGGTGTGCTTGGCTGCTTCCGGGGCGTCATTGGGCCTCGTTGTTGCGTCGCCTAGGCTAGGCATGAACTCTACTACGAAGTCTGCCAAGGCTTGGGCCTTTATCGTCGCACAGGGTCGGGAAACTAAGCCTTATTGGCCAAGTTCTAACGTCCATTTCATCACTCGTTGAGAAGCGTCTGGACTATGTAGGATTTATCGTAAAGGATACTGAGTCATGACGATGACTGAGTAAGCTTTAAAATATGGTCTGAGCTTCCGAGCCGCAATAACTAGCACCAAAATTAATTTCTCGATCTTTGGATATTTAGTTTCCTCATTGAAAAGAGCTTTAGAAGTGTAGAATACCGGCATTTGGGCTCCCAACTCTTCTCGTATGAGGGCAGAGCTTACTACTACTTCTAAGACTGCCAAGTAGAAGTATAAGTCCTCCGCTGCTTTTGGCTTAGATAGTAAGGGAGGTGATGTGAGAGACTTTTTCAAGTTTTGGAAAGCTCTTTCGCACTCTTCATCCCATTTATCTCGTTGTGCCCTCTTAATGGCCTTGAAAAAGGCTTGCATTTATCGGTGGATTGCGAGAGAAAGTAGTTGAAGGCGGCTGCTCGTCTGGTCAAGCTTTGGATCTCCTTCAAGGTAGTTAATGATTTCATCTTTAGGATTGCTCGGATTTGCTTGGGATGTACTTTGATTCCTTATTGGGCTACTAGGTACCCTAAGAATTTGCCTGAAGATACCCCAAATGTGCATTTGGCGAGATTAAGCTTCATTTTGTACTTTCTAACGATATGGTCTGATCGCTGCTTGCCTTTCACCATGATGTCATCGATATAGACCTCCATGGTTTCTCCAACTTTCTTCTTGAACATCATGTTTACTAACCTTTAGTAAGTGGCTCCGCGTTCTTGAGGCCAAAGGGCATGACCTTGTAGCAGTATGTGCCTCACTCGATCACAAATGGGTTTTCTCCTTGTCAGGCTCATATATGGCTATTTTGTTGTAGCCGGAATAGGGATCCAAGGAACTAAGTAGTGGATTCCCAGAAGTTGAATCTACTAATTGATCGCTTCGGGGAAGTGGATAAGGATCATTTGGGCATGATTTGTTGAGGCCGGTGTAGTCTACGTAAACTCTCTACTTGCCCTTCTATTTCTTCTTCACCAGCACGACGTTGGCGAGCCATGCTGAGTGCTCTACCTTTTCTATGAATCTGGCCTCTAGTAGTTTGTCAATTTCCACTTCAATGATCTCCACTCACTTAGGTGTGAAATATCTTCTCTTTTGGATAACCGGTTTGGCAGCGGGGTCGACGTGCAGCTTGTGGCAAGCTATCTCGGTGTCGATGTTGGGCATGTCAGAAGGTGACCACGCAAAGACGTCACGATTTTCCCTAAGGAAATCCGTGAATTCTTTTTTCTTTACCAGGCTCAGATGTAAGCCAATTCTTGCCAACTTTTTTGGCTGCTGGGGATTAAGAGTGATGTCATCAGCTTCCTCTTCGTGTTTCCATCCTATTTCGTCTACTAACACTTTGGTTTGGACACCATCTTCTTGATCTGCTTGTTGTAATTGCTATTGGGTAGCTTCGTTATCCTTTTAGACCTCGATAGCCTCTACGAGGGTAAAGGTTTCCTTCTTTGATTCCTTCAATACTTGCATAATGCATCATCGAGATGCGGCCTGGTCAGACTTGATTTCTCCGACTCCTCCTCCAAGGATGTGAAATCAGATTTTTTGATACTTGACGGAAGTAACAACATCCAGCTTTATTAGCCAAGGTCTCCTTAGAATCCTATTGTAGGGAGACAGGTCGCTTACTATTGTGAGCGTCTGCTTCGAGACAACTGGCGGTGTTTTCACTTCAAGTGTGATGCGACCGATAACAGTCAAGGTGTGACCGTTGAATCCGGTGAGTACCTCTGCTTGGCATATAATTATGCTTTCCAGGCCCGTTGGTGGCCCCCAAGTGCTCAGATTCGACGAAGATGCTGTTAATCTGGATCCTCTTGTTGACCTTGCCTTCCTTCACGAGCTTCTTTAAGTAATTCTTCCAAGTGTAGCAGTCAATGATTATGTGACCAAGACGTCGTGGAATGCACAGTACTTGGAGTGGTCCAATTTGGAACTATCTCCCTTTGATTGTTTTGGCATCTTGAACCATGGTTCATTCTTGATGTCGCGAAGGATTTGGTGAATCAGGATCGAGAACTTATAGTAGTTCTTGGGCATCGGGCCTCCTTTAATCGAAGATCGGTTCCTACGCTTGGCCCCCTGCATGCTCTTATTGTTGTATTGATTTCCTTCCTCCTTCTTTTGAGCCACTGTCAATTCCTTTCTAGGCTGCTCAGATGCCTTGTCTGCTCATCTAGCCTCGTCCCAGAAGGCATACTTCTTTGCCAGTGCAAAAGAGTCTGCCATAATTAAGTCTTCCTTCATGATCAATTCTCCAAACAGTGGGTTGTCTGTTCGAAGTCCATTTTGGAAGGCTGCACTTGCTATCAAGTCATCGCATCCAACTGCCTTCACTTTTTCTACTTTGAACCTCTTCATGTAGTCGCGGAGTGACTTCTTTGGATTCTTCTTCACATTGAACAAATGATCGGACTTTTTCTTAATCTAGTGGTCAAATGAGTATTCTTTGGTGAAAACCAAGGAAAGATCATCAAAGCTCTGGATAGATCGTGGCGGTAGGGTGTGAAACCAATCTTCCCTCTCACTTTGCAAAGTGGTGGTGAATATCTTGCACATAAGGGCATCGTTGTTCCAATAAAGAATCATCGTGCTTCGATAGTGCTTTAAGTACCTCTCCTGATCTCCATCTTCTTTGAAAGATGTGAAATATGGCATGCTAAACTTACATGGAGGCTCTGCCTGCTCGATCTCATCCGTGAAAGGTGACTTGCTCATTATAGTCATGTACGGTCGTAGTGCCTCATCAACGACCTTGTTGCGTTAGAAATCATGCAATCGATTGTTTAATAGTCTTTCTACCTCTTCCTGAATCTACCTTTGTTGGGCTAGCGGAGCTCTCGGTTGCCTCTGGTCTTGACCTGTTGGTCTAGGCTGCTCTTTCATGTGCTCAGCTCGCCTACATCACCGCTGCGGTGTGTGTGGTACTTCGATATGAGGTGGATGATGCTCCTTGCGGGCCTAGCCGTGAATGAACACTTTGCCTAGAAGGTTGCTCATGTTGATCATCGAAGTGTGGTCCCAACCGTGAGTGTATGCTTGTCCGTGGACCTAATCGAGAGTGCACGTTTTTCCGTGCGCTAAGATGGGAGTATACGCTATCTCGGGGGCCCATCCGAGAATGAACATTACCAGAACGCTTGGTTCGTGGCTAGTAGAGTAGGTGCTTGCCGAGATGCTATTGGAGAGGTTCTTCGTCTGCCATTGTCCTACTTCGGGACACCTCGTCTGGGGCACGCTGCATCTCGGTGCGCTACAAGAGCTAATCCACCAAGGTTGTTTGCTGTGTGAGGGCGCTTGTCAACTCTATGACTTGTCGAGAAAAGCGTTGTTCTCCGTTTGGATTATAAGAGCTTGGACAGAATATGTCTTCTTGAGTAGTGGAAGTGTGGTAGACTCTGGGCACGAGATTTAAGTTGGGAAATGTCAAATCCGTCGAGAAATGGGGTGAAAATGCCTCGGGTTCAATTGTCGGCCTAAAAATTTGAAGCCGGGACGATTGAATTGGTCTTTGACCTGTTTGGGCTGCTTGGGACACCACAGAAGTGGGTTGCAACGCAGGCAGGTACTAGGCTTGGGCTCGGCTCGGTAGATCCTGAGTTTGGGCCCGTGAAGCTTGAAATGGCGATGAGCGCTAGGTTGGTGGCCTTGGGCAGCGCGTTGTACTCTAAATTGGGTTGCTGGGGCAGAGGCTGGGCTGCCCTTGGCGCCTGGGCATACTGCTCCCCGTGAGGCGTTGGCCTTCCAAAGATGACCATGGTGGTTGCTGCCGTGATGGCTACTACGGTGGTGCCCTGCGATGATGGTGCCGCTCCACATGTTGTCGCCTTTAGCCTCATGGATCGCCATGATCCCATTTCTTGAACGTTGGAATTTCCGTTCGTCAAGGTTTCCGAATCTCTTGTCATTGTACTTCTTTTTTACGTTTTATCTAAGAATTTTTATTTATAAAAATTCCAAGAGTAAGAAAGTACGAAAAATCTACAAATGAACAAGAAAACGAAAAACCTTGAATGTGAGAGTCTTCTACGAGTGTGTGACTCAAACTCTCAATGAAAGCACCAATTTGTGGATGAAATTTCCTCCTTCTTCTTCTTGGACAAAAATGCACGTACAAAACAATTAACACCTTAGGTCAAGGTCGAGAGCCTAACGCGCCCACGATGAATTTGGGGGGGGGGGGCTTTAGCCAAAGAACCTCCGATACCAAAGTTAGAATTTGAGGGAAAAGTTTTTAGAGAAATTTGGAGAATTTTGCAAGAGAGTTGGAATTAGATTTTTGGGAGAAATTGGAGCTATTTATAGGGGTGTGGCCGGCCCCCTATTTGGAGAAAAAGGGTATGGCCACTTATGGTGGTTTTTGGGTGTAATTGCAAGATATTATGTCCAAATAATATCTTGCAATCAATTAGGGAATTAATTAGAAAATTAATCAATTAATTTAGGTAATTAATCCTAATTTGAATGAATAATTCAGGGTTACCTTGTGGGGAGGATTTGATGAGGATGGATGAAATATGTTTTGAATAAATACCTATTTTGATCACTTTTAACCTTGATTGAGTCGTGAGGGTAATTTTGATCACTTTTGTCCAATGCTTGTGCGTGGGAGTTTCGGTGTGCCTTGAGGGTAATTTTGTCTTTTTACCCAAGAATCCACGTGTCGCCTCCATATTTTTCTTGATTATTTTTTGGCTCCACATCTGGTAAGCATTTTTTTTTTGGTTAAGGTAAAAGTATTAATGGAAATTCATACTAATGCCATGAATTTCGTTGTCTATAGGGATATTGTGTGTGAATAGCGATTGGTGGAGAATGATTGAGAAGGTATTTTCTTTGTTTTATTTTTTTAAAATATACAATTAATTAAATTATGTTGAACTTATGTTGTACGTGTTCTAAAAAATGCCCTAGGCGCTGGGCAGGCACCATCCGAGGCGTTTTCTTGCAAATCAGCTTGAAAAATCGGCCAAGCTCTAAGCGGCCTAGGCGGTTGGGCGGCTGGGCTGAGTTGGGCGGTTTTTTTTTTTTTTTTTTTTTCTATTCTAAGTTTCTAACTTCTAATTCAGCAGAGTTTCAAATTCTATCACATGCCCTGCAACTACCCTAATTTCAGAAACCAAGGACTTCATCATTCGTCCACTTCATCTCTTCTTCCTCATCTGCATTGCACTCACCTGCGCAACTTTAAGAGGTTTTCTGGGCCATCGTCATCAATCGTCTCTCCCAGTCCTAGTTTCCACGGTCTCCACTCCAGTCTAGACTCTTCATTCTCCACATGCTCTTGCATTGTATCTCGATTCTCCAATCTCCATAGCTTGGCTGCGACTTGCGAGCCTACGACTTCGAGGAGCTCGTCGATTATGAAGAAAGGAGAAGCCCCCTGACTCTGCAATCTGCACTCTGCAGCTAAAGTCAACAGCGAAGGCTATGAAGCCCTCAAAAAGTGAGTTTTTGTTCTACAAATTTGTAAATGTTGAATTTGTTAAGGTATTGGAAAAATTACAGAGTTTTTGATTTGAAACCAATTGGATTGAGGGGAATCTGACAATTTGTTATTTGTCTACTGATAATTCTGGTAGTATTTTTGTGCTAGTTAGTATGAACTAGATCATATTGGTTGTTTGCTAGATCCAGATGCACATCTTAGCCTAATTGTCTATCAATTATATATAGATGCATATATCATATGACAGCGAGGACCCAAACTGCATATAAACAAGAACATCGTCTGTCACAATTTCCTGGCATTTGCCGAACTTTGATTATTTAGCAATGAGTGGCACCTAAAACTGCATGATCACGAATGCTACTTAATGTGTTTGGTATCTGTAAAAGAAATGAGAAGTTGGTCATTTTATTTTATTTTGAAAAGAAATCTTGTTTTGGATATAAAGATTGGAGTTTCACTTTTCTTAATTCATGTACTTGTGAGCTTGTCTTTTCACATCTGGATGCACATAAAAATTTCAATTAATTAGATTTATTCTACAGGAGCAATTACCTAATGATCTGGAGCGAGTCAATAATCTATTTCAAAAAGCACTGGAAGGTGGAATGAATATAGTATACGGGTATAATTGCTAGCTGCTAATTTCAGTTCTTGGTTCTCTCTTCCCAAATTAAGAGTCGGACATCCTTTTTACTTATAATTTTCTTAGGACAAGGCAATAAACCTTCCTTCTTTTGTTTATAGCACAGATCAATCAGTCGAGAAGAAATTTGTTTATCAATTTTGTCCGAGAAATACATTGCCATTGTTTTGGTTTACCAATATAAATTGAGGTTCAAATTTCTCGCTTACCCTTCTTTCTTTCTTCCCCCTTAATTGAGAACTGTCCTTTACTGCTTGCATTAATATATGACATACATGATCAATTGTAAATACTGTGCTAATGGTAAATATTTTTGTTAAAATTGTGTCACAGTAGGTCTCGTCTGGACGATGTTTTTGTCTCAGACTTTTGTGGAAGCAACTCTGGGATTCCATATGACTTGTTTAATTTAAGTCCCACCTTTTTGTATTTTGCAAGTTAGCATATTTTAATTGCCAACAATGAGTTTTGGGATTGATTAAATGGTTTTAGTTTAATCTTTCTACTGCCAATGATTTAAAATTTTAGTCCAGTAAAATATGCAGAAGCAGTTAAAACAAGATTCTGCCTTTTGACAAGCTGACCAAAATAGAAAAATAAAACAATATCATATGTTGGACTCAGATTATCACTTAGCTCGTTGTCTGCCAGTGATTAAAATTTATCCTATCAAAGTGTGTTTTTGCTTATTTTGACAACCTGACCAAGACAGAAAAACAAAACAATCTGAGTTGGCTTATAAGTTAAAATACTGTGATAGTTTTTTGGTGGGAGATTAAGACCTAAAAGTTTGTAATGTTTATTTTATATGAATTTTAGGATTGTTTCTTCTCTTGTGTGATGACTAGTACTTCATCTTCTGGAGCATCTACTGCAATGTTGTCCTCCTCCCAATATGAAAATGTGTTGAAGCGTAGCTCAGAAGATGTGGGATGGGAATATGGGATCTTGGCAAATCCTACAAACTCAGATAAGGTGAAATGTAAGTTATGTAACAAAATCATTAGTGGTGGAGTACATAGATTAAAACAACATGTAGCCAACATAAGAGGAAATGTAGCAGCATGCACAAAGTCTTCGGATGAAGATAAAGCCAAATGTCGAGCCCATTAGAAGAAGCAAAAAATAAGAAGAAACAAAGGGATAAGCACATTGTGGAAGTGAGGGAAGAGGTGCAACTTCAACAAATTCAAGAAGAAGAAGAAGACATTGAAGTGATTGGTCAAGGAAAAGGCCTCGCACTCTTGGACCTATGGATAGGTTTGCATCCTCCATCAATCCCGATTCTTCAAATGAGGGAAATAAGAAGACTCGGCAACACAACATCCATGATGCAATTTGGAAGGAAAGAGCACATCAAATGGATCAATATGTGGCTCGATGGGTGTATGAAGCCGGTATTCCTTTCCATGCTATTGATAATAATAGCTTCAAGCGTGTGATGGAAGCGGTTGGTCAATTTGGCCCGGGTTACCTACCTCCAAGCCAATACGAATTAAGGGAGCCATTATTGAAAGAAGAGGTAGAAAGAGTAAAAATGTCACTCAAGAAACATGAAAAAGAGTAGGCTTTGAATGGTTGCTCAATAATGACCAATGCTTGGAGTGACCGAAAAAGAAGAAGCATAATGAATTAATGTGTCAATTGCAAGGAAGGCACCATATTTCTTTCTTCTAAGGAATGCTCTAGTGAAGAACACACTGGGGAATATATCTTTGAATATGTTGACAAGTGTGTTGAAGAAATTGGGCCTCAAAATATGATTCAAGTAGTAATCGATAATGCTTCTAACAATATGGCGGTGGGAAACATGATGAAGAAAAAGAGGCCGAATATGTTTTAGACATCATGTGCCACTCATACTTTGAATTTCATGCTTCAAGGGATTGGTAATCTCCCTAGGTTCAAAGGAGTTATTGACAAGGCAAAGGCTTTCACTATCTTCATTTATGCACATCATAAAATTTTGGCATTGATGAGGAAGCATACCAAGAAAAGAGACATAATAAGGCCTGGAGTCACTAGATTTGCAACTTCTTTCCTCACATTGCAAAGCTTGATGGATAAGAAAAAAGACTTGAAGGTTATGGTTGCTAGTGATGAATGGGAACAATGCAAACATGTCAAGACTACAAAGGGGAAAGCGGCATATGTTACCGTAGTGAATACACATTTTTGGAGTGGGGTCTCACTTTGCTTGAAAGTGTTTGAACCTTTATTCAAGCTACTTCGATTAGCACCTAGCATTTTTTAGAACCTTGACGTTGTTATGTTATGTTGTGTTGTGAAATTATATTTATATTATGTTGTTAAATTTGTACGTGAAATTTTATTTTTTTTAGTAAAACTTAGTTTCCCATTCGAGGATTAGTTGGATTTTGGGCATGGATGCGAAGGGGTTTATGGATGAATAGGGATAGTGATAAAGCCAGAAGGTATCTTACGTTTCTTTCCATGAAACCGAATGACAAAAAAAAAGAGTTTTTAAGGTTTGTATCGTATGTAAAGTTTCCCGATGGGAATGCTTCTAATATCGCGCGTTGCGTGAATGTTGACAGGGGTAAATTTGCTAGACTAAATAGCCATGACTTCCATGTGGTTATGCAACGCCTATTTGTGGGTATTCGACAGCTATTGCCGGAAGATGTTGTGAAGCCAATCATGTTATTGTCTAGACTTTTTCCCAACTGACGACAAGAACGTTGTGAAAGTTGGACATTAATCAGTTGTGCCATGACATTGTCCAAGTCTTACGTAAGTTTCAGATGATATTTCCTCTAGCTTTCTTCACAAGTATGATCCACGTGATGGTTCACTTGCCCGAAGAGGCATTGCTTGTTGGTCTTGTCAACTATTGTTGGATGTATCCAATAGAAAGGTATATAATCCTCATCATTTTTTTATTCATCATTAACCCATGCTTACTAATTTGTATCGTTTCGTTTTATTTTGGCAAGCTTCTCGGGGAGCTGAAAAAAAAGTGTACGCAGCAGGGCAAAACCCAAAGGATCAATTATAGAGGCTTGGGTTCAATATGAGTCACTTACATTTTGTGGAATGTATTTAAAAGATGTGGAGATGACTTTCAATCATCCTCAGTGCAATAATGACAGGGGTGTGAGAAAGGAGAAACTTTCTATTTTTGCCTAATGTGCACGACCTTTTGGAGATCCTGTACAAGGCGAGTCATTTTGTAAAAAATGACATGGAGGTAGTGCATTGGTTCGTACTGAACAACTGTGATGAGATAATGGCATACTTAGATGAGCATGTAGAGATAACGAAGCAAACATCCATCACATTTGTATGCCAAGAAACACTGAGAATTGTGTCCACAGTGATTTCTCAAATATGTAAGTTATAAGTGTTTTGTATTTGACATATATTTGTAGTATTTAATTTTCTCAAACTAATAGTGTATGTTTTTTTTATAATGTTAGGTGAATAAATTGAAAGCATCGAACTCCCCCACTTACAGTGAAGAGTTATATAACTTGGCATTCGGCCCGATTCACGCTAAATTGTTCTCGGGTTGCTATGTTAACGGCGTCAAGTTTTTGGGGGCTGCACGAAATGACAAGTTATGTACGCAAAACAGCAGTGTCTATGTCCCAAGTGGAGGCGAAAGTACGGACATCAATTTCTATGGCAAACTAACAACTATCATGCAATTGCTTTACAAAGATCGATGCCAAGTGATCATGTTTAAGTGTTGATGATTTGATACAAACCCAAATAGGCAGAGAAGTGTTAAAATCGACCATGGCTTACTATCTGTGAACACTAACAGAACTTGGTACAATGGCGACCCCTACATTTTGGCAAACATGGCAAAACAGATTGTGTATCTAAATGACCCCCAAAGCCGAGAGAGGTTGGAAAGTTGTTCAAAAGATGGATCAGAGGAACGTGTATGCTATACCAGAACAAGGCCCTATTGACGACGACGTCGACAACGTCGCTGACCAACGTTTAGAATCTTCAATAGAAAATGATGCGGAAACACTTCGAGATACAAATTTTATCCAATAACCATTTCAGATATAAAGAGTGGGTTCAATCGAAATACTGATTCAGTCAATTCCAATTGACCTCGGTAATATTCCACGATACAATGGTGCAATGGGCTCGAACAAAGACGGTGACGTACCTATCGAGAAGGAGGATTGGGAGAACGAAACTGACGATAGCGACAATAACGAAAGTTATTATAGTTCGAATGATGAATAATGCAATTTATTTGTGACTTGCTATGTAAAACATATTAAATGAATTTTTTTTGTAATTTAATTATCTTATGTTATAAATAAATTGTTTTTATTTGAATAAATATAAATTTAAAAAAATTTACCCGGGTAAATTAAATTTTCAGCTTATTACATGATGAACATAATATTATTTGTCGCTCTAATGGTATTTGCGCAACGATTAATTACTCTTCATCGCTTAATGAGCTGAAATTTTGACTTTTTGGGCAGGCATGAAAATAATTTCGTGAAAATTTGAATTTTTTGAACAACAAATATCTTATGTTCGTCGCGCAATAACCTCGGGATTAAACTGAAATCACAAACACTTTCCCCTCACCTCTTCCTCTCTGTAAACTCTCCCTCCGATAGCCATCTCCCTCAGCTCTCCCTCGCACTCTCTCTTCCTCCTCCGACAGCCATCTCCCTTTGAGGTAATTTTCAATGTACTTAACTCTAGTAAATTTAGGAATTAGGGTTCTAGAATAAGGGTTCTAATGTCCTGTGTTTTTTATAATTAATTGATTTCTGGTTGCTCGACGTCTAATGCTTTGAATAATTGCTTTGAATTAGGGTTCTAATCTGCTTTAGGTTCTAATCTGACCAGGAAGAATGGGTTTTAAAATTCACATCTATAACGCACATGCAAACATAAAGTGAAGTTTAAAACTTCAATTTAGAAAAAAATTAAAAATCCTAATTTCAAGTCATAAAACCCTAACTTCAGAAAACCCTCAATTCAAAATTCCAAACAATAACATAGATATTAGAAAGATACACAGAATAATTACCTTTGATGCTCGCTGCTTCTACCTCCTGGGTGTCACCCCTCAAGATTTTCAGAAGGTCAACACCTTTAACTATCTCTTTTTCTCTCTATATATGTGTATATATGTATGTATACTTGTATATGATTAAATTTATGATCTTGTGACTCGGGTCATTGAGATCTAAGTTCAAGTTGCTGCATTTTTGTATATTTTTGTAAATCACTATTGGTTTCTTATATTGCGTGAGATGCAGATTGCAATAATGCAATATCTGCATGCACATTTGTCAGTTTTTCTTGTTCTCTTTCATTCGGTTAGTGTTAGAGCTTGTGTTGTCATGCAAATGTTAAATTTTTCAATTTCCGGGGAAAAGGAAAATGCTAAGATGTGCTAAATAGCTTTGAGGTAGTGAAATATTTTCTCAAGTTTGCAATTGAGGAAGAAACAATACAGTATGCATTTAGTAACGTATAGACGGCCCCGAAAGTAATCATTTAAGACCTCTACAATAGGTGTAGTAGGTCTCCTTCATCAATGAACGAGCTTCGTTTATAATATCCATGACTTGTTATAGTAGAGGTCCTCTGTTTCATTTTTTTATTAATCTCCCTCTATGCCTTCGAGTAATAGAGGCTATTTTTAGGTTCAGATCCTAGTAGGAAAAATAGGAAATCTACTTCAAATTCGATTTAATATTCCTAGTAACTTGATTTCTCTTAAGTGGTGTTTTAATTAGGAATTATGTTGTCATTTAGTAATAGTCGTTTACTGTGATATATTGGGCTAGCAACTTGTGTTTGTAGTTCTTATGGTTGCTGGCTAGGCTCTCTAAATACTCGAACTAGTGAACACAAGTTGCTAGCCCAATATAGCACATTAAACGACTATTACTAAATGCCAACACAATTCCTAATTAAAACACCACTTAAAAGAAATCAAGTTACTAGGAATATGAAACGACAACACAATACTATCATAATTTTGTGGTTGCATAATTTTGTGGTTGCCAATATTTGTTTATAGTACTTTATGTCAAAGTATCAAACTTGTTTACATTATCGTGGTATTTAATTGTAAGTCACATAGGTGTGAATCTGACACGAGTGGAACTACATAGGTATAGGTGCCTAACTAATGATGAAGTCGTACACTCCTACCCTCCTACCAATGCTATATGTGCTTGTTTCCCCTCAATTAGGAGTAGGATTTACATAGAACTGGTTTGTCGCCACTGTGACATTTTGATATATTCACTTTGAAAATGGAAAAGCATTTCAAATAGTTTATACATTTCCCCTCCTTTCAGGCTTCTCGAACTCAAAGAGACAATGGAGCCTTTAGCTTTAATCACACACAAACATATAACCTTGAGGCAATAAATAATATAGATAGCATTACCGTTAGGCAGTAAATAATATAGTTTGGGTGTTTTCTTGAACATTGATCTCTATTAAGAGAAATGATAGTGTGACTATCTCAAAAGTCAGAATTTTCATCTAACTTCTCATGACACAATAATATAAATTTAGCGTTAAAGTATAGGATGATGAATAGTCTATAATTTTTTTTTTTTTTTGAAAAGGTCCTTAGCATTCCTCTTTTTCTGAAAGTGCAGTTTCTCCATGTATGAGAAACAAAGACATAGTTTCTTTTTTATTATTTTTTTTAATCTCAGTTGAAAGGAGGGGAACTCATATGAATTTGAGAAAAACTAGTGAAGGATATGTTTGGAGGCCTACATAAAGCAGCTACTGCCCAAGCCAATTAGCTATAAGGATCGTATCTATTTTTGTTTTCTTTTTGCTTAATTGAATGGGGAAATGCATATAGGTAAGTGGACTGGTTTTTTGTTTCTCCTTTAATGAAATGCATATAGGTCAAGATGCTTTTATGGTTTAATTGTCGATTTTATGCTTGATTTTAGATTTTGGGATTAATTTAGTTAATGTTTAACGGTATATATATGGTTCAAATGCTTGATTTAGTTATGCGTGGGGTTGGTGTGAGTGATATGCCACATAATTAGGCATGTGATGGGATTTATGTATACTTAATGAAATTTTTTTCTTCTAATTGTGCAGATGTCATACCTTATTAGAAGTCGTAAGGCAGTGACAATTGCACCCCGCTCGATTCCCCCGCCTCCTACATCAGCTGCCACTGCTCCAGCAAAAATAAACCACAGGCTGGTTGATCTGGTTGGTCCCTGGGTCTCCCAGGCGCCGGCGTCATCATCATCATCAGTGGCGCTACCTGTTAGCGCCAGGCATGGTCACCGCCCCTCCCCCCCCCCCCGCATGCCCGACACAACATCGGTATCCACTGATGATGCCTCAGGGTCACAATAAGGTAAAGTTAAATAACGCTTCACACGTTGATAATTGTTTTTTTTTCTATAGTGCCTTGGTGATTTCTCCATATAGATTGTTCTACGTTGTATTAGATTGCCTAATGATGCTAGGAGGGTGGTCATTAGTTATTTGTAGGGGACAACATGTCTCTGAAGATGTTTGTTCAATTTTTCTGCTTAATTCCGAGTTTACTAGTTTAATTTTGTTCAAAATTTGAGCTAGAGCTGCTTTAAGTTCGATCTTTAGTTAGTTAGTTAGGTAAGTAGAAGGAAAATGTGTAAAGCTGATAATTTAGTTTTCTCTGCATGTCCTTTATATAAAGGATTCTCATCTGAATGATCATGGTAGGCGTTAGGCCGTTAGTCTTCAAGTGTTGAAGCAATTCATAATAGCATTTCAATTTGCTGCTTAAATTCTCAAGTTCTACTATGTAATATTTCACTTGCCATCCATTACTGAAGTATTCAACTGTTGTGATTGTTGTTGTCTATCATATATTATTCATTACAATGTCCAGGGTTTGGGAATTGTTATAACTTTAGGGGAGGTTCTGCCGAAACTTCAGTTTACTTTGTTGTGTTTGTTTGACTGTTTTTTATTTTTTGCAGCAAAGAAAAATACTCGAGGACCTTGTCACCAGTTGAAGACGGCGAAGGTCACCCGGGTGACTAACGGACGTATCATGATCGGATACAATGACTGGTATCGGGCTGCACCAACGGCAGAGTAGCATAGCACATTAGCCCACGACATTGGTCACGTCATTCGGACCTATTGCCCTATGCAATGGAAGTCTTGGAAGGCGATGCCAGATGAGGTGAGGACGAAAGTGTGCTCATATTTGTCAGTAAGTGTCCTGCCTTTTTATTGCTTTTCCTTTAAATTTTATATATTTATATTACTTAATGTGTGTAATTAATTTGTTACATTGCAGATGAACTACAATTTCGACGACATCAACGACAATATGTTGGCATACGTTAACAGGCTCTTTGCTGAACGGTACAAGCAGTGGAAGAGCGACATGCACCAATATTTTGAGACATTTGATGATCCGCATGTCGCTCTTGAGGGGTTTGTTGGAAATTTGAGTAGTTTGAGTAGAAATTTCTTTGTCCCACATTGGCCATTCCCAAAAGATTTTATCACTTTATAAGGCTTTGTCCTTTATAGAAAGTGATTGGAGTAATAGGCCTGGAGACTAAAATTGGGCTCACCTTTGGGGTTGGGCTTTGGGGTGTACTAATTAATTGGTAATTAATATATATAATTAATTATAATTAATATATATTTAATTATTTTCGAAATTAATTAATTATTTTTAATTTCGAATTTAAATTAATGAATTAATTATTTTTACCAACAGACTCATCTTTTCAGATGAAGTCTGAAGTGTGAAAACGCAGAAACAAAAACACCCTTTTCAGCAGATGTCTCCCAACAGATGCATCCCTTCCTCATACTTGTTGCAAACAGGTATAATCACATCATATATACATCCATCTGCATGGCATTTAGAACAGAGAAAAATCATAAATCTTCTCCTGCAATCATAAACATCCTTTCTGAGAGAACCACATTAATATTCGCCAGAAGTCAACTTTCCGGTGCTGGAATTTCTGACTTAGATCGTTGAATCCTGGTGAAGCAGACGTCCGTAGAACTACAAGCACTGAGTAGGGACGAAATTTCTGTTTTAAGGACATTGCGGTACGCAAGCCTCGATCTTCAAGTTGTCTGTTTTTATAATTCATATTCTAGTTTATATTCTGTTAATTCCTATTGTATTTATTGTTTATTAGCATATATATTTAAATCACAGATTGTTGACTTATATCCAACAGGGTTGCCCGAAAGAGTTTGAGGACTGGGAAGAAAATTGAGTGTGGCTCTGCAGTCATTTTCAGGAGCCTGGCTACGTGGTACGTTTTTTATATTAAGTCTAAAAGTATTATACGTTTCTTACTAATGTTTATTGATTTTTTTATATTTCATTTAAATTAGAACTAATACGTTTATTTTTTGTATAACAAAAAAAGGCGAAAGCCAACAAGATCAATCGGGGGAAGAAGACTCTTCTCCACCATTCGGGTTCAAGGACCTTCTCATATAGGATGAAGGCGCGGCGAAAGGTAATAATAAAGTTTTTCATATTCAATTTTTAGTATGGCAGTAATATTAATTTTTTTTTTCGTACTAACATTTTTCTTATCTTGTTCTATTCATGGTGGTTCAAAATTCTCGAAGATCGATGTCTTTGGAGACGTTTATGTTCGACCCGGGGATGAGTTGGCCGAGTCCCTTCATGTAAGTATTCTTCAATTGTAATTACTATCTTACGCATTCAAGTATCATGGTTATTATTTGAATGTTATTATTAATATTTCATGTTATATTACACAGTCAACGATGATGGAGAAGAGGCAGTTAGTTCTTCAGGAGTCTGCTTCCCAACTTCCCCCCAAGACTTCGATCGAGTATGTGGATCCCCCGAGGATGCGGGGTTTCAGATCGTTACAAAGACCTTGGATCAGACTTTCAGGAAGAGGCTGGGGACGTATTGTAGGGGGATAGGGAATGCCCGGCAGCGGGAACCTATAGCCTCTTCCTCATCGCAATCGAAAGGTGAGGTGACAGCTTTGACAGCAGAGGTGGCCGACCTTAGGACTGAGCTCGCCTCGTATAAGAGCCAAATGTCACTGATCGTACAAGCCCTCAGTCAATCCGGCATTCGTCTCATGGATTTTCATCCCCCGTCGATGTCCGATCCAACTAGCATGCCTAGAACTCTGCGCCTTCGACCTCTGAGCCCGTCCCCAACCCCGAGACTTTCTTGCCTTATGATTTCTAGCCGCCTACGAATGACGACCCCGTATATTACTCTGCATTATTTTCTTAATTGTTTACTCCCTTACTTTTTAAACATTTTCCTTATACATACATTTTATATTTATTTAAATAAATTATTTTTCTCTTCATTACATTTTTTAATTGAAATTTAATTTATTATTTTATTACAAAATTAAAAACAAAACAAAAAATAAATTAAATATTTTTTTTCTTTTTGCACGACGAATATATTCGTCTCGCCTAATTCCTGCGACTAACAAGATTTCGTCATGCAAGAACAACCTATCGTCCCGCAAAGTTTTTAGAGACGAATATTAGTCGTCCCATGTATGTATTATGGCATTTTGTCCGACGAATACATTTGTTCCTAAAAATTTTGTGCGACAAAGGCCAAATCGCCGCGCCCTGTTCTTTGTGACCAATGCTATTGTTCGTCGCACAAAGTCTTTCTTCACAATCTTTGCACGACGAAGTTTCCATCATGCAAATATTTGTAAGACAGAAATAGACCTTGTGCAACCAACTTGTGTTCGTCACGCTAATAGTTAAACGTAGTAGTGATGTGATTTCACCTGAATTTGCATCCACACGTATTACCCAATTATATTAACATTCTTGTCTACTAGTTAAGCTAACAAGTGGAAATTTTTTAACCCGAACTCAACTTGTTAAAATAATGAGTAGCACTTCTGACCCGTGTTTAAGAACTTTTCTTTCCCGAATGAAACTTGAAACTTCATTTTAGAGGGGCAATGCTGGACAATAATCAACAAGTTAAAAAACATTCAGCTCTAATCTTATAATCAGGCATACTATAGAAAATTATTCTCCTTTTCAAGATCCAAAAACCAATGATAGGGGTTCTTGGAATGAGTTTGAGATAGCTTAATAGGGGGACTGGGGGAGGAATGTAAAATTTTAAAATATACAGTACTCTTAACAGGTTAGACGGGTCACTAGCTAACGGTCCACTTGTTTCAACTCGAACCCACTAAGGATCAACCCGAACAGTAAATTTTTCATGTTGCGTTAACGTGCTTTGTACAATCTTTTTAGGTCTAATTAGACTTGCCAAACATGTCTCGATTGTAACCCAAACTTAGTAAACCAGTTGTGTGTGTTGTGTTTGTCTTAACCAGTTATGTTAATAGGTTGTGTCGTGCCAACCCATTAAACTAACTGGTAGAAAAATCTTAACCTAACCCAATCCATGTCATTTGTTAAGAACTTTTTTTTTGTGGAATGAAACTTGAAACTCCTTTCAAATGGGTAGCGCTCAACAACAATCAACGAGACCAAAATATTCCGTTGTTATCTTCTACATTATAGAAAAGTACTCCTCTATTCGGGATCCATGCTTTTAAAGGGTTAAAACAAGTACATGTGAGTGATAGTGAACTGTCACGTTAGTTTACAGATTGGTAGCGGGTTTACCCATTTCTATCCATGCCCATTAAAGCTCAACTCTAACACTTATCACTTTGGATCATGTTAACGAGTCGTGTACGATAACCTCACATAATAAATCAAAGACACTTTAGCTTTGCTTATAATTAATTGGCCTCTGCGAACAGAAGAGAAGCAGGTGGACTGTGCTGTTGACTTGGAGTCTAGTTGGCATTGCTGACTTGGACTGAGGATGATGTGTGTCTTTAGACCAGACTATTTCTCGACTCTCAACCCATCATATAGCGCACTGCTATTTCTCTTAATTAATTAGCACAAAAGCTATTATATCAGAAAGCAAGCCCCCCGTTCAAGCAGATCAGTAATATTGGAAGCTCTCACAGTGCATGTAAGTAATCAGCTTTAATAAATACGGAAGCTCTCTCCGTACACACAAGTAATAAAATTAAGATTAGAAAAAGAAAAAAAAATTAAGGTACATTCGGTAATTGTCTACCGATATGAAGAGAATAAAGGTACACTAACTCCTAAGTCCTAAATTGGCTGGTTTATAAATCAACGGTTGCAAGAGGTGCAGGGCGTTGTTTGGTTGCCCGTTTGAGTAGAGAAAAAAACAAGACGGGTTTGGAATTTGTTTTGAGCCAGTGAAGTCCAATTTCATCGCCCTTTCTCAATTGTCTCCTCTTGACGAATGCCGGATGCCAAACAAAAACGTAACTGTTGTCGCTCTGCTTGAAAACGTACTGATGACAGGTAGTGTGCGTATCTCCGTCAAGGAACGTAATTTCTGCGCCCTTTCTGTTCTCAAGGGCTTTGGTAAACTTGTCGTCCGCGTAAGGGAGGATATGTTTGTTCATCAAGTTTGCTGGCACGTAGAAGTGTGTGAGATCTCTAGCCGTCAGTTTCTTTTTGATTTCCCATGAATCCATAAAATTTAGATTGGCAATAACAAGTTCATCTCTTTTATTCCTCTTCATCTGCTCCTCCTTTGTTGTAATATTTTTATTAATGTTCGTCATGTTATTCTCATGACCGAGATCCCGAAAGCGATCACCAGTGGGAAAGAGTGGAAGCGTCGACACTAGTTTTTGACGTTTCGATGAACTATTAGTCGTCTCATCATGATCATGAGGGCTAGTATTAGGAGAGGGTTGGTCAGGTACTTGGTCCGCCTTTCGCTTCTTCTTGTTATCTTCATTATTTGTACTAAAACTTGTAGGCCAAGTCGGATCCCATAAAGCTAATACTGTAGAAACTTCATCATGCGATGATCGTCGTAGTTGTGGGCGTGGTTTTGAACGGCCAAGGGTTTGTCCTGTTGACAGCATAGTCCCTTCCATTATTCTAATTTGAATCTGCAAACTTGAGCTTGAAACTACGCGAGCACAAGAGGTGAGAGAGTAAGAAGAACAGTGAGAATTAATTGATTTGTGTATGTGTAGGAGTCGTATTTATAATAAGATGGAGAAGATGAATCCAAATCGGTAGTGGATCCCGACACAATGGGAATTTTCCTGTTGACATTCAACTTCTGAACGACTGAGGATTCTCGGCTTCCTTTTTTAGCCCCTTAAAATTCAGATTACCGGTTTCCTTTTTTCCGATTAAATTAACTCCTGCTTTAGTTGGGTATTATTTGTCTACCAGGGAACTGGCCGGCAGCTTACCCGTTTTGTTTTGTCTTATTATGTCGACCTATTTAAGGTATAAGTTTTCTTGTTTCTGTGGGTTAGGGTTTGTTTTGATTCAGTAGATTTCCTTGTCCTTGTAGCCTAAGTTTTATTTATTTTTTTTATTTTTTATTTTGTTTTATGTACTTGTATACATACCTCTTTATGGAGAAGAATAAAGTATAGCGAGGGAGGGGAAGAAGATGTTGGCGGCATCTACGCTGTAAACTTCATCACTTGCCACTTCGGTGATCTCGTCGCTAAAGTGTGAAAATCTTCTGAAAATAGGACTCCTAACCCTGAAACAACTAATTGGGTTCACAGAGATCACCCCTCAGAAAGTCAAGAACTCTCTCCTAATACAAATCCAGCAAAATCCCTTCTCTGCTGTCGACCAATCCGAGGGCAGCCCAAAACTCACTCATTATGTAGCACTGGTCGATAACATACTCCATCGATGGAGGTTTGCCAGAATCATGGCGCTCGTTTCATCGACAAAGATTGTGAATTAAGTAATTATTAATGATATGCTTAAGAATGGTAGACTGGCACTAAAACAAATAATTGGAGGAGAATCTCTAGTTAAGGATACTACTGTTGAAGAAAGCTTTCTTAAACTTGTGAAGGCTCGTTTGATTGAACGCTGCCCGACTCCTGAAGCAGCACTTGTTGAAGAAGTAAGTAAATAAACAAGAAGATGCTCCTGCAAAGAAGTGAGGTCCTAATAAGTCTGCTTAAAAGATGTTTGAAGTACCACAGACTGTATAACAACATGTTCTAGCAGCACAGCAGTACCTTCAGAAGCTATGAGATTTTCAAATTCTGACAGATATATAATTCTTCTAGTATGAGCACCGGGGACAAGAGCAAGCATGATCTTTGGATCAGTTGGACGAAGAAGAATTTGGTAATAATGATCAAGTGATTGTTCCTTGGTTTGTGCTAATTTTGAGGAATTCATTCGCTGTCTAAGGCTCAAGGCTTGCGTTGAGAATGTGAGAACACGGCAACGGGATAACGACCTGCTGCACTTGTCTTAAGAGCAATGCTTACTATAACCGCAGAGAAGAAAGTACAAACAGAAAATTTAGTTCCATTATCAATTAGTACCATCTACGAAGAGGTGATAAAGAGTGAAGTTGGTTGTAGTTTGACATGGGATCGTGTCAAAGCTGCCCTCAGCTGCTTGTGTGCTGGAGAAAGTGATGTGGATGATGAGTCGTACTTGAAAATTCTTGAGCAAGCTCAGAACAATGAGGTCAAGTCGATTGTTTAGGTTACATTGTCGACCACTTCAAGTCTTCAAGTCACGCACTTGAGACGGACAAGGTTTCAGATATGTTGAAAAGATGGGAACTCCTACGATTCTCTATGAGTACGTGCTTATGGAGAGATTAGTTTTCTTGTCGTGGAAGGTAGATAAGGCCATTGTTTGGAAACATGTTTTGGAAGAGATGTTCCAGGCCGTATTCCTGATCAACCCAGGAATCAAAGCAAAATGGGCATGCAATTTGATAGACGCTATTCTGCCTATAAAATGATACCATATACATATTAGAATGTGAGCATTCATTAAGCGATTGGCAATATGAATGAGAAGCTCGTGATTATTTAAAATGTTAGTCAAGGCTTTCCTTCTTCGGTTTAAATTTATATTCTGAAGACACCTCCTCACGTATTGAAGTAGCTTCCCGATCGAAAAGGAAAGAACATTCCAACAAAGAAAAAAAATTAGCAAAGGAAAGTAGATGGCTTGAAAGTTGAGGAAAAATATAATGTTCTGCACTAGAGAAGGGGGAGGGTTTAAATCTGGATGCAGTAGGTTCAATGAAGTGGAATGACCTAACCACCTAGACAATCCACCACTTCTAGTGAAACATGGAATTAATTAGTCCAAGCTCCCACTTCTAACAAGGAGGATGGCATTCGCCGTTTCCCAGTCAATTCAGGACAAGACATGAAGCACGTATTGAATAATAAAGGTAGTTTAAGTTACGTCGCGCAAAAAGGCTTTGCACGACGACAATAACCTGCGTTGCGCGAAACATATAAGGGTTTGCACGATGACGGCATAAGCTACGTCGCGCGACGCAAGTTATTGTCGTCGCGCAAAGTTTTTTTTATTTTTGACAATATATATTTTATTTAATTTTAATTAAATTATAAACAATAGTTAATAAACTAAGAAAAAGTATATAATTATAAAATTTATGAAAATGTACCTACAAGTTGTCCAAAAAAAAAAAAAAAAGAACTACAACAAATAGTCTTCTAGTTTGATGCATCAGGTTACTAGGTATCGGTTAGGCGAAGTGGCTAGAAGGTCAAAGGTGGAGCAGGACCAGGTCTACCGTGCTTCACAGACTTGTATGAGATTGAGAACACAAGAAGATAGTGGGTGATCATCTCAGCCATAAAGAAAAAATCATTAGGTCCAAACTTTCCCCATCCATGGAAGCATGTGACAAAGTAGAACAAAACTTAACGACGGAAAGAAAGAAATGCTTAATCCCGACACTAAAACACTATGTTGCAGCATTCATTTATCAGTAATCACTAGTACTCGTGATGATTAATACAACATTAATATGAAACTCTTGTTTATAAGATGCCCAAATACAAGCTTCTCTTCAAACAAGTTCATAAAAAAAATAAAAAAATAAAAAAAATTAAGTCTGAATCTGTCGAAGAGTAACTTCTAAACCCATAAACAGGATAAAAATGGATTTTTAAACAGCAGGGCCTCAAGATTCACAACTTAGGTTGCGGCCTGCCGCAGTCTCTTTCCTATATCTATTATGCCTTCTAAGGCACGTGGAGACTTCTACATTCCTACATTATTTTGATAATCCAACTTATTTCTGTAAGTGTAACAAAACAGAACAGGGAGGTAATCCAGAAAATTCCCATGTGTTATTATACAACAAAACCAAACATGCACTATAAAAATTAAAATTAAAAAATTAAAAAAAAATAAAAAATAAAAGAAGAAATATCAGGTCCCCATTTTCCAGAATACAAATCAGACACTTGAGATTAATCAAATTGCGACATGAATTAGATGCATAGTGTGTGCATGGAACATATGCTTGACCAAGGGAGGACAGGCACAAGACTAACATTGACATCATCTATTAATTTAAAAGAAGATGATACAAAACGATACAAACGAAAATAGAACTTACGTACCCAACCAAAAAAAAAAAAGAAGATCGTATAATGGAGTCAAATACAAAATTATTCGAAAACATGAGGTACCACAGTTTTGTAGAAAGAATGACTCGCTTGATAACACCCGCCCTTGTCTTTGCCTCTTGGTATCATTACCTACAAATGAGATTAGAAAACTATTAATTAATAAATAATAGATAAAGAAAGAGACACAAAGAAAATGATTACAACCAAAATTTGTGGTATTTCAATGGCTGATTAACATCACACTCACATCAAATCTTATAGCATAAGAAACAACCCCATTTCCTAAGAACAGCAAGTGGTTTCATTGAATTTCCTAATAAATACAATTTTCATAGCAAACCTTGGATTTACAAGTAATGAAGCAAATAACCCAATTTCCAAACGCATTCCAAAATGTCATAACTCTTTGAGACATTTCGTCAAACACTTGGTGGTCATACTGTGCTTACCCCAAATTACTTACAGCAAATTTGATAACCACTTTAAGTTCTCTCTCCCTCCTGCAAGAATAACAGAATGATGATCATATGGGTAAGAAGACTGTTGACAGAAACTATGTCCAAACAAATTTTGAGCATTGAGTACCCAAGCAGCACAAAGACCATGGTGTATCCAGGCAAAGTTCCAATCCATATTGTGGTCATATTTTTCAACCATTCATCACAAGTTACATGCAATATCACACATAACACATACATGAGTATATTGGAACAAGCCTTGGGATTTTTACCTTCCAGAAGAAGACGGGGACTTGGGTGCGTAGTTGACGGAATCGCGAGGAACTCACTAAGTTTGCAATCAAAGATGGTTTTGTTTCTGATTTCGAAAAGGTGGAATTGGGCTCAGGTATATAGAGGTAGAGGCGTTTGGAAATTTCTGAAAAGGAAAGGCAAAGAATCTACGAGAGAGAAATGAAATGGAGGAGAAAGGGAGTTAAGGTTTTGGAAATAGGGAGTTAAGATTTTGGGCGCCATGCCAAAATTTTTGCAGCCTTCCAAAATTTTAATTTCCCGGCTCCTCCAAATGTTTTTAATTAAGGTAAATTACATAAAACTACCTCAATTATTGGGCCAACCACAATTTCATACCCCATCTTTAAAACATTTCAATGTCATACCTTATCTTACAAACTTGTTGCAATGTCATACCTCCGTCAGTTTGTGTTGACCCTAAAAACTACCAAGCCTACGTGGCACGCAGGCCGAGTAATTAATAAGCTAACTACATCCTTCGGTTATGTGCGAGGCGTGCCAACTCGTCGACCGAGCTCGCCCGGGGGAGTAAAATGTGTTGATGTTGGGTTGAGCGCGCTGCTAACTTCTTGGTCTTGCGATTGTGGCCGAGGAAGGAACACGTCTCGGCCTTCGGGTTCTAGAGCCTAAAGACAAGGCTGCTAGTTCTACGAAGTTCAATATCAGATTCGACTTTCAATGTGCCGAACGTAGTAACCTGGTAACACCTCACTTCGCTTAGAAGGCTGATGAGATGACCTCTACCAACAAGGACTCGAAAATCCTTGTTGACCGAGACTGGGATAGGTAATTAGTCAGTCAAGAAGAAGTGTTGTTTATCCAAACTGAAGATGTCGCCCATTGCCTTCACAGTGCTGCTTATCCAAACTGAAGATGTGTCGGCGGGAAAAAGAAAATAAAAATCTCAAGGTTGTTGAGAGGTTTCGCGTAGAGCGAGAGTTTGCGCAGGGCAGTTTGTGTGTTGAATTGGAAAGCTTTCTCTTTGCCACTGCCTTTGTATTTATAGGTTTCAATTCTTACTTGGCACGGCTTGGTAACTTTGTAGAGTTCAATCGGGATTATACCACCTTCTCCACATAATATGTGACATCAAAATCCCAAATCCCTGATGTAGACCACATGCATTTGTGATAATGGCCCCAAGAAACAATTCTAATATTTGATGGTATCGTACCATGCATATCCTTCTCTCAATGCCACATGCTTTAATGGAGGACTTATCCATCTGTTTCTGTAAAAATTTATTAGCCTATTGTCCTCCTTCCTTATATTTTGCATAGCACCAATCTAATCCAAAGATTGGTTTTAATATTTAAATGCCTAAATTGCAGTTTACGTGGATCTCTATCGTCCAAATTCCCATGCACCAATGACATTCCAATTTGCATCATTATCTTGACTTCATCATCATCCCAAAAACCAAGCATCCTGACTATTCAAACCTCATCTTAATGTACCATGCTGCTTCAATCTGATAACAAGAATCCCAAGTCCATTTGAACTGTACTGCTTGCTTGGAAATATTATTTGCATCTTATCTATCCCGTTTAAGAATATGCCAAGACAATTCATATTAAAAGATAATTATTATGATAAAAACCATAATATTATCCTTTAATAACAAAATTATCTTCATTTTTCCATCCGACGGTTGGGAGCTATGCTCACTCAATGGCTTTGATTGCACAAGCCGATGATGTAATTTTGGGTCCAAACAGTTTGTCTGTCAATTCTTCCGTTAAATGCTGACGTGGCTTGAAGATGGGCCCACTCCCTAGCCCAACTGGATTAAAAAATTAATTAAATATTAAAAAAATAAAAAATAAAATCATTTAAATATTTTTATTTTAAAAAGGTGGGACCGATCCCTTACAAACCCATCACCCCACCCCTTATCCCCATCAAATTTTTTCCCCGCTCTTGTCTTCCCCCAATACAAAACCAAAACCACCCCAAACCCAAATCCCACCCGCGCCAACATCCTCCCCCACCCTCCTCGACCACTCATCCCACTCCCCCAATCTTTTCTTCTCTCCCCAGAAACAAACAAATTTTGAAACAAAAAAAAAACCCAAATTTTTTTTATTCTTGGCAAACCCAGCCAAATTTCTTAGTACACCCACTGAAGCCTGCGAGCTGGGTGTGCCACCCTGGAAAATGTCCAAAAGCGACGAAACCCCACCTCTAGACCCAATTGCCCTCGCGTTCTCATTCGGAAATCTCAAAGCTTGAAGTGCCAAATAAGCCTTCTAGGCGTCGGCAACGTGGTGATCGAGGTAAGCCAAGATCGAGTCGACGTCTCTCTAGGTGCGGAGCTTGCCGGTGGAGAGATTGGCGGTCTGGTTCTTTCATGGATTATGCTGGCTCTCTGTAAAAAGAGAAAGTGAGGAGAGGGAGAGTTGTGGGGTTTGCTTTTTAGGGTTTACAGAGGAGAGAAACGAGAGAGAAAATGGGAAATGTTGGAGTAAATGAAGATGAGCAGGGTAGGTGGTTACGAAGGAGAAAAAAAGGGGCATCGAGTTGGGTTCGAGACCGTGAGAGGTATAGATGTGGTGGAACGGATGGACGGAGATGAACGGAAAGATGAGGAGTTGAAGAGGTGGCGGAGGGGAGGTTGGGGTGACCGGAGATGGGTGAGTTCGATGTCTAGGTGAACTGGGAATAAGGGGGTGGGGTGATGGTGACACGCCCCGATCCTGATATTCCCTGAATACCATGATAGGTACGTGCTGGCCGACACCCGAGGGTGACGAAAGCCATTTATTGAGTGCAAATGCTGAGAATAAAGGATGGATAAGACTAATAAATATAAAAGAATCAAAAATACGCATTTAAGAAACGTGTTCAGAGCATACAACTAACTAGAACACTAAAGGAAATAATATAAAATTGAATGAATAAAGTAATGGGTCCTACACCGAGAAGACTCGAAGATGCTGATGCGGAAGTGCCTTGACGCTGGGATTGTATGCCTCGATTCTAAGCCCTGAAGGGGGTGCAAAACAAACATGAGTGGACCAAGTTGATATAGATATAATAAAACAGTTATCAACATACTAACCCCCAGGTTTTATGAAAACACATATATATCATGATAAACATAAGTTTTCCAAAACCTAGCATGTCGTGCAATGTCTCAAATCATAACTTGTATATATAATAATCACTAGTGAATGTCTAATAACCCCCAGGCCCCATGCCGGCTCCCCATCTCTGAGCAGACAGTCAGAGGAAAATACATTTCAGGCCCCATGCTGGCTCCCCGTCCCTGTGCTAAATAGCCAGAGGAAACACACTCCAGGCCCTATGCCAACACCAAACCGTCGCTCATAGCGAAAATGACCATTAGGTAAGTACAAAACCATTGAACATATATATATTGAAAAGCAACTTCATGGTATAAAGTCATCCATCATTTATACTATAAAGAGGTGTTCGAAACATGTTCTAAATATCATATCGTCATCCATCAGATATTCTATAAGAACATGGGTTATATGAAAAATAGTAATAATTCAAACTAGCCTCAGTAAGTATGTTATTTCAAAGCGTTTCATAAAACGTAATCATTAAATCATGCCTTTCATGTATGCATTTCTACTATTAAAACATGCATTTTAGAAGAGGTCCACTCATAGATACTTAGCCGCCGAAGAGCCACGCAAACTAGCGAAGACGGAAACGCCACAATAATTGCCCCTAAGCACATAAAGGGTCCAATTAATAAAACTCTATTATAACAATTGAATTTGGGAAAACAGACATTGGAAATAGATTCAGGACGTCGAATTACCCTAAGAAGGGTCCTGGTTAAATTTCGTAAAAGTCGATAGAATATTCCTAGAATATTTCTTGATGGAAATATTTCCTAACGAAATATTTCCCATAAAGGGTTTGGACCGGTTAGGGTTAAGGGTTTGAAAGGTTAAAGGGTTTAGGGTCTAAGGTTGGACTTAGGGGTTTAGGGTTTATGGGAAATGGGTTTAGGGGAAATAGGGAAAATGGTTTAGAATTTGGGTTTTAGGGTTTAGATAAATAGGTGGGTTAGGCTTAGGGGTTTTAAGGAAATGGGCTTAAAGGATTTGGTTTTAGGGCCCGGCCCCAAAGGCCAAAGGCCTAAGGTAAAAGGACATGGCCCGAGGGCCTTAAGCCTTTAAAGGCTTGGTTTGAAAATGGTGATGGGCCTAAGGCCCGAGCCTTAGACACGGCCCAAAGCCCTTTAATCCAAAACAATTAAAATTAAAACAAAACAAAAAGGGAGAAATGGGTTTGGGTTGGGCTCGGCAGGAAAGGCCCAAAAGGCCTATGTTTTATGGGTCGCCGGACCCAAGGAAGAAGAAGACCGGAATTCGGCCGGAAAGTTCCTTAACTTTAAACGTTCATAACTTTGTCAAAACTCAACGAAATCGAGTGATTCAAAAATGAAAGTTGTATTTATCAAAGAGACGAAGAGAATGGTACCTCAAATGACTTCTAACTCGTCGTGGTTTGGCCGGAAAACGCCTTGAAAGCCTCGGAGGTGGCCGGAAACTGGGTAAGATTCAAATGGATATAACTTCTTCAATACTCAACGAAATTGGGTGATTCAAAAAGGAAAGTTGTAGTACTCAGGGAGACAAAGAGATTTATACCTTGCACACCGGCCAACTCACATTGTTTTGATCAGAAATTGGCTCAAAATCCGTCAGTTTCTCACCGGAAATCAGGGGAAGTCTCCCCGACGTGTTTCTTCGTGATTTGACATCCAAAACACAACCACGGGGTCAGAAAAGAACTACAGGGATGAAAAGAGAAGCATTTGGAGTGTTTTGAGGTTTACCCAAAACAGAAGGATGAGGAACTCGCTGGAGTTTCTCTATGCTCCACAGAGACGAAAAGAGATAGAGAGCTAACGGGGTGATGATGGTGATCCTTATGCCGTTGATGGGGTGTGGGCATGGGTGTGTGTGGGTTGGTCCTCGGGGAGAAAAAGCTAGTTGCAGAGAGAGCCGAGAGAAAGATAAGGGAGAGAAGAAGAAGAGGGAGAGAAAGAGAAGAAGGAGTTCGGGGAGAAGGAGAGCAGAGAGAGAGAGAATGAGTGCCACGTGGTACATGGGCAAGAGGGAACCGAGGACAACAAAACAGAGGTGGCCCCTTGGGCACACCATTTAAGACCTAAAAACAATTTTAAAAGCAAGATAAACTCAAACTTAGTGAAAATACAATTTAAATTAGGGTGGGTGTAACAGATGGGTTCGTAGGGGATGGGTCCCACCTTTTTAAAATAAAAATATTTAAATGATTTTATTTTTTATTTTATAATATTTAATTAATTTTTTAATCCAGTTGGGCCAAGAAGTGGGCCTTGCATCAAGCCATATCAGCATTTAACGGAAGAATTGACAGACAAACTGACGGAGGTATGACATTGCAACAAATTTGTAAGATAAGATATGACATTAAAATGTTTTAAACATGGGGTATGAAATTGTAGTTGGCCCAATAATTGAGGTAGTTTTATGTAATTTACCCTTTTAATTATGTATGATTCTATTATTTTCTTTGTCAAAATGTATGATTCTGTTAAAATCTATCATTTTGATAAGATACACATTCTACAAAAGTAATTTCAACGATTCAATCATCAAAATTATTTGTCTAAACTCTGATATTGCATACGTTAAAAATCACAACAAAAAAAACATTCAAAGATTATGTAACGAGATAAAACTTTTTTACTGTAATAAATGAAAAATTATGATTCAACGGTTATTTTAACTCCGATTTTGATGATTTTTTACAACTCCACTCCTTAACCCTATATGAATACAATGAATGAATTCGATCTTCAATTTAAAATATTTAAAGTAGTGGATACCACAAAATCTTATGTTGTATTTAATCTTTATATATAAAGCCAAGGGCCCGATGTATAGTGTTTTTTGGAGTCACAAGCTTCACAAAAAATAATTGGACAAAAATGCCCCTCAAACAAAAAACTTCAAAGGTAACCCAAAATAATGCATCAAATGTGGTACGGGTATTTTCATCATTTTAACAGTGTTTTTCTAATAATTAATTTTTTTTACAGTTTTTTTTAATAATTAGTATCTTACAATAGGCTAGTAATAATGTGATTCAATAAGTTGTTCATTAAATATTACTTTCTCTATTTTTAAACACGCGGATAATAATGTGATTAAATTAGTTGTCAAATCATTGTTTTTTTTAACAAACGATATTATCTACACTAAAGGGGAGGGGGTGGACTTAGCCTCACAATGGGCTAGCAATAATATGATTCAATTAGTTGTTTATTAAACATTATTTTCTCTATTCTTAATATAAATTCAATAGAGATTGATTTTATTATGTGGATTCAGCTGCTTTAATTGGTTTATGAGGGGTTTCTTCTAGCATTATCTAAGATTATTCATTTACTTCAAATATTTGACTTTTCTTTTGTCAATTTACGCATATAAATACATTTAAAACGTGTAAATCGAGTGTAGCACTAAAAAATGTCTTTTGCATGCACGTGAGCACGTGCATGAAGGCTAGTGAAAGTATAAAATAAACTTTAAGTGTTCATGAATCTATCCTTTTGATGTGATATGCATTCTACGAAACTAATTTCAACTATCCAACCGTCAAACTTGTTTGTATATACTTCGAGATCGCATACGTCAAAAATCGCAAAAAAAAAAAAACAAACATTCAGAGATTAGCTAACAGGATGAATTTTTTTTTACAGTTATAAATGAAACATCATGATTTAACTGTTATTTTAGCTCTGATTTTGATGTTTTCTTACCACTACACTCCTCGACCCTATAAGAATACAATGAACTAATTTGATTGTCAATTTAAAATATTTACACAAGTGGACACAAAATCTTATGTTATACTTAATGAAAGTATTAAATAGTTTCTAAGTGTTTGTTGAATCTATCGTTTTGACGAGATATGCATTCTACAAAACTAGTTTCAATGATCCAACCGTCAAACTTGTTTGTATATACTCCGAGATAGCATGCGTAAAAAATTGCAAAAAATAAACATTCCGAGATTAGGTAACGGGAAGAAATTTTTCGATGGTTATAAATGAAAAATCACAATTTAACGGTTATTTTAGCTCCGACTACACTCCACGACCCTATAAGAATACAATGAACTAATTCTATCTTCAATTTAAATTGTTTACACTAGTGGTTTTCTTTTAAGGTTTTGATTCAGTTTCACGAGTGCGCGAAGGAAACCAAATAATTGGGAATTCTAGATTTTAATATCCTCCAAGAGAGATGAGGGTGGGAGGCAACTACTGCAATTTGGTTTGCAGTTTCTGCTTCCCAGACTGCTTTTGTTATATAGAAATACTTGTTGATTTTGCGCGACGAAGGTCTTGTCGCCTAGAAAATTGCGCGACAGACTAACCGCGTTGCGCAAAAGATCCTTTCGCAATGGAGAACTATAATGTCGCGTAAAAACCCTTTGCACAATGGAGAATTATAACGCCGCACAAAAACCCTTTATGCGATGAACCAACTGCGTTGCGCAAAGACCCTATAACGTCGAGCAAAAACCCTTTGCGCAACGGAGAACTATAACGTCACGCAAAAACCCTTTGCGCGATACATTTAGTCTGTGGTGCAATTTTTTGGCACCAATCCAAGATTTTACCGCTTTTTTTTCAAACATTATGCGACGAATGAGTACCTTCGTCGCGTTAAAACAGTTTGCGCGACGGAAAGCTTCATCCCCTAACGGGCCATCGGGCAAAACGTCATTACGTGACGCTTCTTTGTCAACGTTTTTGCCCACGTAATATGTTTCGTCGCGCAAGTGTGTTTTTGTACTACCTGCTTCTTTTTTCAGCTAAAAATCACCCTCAGTAAGTTTTTGCAACCCAATTACAGTAGCAAAATAATGAAACGATAATTACAATTACAATGCACAAGAACTCAACCCAATAGCAAAAAGTAACTAGAAAAAAAAAAAAAAAAAGCTAAGATAACCTTGTTAGAAGTTCTAGTAAAGCATACTTGCTGCAATATACTATTCAATGCTCTTCGTTGTGGTAGGCATAATGTGGAGGTTGAATGATGCATATATTTGGGCGGGGAGTTTGAATTATAGACGTATTGGGGTGGGAGATGACTGATAATAGGAATACTGGGGAGGGGATTCAGTATGATATGTTGCAAGTTATATATTTATATATTAGTTAAAGTGTAAATAGTAGTCTGTTGTCCCACATTGACAAAGTACATATATAATCCCAATTGTAATTCCTATATATACTCCACTTTGGAGATTAATGAATATACAAGAAATTCCCAAATAATATCATATATATTTTTGGTATTTTACCATGTTTAATTCAACTTGGCATTAGAGCAGTTCGCTCTTGGTGACATGTGTGCTTTAATTTTGTGTCCATTTTTCTTAGTATTGTGCAAAAAAAAAAAAAAAAAAAAAAAAGTGAACAGTGTTGTGCTACAGTACATCGCTACAGTGTCGTGAACAATGCATTGCTGCATTGCCTAAACAGTGATCCTACTACAGTATTCTGGTGAATTGTCTTAATTCCGCTACGTATCTTTTATGCCTTTATTGTTTGTGTTTTAGCTAAATGACTCAATATAATCATAGTGTTGTTATGCATCTTGGTGGAACAAATATATGGATATTGATATTGGGGCCACCCTAGAGTGTTTGATGAGTTACATGACTATGTTTGTGATTCGTATATTACTAGTGCAAATGAAGCATCTTCCCCTGTGAAGGGTGAAGGCATTATCTCTCTCACTCCGACCTTATCACTGGTCCATGCTTTACTTGTTCTTGATGTTAAGTGTAATTTTTTGTCGGTAGGAAAACTATTTGATACCTTATATTGTTTCACTCACTTCTACCCCACGTATTGTTATTTTCAAGACATTCAAACTTAGAAGATAATTGGTCATGGTAAAAGAATTAGGGGTTTGTACATCTTGACTATGGATGATACTTTTGCTTCAGGTTCAAATAATCATCAAGTTCTAAGTGCTAAAATGGATGACAAACATCAAATTTGGTTGTGGCATCGATATTTGGGACATCCATCATTTAGTTATATGAAACATCTATTTCCTTCTTTGTTTCGCACTTGTAGTGATTCAGAGTTCAAGTGTGAAACATGTGTCATGGCTAAGAGTCATCATGCTTCCTTGCCCATAAGTGATTCTAAAGCTACTTTGCCATTTGATTTGATACATTCTGATGTGTGGGATCCGGCGAAGGTTACTTCTAATGGATTTTGTTGGTTTGTTACTTTTATTGATGACTGTACTTGATTAACTTGGGTGTTCTTGATGAAGAATAAGAGTGATGTCCATTTACTTCTTTAAGAATTTTCTGCAATGATGTCTACTCAGTTTTAGACCAAAGTTAAGGTCTTTAGGTCTGACAATGGAGGAGGTGAATCACACTTTGGCATGTTTTTTTTTGTGATCATGGTATTATTCATCAGATGACTACTCCGTTTACACCCCAACAAAATGATGTGTCTGAACAGAAAAATCGTCAAATAATGGAGGTTGCTCGCTCCTTGATGTTGGATAAATATGTTCTTAATCATTTGTGGGGTCATGCTGTTTTAGCTGTTGTGTACTTGATAAATCATGTTCCAAGTAGGGTTGTTGATTTTCAGACACCGTTTGATGTGCTACAAAAAAACAATAGGTTTGAGTCCCACATTGGCTATACAAAAAGAGAAATAATAGTTTAAATATCCTAACTTCACTCCAATTAACATCGAGGCCTTTGTCATAAACCCCACACCTGACAGATTGTGCAGGTGGTAATTACCAAGTTGGGGATAGTATCGGTGTTGTTGGAAATGGTCCTTGGCTCATCTCTTTGATAATTCTACATGGTATCAGAGTCAGGGAACGGGCCCGTATGTACTACCACATGATGGGTGGGTCCTCTTGGCCTTGCACGATGATGATGGGTCCCTTGGCCCTTCGTGTAGGGTGAGTTCCCTTGGCCCCACGTAGTCACCAATGTGTGGACCTCCCACGTGGATCCTACATGGTATCAGAGCCAAGGAGTGGGCGTACTGCAACGTGATGGATGGGTCTTCTTGGCCCCGTGCGATGATGGTGGGTCACTTGGCACCGAGTGTAGGGTGAGTTCCCTTGGCTCTACGTGGTTACCAATGTGTGGACCTCCCACATGGGTCCTACATGGTATCAGAGCCAAGGAGTGGGCCTGTATGTACTGCAACGTGATGGGTGGGTCCTCTTGGCCTCGCGCGAGGGTGAGTCCCCTTGACTCCACATGGTTGCTAATGTGTGAACCTCCCACGTGTGACCCACTAATTGGGTCCCATATGAGTGGGCGTGTTGAGTCCCACATTGGCTATACAAAAAGAGAAATAATAATTCTAAATATCCTAACCCCACTTCAACTAAAACTCCACACCTGACAAATTGTGCAAGTGGTAATTACCAAATTGGAGACGGTATCGGTGTTGTTGGAAATGGTCATTGGCCCGTCTCTATGATAATTCTACATGATGGATATAATGGGACGGAGTGGGGGGAACTGAGTTCGCTTGTTATGGGAGTGGCAACGCGAGTTTGCTGTTTATCTACTCTAACTTCAACAACTACTGCACTCAAATGATCGCTCCTCCTCAAACGATCGGAAAATAGGGTGCAGGTACGCATCAGCCAAAGTACAATTTCATATTTAGGTCAGGTTCCGCAGTTTGCTCCATTGTCTTTAGCCATTGCTTCCTGGCAAAGTAACAAAAAGTGCTTTCGATCAGAAATTTCTTAAAAAAGTCTAATGCACCTCTGACAAATTGAATGCAGTGGATCAAAAAATTGATGAAAAGTTCCAAGCTTACCTCAAGTGGGTACTTTCTAAATGCAGGTTGAATACGATAATTGCAGAGCTTGTTATTTTTAAACTTACTCATAAAAATTTGAAAATAACATTTATTTACATGCAATTTAAACTTAGAAATTGAATGTCTTAAATTCTAAGTTTTTTTCATGTGAAAATTTTAAATTTCTATGTTTATAAGTCTAAACAAAAAAATTTGTATATATCAATTTATAAATTCTGATTTTTATTAAATTGTAAGTTTATTTTCCTTCTAAGAGAAAAATATAGCGCAATACAATACAGTGTTTGACGGAAGAAAAAAGGGCCAATGATACTGTGACAGTGTGACTCAATCACCAACAGTGCCTTATTCTGGAGGACGAAACGATGGCGATGCAGAGATTATTCTCCAAGCTTCGTTCTTTCGCTGTGCGCTCAGCCCAAACTCTCCCATCATCAGTCTCCTCTCCTGCATTGCTTCGGTCTTGCCCTCCTCTGCTTCACCACCCTCTCCCTTTCGCTTCAATTCGTAACAAATGGACCGTCAGGTCCCCTTTCATTGCCCATTCACCTATCCAATCATTGCCGCCGGCTCTCACGGCGCTTCATTCCTCGGCATTCCCTTTCTCGGTAAGTTGGTTTTTCTTAATGGTTCATCTTGCCTGTTTGGTTACTGTGAAAATGCCTGAGAACGATTTATATTCTATTTCTTGAATCATTAAGAAATGCAGAAAAGTTTGCAGCCAATACCCGACTTAGTTGGGTTTTTAGTTTGATTTTGGGCTGTTTTGTAATCGATCAAACCGGCAATATGAATTAGGGGTTTATATATGGTATTGCATTGATGTGCAATTATATTCTAGTGTTTCGAAGATAAATGGTGTTTTGTTTGTGTATGTTAAGATGGTTCAAGTGCGGCATGTTTCGTCAAGGGAACGAAAGAAGAGGAGAAAGCCGATGACTCCAGTCACTTCCAAGTTAAAGAAAACCAAAATGAAGTCTTACTCGTAGGTTTATGTTAACTCAGCCATCATATTGTGTTTTTTTTTCTTTTGGAAATGTTATTACAGTTTTGTCTAACAGTTGGTTTTGAAATTTCATGACCAGGTCTTACAAGTCCAGGTTTAGGACAATGAATGATGGGACCATTCGGCGGTGGAGAGCGGGCAAGCGGCACAATGCCCATTTGAAGGTGTGCTTTGCATTTTGAATTCAAATCTTTGGTTTTGTGTGTACAGATGGTCAATGCTCATCTAGCAAGTAGTAAATTTCAGTCATGTTTCAAATTCTATATGAATGAATGCTTTCCTACAGGCGGGATGGTGAATTTCGGTACACATACAGTACACATAACTACACAAGAAAACTTCTTTGGCGACATTTTCTTTTTGGGACCAAACTTCTGGGCTAATTTAGACTTGTAATTCTCTGGAAATGGTTTGGTGATGCATGTATTGGTGCAACTTGAACGGGCTCAGCCTGAACTCCATGAAGCCAATTCAAACTTTCTGCCCATATAGACAGGTTCAAAATAGCTCAGGTTGAGTGTGTTGAGAAAATACAAACCTGATAAATTTTGAGTTGAACACAAAATTAACCACCCAACATCTAAACTTGAATTCCAACGAATTACTGATAAACTACTACAGGGCCTTGTGAACAGTATCTTAACTACTGAAGGGCTGTATTGTTATTGTTCCTTAAAGTTAAATAGTAACAAAAACACTTTCATCCACGAGGAGGGAGATTGGAAGGGTTAATGATAAACTTTTTGTGGGAAGGGATGACGGAAGGAAAGAAGGATCACTTAGTAATGGAATGAGGTGGCTTGAGGTAAGGCAAAAGGAGCTTAAGGGTATGAAACATTGTAAAGAGGAATGAAGTCTTTCTTGGGATGTGGTTGTGGAAATTCCAGACATAGTTAAATTCCTTTTGGGATGGGCTGCACCTGCATGAGAAATGTCTGGAATCCCAAGGTCGCAGCCAGTGGTTCAAGTCAATGCTCGTGAACTAATATTTCTAAATTGATTGTTGTTTTTGCTTCTTGTTGTCATTTTGGGGTGAGGAATGGGGATCCAGGTATGATTTTTAGGGGGATCAGAATTACGTACCCTTTATCGTCATCTTTAGAGATTGACCTGATATCTTAATTATCCCATTGCTATCAGTCTTCTTTACCTCTTTGTTGGAATGTTTGGCTTCAATGTAATTTCAGTGAGCAGGAAGTGAAAGATTTCCTGTCTTTGCTGTCAGATCTGGAGTCTGTCTTGCTTGTCTCAAGTAGATCCAATTCCTGAACCTAGCACCAATTTCTCTCCATCAGTCGAGGCCCTTGTGTCCTTTCCATATAAACCACCCAAATCAAAGCCATTACTAAACAGCCCCACACAACTTGGAGCTTCTTACCCATCCACACCATTTTATGGGTCTCGTAGAGAAAGGAAAGGCAAACACTTGCAATGACCGAACTTATTCATCTCCCTGAACAGCTATTTTGTGTAACCATAGGAAGACATACTGATATCCGATTTACCTGAATATATTGATACTAACAGCCTGCATGGCCTAGATTTTTCTTCATTTTCTGAAACGGCGTACATATTAAAAATGGTGGCTCATTATCATTGAGGGCCCAGTGTCATGGCACCTCTTGTACATGGCTAGAGCATTCCAGAGACATAATCTTGGGCTATGATAGAGGATAATTTTATTGTAATGAGGTTATGGCTGCTATATTAGTTAGTATGTAATTTCATATCTTGGTTTCGTAGTTATTTGGTATCTTTCTTCTCATTGGCATGTAATGTGCAAAGGAGATGCTGATTGTTTCAATCATCTAAGGCTCCATTGTCCACTTGTGTATCCTTTATGGACAAGGCTGTTCACAGAGACCATTTTGAATTGGGCTATCTGTGAATCTTGTGTTGAATTACTTTGTGAGAAGCCCAAGTCTTTTGGAGGAAATAAAAGGGGCATGATGCTGGATATGTGCTGTTCTGAAAATACTTTGTGTTGTTTGGATGTAGAGAATTTGGAGATTATTTGAAAGTGCTAAGGGGGAGGATGAGTTTGTTTCTAGGCATCCTATCAGTTCTTGGGGTGCTGTTGTTAGTTAGTTTTGTTTGCATTGGGTTCAGATGAAAGTGCTGAGACCCAATTGCTGTCTTTCCCTTTGTTGGTGTATTATGGGTAAGATGAAAGAGGAAAATGTTGATCCTCTATTTGTTCGCTGGCCAGTAGCTCTAATTTGTGACACTCATTACTCGAGGAGGCAGGGGTGAGTTTAGTAATCCCAGAAGGGTGCGACAAATTGCTTAGTTAAAGATTACTGGGTTCGGCAAAGGAAAAAAGGCTTAAGTGTTGTGGGGCTTTTGTAGGATGCTTTTATATGGATTATTTGGATGGAGAGGAATAGAAGGATTTTGAACGATAAATAAGGGGGTGGGGTAGAAGAGCTTTGGGAAGGGGTGAGGTTTTGGCCTTCGCTTTGGGCTTTGGTATTCACTTTCGTCTCTCTTGCTAGATTGGAAGGCAGTTATAGGATGATGTTACTTTCATAGCTTTTATTTATGTGGCTCTTGTAGATCTTTGTTAATTTCCTTATGCTATGTTAAGAAGAGGGACTTTCAATATCCCAAAGAACTTTAGACTTTATTCTTAAAGAAGCACTACAAGAAGTGAAATGCTCAAACACTGCAATGCACTACAAAGACTCCAAACAAATGAATTTCAAAATGACACCTTCTCTCAAATGTTTAGCATCCAGTCAAAGAAAATAGCATGAAAAGACCAATCCCTAAACTCAGAGAAAACTGAAGTGAACTCGTGTGAAAAGCTCCACCTATAAAAATCCATCTATTGCTTTCCAGCCAAACCACCATGACAATTTCTGAAACAGCATGCCCCTAGCACCAAACCCCTTTCCTACCTCCAAAAAACTTTTAACTTTTCACACAAGAGGCATCGCAAGAGGCTGGAATTGACAAACTCAAAGCTTTTCTAGCAAACATTATCCTCAAGAAATATGCAACTGGACATTGGAACATTAAAATGGTTCAAAATTCTGCGTTAATTCTCCGCTAGTTTAATACCGGTAAGTTGGAGATGCAATAACGCAAGCTAATACCTTTACCTTGGGTTAAACTTTAGCCTTCCAAATTGCTTGAGAGGGACCAAAAAGGAGAAAGACAAGGATCATCCAGTAATCGCCTTGAGAAGGATTTGCAATAGAAAACTCGTGATGGCTTCAACTTGCAATATAGGTGGCCAATCATCTTGGTTTCTCATTTGTCATATATTCATATAGATACATGCACTATATGTGTCCATGTGTGTGTTTTTATGTGTTAGTTCAGGTGTGTCCCAAAGCATTAGACGGATGTTTTCATATTGCTTATTCACATTTTGGGTTCCTGCAAAGTTTTCTACATATAACAAGGAAGAGAGTTGTTTGAATGACTGCTCCAGTATGCTCTACTGAAACCTATAAGTCATGACGTCACATGCAGAAGAAGTGAATCCTTTTCACTATTTTTGTTACTTAAAGTGGTAACCAGCAAGTTTGAAGTTCAATTACCTACTGAAAATTCCCTTTCAACCAGTTTTCATAATCTGCTTCCATTTGCCTAGCTCCTCTGTAGGTGAAGCAACATGAACGAGTATGTATGCTTGTCCATTGCCCTATTAGTGCAGCTAAATCTCTTATTGGTGTCTTGACCTGCTCGATCAGACTTCAGTTCCTTTTATTGCAAATGTTCCGTTTTTCTCCTTACAATGATGCATTCATAATATTTATTTTATTTTTGGTCTGGGGTGCATTCATGATTTGAGAATGGTTTTAGTAGACCAGAACTCTAGACGTACCAATTTGCTCCTGAAATTAATGAAATTTTATATCTATTGCAGTCAAAGATATCTAAGCGTAGACTCAGACTACCTGCCCTTGTCCATCCTGCTTACGCTACAGTGATGAAGAAGCTCAATTTTTGCGGTTAAAAGTTTTGATCTGGTAGGTGCTGCCGGTAGTTTCCGTTTCTGATTCCTTTGAACAAGCAGTGCTTCAGTAGCTAGATTCTTTTAACTATTGGCAAGTTCAGTTTGAGGCTATAGCTGATTTGCTGATGAGAACAACGTGCTATATTTGTCTTTTTAAACTTGTATTCCGTGGCTTGCTGAGGAATTTTTTATGAGAGTTTTGCAGTACTGGGACGTATCAGAAAGACATAACAACTTTGTCGACGTGACTCAAGCTTCAAATATTGATCGATTAGCCGTTTTGGAGCATTTGTATAATAATTTTTCTTTCATATGTGATTTCTTGCAACACTTGTACTATAAAATTGCAGCATTTGTGTTCTGCAACCTCTTGCAGCACTTTGTACTCGAAGCTTTTCCCATACTTAAGTCAAATGTATCATTGAAATGGAGTTCGTCGGTCGAAAACGGTCAAACAGAATGCCAAAAGAACCGAGTACATGAATGAAAATTTAAAGAAAATAATTTCTTCACATCCCTATTTTTTCCTAGAGCTCGACTTAAATGGCATGCAGAAGGTGAATATGGCGTAGAAAAACATTACATCCGACGTATTTCATTATTTTCATGTGACTACGTCTGGAGCTGCCATAATTTAGTGTACAGCTGCTGGTTCTTGTGTCTCATAGGCAGCCTCAAGGCCACTTACAGGCGAGCCTCCTCGCTCGCTGTCGTGCCTCACATGGCCGGCAGCTTTGGCTCCTCCATAATCGCTGACGTTCCCAAAAATCAGAATCACCACTCCACACACAGTGGTTAAAAATGACAGCCCGAAAGAAGTGAACAGGTTTCCTGGGACTGCCGTTGCCAATGCGAAGCCAGCACATGTGCCAAGAGCTTTGATCCAGGAATGCCATGTAGAGAAAGCGCCTTCTTTCCCTGGCGGCGAACAATCCATCAGCAGAACCCGTCCAAAGGCGTGCAAAAGCCCCGCGGACGTGCTTTGAACCGCACCGAAGAACAGGACATGACGATGCCCCCAAAGTGAGTTCCGGAAATAGAATCCGGACCCGGAAGTGAGTGCTGATAGGAAGAAACCCATGAGTTGCATTTTGATGGCGTCCGCCTTGATGAGATGCTGCAGTGGTTGTAACATTGGGAGAGAAATCAAAGGGAAGATGAAGTAAGTTAGGAAAAAATATAGCAATGCTTTTGGATCATAGCAAAGCTGCCCAACTAGGTAAAGCACTCCCCCTGAGAAAATACACATTGATGTGAACGAGGAGAGGAAAGTTCCCATTAGTCCTCCAACTGCATGAGGAAACTTGAAGACTGAAAGTGCATGGGACTTTGAGATAGGTGGATTCACACAGGGCCTATTAGTCACAAAGAAATGGAATATCCCAGTTAACCATATGATCCCACTAAAGATTGACACAATCCAAAGCCCTAGTAACTCTTCATCTTCCCTAAGCATGTGGTAAGTGAAGGATGAGAAGACGGCGGAGCCTAATGAGCCCGCCGCGGCTGCGTAGAGCGAAAGCCAGGCGGAGACTGCTTTTCGGGCTTGGAATTGGGATTTTCGGATAGTGGGTCCCGTGAAACCGCGGACCAATAGGCCGAGGTGGCGGGTGTGGCAGGCGGTGGCAATGACGTTGGCACAAACTATGGCGGCAATGTATGGTGGAAAGAGCCAGATGTTTCGGAAAAAGCCAGCTGGAAGACAGAAGATGGACCCGATGGCGGCTGCGGCGCCGGCAACGAGGGTTTGCTTGTAGCCATGGTCAAGGATGATGGAGACAAAGTGAAGGAGTGGAGCAGCTAGAGCTAGACCTATACCCCATGAAATTGAAGTCCACTCTAGAGGTGAGTATTTGGAGAGTAATGACCTGTTTGTGAGTCTAAGGTACCTGCAAATATTAAACAACCATATATTTCAAATTAAACAAATAAGGACACATCAGTAGCTAGTTTTGATTTTTCTTGTATTAAGTCATCTCCATAAGCTCACTATAAATGGAAAGTGCAAGATAAACGCAATTGTATTATTAATCTGGTTTAGTTTAAATAGATTGAGATGAAAGATTGTAACTCAAGTGGTTAAGAGTAATTATTTTTGTACTCAAAGTTTTACATTTGAATATTGGTCTCTGAGATTGACATAACTCTTTACTTTGAATTCTGAGATTTGAAATCGATAGAAGTGGTTATTGAGTTTGTTCACATCAATCATTTTGGTCACAGAAGGATCAAAACAATTGATGATGGGCAAACTCAGGGACAACTATTATCGATTTCAAATCTAAGAGACCAAAGTGAGGAGTTATGTCAATCTCAGAGACCATTTTGAATAAAAAGTCTATATTTAATTAATGAACTAAACTCATAGACCATTTTTAATTCTCGCGAAAAACGAATTTGAACCACATTATTGTTAACTTATTGTGAGGCTTAGCTTACTCCCCCTCCTATTTAGTGTAAATAATATCGTTTGTTAAAAAAAAATTAACTAACTAATCTCTCTTTAAGCGCGAGTGGATTTCTTTTTATATTGTCCGTATGTTGGTTTCAATTCATAGTTTATATAAACTCAAATTCTTGAGAGGCTCATAACTAGGGATGGACAAAATACAGATGGATATGGGTAACCGCGGTTATCCGCCTATTTAATGGGTAACTGTTTAAACAAATAAACGGTTATAGCTGTAACCGTTTGCCTGTGAATTTTAAATGGATGGTTATAGGTACCTGCAGTATAAATGGTACCTGTTTAATCGTTTATATTAATATATGTAAAATAAAAATAAAACAACTAAAAGCACTAAAATTATTCGACCTCCTCCCAGACTTCCGCCGCTCATCTTTCTCTCTTCGTTGCCCTCTCTCATCTTCGGCTCTCTCTCTCTCTCATCTCCGGCAAGTTGCAAAAACGAAAAACAAAACAAAAACCCTAAAACTTTATTGCTATTGTCTGTTTGCTTTGTCGCTCAGATTTAGTGCTTTTGGTTCCTCAAATTGCAAGACAAAAGAATTTCATTGGATTTGTGGCTGTGGACTTTTGCATGACTTGGTTGGTAGCTCAAGTTTTCCATATGTTTCATGCCCACATAATGCTGAGACACTTATTATTTCAATTATTGGTAAATATATTATATTACCTTGATTGATAACACCTAAAAATATCATCCGTAAATTATTATTTTAATTATTGAAATGGTATGAGGACTTAAAAGATTGAAATACGGAAATGCATGTTAAATGTACCTATAATGGTGTTTAATTGTCAAAAAAAAAAAAAAAATTATGACAAATTCTTTTTTAAATTTCAAGTTGTTAAAAAATCGTGTCAACAGGTAAAATGGGTAAACAGATAAAAAAAGAGAGGGTAAAGGGTTAAAAAATGGTAAATGGGTATGCTGTTACGATTAAATGAGTACGCGGCTATAGGTATAACTAACCGTTTATAAATGGTTATGGGTATGTAAATAACTATTTATGCAATGACTTAACGGGTAAACGATTATGCGGACAAAAGCTTAAACGATTATGGGTATATAACTGCGGTTATCCGCCTGCCATAACCATGTCCATCCCTACTCACTCATAAGTTTGGAGGGTGACTACCTAAACTAAATAAGTATTAAGGCTAGTAATGCTAAAACAAATTATAATTATATAATTAGACTCTACTTTCCATGTTAATTGTCAGACAAATATCAATAAATAGTGAAAATTATGGTTTCATACATATACGAGGAGCTAGACATCAATGTCAATTATAGAGCTCCAAATATACATAGATGATATCATGTGGCACATGCATGCACTTACAGTGTGGTTTCCTTGTGAGTGCAAGCGGCCACGCCCTTGTACTTGCGGGCTAACCCCACCCCAGACCCAGAGTCGCGTGCGGCGTCTCCGATTTGGGTGATGATGAGAGGGAAGACGATCGGGATAAGAACAAGATGAATGAAGTGGGAGCACAACTCATAAAAATACCAACTCAAAATCTCCACCTTGTTAGGCTTCTCTTCAAACCCTGCATATACTTTGTATGCATCCCTTGCCCTCTCAATTTTCATGCCCGCCCCATGCACATCTGGAGTAGTAATATCATCACCCGCTAAATACGCAATTTCGACCGCTGCTGATCTGATCAACTCTTGCTGCACAGTACTAGTTTCAACTTCAGGACTACTCGGTGGTTCGGCCATTTTAGCTAGTCTTCAAGCTTTGAATCAAGGGACTGTATGTACATATGTGTGTCTATGTGTGTATATATATTTGTTTTTCACGAGGAGGGCGATGGAGACGTGTAAAAATACTTGGCGACGGAGGCGAGTAACCAGCTGGTTGCGGAAAATCCAAAGGGCTTCAGAACCCTCGGTATGTCCATATGCAAACGTCAATATATAGAGGAGCGAGAAGTATATATACTGACATTATTCTCAACTCTAGTGTCTTTTTATGGTCCTATTAATCTATGGCACAACAAACCAAAGGAAATCTGTCATGCAACAACATGCCACTGTACTTAATATTTATGCGAGTAGTTGTTTTGACTGGGCAGTTGAAATTGTAAATTTTATATTGGCAATTTCGTATAATGCATGTTCGAGTTGCAATCCGTTATTAGCCTTAAGTTTCCTATAATAATTAGGTTTAAGTTAAGAATCTATTTGTACTTCCTTCTAGTCCTTCTAATTAGGGATTAAGTTTTTGTTTGCGCCGAAATTTTGGGTCAAGGAGAGATAACTCGTGTTAGAGGTTATCAGGGCCCGCTGATAGGATTAAAAGCACACCACAAAGTAGCACACAAATGTCCTATTGATTTTCCTTATTAACACTAAGATTTGTCAATTGTAGCATATGAAAATAAGGGTCTTTCCCGCAGAAGATTATTTTATCTAACTACCTAAAATGTCACAAAAACTGGGTTGCTGTCCCTACTGACCAGCCACCGAAAAATAATTATTAGACTGACTTATACATATCTAAAGTCTACGAAATTTTATATGTAGATACTAGACACACAAAGCTACACTTACAAAAATTTTTGGGATTTTTGGAGTTGATTTGCTATTTAAATTAAATCGAACAAAAACAGGATAGAAACAAATTTTAAGTAGTTCACAAATTAAGAAAAACGAGTTAGGGGTATTGCTATCCACCACCAAATAATCATGCAAACATGTTATGTTTCATTCAAATTTCTTTTATTTCCGGATGAAGATGCTCAAGTTGGCTCAATGTTAGAACTCAACCTATTACTCTTTCTTACGTAGTATGTTAAGAGAATGGCGTTTTCAACTTAACTTAGTCCCTAGCATGCAATCTAGAATGGCGTGTTCATAGATTTAACAAGTAGAAATCATTAAGAACGAAAAGAGTTTGAGTCATCACAAGGCATCGTAAGTACTGGCGTTGTCTTACTTATCTTAGAAATTGGTTCACATGTTAATCGCAATTAACAAGTACTACTTTAGAACATATGTAGGTCCTCATTCGACAAGGGCAGACACACACATACTCATAGCATTAGAATCCTATATATGCTTACTACGTATGCATCCATAGAAAACAAATAAAGAATTCATCAATGAGACAAGTAGTGAACCAAGTTTCATCCATTCATAAAAATAATTTAACGAAATGTCATAACAAAATTGCAATCATATTTGGGGCTTCAAAACAGCCCCTAACCTCTAAAAAATTAGTTACACATAGTTCTCAAAATAAACCAAAAGAAAGACATAAGTTTGAGAAGATAAAACCGAGAGAAGAGAATGCCAAGATTTCCTCCTTCTTTTCCTTCCTTTCTCAACGCAGCAGCCTTGCTTTTTTTTCCTTCCTTTCCTTCCTTTTTTTTCTATCTTTTTTTCTCTCAAGAACTCTCATTTGCTGCTGCAACCTGCAGCCTTTATGCCCATGCTTGCTGCCCCATTTCTGCTCCATAACTCACCCCACTAACAGCCATTTAGTGATGACAATAAGTGAGAGGAAATTGTAAAACAATTGTAACTCTTTGGGCAACCTTTTTGCCAATTACTCCCACTTAATCCTCATCTATAATTCCATTTCATCTGATATTTGAGGAGATGTCAGCTGGCTTGTTCTTGGCTGCAAGTTTTATTGGATTTATTGCCTTCAATGCAGTTACAAACTGCACAGCGTCTTGGAAACCTTTCAGTGTTAAAACGGCCATAACTTCTTCTACAAAAATGATATTAACAATCCGCGAAATGCTCCAGAAAATAAACATCCGTAGCTTTCTAAGCATATAAGGCTAATTCTCTAATTCATTCTGAGCTGTTCGAAACTTGCTTCCAAAGTCAGCTGACCTGCACAGGCAGTTTTGACGAATTTGTCACTTAATATCCAACTTGTGCTATTTTTCTTTTCTTTGCTTGACAAATCCTACTAAACACAAAAACAAAGTAAATAGCTCAAAAATATAAGGAACTAACTAAGAAAAGACAAGTGAATTTGATGTAAAATATATATAAATATGAGCTTATCAAATACCCCCACACTTAGCTTTTGCTAGTCCTCGAGCAAAATGAAGAAAATATGAAAAAGTCGCAACATGAAAAACAATAGCTTCCCCCTATGTGACCCTCATAAAATTTCATTCAAGAAAACAAATCATCAAGAACCTTAGCTAGCACCAAACAAGCTAATCCAAGCTCATCTTCCTTATTCAAATGTTAGCAGTAACCTTTTAATCATCCATGAAGTGTAGTGTGTGTAATAACCATGCTAATGCAATTTCAAGTTTTTTTTTTAAAACACCACATGCTAACTAGTGATCTTCTTACGGGACATACACTCAATCACACATATGTTTAGTTTAACGTGTTTCGCTCAAAGAATCAAATGTGAAAGATCTACCATAAGCTTGCATAAAGATCTCATCTCCACAATCATAATTGCAAAACTTAAATCAAGAGGACTTTTATTGGTTGTAATGAGGCTTAGGGAGAGGGTTATAGAAATGAAGGGATAGGTAAACACAAGTTCCAAGCTACATTGCAAGCAATTCTCTTGTTGAGATATATAAGAACTCAAGCTCTCCAACCATTCTACTAATACCTCCAACCACACCTCTAAACTGAAACTTAAAAAAAAAACTTTTATTTGCTTTGTATACAATTTTTCTTTTCTTTTTCTTCTTTTTTTTTTTTTTTTTTTTGTTTTGTTTTGTTTTTTTTTTTTGTTTTTTTTGTTTTTTTTTTATCCAATTTTCGTACATAACTAAATACAAACATGAAATACCCCCACACTTATTCTTTTGCTAGACTCTTTCGAAGTACTTCACAAATATTTCTCATAAGACAATCTCACATTGCTCACTAGCTAGCTTGGAAAGGGTAAGGAAAAATGTTTAAGGTATAAGGGGAGACATATCTGGTGATAAGAAATAAAAGGCTCAACATATACGGCTCAAATTGGCAATCTAATGATATCATTTTTCTTTAGGAAACATGCTTATTTGGGCCATGGTGATAAACCTAATGCCTCTATCATTTTCAAGTTCATGCAATCAATGACAAACATTTCAAAAGATCGTTAAGCAAGTTCTAGAGATGTAATTCACATAAGTTCATCACACATGAAAGAATATGAGTGTATGAAAAATGCACACACTTTCAATAGGCTCAAAAACTCACATAGGTTGTATATGGTCACTATATTCACATGCGAAGTTTTAAGTCATACTTTAGTTTCACATCAACAAAGCTAACAAGAGAATAAGGAATTTCACACAACACATGCTTACTAAATTCTTGATCACCGTGGTTCAAATTCAATCCAATTATATCATTGGGTCGGGAAACTAACAAAAATCTACTTCAAAACGATAAAGAAAATAAGACAATATTTTTTTGGATTTTCACATTTTTTGAATGTTTTTTTTTTTTTTTGGTTTTTTTTTTAAAGAAAACAAATCAATCCAGTTCTTAGTCGAAGGTACGAAAATTTTCAATTTGGTCATTTTTTCAATCATTACCCCCAAACCTAAACTGGACATTGTCCCCAATGTCAAAAAACACATTAATGCATAAAATAAAATAATAAGAAACAAAATAAAGCATTTGGACTGAAAACTTCCCCAATTTGTAGTAAAATCAAGTGATGACCCCCAAACTGCAATTCTGCAATAAACTCCAAAGGTGGACATAACCATATGTTCCTACAAAAAAAAAAAATAATAATTCAGTTCAACATGCAAGAAAATTAAGAAAAGAAAATGAAAAATGGAAAATGACAGAAAAAGACAATGGAAAGAAATATTGGGTTGCCTCCCAATAAGCGCTTGCTTTTACGTCCGCAGCCGGACTGTACCAAGAGTAATCATCCAAGGGGAGATGGTTCTTGGAGGGGTACAACCTCCACATCATGCTTCGCAAAAGACTCATAATATGGCATGAGTCTATGCCCATTCACTTTGAACATGTTTCCGGTCTTTGCACTTTGGATTTCCACTGCACCATGAGGAAAAATATTAGTTATAACAAATGGACCAACCCATCAAGAACGAAGTTTACCTGGAAATAACCGAAGGCGAGAATTAAATAGAAGAACTTTTTGTCCAATGGAAAAGCTCTTCCTTGATATCATCTTGTCATGAAATGCCTTTGATTTCTCCTTGTATATTCGACTAGACTCGTATGCATCATTCTGGATTTCGTCTAACTCATTCAATTGAAGCTTCCTCTGTTGTCCAGCAACACTCATGTCCATGTTGTAGGCTTTGATCGCCTAATAAGCTTTGTGCTCTAACTCTACTGGAAGATGACATGGTTTCCCATAAACTAACCGAAATGGGGACATTCCAATAGGAGTCTTATAAGCAGTCCTATAAGCCCACAATGCATCATTCAAGCGCATGCTCCAATCTTTCCTACTAAGACTCACAGTTTTCTCCAAAACCTGTTTCACCTCACGGTTTGATATTTCTGCTTGACCACTAGTTTGTGGATGATAAGGTGTAGACACCTTATGTGTGACATTGTACTTCCTAAGCAACGCTTCAAATGTTCGATTGCAAAAATAACTCCCTCCATCGCTAATGATTGCTCTAGGTATCCCAAATCTTGCAAAGATGTTACTCTTAATAAAATCTGTTCGTTGACAACGATCACATGTTGCACAAAACTCGTACGCATCCTTAAACAAACTAGGCCAATAAAAACCACTCTCTAACACCTTCAGGGCTGTCCTCTTTGCTCCAAAATGGCCACCACATGCATAAGAATGACAAAAAGTTAGAATAGATTTAAACTCAGATTCGGGGACACACCTTCTAATCAATTGATCAGTGCAATATTTTCACAAATAAGGATCATCCCACTCGTAGTATTTGGCGGTTTTGACAAGCTTATCTTTTTGAGCACGTGTAAAATCATCCGGAATCTTTTTGATGACCTTATAATTGATAATATCTGCATACCAAGGGTCAGTAATCTTTAATGAAAACAGTTGCTCATCCGGAAAACTTTCACGTAAAGGGATGAGATCTTCCTCTGTGTTTGAATGCACAAGTCGGCTAAGATGATCTGCTACAACATTCTCACTCCCTTTCTTATCCTTGATCTCCAAGTCAAACTCTTGAAGCAGAAGTATCCATCGAATGAGTCGTGATTTTGCATCTTTTTTTGTGAGTAGATACTTCAAAGCTGCATGGTCAGAAAACACAATAACTTTAGTCCCAATCAGATAAGATCTAAATTTTTCTAAAGCAAATGCAACAGCTAGAAGCTCATTCTCTGTTGTTGAATAATTCAACTGTGCATCATTCAGTGTTCGAGATGCATAATAGATGACATGTGGCACTTTGTTGACACGCTGCCCTAGAACTGCACCAACAGCATAGTCTGAAGCATCGCATATCAACTCAAAAGGTAAACTCCAATCTGGTGGCATGATCATAGGAGCCGTGGATAACAACTCCTTAAGCTTGTTGAATGCTACCACACACTCTTCATTCATATCAAATGTTACATCTTTTTGAAGTAAACGGCACAAGGGTCTAGAAATCATTGAGAAGTCCTTCATAAACCTACGGTAGAAACCTGCATGTCCAAGAAAAGAACGAACCTCCCTGACAGTAGTAGAGATGGGTAAAGAACTAACAAGTTCTACTTTAGATTTATCAACTTCAATTCCCTTTTCATATATGATATGCCCTAGAACTAATCCATGCGAGACCATGAAATGACATTTTTCCCAATTTAACACTAGATTAGTTTCTTGACAACGTTTTAAAACTAGGGACAGATTATGTAGACATGTATCAAAAGAATCACCATAAACTGAAAAATCATCCATGAACACTTCAATTATTTTCTCAATCATATCAGAAAAGATACTTACCATACACCTTTGAAATGTGGCGGGGGCGTTGCAAAGTCCAAACGGCATCCTTCGATATGCAAATGTGCCAAATGGACATGTGAAAGTCGTCTTTTCTTGATCCTCCGGAGCAACTGCAATCTGATTATATCCAGAATAGCCATCAAGAAAGCAATAATGAGAATGACCAACTAACCTTTCTAACATTTGATCAATGAACGGAACTGGAAAGTGATCCTTGCGTGTGGTGCTATTTATCTTCCGATAGTCTGTACAGACTCTCCAATTATTTTGCACACGTGTAGGCACTAGCTCACTAGCTTCATTCTTAACAACTGTGACTCCAGATCGCTTCGGAACTACTTGAACAGGGCTCACCCACTTGCTGTCCGAGATAGGATATATGATGCCAACATCAAGAAGTTTGATAACCTCTTTCTTAACGACCTCCATCATGAGTGGGTTCAAACGGCGTTGAGCTTCCCTAGTTGGTTTTGCACCTTCTTCCAGCAGAATCCTATGCATACATGTAGCTGGATTTATACCTTTGATATCTGCAATGGTCCAAGCTATGGCAGTTTTGTGATCCTTCAGTACCCGGATCAGTTTCTCCCCCTCTTCTGCTGTGAGTTGTGACGATATGATGACGAGTAATGTTTCATCCTCTCCCAAAAATGCATACTTCAGATGTTCAGGGATCGGTTTAAGCTCCAATTTAGGTGCCTGAATCACAGAAGGAAGAGTTTTTTTCGTTAGAAGTAGGAAGAGAAATAAAATAGGAAGAACACTTACCACGAATTGGCGAAAGAGACTCAAGAGAGGCCACTGTTTGGATTAATTCTTCTTCAATGTGCTCTGAATAATTAAAATTTCCATGTGTAATGCTATGCACTAACGCCTTTTCTAAATTATCTTGTCCCACACCTTCATTAAAACAATCCTGCACAAAATAGTCAAACGCATCAATAGACAAACAAGATTCTAAATCACTAGGGTACCTCATAGCATTGATGATTTTGAACTTGACACTTTCTCCATCAATTTCCATGGTTAAGGTACCATCGTAGACATCAATCTTCGTACACGCCGTTTTAAGGAATGGTCTTCCCAATATAAGAGGAAGTGCAGTAGGCATAGGGTCATGCTCCATCTCAAGAACAAAAAAGTCAGCGGGAAAAATAAGCTCATTCACTTGCACAAGTACGTCCTCCAATAGGCCTTTGGGATATCTATTTGAACGATCTGCCAACTGGATTACTACCTTTGTTTCCTTCAAGTCTCCAAGGTTCAATGACTCATACACTGAATATGGTATCAGATTAATGGATGCCCCCAAATCACACAATGCTCTCCCAAACTCTTTCCCTCCGATTACACATGGAATGGTAAAGCTACCGGCATCCTTCAACTTCGGTGGCAGCTTTCTCTGCAAAACAGCTGATACTTCCTCGCTTAATGCCACAGTTTCTTGATTATTGAATCTCCTCTTGTTCGTACAAAGCTCTTTAAGGAACTTTGCATACTTGGGCACTTGTTTTATGGCATCTAAAAGAGGTAAGTTCACTTGGACTTTCCGGAAAGTATCCAAGATTTCCTTATCAGTTTGCTCTTTCTTAGACTTCATAAACCTACGAGGAAAAGGAATAGGGACACATGAGTTAAATGAATTTTGAACTTCTTTACTTACCTTATCAGAATCGTTTTTGTTCAATTCTGTATCTTTATGAGACTTTTCAGTTTCTGTTGAAGCTTCATCTTGCCCAAGATTCTTGGTTTGTAGCTCCCCTTGTTCAATTGTGTCTTTTCTAGTCCTCTTTTGCATCCTCGGCTGCTCAAAAACTTCTTTTCCACTCCTTAAAGTCACAACATTCATCTGCTCCGCATTTGGATTCACCACGGTTTGGCTAGGCAACCTTCCTGGTTGGTGTTGTTACCCCATCAAACTTGCTAACTGACTCATTTGGCGCTCAAGGTTTTCAATTGCTTTGTCTGTTTTCTGTTGATGAGATTGAGTAGAGTTAGCTAAAGAAGCAATTAAATCCTCAAGAGACTTACTTGGAGCTTGTTGTTGTTGAGGCTGAAATGTTGCCTGTGGTCTTGCTTGAAAAAAGCCAGGCGGACGGTTATAGTTGTTGGGAACAGATTGTTGTCCGTTGTCTTGATTGTTCCACTTTAAGTGTGGATGATCGCGCCATCCTGCGTTATAGTTGTTGGAAAATGGATCATACTTTTGCCTTTGTTGCCCTTGAAATCCTCCTAACGCATTAGCTTGCTCAAGACCACCTTGATCCATCAACGAAGGGCACATGTCCGTGGCATGTCCCATCATTGAACATACACCACACACCTGTTTTGGAGCCACCATAACCTGTTGCACAAGATTAGTCAAGTTAGCTAATTGTAATTCAATACTAGAATTAGCACTTACCTCGTTAACTTTCTTAAGAGGTAGCTCATTTCTCCCTCCAAATTGTCGTGTATTGTCAGCAATGTTCTTTAATAATGCCTTAGCATTTATTGGTGTCTTGTCCATGAATGCTCCTCTACTTGCTGCATCAAGCATTACACGATCAATACCACATAATCCTTCATAAAAATACTGTATTAAAAGATGCTCTGAAATTTGTTGATTAGGACAAGATGCAACCAAATCTGTGAATCGCTCATAGTAATCTCCAAAGGGCTCTCCATGTTGTTGTCGGATTGCACATATGTCTTTCCTTATGCTTGCAGCTTTTGTGGCCGGAAAATATTGCTAAAAAAATGCTTGCTTCACCTGGTTCCATGTGTTCATTGATCCCGGAGGTAAATTGTAAAGCCACTCCTTTGCCTTGGCTTCTAATGTAAATGGGAATGCCCTCAACTTGACTTGCTCCTCATCCACATTTGCTGGTCTCATTCCTGAGCATACCACGTGAAACTCCATGAGATGCTTGTTGGCATCCTCTATTGAGAAGCCATGGAACTTAGGCAAGTAGTGAATCATGCCGGACTTGAGCTCAAATCCTCCGTCTGCATTTGGATAGGTGATGCACAATGGTTGTTGATCCGTATTCAGCGTTGCCAACTCCCTCAAAGTACGGTTATCAACCATGCCTTCTTGTGGTTCTTCCTCCTCTTCAGAACTCAAAAGTAGTGGAGAAGATGGTGGTAAGGACACCGATGCACGCTTCGGCTTGATTTTTCCCTGAAGCTTTTGAAGTGTTCGTTCAAGCTCAGGATCATACGAAGCTAGATCAATGCTCTTGGAGCTTCGAGTATGCATATACTACGAAGAATACCTGAAATAAAAACAAAAACAAAAACACTAATGAGACAAGAAAAGAAAACAACAGAAAAATAAGTAATTAAAAATAACAATCCCCAGCGACACGGCGCTAAAAATTTGATAGGATTAAAAGCACACCACAAAGTAGCACACAAATGTCCTATTGATTTTCCTTATTAACACTAAGATTTGTCAATTGTAGCATATGAAAATAAGGGTCTTTCCCGTAGAAGATTGTTTTATCTAACTACCTAAAATGTCACAAAAACTGGGTTGCTGTCCCTACTGACCAGCCACCGAAAAATAATTATTAGACTGACTTATACATATCTAAAGTCTATGAAATTTTATATGTAGATACTAGACACACAAAGCTACACTTACACAAATTTTTGGGATTTTTGGAGTTGATTTGCTATTTAAATTAAATCGAACAAAAACAGGATAGAAACAAATTTTAAGTAGTTCACAAATTAAGAAAAACAAGTTAGGGGTATTGCTATCCACCACCAAATAATCATGCAAACATGTTATGTTTCATTCAAATTTCTTTTATTTCCGGATGAAGATGCTCAAGTTGGCTCAATGTTAGAACTCAACCTATTACTCTTTCTTACGTAGTATGTTAAGAGAATGGCGTTTTCAACTTAACTTAGTCCCTAGCATGCAATCTAGAATGGCGTGTTCATAGATTTAACAAGTAGAAATCATTAAGAACGAAAAGAGTTTGAGTCATCACAAGGCATCGTAAGTACTGGTGTTGTCTTACTTATCCTAGAAATTGGTTCACATGTTAAACGCAATTAACAAGTACTACTTTAGAACATATGTAGGTCCTCATTCGACAAGGGCAGGCACACACATACTCATAGCATTAGAATCCTATATATGCTTACTACGCATGCATCCATAGAAAACAAATAAAGAATTCATCAATGAGACAAGTAGTGAACCAAGTTTCATCCATTCATAAAAATAATTTAGCGAAATGTCATAACAAAATTGCAATCATATTCGGGGCTTCAAAACAGCCCCTAACCTCTAAAAAATTAGTTACACATAGTTCTCAAAATAAACCAAAAGAAAGACATGAGTTTGAGAAGATAAAACCGAGAGAAGAGAATGCCAAGATTTCCTCCTTCCTTTCCTTCCTTTCTCAACGCAGCAGCCTTGCTTTTTTTTCCTTCCTTTCCTTCCTTTTTTTTCTATCTTTTTTTCTCTCAAGAACTCTCCTTTACTGCTGCAACCTGCAGCCTTTATGCCCATGCTTGCTGCCCCATTTCTGCTCCATAACTCACCCCACTAACAGCTATTTAGTGATGACAATAAGTGAGAGGAAATTGTAAAACAATTGTAACTCTTTGGGCAAACTTTATGCCAATTACTCCCACTTAATCCTCATCTTTAATTCCATTTCATCTGATATTTGAGGAGATGTCAGCTGGCTTGTTCTTGGCTGCAAGTTTTATTGGATTTATTGCCTTCAATGCAGTTACAAACTGCACAGCGTCTTGGAAACCTTTCAGTGTTAAAATGGCCATAACTTCTTCTACAAAAATGATATTAACAATCCGCGAAATGATCCAGAAAATAGACATCCGTAGCTTTCTAAGCATATAAGGCTCATTCTCTAATTCATTCTGAGCTGTTCGTAACTTGCTTCCAAAGTCAGCTGACCTGCACAGGCAGTTTTGACGAATTTGTCACTTAATATCCAACTTGTGCTATTTTTCTTTTCTTTGCTTGACAAATCCTACTAAACACAAAAACAAAGTAAATAGCTCAAAAATATAAGGAACTAACTAAGAAAAGACAAGTGAATTTGATGTAAAATATATATAAATATGAGCTTATCACCCGCGTGGAGCCAATTTCATTAGGCACAGATACAATCAAGGCCGTGGTGGTCAGCACCGATTCAACCAAGGTCGCGGTGGTTTTTGGTGCAATTTTTGCAACTCTCCCGGCCACCGTATCTCTGCTTGTCCTCATCTTGCTCCTCCGGTTACATAATAACGGTGCCGCACTTCATGACCCGTCTCCCTACACTAGTAACAAATCTGTTCTCGTTGGTAACGGGGCTTCTATTCCTATTACCCACATGCTCTCTTCCTCTTTAGGTTCTCGTCAGCTCACATTGAATAATGTCTTACATGTTCCATCTCTTAAGAAAAATCTTTTGTCTGCTTCTCAGTTTAGTAAAGTTAATTTCGTACATGTTACTATTCATCATTTTGGTCAAGTAATTTTTTTATTTTTACACTAGTTTTCTGTTGTTTCAGGGATCCTATAAGGGTCACCTATACTCCGTCTCGTCCCCCCATCTTCTCTGCTGTCTCTTCCTCCTTGTGGCACTCTCGTCTTGGTCATCCGTCTTCTGAAGTTTTCTCTAAATTATCTTTAGGTTCTTTATCTACCTTAAGTAAGGCGTTTTGTAAGCCGTGTGAACTTTCCAAGTCACACAAACTACCTTTCAATTCTAATAATAGAAAACTAGATTTTAATCCTTAAATAAGATGAAGTTTAGAAAAAAATGTCTTATACAAGATTAAAATTTGATTTTAGTCCCTAAACTCTATTTAATGCCAGCATATTAAATGTGTGACAGCTCGCCCCTAATTTTACGATTTTATGAATTTTAAAGGCATGATTTTACGAAAGTGCCCTTAGAGGCAAGGGTTTTGATTTTTGTTGATCAGTGTATAGTGAGGTGTATGAAATTTTGCTTTAGCGTATCCCTGAAGTATTCGACAGCGCGGGCTTGTAGACGCAAGCAAAAGAGGATTTGGAGTTACGGTTAAAGTTCTACAGAACTCTAAACCGAGAAGTACTTTTATTTTGGTTACTATTTATATATATATATATATATTTTTATATGTATATATTGAGAAGTATTATTATTTTATTAGTTGTTGTTAGAATTAGGGGAAAAAGAAAGACGAAGGTGTCGGGAGGAGGAAAAAACATAGAAGGAAAGAGAATGGGCAGAGCTGCCCAATCGGAACAGGAGAGAGGAAGGTGTTGGGCCAACCAGAAAGAAGAGAGAAGTGAGGGACGAATCAGAGAAGGGAAAGGAGGGGAAAGGAGGAAGGAAAGAAGGAGAGGAACAGGCTGGGTTCCCCTTCGACCCGCGCGACCCGTTTCAATACCCAGCCACCCCATGTGATTTTCCGATGGTTTTGCACCATTCTTCCGGTGAATTCCAGCCACCCACCACCTGGAATCAACTCAGCATCATCTCCTCTTCCATATTCAGCCATAAATCTACACGAATTGATCACGTTTTCGTGAGATAGCACCGGAAGGGTGCACGTTGTATGGTGGTGAAATCCATCATTTCTGAAATTAATTTCCTCGATCTCCACCACCATTAGACTTCCCTTGAGCCCTTGAACAGAGTCCAATCAGTTATAGGGGCGGTGGAACACCGAGGAGCGAGAATTGAAGCCACCCAAATACTAGGGTTTTCCAATGGGTTTGATGAAATTGGGGCCTTTCCAGGCCAAATTGGCCTTGGCAACAGGTATAAAGTTTGCTCTATTCTTTGAGATCTTCATTTCTATAATTTTTGAGAATTTTTAGAAATAGTTGAATTTTCCGGTGAACGGGGGCGGCCGACCACCACCCGCGACGGTTGGTGCGGCGGCGTGTGGCCAGGGGGCCGTCAATGTTATTCTTAGGCTAATTAAATGCCTTGAGTTCTATTTATACCATACTAAGGGCCTCCGTATTTAGACCTCGTATAAATACTCGGGGGACTCAAATGTAATTATGTAATAAAAGAAGGGGCAAATATGTAATAAGTGAGGAGCCCTTATTCTATAAAAGGGACTCCTCATCCTCACAATGGGGGCAAGCCTCACATCCCCTCTCATATTCAAAGCTAGGCTCTCACTCTCACATTATAGAGGCTCTCTCATTCACAATCATTTCAGAGAAATACAATATCAGTGTGGACGTAGCCCAAACATTGGGGTGAACCACGATACATCTTGTGTTATTTACTTTCTTGCAGAATCACGGTCGGATTTACATTGTTCCAAGACCCTTCCGGTTTTGTGCATCAACATTTGGCGCCGTCTGTGGGAAATCGACACAAAAAGGCTATGCGCCGTCTGTGGGAAATCGACACAAAAAGGCTATATCGTTTCTTTTTCATTTTTTTCACCTCCGCCGTGAATCTGCAAAACCTACAGAGACACAGACACACACACTCTCTCTCTCATCACTCGGTTTTTGTCCTCTGTAAACATCAAGGGCCAGAGAAAAAAAAAACCCCAACTGAGAAATAAGGAGATACAAGGAGGAGGATGAGGGAGAAGAAAATCCAAGCCGAACCAAAGCTAGAGAGAGAAAGTAAGCTCAGAACCTCTTGGCAGTGCTCTGCACCTGCCACCAACAACTCCTCCGGTGGTAACCTCTCATCAGATTGGGCAGCCCAGTTCAAGCTCTGCAACTGCGAAAGTCCTGTCTTGTCAACCAGCTAGTGACACCGACACCTGTCAACAACCCTATAGAGGGTCAAGTCACATCGACACCTCTTGCGGCCTCTCCATCCCAATCAGTCTTACCTCCTACCAACCCAAAGGGAATTGCTTTTGACTTCTTTGGATAAATTCGAGATCCAGATCCTATCTACAAACTCGAGATCCAGATCCCATCTACAAACCCAAAGGGGATTCACGTTCACCGACACCCCTGTCCTCCTCCTCCTCTTCTCCTTATTTCTCTTTCGTACAAATGGCTGCAACCACCTCACCAAAAGTGTTACTCGAAGTATTTCCATACCTTCGGGTCCTCAAAGATGGCACAATCGACAGACTCGCCGGAACCCAAGTCGCTCCTCCCGGCTTAGACCCCGAAACCGGAGTTTTATCCAAAAACATCGTCATCTTACCCTAAACCGGCGTCTCAGCCCAACTGTACCGACCCATCACCACCAAACTTGGCACAAAACTCCCCCTAGTCGTATACCTCCATGGTGGCGCCTTCTGAATATCCTCAGCCACCGACCCGTATTACCACACCAGCTTCAACAACCTTGTTGCACAAGCCAACGCCATCGCAATTTTAGTAAATTATAGATTAGCCCCTGAGTACCCACTCCCCATCACCTATGAAGACTGCTGGGCCGCCCTCAACAAGGTTATTAACGGAGACAGTGCATGAGCCAACATTGCACACCACTTGGCCTTACGGATCAAGGACAGAGACAGAGGTGCAGTGGAAAGTGAAAAGAAAAAGGAAAAGAGAAAAGAAGAAAAGCAAAAGATAAGCTTCCTATTATTATGATTCCTTTTGTCTGCCAGGTGAAGAGACAGAGAGAGTGCGATGGAAAGCAAAAGAAAAAAAAAAAAAAAAAAAAAAAAAAAAAAAAAAAAAAAAACAAACAAACAAACAAACAAAAGCAAAGCAGAAAAACAAAAGCAAAAGAAGATAAAAAAAAAACGCAAACATAATTGCAGTGGTGATGGCATTATGGGGGTGACCTATTGAGCAAAGGGTCGGATTTATTTTTGAATGATGTGATTTATTTTTCTTATCTTTCGGAGACATTTGTATAAACCCTATCAGAGGGTAATAAAAAAAATAAAAAAAAAGGGCAAGCCCAAAATAATGTGTTGGATTGTTAGGGGGAGGGCCAAGGCCCATATGGCCAAAAGAGCCACGCCTTATGGCTCCAAAATTATTCGGCGCCCTGCCGCTATTATTACCAACCAGGTGATCAAAAGTACGTCCAGTACTCCAACATTATTCGGCAACCTGCCGCTATTATCACCAACCAAGTGATCAAAAGTACGCCTAGTACTCCAAAATTATTCGGCAGTCTGCCGCTATTATCACCAACCAGGTGAACAAAAGTACGCCCAATACTCCAAAATTATTCAGCAGCCTGCCGCTATTAACACCCACCAGGTGATCAAAAGTACGTCCAGTACTCCAAAATTATATATGAGCATAACTCATGTCAATCATACATAAACATTCATGAGCATCACTATACATAAACATTCATGACCATCATTCATGTCAACATTCATGAGCATCACTCATGTCAACATTCATGAGCATCACTCATGTCAACATCCATAAGCATCACTCATGTCAATCAACATAAACATTCATGAGCATCACTCATGTCAATCTAGCTTCAAAAGCTTCATTTACAAAGCTCTAGCTTCGAAAGCTTCATTTACAGAGCTCTAGCTTCAAAGCTTCACTTGCAAAGCTTCACCTACAAAGCTTCAGTGTAGGGTATACAAATACCGCCTCTTCGGCCCATACATGGATTCAATTTGAAGTCTCCAGCCAACAGACCCTATTGACTGAAGACTTGGGGGACTACACTATGTACCATATATTGGGCCTCATAAAAAAATACTTGGGGGACTTAGCCCATTATTTATGTATTGAGGAGCGAACCCTTATTTTATAAAAGGGACTCTCTCACTTTCATTAGAGAGCACCCATTATTCATGTACTGAGGAGCAAACCCTTATTTTATAAAAGGGACTCCTTCACCATCATTATAGAGGATCGCCGCCAGCTGAGCAACTACCTTGCCGTGAGCATCATTCCTAACCCATCACTTATGTATTGAGAAGCGAGCCCTTATTCTATAAAAGGGACTCCCTCACCATCATTAGAGAGCATCAACTCTAGCCCATCATTCATGTATTGAGGAGCGAGCCCTTATTCTATAAAAGGGACTCCCTCACCTTCAAACGCCACAAGCTGAGCCAACCAAGGCAACATAAGCCACAAGCAGAGCAGCCTCGCAACATGTGCTACTTCTAGTTGAGCATCATTTCAGATTGGGCACCGCCTCATATCGAGTATCAGTTCTAGATGACATCTAGTTACTTCAGCCCACACATGGACTGAATTTCAAATCTCCAGCCAAAAGACTATCTTGACTGAAGACTTGGGGGACTACTGTTTATACCATACTTAGGGCCTCCGTATTTAGACCTCGTATAAACACTCGAGGGACTCAAATGTAATTATGTAATAAAGGAATGGGCAAATATGTAATAAGTGAGGAGCCCTTATTCTATAAAAGGGACTCATCATCCTCACATCCCTTCTCATATTCAGAGCTAGGCTCTCACGCTCACATTACAGAGGCTCTCTCCCTCATAATCCTCTCAGAGAAATACAATATCAGTGTGGACGTAGCCCAAACATTGGAGTGAACCACGATACATCTTGTGTTATTTACTTTCTTACAGATTCACGGTCAGATTTACGTTGTTCCAAGACCCCTCCGGTTTTGTGCATCAACAAGTTCAGTTTTGGTAGTTGTATGACATAGGTTGATTGTTGGAATCTAAATTCTCTACTTTACGTTAATAGGTTATTATATGAATCAACGATCCGACCGTTGGATCGTCACTAAACTTTAATATGTTATAGTACGTAATATTTGAGAACCATAGAAACTTACAGATCAGGAATCTGACGTACGAAACTTTCTGAATTGGATTTGTAAGTTTATAAAATAAATGTTAACCGCCACTTGGTTTTGGGCAATTGGCGGAGATCCGACCGTTGAATCGTAATGAAACTTTAGTTTGTTATTCTAGAAGCATAATTTGGATCTTTGGAAGTTGCGGATTGGAAATCTGATGAGTGGATCTTCCAAATCAGGTTATACAGGGTTATGGACCCAACCGTCGATCTTCGATCGACGGTTGACTCTTGGTCAATAGGTCTCAAATTATTCTTGAAGGTCTTTGAGGATATGTTTTATGTAAATTATGTATTTTATCGGTTAGAACTCTGAGATGTGATTCTATAATTGGTTATAGGCGACGATGGTTGTGATGTCTCGATATGCATGCTAAGGAATCGTAGCGCGGACCTCAGGTGAGTGGGTCTTTTCCTTTCTACTGTATATTACATATATATATATATATATATATATATATATATATATATATATATATATATATATATATATGATTGACAATTCCATAAATGTTTATAAATTGATTATTGCTTATGATTACTATGAATGCTTTGAAATACTATTGTGAACTACGAATGGCTTGATCCTTGTTTAGGGTCCGTAGGCAGTCTAACAAGACGTTAGATGCAGCCATATAATAAATGAGAACAAATAATCGAGACAATAGTCTAGTTTGGGAAATTGAGTAGTTTGAGGGACATTGGTGGAAAGAGTATAAGATTTGACCCTATGTTTTAGTGGTTAAATGTCGATCATAAATCATTGTGTGAATAATCAAGAAATTGAAGTAAGGAAAGGGAATTAATTGATAGTTAATTTAGCTAGTGTCTAATTAGGCTTATCATCGATGATTACTCTCAAAAGTAAATAGTTTGGGAATGGGGCATTACAGTTTATGCATTCTAGACCATTTGTTTATATATTTATATATCTGGAAATATTATGATATGGTTAAAGTTCAGACTTACATCCTGGTATATCCATATGTATATTCCTTGCACATAATTATTGTGAACGCTCTGAAAAGCAAAGGTGAACGCAGGACACATAGGTAAGTTCAGGTAAGTTCAGGTAAGTATACGGTATTAGTTGAATTGATGGGGATTTGGTATGACTACATTTATGTTTTAAGCAACTCCGACTCTGTCGTACAGGTTGCAATAGTAGGCAACTTCGGCATTGTCGTACAGGTTGCTTATGAGTCGTACATGTTGTATTAGATGCATTTAAAGCTCATAAACCTGCACCCTGGTGCTCCCGCCCGTGGCCAGGGCACAATCCTTCACATAATGTTCACCTCATGCACCATACGCTCACCTTGAATTCAAGGTAGGTGAACAGGCATGTCGTACAGACCACTATAGGTGGTTCCGACATGTAGGTGACTCTTCATGTGATCGTAGCACTTGAGCATATTCATTTACACCCAGTCCTGTCGTACAGACCACTACAGTGGTTCCGACTCGTGTGCAAGCATTGTGTCGTACAGGTCACTAGAGGTGACTCCGACTTATGTGCTAACAATAATTGATGAGATATGAGTACAGTCGTACAGGTCACTAGAGGTGACTCCGACTTATATACTAGCAATGATGAATGAGATATTGTTTGGGCCCAAAATATTGGTTTGGGCCGAAATTTATTCTCGGCCCTGAAGGCCTTACGAAAAGGTTACCGTGGATCATTTAGTTCATAAGCTTCCTAACCTAGGTCGGCCAAGTCATGCTGCGAGACGAGTAATTGAATCCTAGCGCAATAAGGAGTCTCGGCAAGTTATAGATATTGATAACCCGGAAGTGAATCCGGCTTGATAAAGGACTGGGTTCAAGGTCATAGTGAAAATAGGACTGGTCGAGATAGTGTTTGATTAGAATAAGAAGTCCTAATCCGAGTAGGGTTTTAACTTGATCTAGAAAGTACCTGATGCTATAAATAGAGGAGGATGTGCATCGTTCAACCTCCTCTCAATTCAACACACAACTACCCTGCGCAAATTCTCTCAACAACCTTGAGACTTTTTTCCTTTTCTTTTTTCGCCGACACACCTTCAGTTTAGATAAATAACACTATGAAGGCAACCGGTGATATCTTCAGTCGGCATAGATAGCACTGTCACCGTAGAACCAACCGGTCTCGTAGCATCTTCAGTCGGCATAGACAACACTGCGTCGAGGGTGATTGGTTATCTATCCAAGTCTCGGTAGAGAAGGATTTCCGAATCGTTATTGGTCGAGGTCATCTCATTAGCCTTCTCGGCAAAGTGAGGTGTTACAGTTTATTAGGCTCGGCACATTGCACGCCGAGTTAGTTTATGATTGGATACTCTCAAGTGGGATTTAGAGTTCGACATTCCGACGGCCGAACCACGTTTGTTGTTAAGACATATATCCGCTTTGAGTATTTGTGCCCTTACACTTTGGTGTTGATTCGGCGTGAGTTTACTCTGACGAATACCATCACTGTGACCGAATCCGACGACGACGATTTGTGAACTGCGTAAGAATAATAGCCTTGTCTTCAAGTTCGAGAACCTAAGAGGCCGAGACGTGTTCCTTCCTTGATCGCAATCGCGAGACGCAGAAGTCAGCCATGCACCAACGCAACATCAACAAATTTTTTAACATCAACAAATTTTACTCCTCAGCCGATCTCGGTCGACGAGTTGGCACGCTCCGCATTCAACCAAAAGACTTAGTTAGCTTATAGATTACTCGACTTGCACGCCACGTAGGCTTGGTAGTTTTTAGGGTCAACATTTTGGCACGCCCAATGGGACCCAATGCTAAAACTACGAAGTTCATGCCAATTGAAACACGATCGGTTAAAAAGAAAACAATTATGGGAAAATCAACAACCAATTTGCCAATTCAGAACATAGGACAAAGTGTATCATAGGCACAGAATCCCCTTAGTGCCATGACACCTAAGTCCACAAGCGCGACTCGCCGAGAAAAGGAAGTTGGTCTCGGCGGTCAGCTTTGCAGTCTAGAAATCCCTAACAAAAACACATGCGTTCTCAATGAAGGGATAGTGGAGGACTGTGATGAAGATGGTGGTGAAGCCTCTGATCCACCAACGAGATCGTTTCTTCGAAGACGACTTGACGAACAGTCTCGGACGGTTAAACATACGTTTAGTTGAGGAATCGATAAACTGCACGACATGATACACAGTACCAGTGAGGTACAAAACAGATTGCTTGAAATACTGGTTAGCAAGGTCTGCGACGACAGGTCATTCGATCTTTCCCAACAATTTCCACCAAGGAATAATCTGTTACCAATAGTACAGGCCGAGCCAATCCCTACTCGGCTCAAGCCAATTGACTTAGAAAAAAAAAAGAGGATCGAGTAGCAGAACAGATGAACCTGACCAGAGAGTGGAAGTAACGTCCATCAATATGACCGAGGTCTAGCGGATGATTGATTCGGCCATGAAAAAGAGGCCGAAGTTACCTAAATTCATCCATCCATATCCAGCTTACGTGGAACAGTTCAAATATCCTAAAGGTTTCAAAATTCCAAATTTTAGTATTTTCGCTGGAGAATCGTCCTTATCCTCGTTAGAACATGTGGCTTGTTTCACCGCGCAATGCGGAGATGTCAACAGTGATTTTCACAAGCTATGGCTGTTCAACTTTTCATTGACAAGTTCAGCATTTGCATGGTATATCAACCTCCCACCTAATTCCATCCAAAGCTGGGAGGAATTGGTCGAAAGATTTCACGAGTAATTTTATCGGCCAAGGATGGAAATGTCAGTTTCCTCGTTGGCAAGGATGGCTCAGGCATCTGATGAGTCACCAATGGATTATCTTACCAGATTTAAATCGGCCAGGAATTGGTGCCGAGTACCTCTCCCTGAAGTCGAGTTTGTTAGACTTGCTTTGAATGGACTCGATGTAGAATACAAAAAGAAATTTTTAAGGGAAAACTTTCGGGATATGTATGAATTAGCCCAGCATGTCGAGCAGGGCATAACATTCCCAAGGTCGAAGAACTTAAAGGAAGGACATATTGCAAATACCATAACATGACAAAGCATGCAACAAACAATTGTGTCATATTTCGTGATGATATCCAGAGCTGGATTGACAAATGCAAGTTAAAGTTTCTTGAAAAACGCATGACAATTGATACGGATCCATTCCTTTCAGCGACAGTCGGCATGGTAGACTCCCGTTTGCCCAAGAGCAAAGGAAAAGAGAAGGTCGAATTTACCCTAGTACAACACATCTGAAAGCAAAGCTTCCAGCCTCGACTCAAGATCGACCTATTTTCCAACACGCCACCTACCGAGCTGTCAGGACCGGCCATAGTTGAACCAATGTCAAACTACAACGACGAAGAAAATGGCGGGCCAATAATACCATATATCCTAAAAAAAGGTTCCCAACCTCGACTCAAGATCGACTTGTTTTCTAATGCACCACCCACCGAACTCTCAGGACCTACCATAGTCGAGTCCTTGTCAGACTCCAGCGAAGATGGAAATGGCGGGCCGATAGTTCTGTGTAGCAATTGTAAGGCATGCGTTGTATTAACTAAGCCCAAGAGGAAATTGCCTCCGATGCAGATGCCGACATCACAACACCAACCGGCGATTACGGCAAAACCTTCAAAGGAACCTAGTGAAGGTTAGCACCAGAAAGTATTCGACAAGCTTGGCCCAAGGAAACAGACAGATGGTCCTACATCGGTCGGACGGTGCTTTGATTTCGACGCACCGTTTTACAACGAGGATTATTATTCCCTCAATTCCAGTAGTTCGAGCTCATCAGCAAATCAAAAAACCTTTAGGCCACCTGAACCACGTGACCAACGTTGGTACAGCTACAATTCTCCCACTGGCATGTATACCAGGCTCTCCAAATCTCAGAAACGTCGACGTCAGTGTATAGATTGCTTGGCTCAACGGCAAGCGGCCCAGCCTGTTTCAGCCACTAAATGGCAGCCGAAAGAAACGGTAGGAAGTGGAGATGATCGGCTAACCCCAACAATCATGGCTGAATTACAAGGGCAAAAGGATACCAATCGGGACTTCGAAACTACCATTGAAGCAGCCGATAAGCGCATCAAACTTCTTCTTCGGCCTGGGGAAATGAAAGCTCGTTTCGAGCAATTTAAGAAAGAGGTCGAAGGCCAACTGCCCCTGTTACCTTCAAAAGAACCACTAATCAGAGTTCGGAGGAATCTGCACCCCCTATTTCTCGGTGAATCATTAGAATATATGAAAGAATTTCACAAGAAATATTCCGCCAACGACTTGTATGGGTTGCTCAAGACCTGCCAATAAGCTCTTGACCTGGCATTAACTTGCCTCGATGCTGAGCAGATCATCCAAAAAACCATTGATCCAACAATGAAGGCCAGATATTGACACAGCCGAACTCCCTTTTTCTCTTGAAGACCTTCAACACCTTCGGTATCACTTCGAAGTTTTTTCGACCGTCTCCTTGTTCGGTTTAACGACCGATGAGACAGAACCGGTGGGACATCTGGACGCTTACCTGGACACCAGGAATGCCCGGATCACCTATGAGGAACGAGCTCGCAAAATACAACAGGAGCAGAGTCTGACACCAGATGCATGCAAGCCCGAAGACGACAGTCAACAAGATACAACGTCAGATTATGTGGCACAAGTGCCTAAATATGTTGAGACACACAGCGAGCCGGCCGGGAATGCTTCAACACACGATGATATAGTCTTCACCATTCCGGAAGATGATGACCATGATCCAATGGGTCCTTCAGTCCTTGAAAATATGGAAACCAACATGGTTTATGTTCTCCCTGCCGAATTTCAGCTGACTACGCACCAACCAAGTTCCTTGGACAGTGATATGGTCACCGAGGAGGCAACACAAGTTGATTTTGTCACTACTATTGAAGACGAGTCAACTAACGACGACGATAAACTTAAAACAGCCTTGGACATCTTGTTTCCCTGTTCTTCCTCAACTAATCTTCAACATTTAAAATCGTTGTATGTCACGGCCCATATTGAAGGCTACCCAATCTCTAAGATTTTCGTTGATTGCGGAGCAACAGTCAATATCATGCCTATATCCGTCATGAAAGCATTACGACGATCCACCGACGAACTCATTCCTTCAGGAATAACCATGAGTAGCTTTGTCGGTGACAAGTCTCAGACCAAAGGAGTACTCCCTCTAGAGGTAAACATGCATTCCTTCTTCTTGGTAGGGATTAGATTCATCAAACGAATTGCATTCCTTCTTCTTTATACCAAGTCCTTATTTTTTAGGATGGTAAATCGGTCGTGGTCCACCCAGTTGATACTCAGCCGTTTGAAACCAACATGATTCAGGCCCGCTATTATGATGATCACGTCGGCTATATTACCCTACAAGGTTTCAATGAAGATGGACGGCCGACTCAGAAATCAGTCCAGAAAGCCATCGAGGTAAACGCTAAAACTGTCCACCAGGATTCGGCGAGACTCGGTTTGGCCAATTTTCTCCCCACCTCTGATGCCTGACATCCAAAACAAAAGGTGTCGGGCCGCGGTTTCATTCACGATGGAACGCCTGCTGGCCCATTGGTATGCTATTTCCAAACATCCATACTTGGGCATCAACTTAATCGAATTTCTGGCCGAGGAAGATAACGACCCGGTATTATCGTTGAACAAAGTTCAGGCCGCACCAGCCGAACTCAAAGACAGTCGGCCCCAAGTTAAGGACCCTCTAGAGGAAATAAATGTTGGAACAGTTGCCGATCCTTGGCCATTGTTTATTAGTGCATTACTACCCCATAACATGAAAGTTGAACTCCATCAATTACTTCACGAGTTTAAAGACTGTTTTGAGTAGAGCTACCATGAGATGCATGGCCTTGACTGCACCCTTATCGAGCATGAATTACATATCAAACCTGGATGCAAGCCGTTTCGACAACCTCCCCGACGTACAACTCGATATTAAAGATGAAATTGTTCGACTTTTAAATGCTGGATTTATCCAAACTGCTCGATACATCGACTGGCTGGCAAATATCATACCAGTCCTAAAGAAAAATAGGGCCCTACGCATTTGCATTGATTTTTAAAATTTGAATATGGCAACACCTAAAGATGCATATCCCATGCCAATTTCAGATTTGCTAATCGACGCCGCGGCTAATCATGACATGTTGTCATTCATGGATGGACATGCCGGTTATAACCAGATTTTTATTGCCGAGGTCAATATTCATAAAACTGTTTTCCGATGCCCAGGGGCACTTGGAACCTATGAGTGGGTAGTCATGCCATTTGGTCTAAAAAACGCTGGTGCAACATATCAACGTGCGATGAACATTATTTTCCATGACCTGATCGGCACAACCATAGAAGCTTTCCTTCGCATGCGTCGACATAACCTTAAGATGAACCTGGCCAAATGCGCCTTTGGTGTGTCGGCCGACAACTTCTTAGGATTTCTTGTCCACCATCGCGGCATCGAGGTAGACGAGAACAAAGCTCATGCGATTATTGACGCTCCACACCCGACGACCAAAAAACAACTCCAGTCTTTGCTGAGGAAAATAAATTTTCTTCGCCGCTTCATAGCTAATTTCACTGGCAAAATGACGGCATTCTCTACACTTTTGAAACTTAAGGACTCAGACAAGTTTGAATGGCATGAAGGACATCAAGCGGCTTTTACATAAATCAAGGTTGCTCTTGCGACTCCGCCTGTCGTCGTACAGCCTCGACGCGATAAACCCCTTAAGCTTTACATTTCAGCGGCCGAAGAATCCATCGGCTGCCTCCTCGCGCAAGTTACTGACGTTGGGCGAGAACAAGCTATTTTATATCTCAGCCGACACCTCAATCCTCCAGAAATCAATATTCACCAATTGAGAAGCTTTGCTTGGCTTTGTTCTTCACTGCCTCAAAACTTCGACACTATATGCTTCCATCCGTTACTCAGGTCATCACCCAGACAAATGTCATTCGATATATGCTCACTCGGTCGAATCGGGAAATGGACACTGGCACTATCTGAGTTTAGGTTGCAGTACGTCCCATAAAAAGTCGTCAAAGGACAAACGCTTGTTGATTTCTTAGCCCACCACCCATCTCCACATGGGTTCGGGGGCAACGATGTTGAAATCGGAATGGTAGGAGCCCGTGACAATTATTTGACGATGTATTTCGATGGTTCTAGCACGTCTACATCGGCCGGCGTGGGGATTGTATTTCAGTCCCCACACCAACACCGTTGGTTCTTTTCCTTCAAGTTGGATTTTGATTGTACCAACAATCAGGTTGAATATGAAGCCCTTGTTATCGGCCTTAGCGTACTTCATGATTTGCACGCTGCTCGTGTCCTTGTCTTTGGTGATTCGGAGCTTGTGATTAACCAACTCAATGGAACTTTTCGGTGCATGAGTTGCACTTTGGCGCCCTATCACATGGCGGCTAGTTACTTGGCCGAGTCATTCGACGGTATCACATTCAATCATGTTTCCCGTGGCCGGAACACAGTCGCAGATGAACTCGCTCAGATAGCCTCCGGAGCACAACTCCTAGGGTGCAAGAGTCGACTAATGATACCCGTTTTACAGCAATCGTATCTGGCTTTGGTTAATCAACAAGTCATCCGTACACGGGTAATGTCCTTACCTTCGTTATTGGAACGGGAGGATCCTGTAGATGTTTGACCGGTCGAGACGCTACCAAACAACTGGAGAAGGCCAATTATGCAATACCTTGATGATCCCAAAGGCAAACATGACCGAAAGATAAGGGTCCATGCCATAAATTACATCTCATACCAGAATGAGCTGTATCAAAAAGGCGAGGACGGCTTACTACTGTTATGCTTCAGCTCGCAAGAAGTTGCCTAAGCAATCACAGAGATACACAAAGGAATTTACGGAGCCCATCAATCATGACGTAAGATGCGTTGGCTACTTCACCAGCACGGTTACTTCTAGCCAAACATATTGACAGATTGTATTGAGTATGCACAAGGATGCATCCAGTGTCAAATTCATGGACCCATCCAAAGAGCCCTGGCCGAATTACTTCATTCGGTCACCAAACCTTGGCCGTTCAAATGATGGACAATGGACTTGATCGGCAAAATTACGCCATCTTCTGGAGCAGCGAAACATGCATGGATACTCGTGGCAACCAATTATTTCACTAAATGGGTCGAAGCAAAATCATACGCCGAATTAACATCTAAGGAAGTTTGTGATTTTGTGGAGGAGCATATTGTGACCAGATTCGGCGTACCAAGAACGATCATAATTGATAACAGCACAATCTTTACGGCCAAAAGGTTCAAAAAGTATATGGCAAAATTAAAAATTAGGCTTGAGCAGTCTGCACCATACTATCCACAAGCGAATGGACAAACCAAAGCAAGTAACAAGGTTTTGATCGGTATTCTCGAAAAAATGATAAAAGAAAGACCTGGCATGTGGCATTTAAAATTAAATAAAGCTTTATGGGCATACCGGACTTCACCCTGGTTGGCAACGGTGACCACCCCATAAGCGTTAACCTATGGACATGACGCGATGTTACCGGTCGAGCTAAGTTAAACTCTTTACGCATGATCAAGCAGAGTAGTTTATCCAACGCCAAATATAACCAAGCCATGTTACAAGAGTTAAAAGATTTAGAAGAAGACCGGTTTGACGCTTACAATCTTCTAGTAGCACAAAAGAAAATTGCCGAGCGAGCTTATAATCAAAGAGTCAAACAAAAAACGTTCGGCGAATAAGAGTTAGTTTGGCAAACTGTGTTACCCGTGGGAATTAAAGACCCTAGCTTGGGCAAATGGTCGCTAAATTGGGAAGGATCGTTTGTCGTCCATAAAGTCCTCGGCAAGAGGGCATACCATCTTAGAGATTGAACCGGTATTATTCACAAGTTGCCAATTAATGGAAAGTTCTTAAAAAAATACTACCCAGTCACATGGGAGATGCAAGAATAAAAAGCTTGTTTCATTTCATCGATAATTCGGTTTACAGTCAAATCGTTCTATGGTGATAAAGGAAAAAGAGTTCCAAGAAGGGCCTTCAGCTCCAACCACCTCACCTCGCCCATTATGACCTCGGCCTGCCGGTTCTTCTTTTCCAACTTCAGCTGCTCGACTCGCTTCGCGTTCGTCGCAAATTTGGTTAAACAAGATTTGCCGCTCGAATCAAAGTGCCTCGCAAGCTTATAAGCAATGGCGAACCTTCAGTTTGCCAGTTCGGCCATTTGACGGTCGAGGTCAGCCA